>NC_081387.1:11688366-12288366 GCF_030684315.1 Stegostoma tigrinum | reverse complement strand
TGAAGGGCGTGCTACCCAGACGTACCCCACATTTCCCATCCAACCTACACATCGCAGGACAACTTAACATGGCCAATCCCCCTAACCTGCACATCTTTAGACTATGAGAGGAAACTGGACCGCCCAGAGGAAACCCGCATAGTCATGGGGAGAATGTGCAAACTCAACACAGGCAGTTGCCCAAGGATGGAATTGAACCCAGATTCCTGTTGTGTGGATGCAGCAGTGCTAACCCACTGAGCCACTGAGTGCACGCTGATTGTCGTAAAAACCCATCTGATCAGCTGTGCCTTTTGGGGAGGAAAATTGCTGTCGTTACTTGGTCTAGCCTACTTATTACTCTAGATCCACATATGGAACCTCCAATGTTGACTATCCACTGCTCCCTGGGCAATTAGAGATGGGCAATAAATCTGGTTTAGTCATCTGCTCCCTGTAAATGAGTTCAGTAAGATATTGGGCACTTGCCTGCTCATTGTTTGCCTCCATGGAAAATTGAGCCCTTATCCTCCTGCCCCCTACTCTGCCAAAGATAAATCCCTGACTTTGTGTCCTACTCCCAGTTTAATTTCCCACCTAACTTTGTGTCAACTGCATGCTTTGGATGTAACAGACTTGGTCCTTTCTCATGAGTAATTTGTGTGGATTGTAAAATGTGGAATCCTCAGCGGTGAATGAGAGCAGATCGAATTGAGGTGTTTAAGATGCTGTCGGGGATTGACAAAGTAGACGGGGAGAGGACGTTCCCCTATGGGACAACCTAGGATGAGAGGTTACAGGTTTAGGATAAGGAGTTAACAGATTTAGGAGAAATTACCACTCCCAGAGGGTCTTGAATCTGTGGCTGTCACCAACCGATACGACAGTGGATGCAGAGACACTGAATCATTTAAGGAGACAGATTTTTAATCAATAACAGTTTAAAGAGTTACGGACAGCAGGAAAGTGGAGTTGAGGCCGAGCTGGGATCAGACCTGAATGTATCAAAAGATTGAGGGTCTGGATTGTTGACTCCTGTTCCGAGCTGTTCTGTTCTTTTGACCTCAACTCACCAATAGTTCTGAGGCAGGGTCACGGGACTGAAATGTTTGTTTTTCCTTCATAGATGCTGCCAGACATGTGAGCTTTTCCAGCAGCTTTGTTTTTGTCACCAATAACAGCCCACTATCTTGAAAATGACTTATTTAAACCCACTCTCTGCCCTTTTGCAAGGTTATTTTCAACACAAATCCTCAGAGTCCTTACAGTGCAGAAGCAGGCCTTTCAGCCCATTGAGTCCACATGCACCCTCTGAAGAGCATCCCACCAGACCCACCCTAACCCTGCATTTCTTGTGGCTAACCCACCTAAGCTGCACATCTTCAAGCTGTGAGAGGTAACCAGAGCACCCCATGCAGACACAGGGACAACATGCAAAATTCACAGTCACCTGTGGGTGGGATCAAACCCAGGTCCCTTCCGCTGTGAGGCAGCGGTGCTAACCGCTGAGCCACCCATGTGTCCTCATGCTGCCAATCTGTCTGTGGCACCTGACCTAGTGCCTTGTGAATTTCATATGTAATACATCCAGGGGCTCTCCTCCAGCTAATCAGTCAGCTGCACCTTCAGGAACTCTGCCAGATGTGTGCAACTGCAGAGATCAGTCAGGGCGCAGAGAGAATTTTCACTTCCGCCTTCCCTTCGAGGATCTGCAGGTGGCCATCTGGCCGGATGTTTGTTCACCGAAAATTAGGAAAGCTCCAGAAAAATCAGAAAACTTGTGCAAGAACCACAGATGTAAACGCGGTGTCAGCCTCACTTCCCCTGACCCACAGTTGACACCAAATCCTCACCTCCCCGACCCATGTCTGACACGTGTGCTTACAAAATCTATTCTCCTCAAAGCATGTAAACATTTTTGCCTGTCGGTATTGTTGTCATGTTCTTTCCTGAATTTTGCTTTATTTCAAAAATATACCTTTTTCCAAAATAAAACTTTGTATATATACAGAGTCACAAACACAGCTTGGAGCAGTACGGTAGCATGTCAAACAAAATAAACAAACATTGGAACTTGACTCTATCCAAAGCCAAATGCACATCTTCCACATCCTTTATTTACATGCAATTGAGGCACTAGGAGTGTCCGATAACTGAACTGAGCCATGTTTGTCTTCAACAGGAAGGCCTAAGACAGTGACACCAAGCAATTGCTTGGCTGGTAATGAGAAGGACACCACCTTTGCGATCCTTCATGTACATTACAACCAGACTCTGCACCTGTGTGTGTGACTTAACAAGGTGCAGAGCTGGAGGAACACAGCAGGCCAGGCATCATCAGAGGAGCAGGAAAGCTGATGTTTCGCGTCTGGACCCTTCTTCAGAAATAGGGGAGGGGATGGGGGTCTCTGAAATAAATAGAGAGAGAGGGGGAGGCGATGATAGAAGATGGATAAAGGAGCAAATAGGTGGACAGAAGATGGACAGGTCAAGGAGGCAGGGATGAAGCTAGTAAAGGTGTGTGTAAGTAGGAAGTTCGGATGGGTGTTGGTCAATGAGGTGGGAGGAGTGGGTAGGTGGGAGGGACAACAGACAGGTCAAGAAGGCGGGTATGAGGCTAGAAGGTAGGAAGTGGGGATTGGGGTTGGTCAGTGAGGTGGGAGGAGCAGATAGGTGGGAGAAAAGATGGACAGGTCAAGGAGGCGGGGATAAGCTGGGCTGGTTTTGGGATGTGGTGGGGGAAGGGGAGATTTTGAAGCTGGTGAAATTCACATTGATACCATTGGGCTGCAGGGTTCCCAAGTGGAATATGAGTTGCTGTTCCTGCAATCTTCGGGCGGCATCGTTGTGGCACTGGAGGAGGTCCAGGATGGACATGTCGTCTGAGGAATGGGAGGGGGTAGTTGAAATGGTTCGCGACTGGGAGGTGCGGTTGTTTAGTGTGAACTGAGCATAGGTGTTCAACAAAGCAGTCCCCAACCCCCATCCCCACCCTGGTTTCCCCGATGTAGAGGAGGCCAAAACTGGAACAGTGGATACAGTATACCACGTTAGCAGGTGTGCAGGTGAACATCTGTTTGATGTGGAAAGTGTGTGTGCGTGCATGCGCAGGCACGTGTGTGTGTGCGCAGGGGTTGGGGGAGCGGGTGTGGGATGGTTGAGACCGTCACACGTCTCCTTCTGCGTTGGCCTTTGCAAAGGAAGTCTGGGGAGGAATGCAGTGGGTTTTTCTCAAGGTTCATCCCGAGCAGCTCCATGATGTGGGACTCTGTGCTTTACGGTCTGCTCCTTGAGACGCAGCCAGAGAAAGTCATCGACCAGCATCTGGAGGACCACCAACCCAGTGACAGATGCTCTGTGGTCTGTCTGAAACACGTTGATCTCCCAGAACCAGGACTTGACCCCGACCGAGTGTTGCAGACTGGCACATTCCAAGGTCCAGAACTACGTGCTGAGGGAAGCACTAAAGCTTGGGGCAGCTAACGCCAAAGGCATTCTTTGCTGAATAGGCTGGGGCCTTGTTGGAGGAGAGGTCGGATGAGTTCCTGTCTGTCACCTGCGGCCCCCCGCTTTCTCAATCAATGGTTATGCCACCCACAATCTCCTGTTGGTTTCATGCTTATGCTTTGTCAATTTTATTCTGCTCTTTCACTATTAAAAAAAATGTAAGCAGTGACCATGGAGCAACATCAGTCAAAAAAGAGGAAGGATAAGCAAAGAGGGAGGGGACTGAATTAAAGAGGCATTGAAAGGGAAGTTTATGCACTTCAGACCTTGTTGGGCACACCTGTCTCCAAATGCCTCAAGAAGCTAAATCTCTGGATGTGTTTAGGGCAAAATTGGATACAACGAAAGAGAAACTCCAACCTTTTCTGTGTGGCCACATCATTAAAATTTTTTTTTTCATCCCTGGTCACGAGATATTTTCAATAGTTGCATATGGATTGCAAAATCCAAGCAGGCACTGGAAATTGTTTAGATTCAGCACATCAGTCAGATAATGGTCTTTAACAAATGCTTACAGTGAACAGTTCGGTCGGTGAGTCAACCTCTTTTGCAATATTTCCACAAAACTCTGCTGCAATGTTTCCACAATTTAGAGTATGAGTAGGCAATTGCTTAGTAATTGGCTACTAATTGTCTTCAGTTGACAGAAGGTTAGATAAAGAGTCAAGCTCAGCTCAGGAGGTGGTGCTAGGTGAAGCATGCCGGTTATGCCAATAGGCAAAGAACTCAGAGCCCCACAGAAGTCTTAACCCAAACACGGGGGACCATTTGTTCCAGGGCCCTGGATTTGAATCCAAGAGGAGCAGATATTGAAACTTGAATTTAATGGACTCGACAGAATAAAGCTCACTCTGTTATCCTAACTGAAGGCAGTAACAGGCATAGCACACAGGTAGAATTACAGAGCAAACCTTGACTTTCTGTGTTCATCAAAGGCATTTAGAGACATAGAGACATACAGCTCGGAAACAGACCCTTTGGTCCCATTCGTCCAATGTTGACCAGATATCCTAAATCAATCTAGTCCCATTTTGCCAGCATTTGGCCCATATCCCTTCTTATCCACGTACCCATCCAGATGCCTTTTAAATGTTGTAATTGTACCAGCCTCCACCACTTCATCTGGCAGCTCATTCCATACACTCACCACCCTCTGCGTGGAAAAGTTGCTCCATAGGTCCCTTTTAAATCTTTTCCCTCTCACCTTTAACCTATGCCCTCAAGTTTTGGAATCCCCTATCTGTGGGAAAAGACTGTAGCTATTCACCCCTGTCCACCACTCACGATTTTATGAACCTCTATAAGGTCAACCCTCAGTCTCTGACGCTCCAGGGAAAATAGCCCCAGCCTATTCAGCTTCTCCCCATAGCACAAACCCTCTGATCCTGGCAACATTCTGGTAAATCTTTTCTGAACCCTTGTAGAACATGAATTGCTGGCAATAGGCTGACACTGTGAAGAAAGCAGAAAGAAACATCTCCGCAGAGCAGTGAGAAAAATAAAATCCATTGATCCAGAGCGTTTCTTTCCCCTGGAGAAATTCCATGACTTGGCGCTCAGCAGTGCCAGGGATTGGAAAAATGACAGTGGCACAAAAGGTTGTTTGTGACTGGGCCACTGGGAAAATACACCACAGTTTCCATTTGTTTTCAGTTTCAAACTGAACCTGAGAAACAGACCTGAGGAATTTGATACTGGATTAGTATTCTTACTTTGGGAATGTTCTGGGAGAGCTCTGGAAGAGGTTTGCTCTTTACATTCAATGGTATGGATGAATTCAGAGATGGTATTGATTTTGCTGACAATCACAAAAATACTGGCCCTTGACCATGTGCACGTCCCCATATATTAGTGTGAAGTGTTTGACATTGTGTACTGTTGAATCCAGCACAAGCTGCTCCCTGGATGATCAGCATTAGTGACCAGCACTGAGTTGGAAAAGACTGATCCCAGTGTCTGGGATTTGTCGATGATGAGCAGAAGGAGTATTTCCACAAGTTTCTTGAAGATCAGACAGTGTTTTCAAACATGATATGGAGAACGTGATCCTGCACAATAATGCTGGATCCCTCGCCTGTCACTGGGTCTGTTCTTCACGCAACGTGACAGGAAGGAGCAGCAAATTTCCAAGACCATCGGCTAATTATATTCCCACTGTATTTATAACATTCTGAAAATCCACGGCCAAGCCCATCTCGACCCACTACAGTTTGCCTACCGATGTAATAGGTCCACGGAGGATGCCATATCCCTAGACCTACACTCATCCTTGGAACATCTGGACAACAAAGATACTGATGACTGATTGCTGCTCATTGCCTCTTGCTCTGCCTTCAACCCCATTATCTCCTCCAGACTGATCTCAAAGCTGTGTGAGCTTGGTCTCGGCCCCACCCTATGCAATTGGATCCTCAGCTTTCTGACCCACAGCCCGAAATCAGTGAGGATGGGTAACTGCATCTCTGCCACAGTAATACACAACACTGGATCCCCCCGAAGATGCATCCTCAGCCCCCTACTATACTCCCTGTACACCTACAACTGTGTTGCTAAATACTGAATGAACGCTATCTGTAAGTTTACTGACAACACCATCATAACGGGACAGATATCTAACAATGATGAGTCAAAATACAAAAGGGAGACAAAGGGCTTGGTGCAATGAAAATAATCCGTCTCTCAATGCTGGAAAAACCAAAAAGCTGACCATTGACTTCATACAGAAGGGAGGGGAACATGCCCCCATCTACATCAATGGAACTGAGGTTCAGAGGGTGAAGAGCATTAAGTTCCTTGGAGTGATGATAACCAACAACATTGTCCTGGACTTCCCACGTAGACGTGGCAGTCAAGAAGGCACAACAATGCCTCTGCTTAGTCCAGCGGCTCAGGAAGGTTGGTATGTGCATAAGGTTCCTCACCAATGTCTACAGATGCACCATTGAAAGCATACTGTCCGGGTGCATAACAGCCTGGTACGGCAACTGCTCAGCCCACCACTGTAAGAAGCTGCAGAAGGTGGTGTGCACAGCCCAGCATCACAGTAGCCATTCCTTCCACCCATGGACTCCATTCACATGGCTCGCCCTCGCAGAAAGGCGGCCAACATCGTCAAAGACCCATCGCACCCCGGTAATGACCTCCCACAGCCTCTTCCATCAGGCAGAAGATTGTACCAGTAAGAACAGCTTCTTCCTCAGAGATAGAAGAAACTGCAGATGCTGGAGAATCTGTGATATCAAGGTGTATAGATGGATGAACCCAGCAGGCCAAGCAGCATCTGATAAGCAGGAAGGCTGACATTTCAGGTCTGGACCCTTTTTCAGACATCGGGGAGGGGAAGGAGGCTCTGAAATAAATAGAGAAGGGGGGATGCGATCATGAAAGGTGGATAGAGGAGCAGATAGGTGGAGAGAAGACAGACAGGTCAAGGAAGCGGGGATGGAGCCAGTAAAGGTGAGTGTAGATGGGGAGTTAGGGTGCGGGTTGGTCAGAGAGATGGGAGGAGCGGATAGGTGGAAGAAAAGGCGAGCAGGTCAAGGAGGCAGGGATGAGATGGGCTGGTGTTGGGATGAGGTTGGAGGTGGGGAGATTTTGAAACTTTTAAGATTCGCATTGAAACCATTGGGCTGCAGGGTTCCCAAGTGAAATATGAGGTGCTGTTCCTCCAGCCTTTGGGTGGCATCGTTGTGGCACTGCAGGAGGCCCAGAATGGACATGTCGTCTAGGGAGTGGGCGGGGGGAGTTGAAGTGGTTGCAACTGGAAGATGTTGTCGTTTGACACCTATGTTCAGTTCACGACAAACAGCTGCACCTCCCAGTCACGAACCAATTCAAGTTCCCCCTCCCACTCCTTGGACGACGTGTCTATCCTGGATCTCCTCCATCACCACAACGACGCCACCCGATGGTTTCAGGAACAGCACCTCATATTTCACTTGGGAACCCTGCGGCCAAATGCATCAACGTGGACTTCACAAGCTTCAAAATCTCCCCACCTCCGACCGCATCCCAACACCAGCCCATCTCGTCCCCGCCTCCTTGACCTGTCCGCCTTTTCTCCCACCTATCCGCTCCTCCCATCTCTCTGACCATCCCGCACCCTAACTCCTCATCTGCAGTCACCTTTACTGGCTCCATTCCCACCTCCTTGACCTGTCTGTAATCTCTCCACCTATCTGCTCGTCTATCCACCTTCCATCATCGCCTCCCCATCTCTATTTATTTCAGAGCCTCCTTCCCCTCCCCCATTTCTGAGGAAGAGTCCCAACCCGAAACGTCAGCTGCCTGGCTTGCTGTGCTCATCCAGCTCTACACCTTGTTATCACAGCTACTTCCTGGCTGTTATTGGACTGATGAATGGACTCTCTACCCTCAAATAATGCTGATCTTGCTAACGTTGATCTTGTCTAGCGCATACCCTGTGCACTGTAACGTGTATGTCTCTGTCGAAGTTTTTTGATCTGTGCACTCTTTGCTTACAATGATCCGCCTGTACCACTCATAAGCAAAGCTTTTCACTGTACTTCGGTACGTGTGATGATAAATAAATAAATCAAATCAATGAGATTGTAAACCTCTGGGATGCATTGGTGAGATGGCCTTTGCAGGTGTGTTTGAGAAGCAGATTGTGTTCAGAATTTTTTTTATTTATTCATGGGATGAGTGTATTACTGACCAGTGCATAATTGCCCATCCATAATTGCCCAGAACACAGCTAAGAATCAACCACATTGCTGTGGGTCTGTTGTCACATGTAAACTGGACCAGATAAGGATGGCAGGTTCCTTCCTTAAAAGGCATTAGTGAACCAGATGGGTTTTCCCTAACAATTCACAACGGACACACAGTCATAATAAGACTCTTAATTTCAGATTTTTTTCTTGAATTCAAATTCCACCATCTGCCATGTCCTTACCTGGGTCTCTGTATTAACAGTCCAGCGATAATACCACTTGGCCATTGCCTCCCCACAGAAAAGGAGATTTGATTCAGTACAATCTTCCCAGTTCCTCTCTGGATTCTTCATGGAACATTGTGCAGACAGATGATTCCTCCCAGAGTGCGGTTCAGAGGTTCCCACACTTCAGTCTCCAAGACCTCACAGCATCATTTGCACAATTCCTGACTCCAGATCTTGGGATCATCTAGAAGCTCGTCAGTGAAAATCTCTGCAAGGATGCTGAACGGTTTGAGGCATTTCTCTGCGTTGTTGCTGTTGTTGTTGGTCTCTCCTCCCCACCCACCTCCTCCCCTTTCCCGACCCGAGCCATCCCTGACCCTGGAAAAGTTTCTGGGTCCATTCTTTCCTCAAACAACCTGTTGCATGATTGACTGGGTGTTAGCTAATGGTTGACGGGCAGATTGGAAACATAGCAAGTGAGACTTGTTGAAAAAAGTTCTGAACACATAGCGCTGCCTGTTTGAGTCTCAGAATACAGTACTGGCTTGGACCAGAGTGGGATCTGTGGAAAGACTTGACTTTAGTCAGTTTAACACTGATTGACTGTGCTTCTGTTCAATTTGACAGAGAAAAATCAATCTGAATGTTAATTGCATCTGCATTAATTCTCAATGGCAGATATGATATACTGCAAGATACAAGTCACAGCTTCAACAAAGGTGAGCATTGAAATTAAATTCTGTCCGTTACAGATTTCCAGAATCTGGTCTAGTGTATTCCATTCCACGATTAATGACAAATAAAAAACTGAAAAAACTGCGGATGCTGTAAATCAGGAATGAAAACAGAAGTTGTTGGAAAAGCTCAGCAGGTCTGGCAGCATCTGTGAAGTAAAAATCAGTGTTAATGTTTTGGATCTGGTGACCCTTCCTCAGAATATTGACGACAGTGCCTTCTGCAGCTTGGGAATTACCTCCCTAAACTTTTCCATTCATAACAGGAGCTTCACTGTCATTGCATTATGACCACTTCCAAAACCTCGGGAGTGTCCAGTCAGCTGAAGCAGTTATTGATGAGGAGATCCAGCCCCACCGCAGTATGCTAGCACAGCCTTTGGCTGCCTGAGGGAAAGGGTGTTTGAGAACAACAACATCATGGTCATGGATTACAGAGCTGTGGTGGGTTCCCACCGTCCTATCTGGCTCGGAGACACGCATTGTCTGCAGCAGATGCCTCAAGGCACTGGAGCTGTACCCCTAAAGCTAATTGTGCTAGATCCTGCCAATCTGCTGAGAATAAAGACGCACTGACACCAGGGCCCTCAACCAGACCAACATCCCCAGCATCAGGGCACTGGCCACCCTTGCTTGGCTGCAACGGGCTGGGCCCATCGTCCACGTGACTGACACGGGGATCCCCAAGCAGGTGCTCTACTCCCAGCTCCGAAACATCAAGCAAGCCCCAGAGGGGCAGAGGGCGGTGCTTCAGTGACACCCTCAAGGCCTCACTGAGGAAGTGCGGCATTCCCACAGGCACCTGGGAATCACTGGCCTAAGTGAGGAGGAGTATCTGGGAAGGCGTGGGGGCACCTGGAGACTTGCCGTCGGGAGAAAAGCGGAAGCTGGATGCAAACAGGGAAAGGAGCACAGTGCCACATCAACGCCCCACCCACCCCTTCCTGTGACCATCAACTGCCCAAGTGTAACAGAGCGTGCGGCAGCCCCATAGTGGACTCACCATGAGAGCGGAACAGAGCCATCCTCATCTGTAAGGGACTGCCTAAGATGATGGCCTTGGTTTTGAAAGATCTTCCATTTTTATTGAATGTAAGAAGTGAATAGATAAACCTGAAAAACAGAAATATTATGAAGGTTCTTCCATATTTTGAGCATTTGTGTTGAAAGGATTCTGTTTCATCAGAAGGCCTGAGATGTGTCACTAAAAGATGCGGTGACTATTGGAAGAAATTCTGAGGGACAGAATTAATTTGCACTTGGAGAGGCTGAGAATAATCAAGAACAGTCAGGTATGTTCTGTATACAAAAAAAAGGACAAATCCAATCCTGCCCAATTACCACACCTTCAGACTACTCTTGATCATCATAAAATGATGGAAGGTGTCATTAACAGTGCTTCCGAGCTCAGCAATAACCTGCTCAGCGACGCCCAGTTCGGGTTCCACCAAGGCCACTCAGCTCCTGACCTCATTACAGCCTTGGTTCAAACATAGACAGAAGAGCTGAATTCAGACTTGAATTGAGAGTGATTGCCCTTAACATCAGACCATATTTGGCTGAGTGTAGCATCAAGGAACCTTTGGAAAAACGGGAATCAGTGGGAGGCAGGGGAAAACTTCCCACTTGTTGGAGGTCAGTCAGCTCAGCTCCAGGACATGTCTGCAGGAGTTCCTCAGGGTAGTGTCCTAGACCCAACCATCTTCATCTAACCCTAACCCTAACCCTATCGTATCTTCAGCTGCTTCATCAATGACTTTCCCTGCATTATAAGGTCAAAAGTTGGAATGTTCTCTGATGAGGTGAGATTTCAGTCAGGCCTTTGATAAGATTCCACATTGTAGGCTGCTCTAGAAGGTTAGATCTCATGGAATCCAGATACAGCTGGCAAATTGGATACACAATTGGCTCGATGGTGAGAAGCAGAGAGTAATAGTGGAAGGATGCTTGTTGGACTGGAGGCCTGTGACTAGCGGTGTGCCTCAGGGGTCGGTGCTGGGCCCATTGCTGTTTGTTATCTATATCAATGATTTGGATTAGAATGTACAAGGCATGATTAGTAAGTTTGCAGATGACACTTCAATTGGCGGTATAGTGGTCAGTGAGGAAAATTATCAGAAATTGTAGCAGGATCTTGATCAACTGGGGAAGTGGCCAAGAAATGGCAAATGGAGTTTAATATAGATAAGTGTGAGATGTTGGATTTTGAAAAGTCAAGTCAAGGTAGGAGTTTAATGGTGAACAGTAGGATCTTAAAGAGTGAAGTGGAAGAGAGGGACCTTGGAGTTCAGGTGCAAGGTTCTGTGAAAGTGGAGTCACAGGTAGACAGGGCAGTGAAGAAGGCTTTGGGCACACTGGCCTTCACCAGTCAGGGTACTGAGCACAGCAGGTGGGAAGTTATCCTGCAGTTGTACAGGACATTGCTGAGGCTACACTTGGAGTATTGTGTTCAATTTTGCTCACCTTGCTATAGAAGGGATGTTAATAAGCTGGAAAGAACGCATAAGAATTTTACAAGGATGCTGCCAGGACTGTAGGGACTGAGTTATAGGAAGACATCCGACAAGCTAGGACTTTTTCCTTTAGAACATGGGAGACTGAGGGGTTGACGAGGGTGGATCTTACACACTTCTATAAGATCCTGAGAATAGGGCGAATGTGCTCACTTTTTCCCAGGGTTGGGGAATCGAGGACTAGAGGGCAGCAGTTTAAGTTCAGAGGAGAAAGAATACATGGGAACCTGAGGGGCAACTTTTTTTTAAACACAGAGGGCGTTATACATTTGGATGAGCTGTCAGCAGAAGTGGTTGAGTCGAGTACATTAACAACGTTGAAAAGGCATTTGGACAAATACATGGATAGGAAAGGTTTAGAAGGATATGGGCCACGTGCAGGGAATTGGGGTTAGCGTGGATAGATGTTTTGGGTGGCGTGGACCAGTTTGGGTGAAGGGCCTGTCTCTCTGCTGTAGGACTCTACGGTTCAATGAGTGCACAATATTCGGCACCATTCACAACTCCTCGGGTACAGAAGCGGTCAATGTCCAAATACTGACAAGTAGCAAACAATAGTTGTGTCACACAAATGCAAAGCAATGGCCATCTCCAACGAGAGTGAATCTAGCTACTGCTTCTTGACATTGAATGACGTTACCATGGTTGAGACCCCACTGGGTGTTACCATTGACCAGAAACTAAACTGGACTAGCCCCATTCATACTGTGGCAAGGAATCCTAAAGAGGGTAACTCATCTCCTGACTTCCCAAAGTCTGTCCACCCTAACCCTAACCCTATCACACATGGTTCAGGTCTTTGCTCCAGGAAGAAACTGAGAGCACTAAGACCCTCCTGGTGGGGAATGGATGTGTAAAGGAGGTGGCTGGAGCCAGTAAATTAGAAGTTTTGAAACTGTCGTAAGGTGTCAGAGGAATCATGGATGTACGTGGGCAGGGATTGGACCGGAGAGAGAAGAATGAGTCAAGGCAGGAAGTGTTGAGTTCTGTTGGGCAGGAGCAGGCTGAAACAATGGGTCCGCCCAGACAGTCCCGTTTGTGGGCTTTTGGCAGGAGGTAGAAACGAGCTGTGAGCGGCTGGGGGACTATCATCTTGGAAGCAGATGGGGGGAGATCACTGGATGAAATGAGATCCGTAACCTTAGTAGATACAATATCCTGATGTGCCATGGTGGGGTCATGGTGCAGGATAAGACAGGAGGAGGTACCTGAGAGCTGGCACTCAGCCTCTGCAATGTAGAGGTCAGTACGCCAGACTACAACAGTGCCAGCCTTATCAGCAGGCTTAATAACAAAGTCAGGGTTAGATCTGAGTGCACGGAGTGCAGTCGGTTCAGAGGGAGATAGGTTAGATTTGGTAAGGGGGGAGCAGAGAAATTGAAGTGACTGATGTCACGTCGATGGCTCTCAATGAACAGATTGAGTGCAGGTGTAAGGCCAGGTGGAAGGAGGGATTCAGATGGAGGGAGAATGTTGGAACTGGGTGAAGCGGTCTGTGAGACGGGAAGAGGACTCCTGTGCAAAGAAATGGGTGCGGAGGCAAAGATGGCGGAAGAAGAGTCCAGCGTCATGTCGTACCTGAAATTGGTTAAGGTGGGGACGCAGAGGGATAAAGCTGAGGCCTTTGCTGAGTACTGAGAATTCATCATCGGAGAATGGAAGGTTAAGAGGGATGGCGAATACCTGACAGGAGGTGGGGTTGGGAGAGGGATGGAGTCAGGGCGAAGGGGAGGAGAGGAAGATTCCAGAGGGTCGTGGGTATCTCTGAGTTGTTGCATCTTGTGGGCCTCGATGCCTGAAAGGAAAAGAAAAAGTTTCTTGCCAACATGACGCATGAGCCGGAGGATGAAGTGGAACTGCGGAATGGTGCAGCCCTGTGCCAGTGTGTTGCGATGCTGTTGGAGCGCGAGGTTGAGAGTATGCATGTGGCTCTCAGGATGCAGCGAGAGCAGCTGGCTGTGGAATTTTGAACATCACGGAGATATCTGTGATCCTGGGTGGATTCAAAACATGAGGGACGAAGCTTCAGTTGGAATCCACATGGTGTGAGTCTGAGCAGGAGGCAGTCAGTGAGGAATGTGATATGACTGTGGAAATGGGTTTTAGCAAATAACTGGTCAAACGCCAGAAGTGCCAATGAAATTAAAGTTGGTGGGCAAAGGACAGAGATTGGAACAGAAATCCAGTCAGAGAGAGGAGCAGAGCTTCTTCGATTATTATAATCGAACCGTTTCTATCTTATGATTTGTTTTCTGCCCCACATCCTGACGATTGCTGGGAGGCCTGTACCTAATTCTCAAAGAGCCATGGAGTCATGCAGCATGGAAATAGGCGCTTCTGCCCAACTAGTCTGTGCCGAACATAGTCTCAAACTAAACTAGTGCCACCTACCCGCACCTGGGTCATATCCCTCCAAACCTTTCCGACCCATGTACTTACCCAAATGCCTTTTAAACGTTGTAACGGTACCCACATCCACCACTACCTCAGGAAGTTCACTCGACGCGTGAATCATCCTCTGTGTAAAAAATATGCCGCTCATGTCTTTTTTAAATCTCCTCTCACCTTAAAAATGCACCCCCTAGCCTTGAAATCCTCCATCCTGGGGAAAAGACACCGACTCTTAACTCTGTCTATACCACCCATGATTTCATGAACTTCTATGAGATCACCTCTCAACCTCCTATGATTCAGTGAAGAAAGTCCCAGCCTCTCCAGCATTTTCTTATAACTCAAACCCTCCATTCCCAGCCTCATCCTGGTGTATCTCTTCTGAACCCTCTCCAGCTTACCCTTCCTGTAACTGGATAACAAGAGTAGGATGCAGTAATCCAGAAGAAGCCTCACCAAAGCCCTGTACAAACTCAAAGTGATTTACCAACTAAACGCCTTCTTAACCATTCTGTGTGCCTGTAAACTTCAATGAATTATGTACCTGAACCCCCTAGATCCCTCTGCTCTATAACATTTCCTACTATTAATTGTATAAACCCTGCCCCTGTTTGTTGTACCAAAGCACAATACCTCGCATTTAGCCATCATGAGGTTCCAACTTCGTCAACTCTACCCACCCAAATTCTGCGCCTTCTGCCCCTACAAAAGAGGTGTAGGTATCTTATACAGCTCTGGGTGGATTGACATTGCATTGGATTGTATCAGTTACCTTCTCCGAGGGCAACTGGGGACGAGCAACACAGAAAGTAAAAAAAAATCAAGGAAACTCTGATCCAAATCAAAAATACCACAATTGCTGGATATATTTGAAATGAAAGACAGAAAGTGCTACGAGTACTGAGCAGGTCAGGCAGTGTGAGCGGAGGGAAACAGAGTTCTGACTCTCCTGATAAAAGATCACGATCAGCAGCATAATTCTGGTTGTTCTGCCGCAGATGCTGAGAGTTCAGTTGCATATTTCCAGAACATTCTGTTTTGATTATCGAGGAGCCATGATTTGACCTCAGCAGAAGTTTATACAAGTGGATGTTTAACCATTACAGTAAGCAGTAGAGTTTTAATTTTCTGTCATTGTGGTAATGAAAAGCTTTCCGCGGTATCTAACACAGTGTTTTTGTTCCTGATTTACAACATCTGCAGTTCTTTTGGTTTTTATTTAGTGTTTAACTCACTGCCACATCTCTTCTAGGCATGCCCAGGATGCTGGGAATGGAGGGTTTGAGTTATAAGGAAATGCTGGAGAGGCTGGGACTTTCTTCACTGAATCATAGGAGGTTGAGAGGTGATCTCATAGAAGTTCATGAAATCATGGGTGGTATAGACAGAGTTAAGAGTCGGTGTCTTTTCCCCAGGATGGAGGATTTCAAGGCTAGGGGGTGCATTTTTAAGGTGAGAGGAGATTTAAAAAAGACAAGAGCGGCATATTTTTTACACAGAGGGTGATTCGCGCGTCGAATGAACTTCCTGAGGTAGTGGTGGATGTGGGTACCGTTACAACGTTTAAAAGGCATTTGGGTAAGTGCATGGGTCGGAAAGGTTTGGAGGGATATGACCCAGGTGCGGGTAGGTGGCACTAGTTTAGTTTGAGACTATGTTCGGCACAGACTGGTTGGGCAGAAGTGCCTATTTCCATGCTGCATGACTCCATGGCTCTATGAGAATTAGGTACTGGCCTCCCAGCAATCGTCAGGATGTGGGGCAGAAAACAAATCATAAGATAGAAACGGTTCGATTATAATAATCATGGCAGACTTCAACATGCAGGTAGGCTGGGAAATCAGGTCAGCAGTGGATCCTACGATCTTTATTCCACAGAGAGTGGTTTGTGTGTGGAATGAACTTTCAGAGGAAGCAGTGTTTGCAGGTTTAAAAGACATTTGGATGAATACATGAACAAGAAATGGTTGAAGAGATATGGGCCAAACTCAAGAAGGTAGGAGTAGTTTAGTTTGGGATTCTGGTCAGTACACACCGATCGGTCTGTATGACCTCAAAAGGAAGAATGCGTTCTGGAACAGCTTGTGGTGGAGTCCACTAGGGAATGGTCAATTCTAGATTTGGTGATGTGTAATGAGGTGGAGTTGGTTGGGGAGTTTAAGCTGGAGGAACCCCTAGGGGACAGTGACGATAATATGATAGAATTCACCCTGCAGTTTGAGGGAGAAGCTGGAATCAGATGTGACGGTATCACAATTGAGTGAAGATAACGACAAAGACATGAGGGAGATGCTGGCCAGAATGGATAGTAGGGGAGTCTAGCACGAAGATGGTGGGATAGCACTGGTAGGAGTTTCTGGGGGTAATTTCGGAGGCACAGCAGAAATTCACCCCAAGGAAGAACAATGATATTGAGGGGAGGATGAGGCAACCATGGCTAACAAGGGACAGGATAAAAGGAAAAGAGAAAACATGCAATATGGTGAAAATTAGTGAGCAAAGAAGTGGCAGATGGAGCACAATGTTAGCATTAATTTTGAGAGGGCTAGAATACAAGTGCACAGATGTATTGCTGAGGCTTATAAGGCTGAGGAGGTTAATTCATTGAGTGTATTTAAGTCAGAGATCGATAGGTTCTTGATTAGTAAGGAGACCAGAGGTTACAGGGAGAAGGCAGGAGAATGGATTGGAATCATATAGCAACAATCGAATAGGGGAGCACACGGGATGGGCTGATTGGCCTAATTCTGCTCCTATAGCTTATGGCATTGACACCTAGAATATCCGGAGGAAAATCATATCCAATAAATTTAGGGCTCTCGTGCAGTGGTAATTCCCATACTTATGGGCCAGGAGGCCCAGGCTCAAGTCCCACTTGCTCCAGTTAACAAGGTATATAGAGCTGGATAAACACAGCAGGCCAGACAGCATCAGAGGAGCAGGAAAGCTGATGCTTCAGGTCAGGACCCTTCTTCAGAAATGGAGGAGGGGGAGGGGTCTCTGAAATAAATGGTGGGGGGGGGGGGGCGCAAGGTGATGATGGAAGGTGGATAGAGGAGCAGATAGGTGGAGAGAGGTCAAGGAAGCGGGGAGAAGCTAGCAAAGGTGAGTGTAGGTAGGGAGCTAGGGTGGGGGTTGGTCAGTGAGGAGGGAGAGGCAGATAGGTGGCAGAAAAGGCAGACAGGTCAAGGAGGCGGGGATGAGAGGGGCTGGTCTTGGGATGAGGTCTTGTGGTGTGTTACAATATTTCCGAACATATGTCTCGCAACGCTGCAGTTAATTGTGGCCATGTCACCCATGCATGTAAATGCCGAGTCCACCTTGCTCTCGTCCAAATGTGAAGGGTGAAGTCATTGCTAGGAAAGTTCACTTCAAGTATCTTCCAATTGTACTCCTTCCTCTGGCTCAAGTACTGGCTTCGTAAGCCCAGTGCTACTCCTAGTGGTGGTATCGACCATAAACACAATGATTAAATAAAGGTGATAATGGGGACTGCAGATGCTGGAGAATCCAAGATAATAAAGTGTGGAGCTGGATGAACACAGCAGGCCCAGCAGCATCTCAGGAGCACAAAAGCTGACGTTTCAGGCCTAGACCCGATTGTGAGAGCATAAATAGACAGGAACTACTTGAAGGTGACAGCAGGATTACTGGAGAGGAAAATGACACAACGTTGTTGTGATCTGGATACTAAGATAATAAAACGTGAGGCTGGATGAACACAGCAGGCCAAGCAGCATCTCAAGAGCACAAAAGCTGACGTTTCGGGCCTAGACCCTTCATCAGAGAGGGGGATGGGGAGAGGGAACTGGAATAAATAGGGAGAGAGGGGGAGGCGGACTGAAGATGGAGAGAAAAGAAGATAGGTGGAGAGAGTATAGGTGGGGAGGTAGGGAGGGGATAGGTCAGTCCAGGGAAGACAGACAGGTCAAGGAGGTGGGATGAGGTTAGTAGGTAGATGGGGGTGCGGCTTGGGGTGGGAGGAAGGGATGGGTGAGAGGAAGAACCGGTTAGGGAGGCAGAGACAGGTTGGACTGGTTTTGGGATGCAGTGGTCGGGGGGGAAGAGCTGGGCTGGTTGTGTGATGCAGTCGGGGGAGGGGACGAACTGGGCTGGTTTAGGGATGCAGTAGGGGAAGGGGAGATTTTGAAACTGGTGAAGTCCACATTGATACCATTAGGCTGCAGGGTTCCCAGGCGGAATATGAGTTGCTCTTCCTGCAACCTTCGGGTGGCATCATTGTGGCACTGCAGGAGGCCCATGACGGACATGTCATCTAGAGAATGGGAGGGGGAGTGGAAATGGTTTGCGACTGGGAGGTGCAGTTGTTTATTGCGAACCGAGAGCAGGTGTTCTGCAAAGCGGTCTCCAAGCCTCCGCTTGGTTTCCCCAATCTAGAGGAAGCCACACCGGGTACAGTGGATGCAGTATACCACATTGGCAGATGTGCAGGTGAACCTCTGCTTAATGTGGAAAGTCATCTTGGGGCCTGGGATAGGGGTGAGGGAGGAGGTGTGGGGGCAAGTGTAGCATTTCCTGCGGTTGCAGGGGAAGGTGCCGGGTGTGGTGGGGTTGGAGGGCAGTGTGGAGCGAACAAGGGAGACACGGAGAGAGTGGTCTCTCCGGAAAGCAGACAGGGGTGGGGATGGAAAAATGTCTTGGGTGGTGGGGTCGGATTGTAAATGGCGGAAGTGTCGGAGGATGATGCGTTGTATCCGGAGGTTGATAGGGTGGTGTGTGAGAACGAGGGGGATCCTCTTTGGGCGGTTGTGGGGGGGGGCGGGGTGTGAGGGATGTGTTGCGGGAAATACGGGAGACGCGGTCAAGGGCATTCTCGATCACTGTGGGGGGAAACTTGCGGTCCTTGAAGAACTTGGACATCTGGGATGTGCGGGAGTGGAATGTCTTATCGTGGGAGCAGATGCGGCGGAGGCGGAGGAATTGGGAACAGGGGATAGAATTTTTGCAGGATGTTGGGTGGGAGGAGGTGTATTCTAGGTAGCTGTGGGAGTCAGTGGGCTTGAAATGGACATCAGTTACAAGCTGGTTGCCTGAGATGGAGACCGAGAGGTCCAGGAAGGTGAGGGATGTGCTGGAGATGGCCCAGGTGAACTGAAGGTTGGGGTGGAAGGTGTTGGTGAAGTGGATGAACTGTTCGAGCTCCTCTGGGGAGCAAGAGGCGGCGCCGATACCGTCATCAATGTACCGGAGGAAGAGGTGGGGTTTGGGGCCTACTGTTTGTGGAAGCACCACCCAAAGTAACTTTCAAACAGATATATACCTGATAAGGAAAATGTCACAGGGCCAGAGGAATAAGGAGCAGCAGAAGTGGGCTGGCCTCCCCTACCCTGGGGGAAAAGACCATGGCCATTCACCGTATGCATGTCCCTCATGATTTTATAAACCACTATAAGGTCCCCCCTCAGCCTCCGATGCTCGAGGGAAAATAACCCGAGTCTATTCAGTCTCTCCCTATAGCTCAAACCCTCCGATTCTGGCAACATCCTTGTTAATCTTTTCTGAACCCGTTCAGGTTTCACAACATCCTTCCTGTGGCAAGGAGACCAGAATTGCACACAGTATTCCAAAAGTGGCCTAACCAATGTCCTGTACAGCCATAACATGACCCTCCCAACTCCTAAACTCAATGCACTGACCAATAAAGGCAAGCATACAAAACACTTTCTTTACCATCCTTCTACCTGCGACTCCCTTTCATGGAAAAATGCTTCATTCTTAAGACTCGTTAACAGAGGCAGTGAGTTTGTCACCATAATCAACAGAGCCTAAAAGAAAGCCGATTGAGCTTCTCCAAATCTGGCCTCTTGTGTATCCACAATTTCAGTCACTCTACAACTGGTGGTCTTGCCTCAAGCTACTGAGGCCCCAAGGTCAGGACAGCCTTCACGTCTGCCTCCCTCTCTCTCTCTCTCTGTCTCTCCCTGTCCTCCTTTAAAATGCTCCATAAAACCTATCCCTCTGACCATCTAAGAACACAAGAAATAGGAGCAAGAACGGGAGGGTTGATCCTGAGAGATTGTTTCCCTATTGAATCGAATACATGGGAGTCACAGTCTCAGGCTAAGAGGTCAATTACTTAGGACAGGGATCAGGAGAAATTACTTCACATGAAGCGTCGGAATTCCCTACACTTCCCCGTGGATACTCTATCGTTGGGTACATCTAAGGATGGGACAGATGGATTTTTGGCCTCTTGTGGAAGCAAGCTATTAGGTAGGAAAGCGCAGTTTGGGCTCACAATTGCATTTAATAGTAGAGCAGGTCCAACTGGGTGTGTACCTATTCCCTCTCCTATTACTTCCGTCCTTGTGGATTAGACAGTATAACCCCTCCTCTACCATTTTGCAGAATCCCACCTCACTTCTAACTCCTCTTGTACCTCGTCCCTTGATTTATTTTTTTTCCCGGTACCCAAACAGCTTACTTACACCTGCCTCAGCTCTATGCGACAACCAAGTGCCCACACCGTCTCGCCTGCAGAATCCTAAAGATCCACTCCGCTCCAAGTGAGCATTCCTGCCTGCCACATGGTGGTTTCAAATGGGCAATACCCGATTATGGGACTGTGGTCTTTGTGGATCCCAGCCAGGGGAGGCTCCCCCCGCCCCAGTCTACTGAGACTTGCTCCGGCTTAAAGCCAGGCAGCTACAAGAGGACAGATTAAAGATTCAGCGGTGAAGGCGAAACCTTTATCCTGGCACCGCTGGTCTAGAATTGGCGCAGTTCACTGTGATCTCTGACCAAGTAGGTCTCCATTTGGTGGGGAGTTCAGACCAGCTTTCCTCGCAAGGCAAACAAAATACCTGATATCAGGCCAATTGTTGCTGCTCAACAGTTTGCTGTTTTAACTTATTTCATGGTGCCAGGGCAGTGATAGCAAACGTGATAACTGTGCTCAGACGGGGATTTCATAAGCACAGCTGAAGACGAACTCAAAGGGCTGCAAGCCAAGAACTGCAAGACCAATTGGGATGGATGGCACAAGCACAAAGGAACGAATGGCCTCCCTAACTCTATGGCTCATTCCACTCTGACTCCTGTCTCAGTGGCCTGTACCCCTCCAACTGCGCCTGCTCATACCAAAGCTATTAGCCAGTTCGCCCCTTATCCTCCCATCACCACCACCTCATCGGGTAGCCACGCCATTGGTTGCCTGGCAACTGACATTTGGAAAACCCTCCATTAATCTGTTGACCTTCCCCATTAAACTGCTCTGATCGACGTACTTCTCTGGACAATTTCTGCTCACCAGCTAGGGTGCCTCCAGAGTTGTTCAGTAGTCCCTTGGATCGAGGATAATGCTCACTCAGGTTAAGAACTGGCATGTGACCTCTTTTATCTCAGGGAGGACATTGTGTTCCCAGTACCTCACTGGCCAGAGTACTGGAAAGACTTACAGATGACAACCACTTAGTCTGGCCATATTACAGCTTGCACTCCATAAGGAGTGGTGTGAATTTGGATCTTCTCTCCCGCATTTGGGGGCATCGCCAGCGCACCACAAGACATCCCACTTCCTCTTTTTGTTCCCATTCAGGCCAGCATTTATTGCCTTTCCCAGATGGCACTCGAGAGTCAACCACATTGCTGTGGGTCTGGAGTCACACATAGGTAAGGATGGCCGTTTCCTTCCCTAAAGGGCATTAGTGAACTTAATGGGTTTTTCCCCAACAGTCGGCAATGGATTCACGGTCATTGTTTGACTTTTGATTGAAGATTCTTTTATCGAATTCAAATTTTAACCATCTGCAGGATTCGAACCCAGGTCCCCAGAGAATTACCTCTGGATTAAACTCCAGCGATAACACCACTAGGCTGTCACCTCCCCCTTAATTCAGTGAATCAGTGTTAACTCTTCCCTGGCCATTTGCGCTCCCGTGGAAGCACGCTCGGATATTTAATTCTGCCAAAGGCACAGTTAGATTGAACCTTGGTTAAACAACATGTGGAGCACTGGGTGCGGTTCACCATATCACAGAGAGGATGTGGAAGGCGTAATAATAGACGCAGAAGGATGATTTAGGATCCAAAGAGGTTGCATTTTATCAAGAGAGGCCAAATAAGCTGGTGCTCCCACTGGAAATGGTAAAGAAGGCGACTGTTACAACTGTGAAGGAATTTGTGAATGAGCATGTTTCCTCAAAAGATGGTGACGATGGGGTTGGCATTGCCCGACTCATCCTGGGTCTTGGCCGCTCATCACACCGTCTCACACATCTTCTTCGCTCAGTGCCGTGGCAACTGCATTGTCTTTCTGTGTTTTTTAAAATTCGGACGGCGGGATGGGGGAGGGCTCATGGCTGGTTGAGGCAGGGCCTTGCAGAGGCCCGGATCGATGGCCAGCTGAGGTCACAGAGGCTTCAGCATTGGAGGAGCCCGGATCTAGGACCCTCGGTGACCAATGCCCGTTGGCAGCGTGTGGAGGAACGTCAGAGAGTGGGGGGGGGGGGTGGGGGGGGGGGTGGGGGTAGTAGGAGACATTAGACAGAGACCCCAGCCCATGTCTAGCAGTGAACAGCAGAGTAGCTGAGCATAACAAGAAGGTGAGGGCAAGGTGAACTCTGGTGCAGTAAAATCTCACTTTATATTCCCTGTTTCAAGATGGCGCTGGAGCATGGCGACACTTTGATTTTATGCACATGAGGAAGAACCTTTCGCAGTAGTTTTACATACATAGAATAGAATACCTGCAGTGAGGAAACAGGCCCTTCAGCCCAACAAGTCCACTCTGACCCTCAGAACCATCCCCCTATAACCCAACCAACTACCCAGAACCATCCCCCTATAACCCAACCAACTACCCAGAACCATCCCCCTGTAAGCCAACCAACTACCCACAACCATCCCCCTGTAAGCCAACCAACTATCCAGAACCATCCCCCTATAACCCAACCAACTACCCAGAACCATCCCCCTGTAACCAACCAACTATCCAGAACCATCCCCCTGTAACCCAACCAACTACCCAGAACCATCCCCCTGTAACCAACCAACTATCCAGAACCATCCCCCTGTAACCCAACCAACTACCCAGAACCATCCCCCTGTAACCAACCAACTATCCAGAACCATCCCCCTGTAACCCAACCAACTACCCAGAACCATCCCCCTGTAACCAACCAACTATCCAGAACCATCCCCCTGTAACCCAACCAACTACCCAGAACCATCCCCCTGTAAGCCAACCAACTATCCAGAACCATCCCCCTGTAAGCCAACCAAATACCCAGAACCATCCCCCTGTAACCAACCAACTATCCAGAACCATCCCCCTGTAACCCAACCAACTACCCAGAACCATCCCCCTGTAACCAACCAACTATCCAGAACCATCCCCCTGTAACCCAACCAACTATCCAGAACCATCCCCCTGTAACCAACCAACTACCCAGAACCATCCCCCTGTAACCCAACCAACTACCCAGAACCATCCCCCTGTAACCAACCAACTATCCAGAACCATCCCCCTGTAACCCAACCAACTACCCAGAACCATCCCCCTGTAACCAACCAACTATCCAGAACCATCCCCCTGTAACCAACCAACTATCCAGAACCATCCCCCTGTAACCCAACCAACTATCCAGAACCATCCCCCTGTAAGCCAACCAAATACCCAGAACCATCCCCCTGTAACCCAACCAACTATCCAGAACCATCCCCCTGTAAGCCAACCAACTATCCAGAACCATCCCCCTGTAACCCAACCAACTATCCAGAACCATCCCCCATAACCCAACCAACTATCCAGAACCATCCCCCTGTAACCCAACCAACTACCCAGAACCATCCCCCTGTAGCCAACCAACTATCCAGAACCATCCCCCTGTAAGCCAACCAACTACCCAGAACCATCCCCCATAACCCAACCAACTACACAGAACCATCCCCCATAACCCAACCAACTACCCAGAACCATCCCCCTGTAACCCGACCAACTACCCAGAACCATCCCCCATAACCCAACCAACTACCCAGAACCATCCCCCTATAACCCACCTAATCTGCACATCCCAGTCACTAGGGGGCAATATAGCATGGCCAAATCACCCCAACCTGCACATCTTTGGGCCATGGGAGGAAACTGGAGGAAACCTACACAGGCATGAGGAGAACTAGCAAACTCTACACAGACAGTCATCTGAGGGTGGAATCGAGCCCAGGTCCCTGGCGCTGTGCTAACCACTGAGCAACTGTGCCACCCTTGTGCTCAGAGAACAATTTGCAAGGACACCATTTCAAGAGAGGGAAACCCAACATTTAACGCAGCATGAGAGGAGAACGCTGGCTGGTTGGCAAGGCAACTTCAGTCGCTAGAGACCAAAACAGAAGTTGCTGGAAAAGCTCAGCAGGTCTGGCAAAGTCTGTGAAGAAAACAAAACAAATCAGAGTTAACGTTTCGGGTCTGGTGATCCCTCCTTAGGAAACACTATTGTTACAGCATCCACAGTTCTCTCGGTTTCAATTAGTTATCATGGAAAATGCACGTCATTATCTGGATGTGAAACCAAACAATTGTGAACGCTGAAAATCAGAACCCAAAAACAGAAATTGCTGGGGGAGCTCAGCAGGTCTGGCAGCTTCAGCGGAGAGAGAGCAGAGTTAACATTTCGGGGCCACTGATCCTTCCTCAGATGGGTATGTTCCTACTTCTTATATTTGTTATCCACTGGTGGGATGTGGGCATCGCAGGTCAGACCCAGCATTTTATTGCCCGTCCCTAGTTGTCCCTTGAGAAGGTGAGCTGCCTTCTTGAACCACTGCAGTCTGTTTGCTGTAGGTTGGACCCACAATACTGTTGGAGAGAGGATTCCAGGATTTTCACACTGAAGGAAGGGTGATGCATTTCAGAGTGAGGGTGGTCAGTAGTTTGCAGGGGAACTTGTATTATTAATGTTGATAGACACTCCATGTCCAACACTGATTGGAGGCTGCCACCTTCTGGCTAATTTCAGTAATGGCATGTCATAGGGCATATTGAGAGACAGTCAGAAATGCAGATGCAGGAGTCAGAGACAACACAGTGTGGAGCTAGAGGAAGACAGCAGGCCAGTCAATATCAGAGGAGCAGGAGAGTTGACATTTCTTCAGAAAATCATTATCTTGAGAACTGGAAGCTCCCTTAATGGCTTCTTGTATGGATAACAGTTCAGTGGAGAACAGAAAAACAAAGCTCACTGCCTACAGAGATAATGGGAACTGCAGATACTGGAGAATCCAAGATAATAAAATGTGAGGCTGGATGAACACAGCAGGCCAAGCAGCATCTCAGGAGCACAAAAGCTGACGTTTCGGGCCTAGACGCTTCATCAGAGGGTGAAGAAGGGTCTAGGCCCGAAATGTCAGCTTTTGTGCTCCTGAGATGCTGCTTGGCCTGCTGTGTTCATCCAGCTCCACACTTTGTTATCTCACTGCCTACAGTTGAAGGTTCTCTCAGTCTAAGTGCGACAATTTTCTTAAAAATGCCATTTCCTTCATGGCTGACTGCTGCATACAACTCTCTCTTTGAGGGTGGCCATTTTTAAAATGCAGGAGGTCAGGCTGTTGAGACCTTGTGGGG
Organism: Stegostoma tigrinum; assembly: GCF_030684315.1. Lineage (NCBI taxonomy): Eukaryota > Metazoa > Chordata > Chondrichthyes > Orectolobiformes > Stegostomatidae > Stegostoma > Stegostoma tigrinum. The sequence continues at coordinate 12,262,758 of NC_081387.1, read as the reverse complement.
TTCGTGACATGAATGGACTCCTCCAGGTTTGTCGCAAGGAGCCGTTCTGCCTCACGAGGTTCTGATAGATGTCTGCGCGCGTGCTTTTTGCTGCTGCATGTTTTAAAACACCCCGTCTCCCATTGCTGCAGGCTCTGCACCTCTGTCTCAGGTAAGTGCGGTCGAAGCCGTCCTCCATTTTCCTGACGGGGGAGGAAAGTGACCCACCTGTGACCTCTGGCCCCTTCTGCGGCTCTCGTGTTTTTCACCTTCAACCTGCTGAGGTTGTGTGTGGAGAGAGAGGAGAATGGGTCCTCTCAATGCCACGTGTTCGAAACCTTCATTGACCAAAGATAAGGCAAAGGCCTGGAGTGCAGGCCATTCGGCCCCTCAGGCCTGCTGCAGCCCATGTAATAAAATCACAGTGGATGCTTTGGTAGCTTGAACTCCACCTTCCTGGCTGCTCCTATAACAGTCAACTATCTGTTTCACTGAGTTCTTGAATATATTTCACTCTTGGGCTGGGAGAAAGGGAAAGACACAAAGATTACTAGCCTCCAGCAAGAAGACAATCCTCCTCATCTCTGTTTTAAGTGGGAGGACCCCGACTGTTAAGTGTTGTCCCTGGTTCTACAGTGGAAACATGCCCTTTCAGCACCTGTCCTATCAAGGCCCGTTAAGCCTCTTTGATAACAAGGTAGCATCAGAGGAGCAGGAATGCTGACGTTTCGGGTCTGGACCCTTCTTCAGAAATCTTAAGATTCTTACTTGTTTTTAATCAGGCCGCTGCTCATTCTTCAAACTCCAAATAAGAACAACCTTTCTTCAAAGCAGAATTCCTCCAACCCCCAATCTCCGGGTAAACATTTTCTGATCCGCCTTAAATGCAAGGTGACTAAAACTGCACAAAGGGTGCACTCGCACAAATACCCTGCTGTTGTTGTAACAATTCTGTACTGTTTTACTTTTGAAGCTGTGGCTTTTCAGGCCGAACCCTTCCTACCTGCCCAGAGGCTCAGAATCCTTCCCACAATGCTTTTGAAGTGGCAGTGGCAAGGAAGGGAGGGTCTGGTGTCATAGGGTCATACAGCATGAAAACAGACCCTTCCAGTCCATGCCGAACATAATCCCAAATTAAACTGGTCCCTGTTCCTGGCCCATATCCCCCCAAACCCTTCCTATTCATGTACTTATCAAAATGTCTTTTAAATGCTGTAATTATAGCCACATCCAGCACTTCCTCAGGAAGTTCATTCCACACGCGAGCCACCCTCTGTTTAAAATATTTGCTTCTCAAGTCTTTTTAAAATCTCTCTCTTCTCACCTGAAACATATGCCCCTTAGTCTTGAAAGCCCCCTTCCGGGGGTAAAGATAACTACTATTAACCCTACCCAGACCCTCATGATTTTATAAATTTCTATAAGGTCAAACTCCTACACTTCAGTTTAAAAAGTCTCAACCTATCCAAACTTTTGTTATAACTCAAACCTTCCATGATGGGCAATATCCTGGTCAACATCATCTGAACCTTCTCCAGCTTAATGCCCCACAGACAACTTCTGCAGCAAGATGCAACGGTTCCTTCATTTTACTTCATTAATGGGATCTGGGCGTTGCTGGCTGGGCGTTTTATTGCCCGTCCCTAGTTGCCCCCTTGAGAAGGTGGTGGGGAGCTGCCTTCTTGAACCGCTGCAGTCCTCCTGCTGCGGGTTTACCCAAAATGCTGTTCCGGAGGGAGGAACAGCGATATATTTCCACGTCAGGATGGTGAGTGGCTTGGAGGGGAACTTGGAGGTGAAGGCATTCCCATATATCTGCTGCCCTTGTCCTTCTAGATGGAAGTGGTCGTGGGTTTGGAAGGTGCTGTGTGAGGATCTTTGGTGAATTTCTGCAGTGCATCTTGTAGATAGTACACACTGCTGTTACTGAGTGTCAGTGGTGGAGGGAGTGAATGTTTGTGGATGTGGTGTCAATCAAGCGGCTGCTTTGTCCTGGATGGTGTCAAGCTTCTTGAGTGTTGTTGGGGCTGCACCCATCCAGGTAAGTGGGGAGTATTCCACCCCACTCCTGACTTGTGCCCAGAGATGGTGGACAGGCTTTGGGGAGTCAGGAGGGGAGTTACTCGCTGGAGAATTCCCAGCTTCTGGCCTGCTCCTGTAGCCACTGTGTTTATGTGATGAGCCCAGCTGACTTTCTGGGCAATGATAAACTCCAGGATGTTGATAGTGGGGGATTCAGTGATGGTAACATGGTTGAATGTCAAGGGCCAGTGGTTAGACTGTCTCTTATTGGTGATGGTCATAGCCTGGCATTTGTGTGGCACGAATGTTACTTGCCACTTGTCAGCCCAAGCCTGGGTATTGTCCAGATCGTGTTGCATTTGATACTGCTTCAGTACCTGAGGAGTCACGAATGGTGCTGAACATGTGCAATCATCGGCGAACATCCCCAATTCCGACCTTATAATGAAGGGAAGGTCGTTGGCGAAGCAGCTGAAGATGCTTGGGCCTAGGACACTACCGTGAGGAACTCCTGCAGAGATGTCCTGGGGCTGAGATGACTGACCTCCCACAGCCACAACTATCCTCCTGTGTGTCAGGTATGACTCCAACCACGGAGCGTTTGCCCTGATACCCATTGAATCCAGTCTTGCTCGGGCTCCTTGATGCCACACTCGATCGAATGCAGCCTTGATGTCAAGGGCTGTCACTCTCACCTCACCCTCTGAAATTCAGCTCAGGGTGTGTCGAGTAACTTTGTAGCACAGGACTCTTATGCTCTGTTTTCAGGGGCATACCCTCGGGTAATCAACAAACATGCTTTGAGGACCATTGACCTGGTGAAGCTGCAAGATGGCAGCAGGGTGACTCGCTTCATTTGGAACTCCGCTCTGCATGCCAGTCCCCTTTCCACTTCCTTTCGTTTTCTCTTCTTCTTCTCTCTTCTCTCTGCGATAATTCTATCCAGCCCCAACCCCTCGCCCTGTTAACTACCTCTCGAAGCAGTCGGGTTGCGACCAGGAACACGTTGCGGGAGCTGAACACATGGGCTGTGTGCTGCAGCGACAGAGCATCGAGCGAGGGCTGGAGCAACTAGCGGCAGATAAAGGGTGGGCCAGTGAGAGCGGGTGGGTGAGGAGCTGGTGGGTGAGAGTGGATGGGTGAGAGTGGGTGGGTGAGAGTGGATGGGTGAGAGTGGGTGGGTGAGAGTGGATGGGTGAGAGTGCGTGGGTGAGAGTGGGTGGGTGACAGTGGCTGGGTGACAGCGGGTGGGTGAGAGCGGGTGGGTGACAGTGGCTGGGTAAGAGCAGGTGTGTGAGAGTGGGTGAGGAGAGTGGGTGGTTGAGAGCGGGTGGGTGAGAGTGGGCTGATGAGAGTGGGTGGGTGAGAGCGGGTGAGAGTGGGCTGATGAGAGTGGGCTGGTGAGAGTGGGTGGGTGAGAGTGGGGGGGTGACAGCGGGTGGGTGAGATCGGGTGGGCAAGAGTGGGTGGGTGAGAGTGGGTGGGCGAGAGTGGCTGGGCAAGAGTGGGTGGGTGAGAGTGAGCGGATCACAGTGTGTGGGTGAGAGGTAGAACATAGAACATAGAACATAGAACAGTACAGCACAGAACAGGCCCTTCAGCCCATAATGTTGTGCCGACCATTGATCCTCATGTATGCACCCTCAAATTTCTGTGACCATATACATGTCCAGCAGTCTCTTAAATGACCCCAATGACCTTGCTTCCACAACTGCTGCTGGCAACGCATTCCATGCTCTCACAACTCTCTGTGTAAAGAACCCGCCTCTGACATCCCCTCTACACTTTCCACCAACCAGCTTAAAACTATGACCCCTCGTGCTAGCCATTTCTGCCCTGGGAAATAGTCTCTGGCTATCAACTCTATCTATGCCTCTCATTATCTTGTATACCTCAATTAGGTCCCCTCTCCTCCTCCTTTTCTCCAATGAAACAAGTCCAAGCTCAGTCAACCTCTCTTCATAAGATAAGCCCTCCAGTCCAGGCAGCATCCTGGTAAACCTCCTCTGAACCCTCTCCAAAGCATCCACATCTTTCCTATAAAAGGGCAACCAGAACTGGACGCAGTAAGAGTGGGTAAGAGTGGGTGGGTGAGATCAGGTGTGTGACAGTGGGCTGGTGAGAGCGGGCGGGTGAGAGTGGGTGAATGAGTGTGGGTGGGCGAGATCGGGTGGGCAAGATCGGCTGGGTGGGTGAGAGTGGGTGGGTGAAAGCGAGTGGGTGACAGTGGGCTGGTGAGAGCGGGTGGGTGAGAGTGGGGGGAGTGATAGCGGGTGGGTGAGAGCGGGTGAATGAGTGTTGGTGGGTGAGATCGGGTGGGTGAGAGCGGGTGGGTGAGAGTGGATGGGTGACAGCAGGTGGGTGAGAGTGGGTGGGCGACAGCGGGTGGGTGAGGGTGGGTGGGTGATGGCGGGTGGGTGAGAGTGGGTGTGTGACAGTGGGTTGGTGAGAGCAGGTGGGTGAGAGTGGGAGGGTGATAGCAGGTGGGTGAGAGCCGGTGAATGAGTGTGGGTGGGTGAGATCGGGTGGGCGAGATCGGGTGGGTGGGTGAGAGTGGGTGGGTGAAAGCGAGTGAGTGACAGTGGGCTGGTGAGAGCGGGTGGGTGAGAGTGGGTTGGAGACAATGGGTGGGTGAGAGGGAGTGGGCGACAGCGGGTGGATGAGAGTGGGTGGGTGGGTGAGAGCGGGTGGGTGAGAGTGGGTGGGTGAGTGAGGGCGGGTGGGTGACAGCGGGTGGGTGACGGCGGGTGGGTGAGGGCGGGTGGGTGAGGGCGGGTGGGTGATGGCGGGTGGGTGATGGCGGGTGGGTGGGTGTTCTAGCATTGTACCAATGTTGAGATGAGACTTGGGAATCTGAGAGCTGGGCATTTCCCTGTTCTCTGACTTACCTTTCGGCTCTGTTTAAAATCTTTAGGTTCTGGTGTTTGTAAGTAAGTGGGTGTTAGTGCACTTTTGCTGTACTTATGTATTCCTGTACTTAGTCCATGTGACAAATAAATAATTCTGAATCTCATCTGAAAGATGTTCCTTGGTCTGCCCAACGATTTCACAATAACCAAGCTTTGGCTGACAAGTGTTAAGTCACATTCACACAAATGCCAAGCAATGACCATCTCCAACAAGATGGAGATCTCCATCACCCCTTGATGTTCAGTGTTCACCAGCACTAAGTCCCCTACTATCGACATCCTGGGGGTTACCATTGACCAGGAACTCAACTGGACTTGTCATATAAATACTGCAGCGACAAGAGCAGGCCAGAAGCTAGGAATCCTGCAGTGAGTAACTCACCTCCTGACTTCCAACCTGTCCACCATCTACAAGGCACAAGTCAGGGGTGTGATGGAATACTCCCCACTTCCCGGGATGGTTGCAGGGAACACTCAAGAAGCTTGATACCATGCGGGACAAAGCAGCCCTCTTCATTGGCACCACATCCACAAGCATCCACTCCCTCCACCACAGATGCTCAGCAGCAGCAGTGTGTGCTATCTACACAGTGTATTGAGGAAGTTCATTCAGACTCCTTAAACAGCACCTTTCAAATTCATGACCACTACCACTTACAAATATCAAAGGCAGCAGGTATAGGGGAACACCATCAATTCAGAGACCGTCTCCAAGTCATTCACCTTCCTGATTTGGAAACATACATTACCGTTCCTTCAGCGTTGCCCGGTCAAAATCCTGGAAGTCCTTCTGTAGTGGTACTGTGGGTCTACCTACAACAAATGGACTGCAGCAGTTAAGGAGGCAGCTCACCGCCACCTTCCGAAGTGGCAGCCAGGGAATTGCAATGAATTCTGGCCCAGCCAGTGATGCCCACATCCCGGGAGCAAATTGAAAAAAAAACTGGACCCTGCATCGAGGTTCCTGCAATAGATACCACCCTATCCCGGACTCATCCCAAGCAGATGGTCAACCTGCCTCCGATTGAACTGCTCAGAGGTAGGAAAGCAATGGGGTCTACACCCAGGGCTCTTCCTCTTTCCATTGTATGTGACCAACCCATAAGAAAAAGGTCAGCCATTCAGCCCCTCAAAGCTGCCCTGCCACTACATAAGGTAATTGTTGATCTGCCCAGGCTTTAAACTCTTGCATGCCAACTCCTCACAGCTCCCAACTCTTTGTTATCTCAAATATCTATCAATGTTCTTTTTTAATAATTTCAGAGAACTAGCATTTAGTTCAAAAATATAACTTATTCAAAAAATGCAATTTAGCTCTGTACAGGAAACAAAGAAACGTTGGACTATGATCCTACATCACTTAGACATACAATACTAATAGTTACACATATGTGAGGCACTAGCAGTGTCCGGGAACTGAACGGAGCCCTATTTACCTTTAGCAGGAAGTCCACAGACAGAGATCCTTCCTCCCTATGCCTTGGCACAGCATGTCGTCCTGATTCTTGGAATGTGCCAGTCTGTAACACGCAGTCAGGGAAGGAAGACCTCTGTGCATTGTACCTTGACACTTTTGAGAAATAAAATATATGCTTGGAAGAGACTAACACACTTCACTGCACATTGAGGAAACCCACTGCCTAGTTTGCAAAATGCCTTAAGAATCTCCGGCATGCAGAGAGATTAGGAGAAAGTGTTTGAGAAGGGCCTCAGATAAAGTTATAGATTGCTAACATCTACCTGACTTAGCTTTGTTCCGCTTCAACTGGTACCATGAACATTCCTGTAACATGTAAACAATTCCCAACTACTGTACAGCCTGCAAAAGGCTCCTAACCCATTCATCCGGCAGGAAACTGAACCGATGGCTCCTCACACAGAAGCATGGTTTACTGTTTTGTGAGACACAGTTGTTAAAGGTCTAGCTCTCACTGCACCCTTAGATTGACCAATGCACCTGGTCAGTAGGTCAGGAACATTTACAGCTTCAGTCACTTGCCCTAGATCCTCAGGGAGACTTTAAACTACACTGCCATTCACATGCAGACCGTTTGATGTGTCCTCCCTCTGGGACTGGGTGGGGCAGGGGGGTCAGACACTGTCCTATTCCCCCCTCCCTCTGGGACTGGGTGGGACAGTGGGTCAGACACTTCTGTTCCCCCCTCCCTCTGGGACTGGGTGGGACAGTGGGTCAGACACTGTCCTATTCCCCCCTCCCTCTGGGACTGAGTGGGGCAGGGGGTCAGATGCTGTCCTATTTGCCCCTCCCTCTAGGACTGGGTGGGACAGTGGGTCAGACACTGTCCTTCTCCCCTCTCTCTGGGTCTTGGTGGGACAGTGGATCAGACACTGTCCTATTCCCCCCTCCCTCTGGGACTAGGTGGGACAGTGGGTCAGACACTGTCCTTCCTTCCTTCCCCCATCCATTGTTGGGGGTGGGGGCTGGAATAGGACTGGAACAAGGAATGTTCATCAATAAGAAAACTGACCCATCTCCCTTACTTCCACCCTCACCCCTTTTCTCCCCTCCCACAACAGCGATAGGGTCCCTCTTATCGTCACTCACCATCCCATCAGCATCCACACCCAGAAGATCATCAGACACCATTTCCGTCACCTCCAGCAGGATGTCACCACCAGACACATATTCCCTTCTCCTCCCTTGTCCACCTTCGGCAGGACCATTCCCTCCGGGACTCCCTGGTCCACACTTCTTTCACCCCCAGCACCTCCCCACAGCCCTACAGCACCTTCCCCTGTAACTGGCGAAGGTGCAACACCTGCCCATTTACCTCCTCCCTCCCCAGTATCCAAGGGCCCAAACATACCTTCCAGGTGAAGCACCTGCACTTCCCACAATCTAGTCTACTACATTCGATGCTCACAATGTGGTCTCCTCTACACTGGGTAAACGAAGCACAGATTTGGCGATTGCTTCGCAGAACATCTACGTTCTGCTCGCAAAAAAAGACCCTGAACTACCCGTCGCCTGTCACTTCAATGCACCACCTTGCTCACCAGCCAACATCTCTGCCTCTGGCTTGCTACAGAGTTCCACTGAAGCCCAACACAAGCTGGAGGAACAACAGAGATAATGGGAACTGCCGATGCTGGAGAATCCGAAATAATCCCATTTCTGGTTGCAGCAGCAGCGTGAGCGGGAGCTTGGAGCAGGAGCCTGTCGCGAAGCCGGTGAGTCACGGTTTTTGAATCTTTAAAAAGCTTGCCTCGTGAATAGGTGGAGGGACGCTGAGCAGGAGCCGACACGGGACTGGTGAGTGAGTGAGGTAATACATTTGTGTGGTTGCGTTACCCGAAACACTACCCGGGTCATGTCTCCCACCCATCCTCCTCCTCTGACCAAAAAAAAGGTTCTGTGTGCCTGATTGGTAAGGTAACAAGTTTATTTTTTATTCTTTATTTTTTAAGTCTTGGGAATTTAGAATAATGGGAACGGAGGTCAGGGCAGTTGAATGCTCCTCCTGCAGAATGTGGGAGGTAAGGGTCCCCACTAGTGTCCCTGCTGACTACATCTGCGGAAAGTGCGCCCAACTCCAGCTCCTTGAAAACCGCGTTAGGGAACTGGAGCTGGAGCTGGATGAACTTCGGATCATTCGGGAGGCAGAGGGAGTTATTGAGAGGAGTTACAGGGAGGTAGTCACTCCTCAAGTACAGGAAAAAGGCAGATGGGTTACTGTCAGGGGATGGAAAGGGAACTGGCAGGCAGTGCAGGGATTCCCTGTGGCCATTCCCCTCAACAATAAGTATACCATTTTGGATACTGTTGGGGGGGACAACTTACCAGGGGAAAGCAGTGGGGCACAGGTCTCTGGCACAGAGTCTGTCCCTGCTGCTCAGAAGGGAAGGGGGAAGAGGAGCAGAGCAGTAGTCATTGGGGACTCCATAGGTAGGGGGACAGATAGGAAGTTCTGTGGGGACGAGAGAGACTCACGGTTGGTGTGTTGCCGCCCAGGTGCCAAGGTGCGTGATGTCTCTGATCGTGGTTTTGGGATCCTTAAGGGGAACGGGGAGCAGCCCCAAGTTGTGGTCCACATTGTCACCAACAACATAGGTAGGAAGAGAGATGGGGACTTAAGGCAGAAATTCAGGGAGCTAGGATGGAAGCTGAGAGCTAGGACGAACAGAGTTGTTGTCTCTGGTTTGTTGCGTGTGCCACGTGCTAGTGAGGCGAGGAATAGGGAGAGAGAGGAGTTGAACACGTGGCTACAGGGATGGTGCTGGAGGGAGGGTTTTGGATTCTTGGATAATTTGGGCTCTTTCTGGGGTAGGTGGGACCTCTACAAGCAAGATGGTCTTCACCTGAACCAGAGGGGTACCGATATTCTGGGGCGGAAATTCGCTAAAGCTGTTCGGGTGGGTTTAAACTAATTCAGCAGGGGGATGGGCACCAAAATTGTAGTTCGAGTATAGAAAAGGTTGAGAGTAGGGTCGTCCGAAATAAAGTTTCAAGGAAGCAAGATGGCACCAGCAAACAAGAAGTTGGATTGAAGTGTGTCTACTTCAATGCCAGGAGCATCCGGAATAAGGTGGGTGAACTTGCAGCATGGGTTAGTACCTGGGACTTCGATGTTGTGGCCATTTCAGAGACATGGATAGAGCAGGGACAGGAATGGTTGTTGCAGGTTCCGGGATTTAGATGTTTCAGTAAGAACAGAGAAGATGGTAAAAGTGGCGGAGGTGTGGCATTGTTAGTCAAGGACAGTATTACAGTTGCAGAAAGGATGTTTGGGGACTCGTCAACTGAGGTAGTATGGGCTGAGGTTAGAAACAGGAAAGGAGAGGTCACCCTGTTGGGAGTTTTCTATAGGCCTCTATAGTCCCAGATATGTAGAGGAAAGGATAGCAAAGATGATTCTCGATAGGAGTGAGAGAGACAGGGTAGTTGTCATGGGGGACTTCAACCTTCCAGATATTGACTGGGAACACTATAGTTCGAGTACTATAGATGGGTCAGTTTTTGTCCAGAGTGTGCAGGAGGTCTTCCTGACACAGTATGTAGATAGGACAACAAGGGACGAAGCCACATTAGATTTGGTACTGGGTAATGAGCCTGGCCAGGTGTTAGATTTGGAAGTAGGTGAGCACTTTGGTGATAGCAATCACAATTCTGTTATGTTTACTTTAGTGATGGAAAGGGATAGGTGTATACCACTGGGCAAGAGTTATAGCTGGGGGAAAGGCAATTACGATGAGATTAGGCAAGATTTAGGAAGCATAGGATGGGGAAGGAAACTGCAGGGGATGGGCACATTAGAAATGTGGAGCTTATTCAAGGAAAAGCTCCTGTGTGTCCGAGATAAATATGTACCTGTCAGGCAGGGAGGAAGCTGTAGAGTGCGGGAGCCGTGGTTTACGAAGGAGGTGGAATCTCTGGTCAAGAGGAAGAAGAAGGCTTATGTTAGGATGAGATGTGAAGGCTCAGTTAGGGCACTTGAGGGCTACAAGGTAGCCAGGAAAGACCTAAAGAGAGAGCTCAGAAGACCCAGGAGGAGACATGAGAAGTTGTTGGCGGATAGGATCAGGGTAAACCCTAAGGCTTTCTATAGGTATTTAAAGAATAAAAGAATGACGAAAGTAAGATTAGGCCCAATCAAGGATAGTTGTGGTAAGTTGTGTGTGGAGTCAGATGAGATAAGGGAAGCGCTAAATGAATATTTTTCAACAGTATTCACTCTAGAAAATGACAATGTTGTTGAGGAGAATACTGAGATACAGGCTACTAGACTGGGTGGGATTGAGGTTCACAAGGAAGAGGTATTAGAAATCCTTCAGAAGGTGAAGATAGATAAGTCCCCTGGGCCGGTTGGGATTTATCCTCGGATCCTCTGGGAAGCCAGGGAGGAGATTGCCGAGCCTTTGGCATTGATCTTTAACTCGTCATTGTCTACAGGAATAGTGCCGGATGACCGGAGGATAGCAAATGTGGTTCCCCTGTTCAAGAAGGGGAGTAGAGACAACCCTGGTAATTATAGACCAGTGAGCCTTACCTCAGTTGTTGGTAAAGTGTTGGAAAAGGTTATAAGGGATAGGATTTATAATCATCTAGAAAAGAATAAATTGATTAGGGATAGCCAACATGGTTTTGTGAAGGGAAGGTCGTGCCTCACAAACCTTATTGAGTTCTTTGAGAAGGTGACCAAACAGGTAGATGAGAGTAAACCGGTTGATGTGGTGTATATGGATTTCAGCAAGGCGTTCAATAAGGTTCCCCACAATAGGCTATTGCACAAAATGCGGAGGAATGGAATTGTGGGTGATATAGCAGTTTGGATCGGAAATTGGCTCGCTGAAAGAAGACAGAGGGTGGTAGTTGATGGGAAATGTTCATCCTGGAGACCAGTTACTAGTGGTGTACCGCAAGGGTCGGTGTTGGGTCCACTGCTGTTTGTCATTTTTATGAATGACCTGGATGAGGGCGTAGAAGAATGGGTTAGTAAATTTGCAGATGACACTAAGGTTGGTGGAGTTGTGGATAGTGATGATGGATGCTGTAGGTTGCAGAGAGACATAGATAAGCTGCAGAGCTGGGCTGAGAGGTGGCAAATAGAGTTTAATGCAGACAAGTGTGAGGTGATGCACTTTGGTAGGAGTAACCAGAAGGCAAAGTACAGGGCTAATGGTAAGATTCTTAGCAGTGTAGATGAGCAGAGAGATCTCTGTGTCCATGTACACAGATCCTTGAAAGTTGCCACCCAGGTTGACAGGGCTGTTAAGAAGGCATACAGTGTTTTAGCTTTTATTAATAGAGGGATCGAGTTCTGGAACCAAGAGGTTATGGTGAAGCTGTACAAAACTCTGGTGCGGCCGCACTTGGAGTATTGTGTACAGTTCTGGTCACCGCATTATAAGAAGGATGTGGAAGCTTTGGAAAGGGTGCAGAGGAGATTTACTAGGATGTTGCCTGGTATGGAGGGAAGGTCTTACGAGGAAAAGCTGAGGGACTTGAGGCTGTTTTCTTTAGTGAGAAGAAGGTCGAGAAGTGACTTAATTGAAACATATAAAATAATCAGAGGGTTAGATAGGGTGGATAGGGAGAGCCTTTTTCCTAGGATGGTGACGGCGAGCACGAGGGGGCATAGCTTTAAATTGAGGGGTGAAAGATATAGGACAGATGTCAGAGGTAGTTTCTTTACTCAGAGAGTAGTAAGGGAATGGAACGCTTTGCCTGCAACGGTAGTAGATTCGCCAACTTTAGGTACATTTAAGTTGTCATTGGATAAGCATATGGATGTACATGGAATAGTGTAGGTTAGATGGGCTTGAGATCGGTATGACAGGTCAGCACAACATCGAGGGCCGAAGGGCCTGTACTGTGCTGTAATGTTCTATGTTCTATAACAAAGTGTGAAGCTGGAAAAACACAGCAGGCCAAGCAGCATCTCAGGAGCACAGATGCTGACATTTCGTGCCGAGTCCCTTCATCATAAAAGGGGGATGGGGAGAGGGTTCTGAAATAAATAGGGAGAGAGGGGGAGGCAGACTGAAGATGGATAGAGGAGAAGATAGGTGCAGAGGAGAGTATAGGTGGGGAGGTGGGGAGGGGATAGGTCAGTCTGGGGAGGACAGACAGGTCAAGGGGACGGGATGAGGTTAGTAGGTAGGAAATGGGGGTGCGGCTTGAGGTGGAAGGAGGGGATAGTTGAGAAGAAGAACAGGTTAGGGAGGCAGGGACGAGCTGGGCTGGTTTTGGGATGCAGTGGGGGGGGGGGGCGGGGGGGGGGGGAGATTTTGAAGCTTGTGAAGTCCACATTGATACCATTGGGCTGCAGGGTACCCAAGCGGAATATGAGTTACTGTTCCTGCGACCTTTAACAACCCCATTAACAGCTATTCACCCTCCCAGCCTGATCGTTAGCAACTCCTTTGTCTGTCCAACTGTCGTTGGGATCTCTCCCATCGTTTGTTTTCCCAACGACCATCAGTTCTGAGGAAGGGTCACCGGGCCTGAAACGTTCACTCTGTTTTTTCCTTCACAGATGCTTCCAGACCTGCTGAGCTTTTCCAGCAACTTTGTCTTCGTTCTTGCCCTAGTGTGCAGGTTCAGTTATCGACCTGGGGCCCCAAACTCTTGAAATTCCCTCCCTGACTGACTCGCCTCCTTTCAGATAGTGTCGCCTTTGACCTAGCAACTGACTTGGCCCTCATGAGCCAGCGCTGCTGTTGATGTCCCACGCACCTCGCCCCCTCGTGGGAGCAACTATGGTCTGGAGTACTGAGCAGGGCAGGAGATTGGGAACTGACTGCACCTCCCTTTGCTTGAGAGAGAGAGAGAGAGAGAGAGAAAAGGGGGAGAGAAACAGGAAGTTGCATAAGTAGCTCTGGAGAAGATAAACCCACTTCTGGTCAAGCACTTCCCAAAAATAGACGCCGCAGGCAACCGTCGGTGATCAGCCATCTGCGGGAAGCTGCAGTGCATGCGAGGAGGTGCACCGACTCTCTCGGGTGGGAGCTGGAAAGCTCAGCTCGCCTCGGCTACACCTGCAGTTGCACGATCCCACCAGCAGCCCCTAGGAGGCGATCGGGAGACAGCTAGCCGGTAAGCCTTCGCACGGCGCCACTTACGAAACCCTGTAAAGCTGTTTGGGTCGTTAGCATTGTGAGCAGTGACAGCCGGAGGAGGCAAAGGATAGTCCGGACCACGCTGGAGCTGTGGTCAAGGGGGACCCCAGTGTAGACGGCGACCACTCCAAAGGCCCAGGTGAGATTTGTTTTTTTTTAAATAAAACAAAACTCAATGCATCTCCTTTCACTGTCCCCAGGACCTCTCAAAGTCTTCCCTGCAGCCAGCCAAATGGGTTTTTGTTTTGATGTTGCAATTAACACGGCGCACAGCAAGATCCCACAAACCGACGGAGGCTTCCGGAGACGTCCAGTTGCTGGGCCATGCTTACTTAGATCCAGCATTTGGGAGTTTAAATATCTATATATTTCAAAAATATACTTTATTCATCAAACAAGATTTTTGTGTACATATATAGGCACAAACGCAGTTCGGTTCTGTGCGGTTGCATATCAAACAAACAAAAATATTGGAGTTTGAATCGATCCAAAATTACTTTGGGCAAAAAAAAGTGGCACCTCGGACGAGACAGTACTCCCCCAGCCCAGCATGGACAGCGTGAGCGATTTGGAACAACATTTAAATGCATGCGATGTAGCTTTCACATATAGCTCGCTGTCCAGTGAAAACTGCAGGCGTGGGATTCGAACCGTCGCCCACCAAGTGCCAGCCGCGAGGGCGTTTGGTCGACTAAACTGCAGTCGGGTTATCACCTGACCTCTTGCCTGTTGCGACAATGTCTTGAGTTTGGACTCCAACTGGATGTCTGAGCCCAGACCCCTCCAAGTCTGAGGAGGTCAGGATACAGAGCACATCGGAAGGGTTAATAAAATGTGAGGCTGGATGAACACAGCAGGCCCAGCAGCATCTCAGGAGCACAAAAGCTGACGTTTCGGGCCTAGACCCTTCATCATCGGAAGGGTTTGTGGTGGAATGGATCTGTCGCTGGTTCTCCAGTGCCGTTGAAACAAAACGAGATAAGCAGCTCCCCAATGTGGTCGACTTGGGAGGACGGGTTCCATAGACTCACTGGTTTTTAAAGTTTGAGCGGGTGGGAACTGAGATGTTCGAAACAAAAAGTAAGGAATTGATTGGGCGGTTGTGCAGAAACCTGTTCTCCTGATGGGGTTTGGGTGGGGGGCAGACAAGAAAGAGGAGCACATCTTGATATTAGAGTTAGGCCTTTTAGGAACATAGGAGTTGGGAGCGGGAGTAGGAAATTCAACATTTCGAGCCCATTCAGCTATTTAACATGATCCTGGCTGATCTTATCCTGGTCTCGACTTCAGCCTGCTCCCCATGGTCCTCTATCCCACTGTTCATCGGAAACATATCTGTTGGTCCCTCAATCTGTCGAAATATTCTGCCTCTACTGCGCGCTGGGCCAGTGAGTTCCACAGATTCACAACTCTCTTGAGAGAAGTAGTTTCCCCTCGTGAACAAAAACAGAAGGTTCTGGAAAAGCTCAGCATCTGTGAAGAAAAAAAAAATCAGAGTTAACGTTTCGGGTCCGAGGAAGGGGCAGCGAAACCGAAACGTTAACTCTGATTTCTTTTTTTCTTCACAGATGCTACCTGACCTGCAACTTCTGTTTCTGTTCCTGATTTCCAGCGTCCGCAGTTCTTTCAGTCTTTATTTAGTTTCTCCTCATCTCAGATTTGAACATGGCTCCTCTCACTGTATATCTACGACCTCCTATTCAAGGCTGTCCCAAAAGGAGGAACATCAATTAATCCTTTTGTAGCGTTTTATATATTGGACGTCAATCAGCTCTCCCCTCATTTTTCTGAGTGTGCGAGTACGAGCTGAAGCTATTCAACACCTCATGGTACGACAGCCCCTTCATCCCTGGAATCAACCTGGAGAACTTCCTCTGAACTACCTGCAATGCCACGACATACTTCTTCAAGTAAAGAGATCAAAACTGGACACAATACAGCAAGTGTGGTCTCACCGATGCCTTTTATAATTGTAACAACACTTATTTACTTTTATTATTCAGCCCTTTTGCAACAAATGTCAAGTTTCTATTTGCCTTCCTGATTATATTGCTGCACCCACATAGATATTTTCTGTAATTCACGCACCCTCTGCATTGACATATTTTGAATCTGCTTCCCACTTAATCAAGAAATTGTCCTTTTTTTTCCAGCCAAAATGTATAACCTCGCACTTAGAGCGGTACAGCACAGATGCTTCAGTCCGACTCGTCCATGCTGACCAGATATCCTAAATTAATCTAGTCCCGTTTGCCAGCATTTGGCTCATATCTGTCTAAACCCTTCCCGTTCATATACCCAATCAGATGCCTTTTAAATTGTACCAGCCTCCACCACTTCCTCTGACAGCTCATTCCATACGTGCACCACCCTCTGCGTGAAAAAGTTACCCCTAAGATCCCTTTTAAACCTTTCCCCTCTCACCTTAAACCTACACCTTCTAGGTTTGGGTGCCCCTACCCTGGGGAAAAGACCTTGCCTATTCACCCTACCCATGCCCCTCTTGATTTTGTAAACTTCTATAAGGTCACCCCTCAGCCTCCAACGCTCCAGTAAAAATGGCCCCAGTCTATTCACCCACTCCCTATAGCTCAAACATTCCAACCCTGGCAATATCTTTGTAAGTCTTTTCTCAATGCTTTCAAGTTTCATAACATCTATCTTGTAACAGGGAGGTCAGAATCGAACATGGTCTTCCAAAAGTGGCCTAACCCATGTCATACAGCTGCAATATGACATCCCAGCTCTTGTACTCAATGCCCTGACAACTGGAGGAAAGTGGGCCAAATCCTTCTTCTCCATCCTATCAACCTGCGACTTTCACCTTCAATTGCTGTGAACCTGCACTTCAAGGTCTCTTTGTTCGGCAACACTCCCCAGGACATACCATAAGTCCAGCTCTGATTTGCCTTACCAAAATGCAGACCTCACATTTAAATTAAACTCCATATGATCAAAGTACTGTTGTATTCTGAGGGAACCTTCGCTGGCCATTCCACTTCCAATTTTGCTGCCACCTGCTAATTTACTAACAAAATCCTCCTATGTTCACTTCCATGTCATTTCATGAGACTCCATCTGCCAATGCCCATTTATAAACAGCAGTAAAACAGAAGCACAAAAGGATCTGGGAGTGTTGGTCCAGGATTCTCTAAAGGTTAACTTGCAGGTAGAGTCCGTAATTATAAACGACATTACATTCGCTTTCTTCTCAAGAGGGTTGGAATATAAAAGCAGCAATGTACTTCTGAGGCTTTATAAAGCTCTAGTTAGGCCCCATTTAGAATACTGTGTCCAATTTTGGGCCCCACACCTCAGGAAGGACATACTGGCACTGGAGCGTGTCCAGCGGAGATTCACACAGATGATCCCTGGAATGGTAGGTTTAACATACGACGAACAGCTAAGGATCCTGGGATTATATTCATTGGAGTTTAGAAGGTTGAGGGGAGATCTACTAGAAACTTACAAGTGGACGCGAGGGAGTTGTTTCTATTAGGCGTGGAGACTAGGACCCGTGGGCACAGCGTTAGAATTAGAGGGGGTAAATTTAAAACGGAAATGAGACGACATTTCTTCAGCCAGAGAGTGGTGGGCTTGTGGAATTCATTGCCATGGAATGCAGTGGAGGCCGGGACATTAGATGCCTTCAAGGCAGAGATCGATAAATTCTTGATCTCACAAGGAATCAAGGGCTACGGGGAGAGTGCAGGGAAGTGGAATTGAAATGCCCATCAGCCATGATTAAATGGCGGAGTGGACTCGATGGGCCGAATGGCCTTACTTCCACTCCTGTGTCTTATGGTCTTATGGTCTTAAACTCTTCATCTCCTCATCACAGCCTGCTTTCCTGTCTC
Source organism: Stegostoma tigrinum (assembly GCF_030684315.1). NCBI lineage: Eukaryota > Metazoa > Chordata > Chondrichthyes > Orectolobiformes > Stegostomatidae > Stegostoma > Stegostoma tigrinum. The sequence goes on along the minus strand of NC_081387.1, from coordinate 12,245,411 downwards.
TTAGTTAGTGGTGAGAGAGAGAACTGATAGTATAAGTCAGCAACAGGCTGATTATGAGCCAGGGAAGACCATTAATCATCTCCAGCCTGCTCCATAAGCCAATCAGATCAGGGCACATCTTTAGACTGTGGGAGGAAGCCCACACAGACACAGGAAGAACATGCAAAACTCCACAAAGATAGCTACCTAAGGGTGGGATTGAACCCAGGCTCCCTGGCACTGTAAGGCAGCAGTGTTAACCAATGTGCCACAGCACTGTTCCTCCATGACATGTTCAAACTTCTTAAAGGGCTGGTGCAGTGAGGTAGACTCCTCCCTTCCCAACCTTGGCTGGAGGGTTAAGATCAAGCAGGTTATAAACTCAGCATAGGAAGTTGGCCATTTCTGACTGAGATGAGGAGGACGTTTTTTTCACTTGACGGCTTTGCAAATTCTCTGTCCCAGCTACTGTTCCACCACTGGGTATCTTCGTGGCCCAGGCCAGTATATTTTCCCTTGGGCAAGGAATCAAGGCACTGGAGGACAGGGTGAAAGGTCGAGGGGAATCAGAAGATCAGTAGTGTTTTTACTGAGTGTCAGAGTAGGTTCAGTGGGCTGAATACCATGCCGTTGCTCCTACATGTGATCAAGCGTTAAAGATATTTCCTCTTCAACTTGTTCAGAAATATTATTTCGCACCTCCAGAGCAGGAGGGACTTGAATCCAGGGCTGGGATCTTAAATATCCATTTCATGAAGTCTTAACTAACACTGAGAACACTGGAGAAACTCAGCAGGTCTGTCTGCATCTGTGCAGAGGGAGAAAAACAGAGTTAACATTTTGAGCCTGGTTTGTCTTCCCTGCAACTAACTCTTCTGCAGAAGTTATGCTGAGCCGAAACGTTATTGCTGCAGAATGGCAGAGACCCCTCCCAGCCCGGTTATAATCTCTTCCAACCTGAACCATCAGGCAGAAGATACAAAAGCTTAAACACATGTCCCCGAACAGGTTCAAGAATAGCTTCTTCCTCGCTGCTTTGGGACTGCTGAATGGACCTCTCTAATTTCAAATCCTGGCTGTGCACTCTCTTTGCTGCTGCCTCATTCTGTTCAATCACCCAATGATCTTTGTATGGTATGATCTGCCTGTACTGCACACAAATCAAAACTTTTCACTGTACTTAGGTGCACACAACAATAATAAATTGAATTACGCTTCTGTTTCTCTCTCCAACAGATGCAGCCAGACCTGCTGCGCTTCTCCAGCCTTCTTTGCTTTTGTTTCAGAGCTCCAGCATGTTGGGGGTAGATTTCTGTCGCCTTTATTGACGCGTTAACTCTTTCTTCTGCTGTTTACCTCTTTGATCCTTAACCGTCCCCATTCTGGCTCCCTCCACTTTCCCACTTGTTATTCTATCGCTGGAGCAGGCAGGCAGAGCTAGTTGAGTTTGGGATTATGGTCAGCATAGGCTGGTCGGACCAAAGGGTCTGTTTCCATGCTGTGTGACAGGGAGGTGCTGGTGTTGGACGGGTATGGGTGGGAGGTGGACAAGGTCAGGAATCACACGAGACCAGGTTATAGTCCAACAGGTTAATGTGAAATCACATAAACCTTTCGGGTAAAGGAGCAGCGTTCCGAAAGCTTGTGAATTGAAATAAATCTGTCGGACTATAACCTCCAGGAACAAATCACCGTAGATACTGGAATCTGTACTGAAGACCACAAAGACTGGAGATCACAGAGGGGTCAGGAAGCGTCGTGGAGAGAGAGAGCAAGCTAACGCCTCGAGTCTCGATATGAGTTGAAACGCTGGCTCGCTGTCTGTCTCCACGGATGCTGCCCGACCTGCCGTGAACTCCAACAACGTTTGTGATTGCCTTCAGGAATGTGACCCGGTGTTGTATGTCTTGGCGCTGTCGGATTCAGTTTGGGCCTCGCTGTTTGCCACGTGCGCCCGAGTACAGTGAAAAGTTCGGTTTTGTGAGGGCGGCCGGTAGCCGAGCAAGGTTCGATGACTCCCGTCACCCTCCTTTCTCTTTGAAGGTAAGCCAGAAGGAGACAATGGAAAGCAGGCAGCTCCTACACTTGACAGCCAAGGTACGGCTGGCCAACCGGATGCTGCGGGGCAAGGGCCTGCGGAAGACGATGCCCGGCCGCACGCTGGGCTGGGTGCGGGCCGACGGGCAACGCCAAGCCTCAGTGAAGAAGAGGGCAGGGCCGGCGGCTCCAGGACGCAAGCTGCAGAGCCGGAGGCAGACGAAGCATTGCTTGGGCTGGAGGTGGTGGCAGTCCCTGGACGCAGAGAGCAGAGCCATCTACCTGCTGTATCTGTTGTGCCTGGCCGTGGGGCTGCAGGTCTACAATGCCTACGAGAACCTAGACGACCAGCTCTTGGTGTATGACGTGGAGCAGCTGGAGAAAACCCTACACCAGGAGCTGGTGGGCCAGACGCTGGCTATCAACCGGCTCTCCGGACTGCTGAGGGATTACCTCGCCACCTACATCCACCCCCAGGCGCCCCTGTTCCTTTCCATCCATGGCCCGGCCGGTGTTGGCAAGAGTCACGTAGCCAGGCTGATTGCCAAACATTTCAGCTTCCAGCTGGGGCCCGGCCTGGTGCTACAGCACTCGGCCAAGTACCAGCAGCTCCTTCCCGGCAGCCTGGGGCTCTCTGGCCTGGCCACCCGGGTCTCGGAGGTCCTCTCCAGGTCTCTGGACGCCCAGCGCGTGCCAGTGCTGCTCTTCGACGAGATGGAGTTGGCATCGCCGGGCCTGCTGAGCCTGCTGGGCGGCTTGCTGGGCTCGAACCGCACCGCCGGCGCCATCTACATTGTGGTCAGCCGCTTGGGCCAGGAGCGCATCGTGCAGTCCTTCCGCTCCTGGCCTGGCGGCGCCCACCACCGCTTCCGCAGGCTTGACCGGGAGCTGCAGGCGCTCATTGGCCGCCTGCACCCGGTCTGGCAGCGTCGGCCTCACGTCATCCCCCTCGGCCCCCTGGACCGGGCCCATGTGGTGAGCTGCTTTGAGCAGCTGATGGACCGCGAGGGCCTGTACCCACAGCGGCACCGCGCCGAAGCCCTAGCCAACAAGCTCAGCTACTACCGGGCCAGCCAGCGACTGTACGCCCAGCAGGGTTGCAAACAGGCCCCGGCTATGGTCAGGCACCTGGCCCAGGAGGCAGAGCTGGAACGCCTCAGGAAGGGAGTGAGCCCCTGGGGCCAACCACAGAAGGGGCTGGATGTGCCGGAGGTGCTTCCCATGCTGAACGGTTCCACAGTGCACTCCTGACCCCACCAGCAACCAGAGGGCAGGCCTCATTGTGCGTGTCGCTGTTCCTCTCACCTCCTTAGTCTCACCGCATGGTCATTGCCAGATGGTCTCCAAGCTCAGGCGCTAATGAATATCAGCAGCCCAACACTCTCCCACTGTCTGACACACACACACTCACTCACTCATTCACACACACACACACACACACACACACACATTTACTCACACACACGCTCTCACACACTTACTAACTCACTCACTCATATTTACTAACTTACTCACTCATGCACACACACACATACTCACACACACACACACACACACACTTACTCTTGCACACTCTCACACACACACTCACACACACACACTTACTAACTCGCACACTCACTCACGCACACTCACACACACACCCACTTTCACTCACTCACACACATGCACGTACATTTACTCACATGCACACTCACTCACACACACACTCATTCACACATTTACCCACTTTTACTCACTCACATACACTTACTCACTAACATGCACACTCACACACACTTACTCACCTGCACATGCGCACATGCAACACACACATTTACTCACTTATGCACACTCACACACACTCACTCACTTACACACACTTACCCACTTTTACTCACTCACACACACTCACGTACACTTACTCACTCACATGCACACACACACTCACTCACATGCAACACACACACTTACTTACACGCACATTCACACACGCACATGCACACACTTACTCACTCACGCACACTCATACAGACGGATGCATGCCCATTCAGATTTACTTGTAGAGTCAAACAGTACAGAAACAGACCATTCGGCCCAACCAATCCATTCTGACCATATTCCCAAACGAAACTAGTCTCACCCGACTACTCCTGCCCCATATCCCTCCAAACCTTTCCGATTCATTCCTATCCAAATAGCTCCGAGATGTTGTAATAATTCCCCACATCCACCAGACAAGCAGCTTTCTACACAGACAAACACATACTCGCACACACATGGGCACACACACGCACACATACACACATTCATGTGTGCACATGTGTTGCTAACACACACACATGCTCATAGGCACACATGTACCCACGCGTGCACATGCGTGCGTGTACACAACATGCACAATCGAGCGCACACACAGACACATGTAGATGGACACACGCACTCAAACACATACATACTTACTCAGATGCACTGAAAGATGTCTGTGAACACATGTCCACATGCACATGCATGCACGCACAGACACCTCTTCGTACACACATGGATATACTCACAAACACTCACTGTCTCTCAGTGCAAGAGGGGCATAGGACAGTGTCTGACCCACTGTCCCACCCAGTCCCAGAGGGAGGGGGGAATAGGACAGTGTCTGACCCACTGTCCCACCCAGTCCCAGAGGGAGGGGGGAATAGGACAGTGTCTGACCCACTGTCCCACCCAGTCCCAGAGGGAGGGGGGAATAGGACAGTGTTTGACCCGCTGTCCCACCCAGTCCCAGGGGGAGGGGGAAAAAGGACAGTGTGTGACCCACTGTCCCACCCAGTCCCAGAGGGAGGGGGGGAATAGGACAGTGTCTGACCCACTGTCCCACCCAGCCCCAGAGAGAGGAGGGAATAGGACAGTGTCTGACCCACTGTCCCACCCAGTCCCAGAGGGAGGGGGGAGAAATGTTACTATGAGATCCACTATCCCATGTCGAGGACTTTACTGTCTTTTGCCTTTTATGAATCGTGGTGTTGAGTTTCAAGGAAGTGACACAGCCAGGATGCACAGTTAGTAACTAACCTTTTCCCATTGCGACATGGGATGTTACATTATTCACCGCTTCAGTTCAATTTCCTTAAGTGTTTCAGTCATTTTTAATGTTTCTTCTATGAGTTAGTGATACCTGTCATTCATGAAGATAATTGTGAAACTAACGATATGTAAATTTTCTTCGTGATTTTCACTGAACAAGAAATGCACCCGCATTCAAATTCTGAATAACTAATAAAAGTTGAATCGAATAATGAAACATGAAGAAGTACTAAACACATTGGGCTTCTGTCCCTGGAATTTCGAAAAATGAGCCGTGATCTGACTGAAATATGCAAGATCTTGAGGGGGTTTTTTTGGGGCTCATGCTGCCTCACAGCGCCAGGGACCCGGGTTCGATTCCACCTTCGGGTGACTGCGTGTTTGCACATTCTCCCAGTGTCAGCGTGGGTTTCCTCCGGGTGCTCCGGTTTCCTCCCATAGCCCAGAGGTGCAGGCTAGGGTGGATTGGCCATGCTAAATTGCCCGTAGTGTACTGGGGTGTAAAGGTTTGCTGGTTAGCCATGGGAAATACAGGGTGATAGGGATAGGGTAAGGGGATGGGCCTGGGTGGGATGCTCTTCAGAGGGCTAGTGTTGACTTGTTGGACCAAATGGCCTATTTCCACACTGAAGGGATTCTATTCTATGGGACTGGCTTTGGTGGACACCAGGAGGTAGAGGTTTAAGACTGAAAGCAGGGGACACAGCTTAAGAATACGAAGTGTCATGACTGCACCTGATGTTATTATCAGACAAGTTGAACTTCAGTCATAAGTCTGGCTCGATAGGTCATTTTAAAAAATTTCGTTTTAATGATGCAATCTTTCATTGAAACACAAAATGCTGCAGAAGTTTTCAAACCAAAGAACGTAAAATAAGCCAAACTATTTACAAATAACAGGAGTTTAAAAATTTCAAACGGCATGGTAAAGTACATTTTCATTAATCCTCACAGTGCCTTTATACACGACAGAATTCTGATCCCTGTCATATCTCTAGAATTTAACTGACGCTTCAGTTCCCCGTCTTGAGAATCTGACAGCCTTTTCCTTGAGTCTTCAGGTTAGATCTTCTCAGATACAAAGCAAAAATCAGGGTTGTCAACACACTTCTGATCTGGAACTTACAGGCTAAACTATAGGCGAGATAGCCTATTTCTTACCATTTCTGAAGTCTCTCCCTTCTTGAGGAGAAACAACCTTATACACCCACCTTTGACCAGCGCTTCTGAAAAGCTGAAACAAATAGTCCGAAACTATGAGTGTTTCCCCTAAGCCACAGAAGAAGGCCTATTGGAAACCTACCAACAAAGCCCGAATGCACGAATTGGTTATTTTATTCATAGACATTTACAGCACAGTAGCAGCCCATTGTGTCCACTGGACAACAAAGCTATGAGGACTCTAATCCCATTTACCTGCTCTCGATCTGTGGCCCTAGAGGCTGTGACAATGCAAGTGAGTATCGAAACATTGACCTAATGTTACAAAGTTTGTGCCTCCGCCACCTCTTTCAGGCAGTGAGCTCCAGACTCCCACCACCTTCTAATGAAAACATTTCTCTGTAACTTGCCTCTTAGTCTTGTACCAGTTAACCAGGTGAGTGGAGATTATTCCATCACACTGCAGACTCAAACCTCCTAAACGGGGGAGAGGCTCTGGGGAGTCCGGAGATGCACAATTCTAGCTTCTGGACCTGATCTCGCAGCCTGTGTGTATAGCTAGATCAGTTTCTGATCTACTCACCTGAACGTTGGCAGTAGGGGATTCAGCGATGGTAACGCCGTTGAATGTCAAAGGATGATGGTCACTTTCTCTGCAGTTAGAGGTGGCCATTCCGTGATCCGTTATGGCATGAGTGTTAGGTGCCACTCAGCCCCAAACGTGAATACTGTCCAGGAGGGCATGGACTGCTTCAGTGTCTGAAGAGTTGCGAATGGTACTGAACACCGTGTCAGCAAATCTATCCTCTCCCCACCTTACGCTGGAAGGTATTTTATTGCTGAACCAATTGGGAAATGTTTGAGCCTGGAATGCTTCCCTGCAGGAATGCTCCTACTGGGCTGCAAATTAGAGAAGAATGCTTAAATAGAAGCAGGTCATCGTGCTTCATGTGCCCAGGTCAGCTCTCCGCAGCTGGCCCCATTGTGTAGGCTGATGGCAACTAACTGCTCAGATTGGACTTGACCTGCTTTTCTGTGGACAGAATAGCCCCGGGCAATTTCCCACATAATGATGCAATTGTACCGGAGCTGTTTGGCTAATTCTGGGACGTACGTTTTCAGTTGTGTGTCTGGGATATCGTCAAAGCCCACAGGCCTTGGCTGGAGATCAAAGTATTCCTTGACCTCATGTAGAATGGATGAACTTGGTTGAAAACTGGCATCTGTAATGCTGGGGGTCCCCAGGAGGAGGCCAGGGTGAATTATCCACTTGGTATTCCTGGCTGGAGAGAATGCAGCTTTCAACGTTTCCATTACAATACTGATGTGCATAAAGATTTTGATAATACTTTGTGGGCATCAATACCCGGGTTTGAATTTTGGGTTTTAATATAGACGTCTCTTCAAAAGATCCAGTTTGAAGCTCAGTCGGCCGGCTGAGAGAAAAGACAGTGTTAGAATATAGTCACAGCGCCTGTCCCTGTGAGAGACCAAGAGAGTTGTGAGCGCATGGAATAGTTTACCAGTGGTAGTCGTGGAAGCAGAGTCATTAGTGACATTTAAGCGACTGTTGGACATGCACATGGACAGCAGCGAATTGAGTGGAGTGTAGGTTAGGTTATTTTATTTTCGGATTAGGATTATTCCACGGCACAACATCATGGGCCGAAGGGCCTGTACTGTGCTGTACTTTTCTATGTTCTATGTTCTAGACCGGTTTTATCTGATATGCCAAAGTGTCAGTTTATCTGACACAAAACAGCCACATTTATCATAAATGCACCCTGTACAGTTCACAGCCTTTTCAGCTGCTTTGAAGGGACAAACAAATTTGAATTCATTGAGGCTTCCTTATCTCGAAATTTCCACCTCTGAACTAGATTTTGCTGATTTTGTTTAACCATATCAACAGCCTAAGGATGTCTTTGCTTCTAAAAGACAGCATTCAATCTCTGTGGGTAGTTACTTGAATCTGTTTAACTGGCTTGTATTACTCATAGGGGAAGTTGTAATACAGCTTGAATAACTACAGTCCCTGCATATATAAGGCAATGTTATTAGGTCACAATGGAATGTAGCTGCAGACACCCTTTATCTCAGCCTACGTGACACTTACTTGTATTCACTGACGGGATGTGGCTAGGCCTGCATTTATTGCCCATCCCTAATTGCCTAGAGGGCAGTTAAGTGTCAACCACATTCCTGTGGGTCTGGAGTCAGGTCTAGGTCAGACCAGATAAAAATGGCAATGGCATCCCTAAACAGCATTAGCGAACCAGAAGGGCTTTACCTGACAATTGATAATGGATTCACAGTCACCTTAATTCCAGATTTTCGTAAAATTCAAAATCCCACTATCTGCCCTAGCGGGATTCGAATGCAGGCGCTCAGATACAAACAGATTGGTCAGATGGGAATACCAGCAGCAGATGGAATTTAACCCTCATAAATGTGAGGCGATGCACTTTGGAAGGAGGAATACGACAAGGGAGTACTCAATGAATGCCAGGACACTTAAGGAGCTCAGAGCAACAGAGGGACCTTGGGCTTTCAACGTTTCCACTACAATACTGATGTGCATAAAGATTTTCATAATACTTTGTGGGCATCAATACCGGGTTTGAATTTTGGGTTTTAACAGAGACGTCTTTTCAAAAGATCCAGTTTGAAGCTCAGTCTCTCGGCTGAGAGAAAGTGCAGTGTTAGAATATAGTCACAGCATCTGCCCCTGTTTTATCTGACACGCCAAGGTGTCAGTTTATCTGATGCTAAACAGCCACATTTGTCATAAATGCACCCTGTACAGTTCCCTGAAGGCAGAAGGACGAGTTAATAGGGGAGTTAAGAAGGCCTTTGGGACTCTTGTCTTTATCAGTCAATATTGTGGATTATAAAGGGCCGGAAGGTTATATGGGAGCTGTACAGACTTTGGTGCAGACCTAGCTGGAGCAGTATGTGCGGTTCTGGTCCCCACACTGTAGAAAGGATGTGCTTGCAATGGAGGGAATACAGAGGAAATTTGCCAGGATGTTGCCTGGGATGGAGCATTTCAGTGATGAAGAGACTCTGGGCAAGCTCGCGTTGTTTTCTTTGGAGGAGAGAAGGTTAAGTGTGGACCTGATAGAGGTGTATAAGAGGGGCATGAACAGGGTGGATAGGAAGCAGCTGTTCCCCTCAGTCAAAGGGTCAATAACAAGGAGGCATTGTCTTAAAATTAAAGGCATGAGGTTTAGAGGGGATTAGAAGGATTTGGTGAGGGTCTGCAATGCACTGCCCGGGAGAGTAGTTAAGGTCGGAAACCTCACAACCTTTTAAAAAGTATTCAGTTGAACAAAAGATGTGTCACAACATTCAAGGTGATGTGCCCTAATGGAGGAACATGGAACTAGTGGAATTCATACTAGATTTTTAGTGTGATGAGCTTCAGATGTATGATCCCATAGTCATTTGTACCTTCCCCATTAAGCCTCAGCACAATGGAGAATGCGTTGTTATAAATTATATATATTTGAATTAAAAAGCATTTTAAATTTCAAACTCTTTGATTGCTCCCAGCATTGAGTTCTCCCATTAAAAGGCCTGGTTTAGCAGGCTGTTTCTTGGTGAGTTTCCTTTCCAGCAACGCAAGCTGGGAACACCATCAGTGCACTGAAATCTTGGAACTATCACAGGTCCCCAAAGACCAGCAGGTCTCCTGTCGCATGCCTTACACAAGAGACACGGTTAGCTTGATCATGAAGGTAATGATTCAATATTCTGCTGTCAAAGCTGTTTCTTTATTTTTGGGAGACAAACTCCAGCCTCAGATCAATGCAAAGTTGCTGAGGGAGTTGTGAATCATCAGCACCCAGGGTTTAATGACCTCTATGTCTGATCAGAACCGAGATGAAACCTCTCCGGTTATTTGTTGAATTGATTGGAAGGGTAGCGCAGTCTGACCTGTCATTTGGGGGGCTGATGCATCCTGTCTGACTCTCGTGTTTCATACTAGCTGCGCCTTTTTCATGGGCTTGCGCAATGGGAGGTCGTAGCATGCAATATGCCCTGCTTGCTCGCACTCTTGAGTCAGTCCCACTTTCATGGAACCTCTCACACCTTGAACATTGAACAGGGACGTTAGGAAAGGTACTCTCAGGACAGGGAATGTGGGCCAATGGGATATTCAGATTCGTAGCCTGGACCCCTTCCTCTTATCTGATGAACTGGATGAATGCGAGACCAGGCTTTAATTGGTCTGGAAATACACCCGGGGGTTTCTAGCCCCTGCATTGAGCCAGAAGGGGGCCATTTGACCCATCATGCGTGCACTGATTCTATCCCCTAGTGCCAGTCTCTTGCTTCCTTTCCCATAAGTCTGCAGTTCACTCATATCCTCGTAATTACTCAATGCAGCCCCTCTTGAATGCCTGAATTGTCCCTGTCTCCACTACATTTCAAGGCAATGCATTCCAGATGCTAAATTCTTGTTGTGTGAAGCATACTTACCTCAGGTCACACTTTGCACATCACTTTAAATTTATGCTCTCTCACTCTTCTTCCTCTTATGAACAGGAACTGCTTCTCCTTATCAACACTGTTCACTCATGATGTTGAAAACCTCCAAGAAATCTCCTCCCACCAGCCTCCTTCTGTCTAAGGAGAACAGTTGCAATTTCTGCAACCCATCCCCTGAAAACATATATCATTTTCATGGATCGGTGAAGGAGATAATAAGCAGAGAAAGAGGATGCCAAAGAGATGAAACATTATTCCCGCTCTCCCGGTTTCAGTTGGAATTTGTCGAGTCTCTCCTTCAGCTTTTATCTATCGATAATTGAAGCAAGCTGCAAATACTCTTAGCAACGGTGCCTCGGGCCAGAATAAAACCAGCCAAGCATGTTGACACAAACATTCAACTGATTCTTAGAAGTTAATTCAACTCGCTGACACAAAAAATGTTGTTAAACAAAAGCAATAAATGTCTGACCTCTGAAATAACAGTGGCTCTGCTTTCAGAACTGTGTGTTCCCACAGGGCATTTGCAAAGTGGAAACAGGCCATTCAGCCCAACTGGTCTCTACTGGAGTTTCTGCTACACATGAGCCTTCTCGAATTTGGCTACACATCACCTGATCGGTGCATCACGGTGACTCAGCGGTGAGCGCTGCCAGGTTCGAGCCCAGCCTCGGTTGTGAATCTCCCCGTGTCTGCATGGGCTTCCTCCAGGTGCTCCGGTTTCCTCCCACTGCCCAAACATGTGGAGGCTAAGGTGGATTGGTCATGGAAAAAGTAGGGTTGCAGGGATAGGTGTGTGGTTCTGGGTGGGATGGCTTTCAGAGGGTCAGTGTTGACTCAATGGGCCAAATGGCCTGCTTCCATACTGTAGGGATTCTACCATTATCTGGTTTCACTTATTCTGTACTCCTCAGCCTCTGCTTGTGGTGCTGAGTCCCATGATGCTGTCCACTCTCTCTGGCTGAAGAAGTTTCTCTTGAATTCCCCGCTGGATTTCATTTGGCCCTTTCTTAAGTTTGTGCCTTCTTAAATTTGGACCAACCCTGCAATCTTCTCCACGCCTACCCTGCTCTGTTAAGCCCTCTCTTTTCCAATTTAGAAAGATGGGCCCCGGTGCAAACCCAAGCCAAGGCAGGTCCCCAAAATCAGTCGTGTTGCTCAAAACTTCCACAGCTCTGACTTCCTCAATTCTGCAGTTCTCTTTGTAAATCCTGCACCCTCTCTTTCCAAGTGTTGGTTAGCTCAGTTGGCTGGTTGACTGGGTTATGAGAGACGGGCATGGTGAAAGCATAAGTTTCAATCCTGTACATAGGTCAACTTGCCTCAAAGATCGTGTTTACTTAAAATTGCTACCAGTCGACTCTGTAATGGTGAGGGGTGTCATAGTGACTTGACAGAGTGAGCGTCCTTTTTACACTGCCCTGTGCAAAATAGCCCCTGGTTACATTTACTCATGAGCAGGAATCCCTCTGTAGCCCCTTGATCTCGTGCACTTAGCCGCCTTCTGTGTTTTGGTTCTAACTTTTCTTTTGCTCATCCTTGAGGCCTGCGAAGGTGAAATATTTCTCGCAGCGTGGGGCTCTGAATGAGGATCCAGGATTGTGGTCCAGAGAGAATGGTCGATGCACCGTGTTTACAAATTGGCCGCGAACTTGGAGGTGGTGCGTTTTCCACGCACCCACCACACTTGACCCCCCCAGTAAGCGCAGGGTTAAAGTCAGAAGCCTGCTCTCAGCATACCCTTGAACACATGCCACCAAGATTGTGCTCCACCTATAGATAGCAGACCTGTGTTGACCCAACCTGGGGTACTGGGAGCCATTCCAGACTCACCACGCCTTTGGAATATTTACATTCGGAGGGAGTGCAGTGTGGACTCACCAGAATGAAATTTAAGACCTCATTGAGTAAATAATGCAGAGAGATTACACGCATTCCCTGGAAGGTTAAGGTGATCAAACATTGCCAATTAATAAAGGAGTAGTGGTAGGGTAGAAAGGGAAGAGAAAACATATTTCTGAGAGTCAGGCGGAGTCCAGGATGAGGGTCGAAATATAAGGGTCAGAGTGAAAATAGGGAACGTTCTCTGCGCAAAGTGGGTGGGGAATTTGAAACGCTCCCTCAATGCACAGTCTCCACTCTGCCCATCAAGGTTTGTCTGATAATTGTGGCTCCAAATTCTGGGCAACCTGCAAGTGGCAGCAATATCTCCATGTCTGTCCCCTGAATGTTTCATTATCTTAATGACTACCACAGGGCTGTCCCTGAACCCCCAAATGGTTAGATGACACAAACCAACTGTTGAATTTGTGGTTAATACATTTTAGTTGATCATAGGTACTTAGGGATATTGGGCAAAGGCCTAGAAGTGGTCTTAGATTAAACATGAACCACTATCTCATTGAATTGTAGAGCAAACCTGAAGGATAATTGGCCGTGCCCTGTTTCTGTAGAATCCCCACAGCATGAACAGAGGCTTATTGGCCCATCCAGTCCTCACTAGCCATCTGGAGAGTATTTCGCCTCATCCCCATAACCTGGCATTCCCTATGGCTAATCTGTCTAGCCTGCACATCCCTGGACACTAAGGGATAATTTAACATGCCCAATCCACCTATGCATCTTTGGACTGTGGGAGGAAACTGGGCCAAAACAGGGAGAATGTGCCAACTCCAGAAAGGCAGTGACCCAAGGCTGGAATCGATCCCAGGTCCCTGCTGTGGGGCAGCAGTGTTAACCGTGTGCCGTATGCCACCCCGACAATACAACAAAAACAATGCAAAACGGATGCGTTCGCCCCACTGAATCCCCATTTGTCAGGACTTCGTTATCTTAGATTGTCTGTATCATTCAGGAAGCCTGGATAGGGAATATCTTCCCCACAGACTGTCCCACAGGGGAGTTTTTATTTTCATTTTGGCCTCACTGAAATTTACACAATCCTGTTCTGTCAGCGTACCAGATGTCACACCTAAATATCATGAGATACAGGAAACTGAAGACAATAAAAACCCAAAAATAGATGATCATTGATGAGTCACCTGTTAAATTTAAACATGAATGAAGGGCATTTTACAGGTTACACCGTCTGGTGAAATTTAACGTGCAGAAATATGAAGTGGGTTATTTCCAACAGGGGTGTATAAGGAGGGATGTTGTATATACTATATGCAAAGCATTTAAAGGAGTATCTGTATTTGATAGAAAGGGCGAAGGTTTAACAATCATAACCCTTAACCTGAAGCAGGTATTTATGTCCATTCTCCAGTGCGTTGAAAGGCGAAACATCAGATGGGGCACGGCTGATTCTGCGCCAATCACTGTCAGGGTTACGTCAGTGTTACCTTATTAATCAATGATCAGGAATAGGATTTTGTACGGCAAAGTGTTGTGGCAGTCTCCTGGCTGCAAAGGCACACGTAGATTACCAACTTGGCCAAGCAGCGAGGAATGCTGGGTACATTGGCCAAGTAAAACTCTGAAATCACAAAACCCACGTGCCAGACACAGTGCAAACTTGGCACCGCAGTGTTAATGACACTAACATAATATAAAAGGCAACAGTTAGCCTGGACAGACATACCCCCAACAACTTATCCGCTAAATAAAGGAGGCCCCAGACAGAAAAGCACTGGGGCCCTGCTACACAAAGAAACTGATATTGGCAAGCTATTCAGATGATTGACTGTGTTTCAAGCTAGTATGGGAGCTTCTCTGATTGGCCAAAACTATAGAAAGTGCCAGAAAACCATCAAAACGGTATAAGAAAATATTTCACCTGCAGAACGCTGTGTACCCTCTTGGATCTTCTGAGGAGATAAGCATGGCGAGAGACCAGATGGCCATCCAGAGAGAGAAGAAGAGAAAGCAGCTTCACTGAGACAGAGCCAGAAAGAAAGAGCGACTGCATAAATCTACAAGAGGCCTGGGAGGTATTGTAACCCAAAGGGGCCAAATAGAATCAGACAGAGTATGTTTATTATTATTGTGGCTTTGTTCCTAATAATGTTGGGACTGTTTTGCATTGGTACCAGCTTGCGTTCGTAATGATTTGACCCCATCGTCACTGTGGGTCACCTGGGCCAATTCATTCATGACATTCTGGTTGGAGTTGTCTGACTTGTTTAAGGAGAGTCTAGACAACAGGATAAAAAAAGAACATGCTGTATGAAATATTGAACAGTTTGGTGGGGATTGATAAAAGTAAGTACCTGGGTGCCTGCCCACAATGACAAAACACAATGTGGCAATCTACCCAGACAACAAAGACCCACTTGTTTCCGAGACAAGTATCTTGCTTCCCAAGGGCAACCCCACAGTGGCACAAAATGCCAGAGGAAATAGTCACAGACCTAACACTTGAAATATTCAAGACAAATGTCTATACATGATTTGCATTTTTAAAACCTTCTCCTTATCAGGGCTACTATTTCAGGAGCAAGTGCTATGCATTGGGGGAATACCAATCTGCGATGCCAAAACAATGAAAATAGAAGAGTATAAAGGCACTTGTGATTAGATTCGCTCAAGGCCAACATGCGCAATTTATTATAGTGCAATGATAAATCATGATGAATGCACCACACGTCAGCGGGCTGTGTCTGGCAAGAAATTCTGACTGTTCACCCCTAAGTTCTAACTTTTGTTGACTTGTATATAGCATTTGTCTGAAAAGAAGAACTTCGCATCAACACAATCGGTCCTCAGGTCCTCTTGCATAATCGAAGGCTTTGATTCTGTGAAGTTTGCAAAGGTAGAAGAGGAGGGATAGGAAGAGAGGCCCTTGAAGAGTCTAATAGAGAGTTGACATGGTCAGGGATGAGAGTTTTTCGGTGAAAGGTGAAAGTGCTAGAGGTAAAGATGGGAGATGGACTGCCTTGGTCAATAAAGAGAGCATGGACATGGAAGCTCAGGGATGAGTAAGATTTTGAGATTGTGCCTTGAGGTGGTGGTTGGGCATGACAGTAGGATTGTTGGGAAGGGTATCATGCTAAGGTGGCCTGAAGGCAGCTCATGTTAAATTGGAGAAATTGTGGCCATGTGTGGGACAGACTGCGGGATTGGACAGAGAGGACTCAGAGGGATGATGTACAACTGGGGTCCTCAAGTGCACCCCTTGTTAGCAAATAATGTTCCCAAGAGGAGAGAGTGAGGCTCTGGCTATGGTTTGACAGGTCACGTAGGAACATGGGATGGAAACTATCAGGTTATGAGGAGAAATGGGTAGGCTGGGTTTGTTCTTCTTGGAGCAGAGGAAGCTGAGCAGTGTTGGTGGAGCGGTGCAGAATCTGCTTTAAAATGATGAGAGGCATAGACAGTGTAGATTCCACGAATCGTTTTCCCATGGCGAATGTGCCTAAGACCAGATGGCACACGTTTAAGGTGAGGGGCAAGCGGTTTAGAGGGGACAGGAGCGGCCACTTCCAGAGGGTGGTAGAAATATGGAATGTGCTGCCTTGCAATGTTCAAGAAGCATCTGGCTGAGATTTAAAGTGCCAGAGCACAGTAGGCTATGGACCAAGTGCAGGTCATGGGAATAATGTAGTTAGGTGTTTGTTGGTCACCATAGACATGGTGGGCCGAAGGACCACTGTCCATGTTAAAAAAAAACAGCAGGAGGAACCCATTCAGCCTTTCGAATCTGTTCCTACTCCATCACTACTTTCCTGTGCTACCCTTGTATTCTTTGACAAGACTAAAATGTGGATCGCTGCCTTGGATATACCCAATGGCTGTGCTTCCACTACCCTCTGAGGCACAAAATTTCAAAGATTCATCTCTCTCTTGCCCTCCGTCCAAAACAGCCTTTGATTTGATGCGTTTTATTGTTGTCACATGTACCTAAGCACAGTGAAAAGTTTTGTTCTGCAAGCCGTACAGACAGATAATACCATACAAAATGCATTAGGGCAATAGAACAGAGCAAGGAATACAATGTTACGGCTGCAGAGAAGGTGCACAAGAGCAAGGTCAACACCAAATTTAAAATTTGAGAGGTTCGTTCAGAATGGTGCAGTGATAACAACCTCTCCCTCGATGTCAGCAAAACTAAAGAGATGATCACCGACTTCAGGAGGAAAGGAGGAGGACACAGTCCCATCTACATCAATGGAGCTGAGATGGAGAGGGTCGAGGCCGTTAAATTTCGAGGAGTGATGATCACCAATAATCTGCCCTGGTCCACCCACGTTGATGTGATAATCACAAAGTCACAAAAACACCTCTACCTCCTCAGAAGGCTTAGGAAATTCAGCACGTCCATAAGGACGCTCAGCAGCCTTTACAGATATGCCATAAGCAAACATTCTACCTGGCTGTATCATGGCTTGGCATAGCAACTACTTTGCCCAGGACTGTGGGAAGCCACAGAGTTGTGAACACAGCCCAGACCATCACACAAGCCAACTTTCCATCCATTGACTCCACCTACATTTCTTGTTACCGCAGAAAGGCAGCCAACATCATCAGAGATGCCTTTCAAACTTTTCCATCAGGCGGCAGGTACAAAATCTTAAACACATGTACTAATAGATTCAGGAACAGTTTCTTCCCTGCTGTTATTAGACTGCTGGATGGATCTCTCTAATTTCAATTCTAATGTTGACCTTGCTTTTGTGCACCTCCTGCGCAGTCATAACGCTATATGTCCCCCTCTCTCTAAACACCCCAAGATGTCCTTGTATGTTACAATCTGTACTGTATGCAAACAAAACTTTTCACTGTACTCATGTACAAGGATAACAGCAGTCCCCAGGTGAAGGTGTTAAACTGGGGAAAGGCGAACTGCAACAATATTAAGCAGGAATTGGAGAATTTTGATTGGAGGTGGTTGTTTGATGGTAAATCCATATCAGACATGCGGGAATATTCCAAATTGCAGTTGGTAAGAGTTCAGGAGCGGCACATTCCTATGAGAATAAAGGACGGATATGGCAAGTTATGTGAACCTTGGATGACCTGGAATGTTATGACCTTGGTCATAAAGAGAAGGGAAGCATATGTAAGGTCTAGGAAGATGGGAACTGATGGAGCCCCTGAAGTATATAAGAAAAGTAGGAAAGAACTTAAACAAGGAATTTGGAAAGGGGTCATGAAAAGTTGTTATCAAATTAGTATTAAAGAGAATTCTAAGGTTTTTTATACAAATATAAAAAGCAAGAGTGTAACCAGTGAAAGAGTTGGCCCACTCAAGGACAAAGGAGGAAATGTATGTGTGGAGCCAGAAGAGGTAGGCGAGGTCCTAAATGAATACTTTGTGTCAGTATAGGTGAAGGAATTAGTGGACAATGATCTCAGCGAAGGTAGTGTCGAGTTTCTAAGCCAACTTGCTATTAAAAAGGAAGACGTGTTGTCTGTCTTAAAAGTTAGGTAAGTCCCCAGGCCCTGATGGGATCAATCCCAGAATACTGAGGGAGGCAAGAAACTAAACTGCTGGAGGATTGATAGACATGTTTCTATACACTTTGGCCACATGTAATGTCCCAGAGCACTGAGGGATAGCCGATGTTGTCCCATTGTTTAAGAAGTGTAGCAGGGATAACCCAGGAAATTACGGGCATTTGAGTCTCATGGCAGTGATTGGGAAATTATTGGAAAAGATTCTCAGGGACAAGATCTATATACTTTAGAAGCAAATGGACTCATTAGTGATAGACAGCATAGTTTTTACAATAAGGGTCATGCCTCACTAACTTGATTGAGTTTTTTGAGGAGGTGACGAAGAAGATTGATGAGGGAAAAGCAGTTAATATTGCCTACATGGACTTCAGCAAAGCTTTTGATAAGGTCCCTCATGGTATACTGGTACAAAAGGTTAAGTGACATGGTTATCAGGGATGAGCTGGCAAGATGGACACAGACTGGCTTAGTCACAGGAGACAGAGGGTAGCGATGCTTTTCAGAATGCAGGGTTGTGAAAAATGGTGTTTCACAGGGATCAGTGCTGGGACCTCAGCTATTTGTGATCTACATTAATGATTTGGAGGAAAATGTGGCTGGTTTAATTAGTAAGTTTGCGATGATACAAAGATTGGTGGAATTGCAGATCGTGAGTAAGATTGTTAGAGGATACAGCTGGATATAGATCAGTTGGAGGCATGAGCAGAAAAATGACTAAAGGAGTTTAATCCAGACAAGTGTGAGGTGATGTATTTTGGAAGGTTATGTACATGTGGGAATTATACTGTGAATGTCAGAACCTGCAGGAGTATTAATATGCAGAGGGATCTGGGTGTAAGTGTCCACAGATCTCTCAAGGTGGCAGCGCAGGTAGATACGCTAATAGAAAAAAGGCTTAATGGCAGGCTTGCCTTCATTGGAAGGGGCATTGAGTGTAGGACAGGCAAGTTATGCTGCAGCTTTATAGAACTTTGGTTAGACCACACTTGGAATATTATGTACAGTTCTGGCATCCACACTACCAGGAGGATGTGAATGCTTTGGAGAGGGCACAGCAAAGGTTTACCAGAATGTTGCCTGGTATTGGGAATTTTAGCAATGAGGATAGGTTGGATCAGCTGGGTTTGCTTTCATTGGAACACAAGATATTGAGGAAAGACCAAACAGAAGTTTATAAGATTGTGAATGGCATGGATTGAGTGGAAAGCATAAGACTTTTTTCCAGGGTGGAGGGGTCAATTGCTAGGGGACACAGGTTCAAGGTGTTGTGGGGGGGGGGGGGGGGGGTGGTGGTGTAGTTTAAAAGAGATGTGCGAAGCAACTTTTTCATACAAAGGATGGTGAGTGTCTGGAGCATGTTGTGAGAGGAAGTGGTGGAAGCAGGCACAATTGCAGCTTTCAAGAAGCACCTGGATGAATACATGAACAGGACGGGAATAGAGGGATGTAGGTGAAGACAGTTTTAGTGTGGAAGGGCAACATGTGTCAGTGTAGGCTTGCAGCGCTGAATGGCCTGTTCCTGTACTGTATTGTTCTTTATTCTTTCTTTTTATTTATTCATTTGTGGAATGTGGGTGTTGCTCGCTGGGCCCAGCATTTATTACTCATCTCTAGTTGTCCCTTTAGGAAGGTGGTGTTGAGCTGCCTTCTTGAACCACTGCAGCCCACATACCATGGGTTGACCCACAAAGCCATTACAGAGGGAATTCCAGGACTTGGACCCAGCAGCAGTGAAGGAACAGCGATATATTTCCAAGTCAGGATGGTGAGTGGTTTGGAGGGGAACTTGGAAGGACTGGTGTTCCCATGTATCTGCTGCCCTTGTCCTTCTAGATGGAAGTGGTCGTGGGTTTGGAAGGTGCTGTCTGAGGATCTTTGGTCAATTTCTGCAGCACACCTTGAGGACAGTACACACTGCTGCTGCTGAGCGTCGGTGGGGGAGGGAGTGGATACTTGTGGATGGGGTGGTAGAGTGGCCCAGTGGTTAGCACTGCAGCCTCACAGCGCCAGGGACTCGGGTTCAATTCCAGCCTCAGGCGACTATCTGTGTGGAGTTTGCACATTCTCCCTGTCCCTGTGTGGGTTTCCTTCGGGTGCTCCGGTTTCCTCCCACAGTCCAAAGATGTGCAGGTTAGGTGGATTGGCCATGCTAAATTGCCCGTAGTGTTCAGGGGTGAGTGGGTTATAGGGTGATGGGTCTGGGTGGGATGCTTCAAGGGGTGGTGTGGACTTGTTGGGCCAAAGGGCCTGTTTCCAAACTGTAGGGAATCTAATCTAAAGCAATCAAGCGGCTGCTTTGTCCTGGATGGTGTCACGCTTCTTGTGTGTTGCTGGGCTACACTCATCCAGGCAAGTGGGGAGTATTCCATCCCACTCCTGACTTACGCCTTGTAGTAGGTGGACAGGCTGTGGGGAGTCAGGAGGTGAGTTACTCGCCAGAGTAGTCCCAGCTTCTGGCCTGCTCCTGTAGCCACTGTGTTAATGTGGTGAATCCAGTTGAGTTTCTGATCAATGGTAACCCCCAGGATGTTGACAGTGGGGGATTCAGTGACAAGGGGATGGTGGTTAGACGGTGGAGTGGAGGTGATGTGGTGGGGGCTGGTACAATTACGACATTTAAAAGGCATCTAGATGGGTATATGAATAGGAAGGGTTTAGAAGGATTTGGGTCAAAGCTGCCAAATAGATTAGATTAATTTAGGATACCTGGGCAGCATGGGCAAAGGGTCTGTTTCCATGCTGTACAATTCTGTGACTTTATATGACCGAGATTGGCATCAAAACCTGCCCTCATCAGCAATGGACACATCTCGTAAATGAACACAACGAAACATGCTTTAACGATCAGATTGCAAACTAAATTATAGGGAAACTGATATCTCTGCAAGGACATTGAATGGTTACGGTAACTCAACAAATTAGGTAACTGAAGTAAGAAATCAATATCACATGTAATTGCTCCGAGCTTACCTGAATAGCTCGGCATTTTATTGCATTGTGTGATGCTGCCTTGAGTCTTTCCGGATCAGAAATTCTCAGTTGCTACGGGAAGCGGTTACTACCAGCTACAGGTTCCCATGGGGACCACAGCCCAGCGAGAGTCAGCAGTCCTGGGAACAGATGGGAAGGTAGAGGAGAAATGAACAAGCCTGCCTTGCTCAACTCACCCTTCTCTGCAACCTCTCATACATTCAGCTGTTATTCTGTGCAATAAACGAGTTATGAGATTGCGTGAGGTAGCATCGGATTCCATTGAGTGTGGAAGATTCAGGACTTAAGTTATTCATTCATGAGATGTAGGCATCCCTAGTAAGGCCAATATTTCTTGCGCAGCTTGAGTTTCTGAGTTTTTGAGAACTGAGTTTCTTGCTGGGCCATTTGGGACAGTGGTTAATAGAGAGTCGTGCAATAAGGAGGCAAAGATGAAATATGTGCATAATATAAAATAAGATTGAAAGTGTTCTTTTAGACGTATGAACGGTAAGAAAGAGGCAAAAGAGGCCATTGGGCCGCTGGAAAATGAGGCTGGAGAAGTAGGAATGCAGAACAAAGAAATGGTGGAGGAACTGAAAAGGTACTGTGCATCACACTTCATCTTGGAAGACGCCAGTAGCAAGTCAGAACTTCAAGAGAACTTGGGCAAGGGTGATTGTAGTGGCGATCATTAAGAAGGAGTGGCTGGGGAAGCTGAATGGTCTGAAGGTAGATAAATTACCCAGACCAGATGGACTATGCCCCTGAATTCTGAAGGAGATAGCTGAGGAGAGTGTGGAGGCATTGGCGGTGATCTTTCAGGAATCACTGGAGTCAGGGAAAGTCCTGGAGGACTTCAGAATGGCTAATGTAACATCCCTGTTTAAGAAGAGAGGGAGGCAGAAAACCAGAAACTGTGGGCCGGTTAGCCTGACCTCAGTTTTTGGAAGATTTCAAAGTTCATTATCAAGGATGAGATTGCGGAGTACTTGGAAGTGCATTGTAAAAAAGGGATGAGTTAGCACAGCTTGGTCAAAGGGAGGCCATGCCTGACAAAACTGTTCAGATTCTTTGATGTAATGGGTGAGTGAGACAAAGGAGAGCCAGTGGCCATGATCTGTTTGGATTTCTAGAAGGCCTTTGACAAGGTGCCGCACCAGAAACTGCTGTATCAGAGGCCATGGTGTTAGGGGCAAATTGTGGAAAGGGGCCGAATAGAAAGGAGTCGAAATACTGAGGATGCTAGGTATCTCAAACAAACACAAAAAGTGCTGGAGAAACTCAGCAAGTCTGGCAGAGCCAGTAGAGATGAGGAACAGAGTTAATGTTTGCCATCCAGTGTAACTCCTCTTCGGTAATACCAGACGCAAAGTATTAACTCTCTCTCCCTGTCTCTCTGTCTAAGCAAAAGTTTATTCTGCCATTGTTTGGAATCACAACAATCCCTTTAGTTCCAGTGAATGAAATATTGACCCTTGCACATAGATTCAGAATTTTAAACCTGTGATTTGGATCAGCAGACCCTTGTTATCGCTTAATCTCATGCGACTTGCACTGAAGGGATTTTACCTGCTTCATTCAATTTCCTTCATGGAACAACAAAACTGAAGTTATTCTTGAACTTACCAGCAAGCAGTTGCAAAATCAGACATTTACCTGAAACAGTCTGGTTATGCAATATACTTCTCACTATCAAATGGTAACCGTCCATTCATAACTCACTCCTGTATCACTTGCTCCATCAAATAATAACTGATGATTGCCTTTCATCCCAACTCCAATTGCCAACAGTTCACAAGACTAGTTGATTACTTAGGGCTAAAAGTGGTTTCTTGAGGGCCAATCTGCAGGGCAGGGGCGAAGGGTTAAGGGCTAAGGGCTAAGGTCACAGAGTTATGGTTAGGTTTAGGATTAGGGTTATGGCTGTGGTTCTGGTCAGGCTTAGGGTTAGAGTTAGGTTTGGGGTTAGGTTTAGGTTTAGGTTTTGGATGAGGGCTTTGTTAGAATTAAGTTTAGGACTAGGATTTGGGTTAGAGTGAGAGTGAGGTTTAGGGTTAGGGTTAGGATTAATAATAGGTTTAGGTTTTAGGTTTGGGTTTGTGTTAAGATTAGGTTTACGGCTGGGTTTAAGATTAGGATCAGCTTTAGGGATAGAGTTTGGTTTAAGTTTAGAGTTATGGTCAGTGTAAAGGTTCGGGTTTGGTTGAGGTTTAGGGTTAATGTTAGGGTAATGCCATCTACCAACCCTAGTTTAGCATTCCCTGTGAGGGTTTGTTTTGCTCAATTGGTTGGATGGCTGTTTTGCTGACACAGAGTGTTGCCTACAACACAGGTTCATCTCATACCCTGACTGATATTGCAGTAAAGGCCTCCCTACTTGTCTGGAGCCTGGTGGCCTTCATGTTTAACTCACTACCAGCTTCCTCTCTCTGACAAAGATCCTGGGGCTGGAGTGACTTTATTCCAGAATAGCCCAACTCCGCAAAAGCCTATCAATCCCAGTTTTGATTTCGCTTTTCAGTTGCTCAACCCTGGCCCCTCAGCAGCATTTTGGAGGATCAAGTTCCAGGCCTCTGCCAACCTCCTCTCAAAACATTCTAATCTGGATATTATTACCAACAACTTAATCTCCACTATAGGTTCGTCCCCTCCTTCTGGTCTCCCTCCAGTGTGAGGCAATCATTCCTCTCTATCTACTCACTGAGTCCTTTGATTGTCTTCAACAGCTAAATATTGGGGCAGATGGTGACAGAGTGGTAGTGTCGCTGGTCTAGGAATCAAGAGCAGGCCACAAGTTGGGGATCGGTAATGGTTGAGGGTGTGAGGGGGTGGTGTTGATGGTATCTCACTGCCCAGTAACAGGGGCACACCCAAGGCTCTGGAGGGAGAGGGGAGCCCACTATACTCAGGATGAGTGTAGGTCAGACCAGGGCAGGAGTATCACAATGGCCTGAGACTCCTGGCCCTGTTCCATCCAGAGACAGTGTGATCCACACTCTGCAAATATGACAGGATTTAAACTAAATCGAAAAAAAAATCTGGGTTTGAAGGCTTGGAACAGCAATGGTTAGTAATGCACCAAACCTTATGCTTTTTCTTTTATGGCTAAGTGCAAGCATTGCATTGGGGATTTTCACTGTTTTTTTTGAGGATGCAAACCAGAGGAGCGAGCGAGATATATCACTGGCCACACATCAACAAAATCATTGACTATGGCTTCCCTCAAACCCGATTCGAGTCCCATTTTTACCACAACACTGCTCCCGGAACAACCAGCCACTCTCTGTGCCACCCCTCCCCATTCTGTGCCCGTCAGGGGCTGCCATGCACAGTTTCTGATATTTGCCCTGGATGTGGCAGGCACAAGGGGAAATCGGTGCCCTGCTTTGTCGGAGGTCCCACTGGACGGGATGGTGTGTGGGCAGGACCATCCTCTCTCTCCTCTCGGGGCCCTGGCACCAGACTGTGCCACCCTAGTCTGAAGTTGCCAGTCAGGCTACTCTGGAAGGACGCCCAGCACTCTGGGTAGAAGGTCAAAGTCCCTTCTGCAATCTGCCAGCGCAAACGTCTTTGTTTTTCTCACCATCATCCAACTCCATAACCGTAGCCACCACCCACCAAGGCTCACGATCTGTGTTCTCATTGTTGCCTGCATTTTGTTTTCCATCTGCGCCTTCTCTGCCAACCCTCATAGGCTCTCCAAGTCCTTCTGCATTCTCGACACTTCCTCAATACTATCTGTCCCTTCGTCCATCCTTGTGATATCTTGAAGCATAGCAATAGTGCCTTCAGTTCCTTCATCCATGTTGTTAATATATAAATGTGAATTGTTATGTCTCAACACTGATCCTTGCGGAACTGCACTACACCGACTGCTATCCTGACAAAGATCCCTTTATCCCTACTCTCTGCCTTCTGCCAGTCAGCCATTCCCCTATCCATGCTGGTAACTTGTCCCGAACACCACGAGTTCTTGTCATGTTTAGCAGCCTCCCGTGTGGCACCTTATCAAAGGCTTTCTGGTAATCCACAGAGATCATGTTCACTGGTTCTCCTTTATCTAACCTGCTCATTACCTCCTCAAAGTGTTCTAACAGATTTGCCAGACACGGCCTTCCCTTGGTAAAGCTGTGCAGTCCTTCCCCTTCTTTTAGCGTTACTTGTTACTTTCTCTGTCACCATGTCCTCTCCCCGTCCCGCACCACAATGAGACAGCCTGTTCTTCCCAGTCAGGCCTTTAGACACACCATGGTCCTGCCATTCTCATATTCTGATCACTTAATCTAAACTATCTCTCCCAGCCCTCCAACCCCACCCCCTCCCACTGTTGCATAAATGCTGCCCCTTTCACACTTCATGTTAGCTCTGACGGAGTCATCTAGACTTGAATTGTTAGTTTGTTTTCCCTGCATCAACGGTGCCTGACCTGCTGTGATCTTCGGCATTTTACTGTTTTCTGTGCCTACTCAGTCCTATTTTACTGTGCACTTCCAAGTACTCCACAATCTCATCCTGAATAATGATCTCTAAAACCTCACAAAAAGCGAGGCTGGTGTCCTGTCTTCTGCCTCCCTCCCTTCCTAAACAGGGGTGTTACACCAGCCATTTACCAGTCCCTCTGGGACCCTCCCTGACCCCAGTGATTCATGAGGTCACCACCAATTCCACCGCAAACTCCTTAGCTATCTCCGTCTGTAGGATAATAGGTCGGCACAACATCGTGGGCTGAAGGGCCTGTGCTGTGCTGTAGTGCTCTATGTTCTAACTCTGGGGTGTAGCCCGTCTGGTCCAGCTGGTTTATCCACCTTCACACCTTTCGGCTTCCGCAGCACCTTCTCCTTAGTGATGGCCTCTACAGTCAGCTCCACCCCCGACTCTTGAAGTTCTAGTATGCTGCTGGTGTCTTCCACTGTGAGGACTGATGTAAAGTACCTATTCGGGTTCCTCCGCCATTCCTTTTTTCATCATTACCACTGCTGCGGCCTCATTTTCCAGTGGTCCAATGGTGACTCTGGCATAGTGTTTTACCTTTTAGATATTTAAAAAAAGACTCTAGCAATCTTCTGTGGCCTTGCTAGTTAGCTTATCTTCATATTTCATCTCCCCACCACGCACCCCGCAATGCTAGCTTTACAAAGGCTTCCCAGCCCTCTAGCTACCCACTAGTCTTCCCCAGATTGTATGCTTTCTTGCTTTTATGCTGTCCCTCACTTCCCTTGACAGCTCGTGGTTGCCTCATTCAGGCACCATCCTTCCATGTGATTCTTCTTCCTTGGGATGAGTTTCTGCTGTGCCAAGCAAATGACGCCCCCCCCCCCCCCCCCGAAGCTCCAACCATTGCTGTTGCGCCATCTTACCCGCTGGGCTCCCCTTCCAATCAACTCTGACCAGCACCTCCCTCACATCTTTGTCATTACCTTTACTCAATTGCAATACCGTTACATTTGATTCAAGCTTCTGCCTCTCAAAGTGCACAGTAGATTCTATAATTTTGTGATCACTGCCCCTGAGGGGTTCCTTCGCTTTAAGCTCCCTAATCAACTCAACTCACCAACAAATCCAGAATGGCCTGTTCCCTAGTGGGAACAGTTCTGAAAAAAATCTTGTAGATGCTTGGAGAATTTCTTTCCCTGGGACCCATTACCAACCTGATTTTCGCAATTCACTGGCATGTTGAAGCCCTCGTCATTATAATATTGTTCTGAGAAAGAGTTACTGGATACAAAACGTTAACTCTGATGTTTTTCCTTCGCAGGTGCAGCCAGACCCCTGCTGAGCTTTTCCGGAACTTCTGTTATCGTTCCTGATTGACAGCAGTAATAGTGCCTGCCTAGGATTCCTTTTCTATTTCCTGATGTTCTTCCTTCTGCTCACCCAGGCTGCCAGATTCCTGAGCCAACCATTACCCCTCGACAGGCTCGACTAATGGCCTCAAGGCTTTTGAGAAGAGTTGAAATCCCGAATGTGAAACCTTGAGGCCACCTAGAGTAGGGAGGTCATGTTGCGGCTGTGCAGGACGTCAGTTAGGCCGCTTTCGGAATACTGCCATAGTAAGGATGTTGTGAGACTTGGAAGGGTTCAGGAAGACTTTATGAGGATGCTGCCAGGGTTGTAGGGTTTGAGCTACAGGGAGAGGCTGAATAGGCTGGGGCTATTTTCCCTGGAGCTTCGGTTTATAAAATCATGAGGGGCGCGGATAGGGTAAATAGACAAGGTCTTTTCTCCAAGATGGGGGGGTCCAAAACTAGAGGCATAGGTTGAGGGTGGGGTGGGGGGGGCGAGAGGAACGATTTAAAAGGGACCTTAGGGGCAACTTTTTCACCCATAAGAAGGTGGTTGGTTGTTTGGAATGTGCTGCCAGAGGAAGTGGTGGAGGCTGGTGCAATTACAACATTTAAAACTTACCTGGATGGGTACATGAATAGGAAGGGTTTAGAGGGATATGAGCCAAATGTTGGCAAATGGAACCAAATTATTTTAGGATATGTGGTCAGCATGGACAAGTTGGACCGAAGGGTCTGTTTCTGTGTGGTACAACTCTATGACTCTAAATGAACATAAATAGTATCCTGCATGTATAGAAAATGCCTTTTGTTTTTCAACCGTAGAGAAGCTCTGAGAAATGTCAAAATTCCAATGTTTTGTTTGTTTTCCTATCTGCAAATTGTTCACAACTGATTGAGAACATCTGTGTGTACTTAACAGATGATTTTATCAATATATTTTTGAAATCAAAGAGATCTGCTCGGAGGCACAACTCCCATCAGGGTTTTTTTTTCATTTTTATTTTTAGCTTTTAGTTATTTAGATTTTTTTTGCAGAAGTCTGTTGCTCGTTTTATGTGGTGCACAGTGCATATCAATGGATTGACAGTTGTTAATCATTTCTTTAGCTAAGAATGTGTTAATTGCATCCTTCACTGTGCACAATGTGGATGATATTCAAGGCTCAGTTAGGCGTTACTGAGGGGAAAGAGGACTTTCCTAGTTTTCAGCTAGAAGAGGGAATAACAGCAGTTCTCATGGAGACCTCTGGTGGTTAACAGTTAAGCAAAGTCAGGTTAGAATCTGTGAGAAGGCAGTTGAGTATTAGCTGCTAACCAGAACGAGGAGATGTGGCATCGAATGTTGTTGGTTATTCTTTCATGGGTTGGTAAGATTTGTAGTGATTGTAATGAGGTCAGCCAGGTGGACTCTTAGAATTCCCTGATTGGGGCTGTTAAACTGGTCCAATCAGGGAGCCCTGGCCGACAGATATAAACAGTAGCATTAGAGGTACTGCTTACTCTGAGAGAGCTGGGTTAGTGTCAAGGACTCTCCATGTGTAAGTACTTGGTGACTTTTCAAAGGCAGCATTTGGTGTCTGAATTTGAACTGTGAGATTTGCTGGGCAATTTAATGTAGGTTTATGGTCACCATTATTGTCATTAGCTTTCAATTCCAGTTTTAATGTTTTGCAAATTTTGTCAATTTCCCACCTATAGGGAATACCACCTATGCTTGTGGGATCTCTCTTTGTAGCTTTACCCTTTTGGAGTTCAGGTGCCATTCTGATAAACATACACTTCACTACTTCATTCCCTCCGAGGCCAACAAAGCCTTCCTAAGGTAGGATACCCAGGACTGCTCACAGTTATTCCAAGTGTGGTCAAACCAGTATTTAACAAAATTGGAGCATGATGTCTTGTCCCCTTTAGAATCATGCAACACAGAAACAGACCCTTGGTCCAAACAAGATAATAAAATGTGAGGCTGAATGAATACAGCAGGCCCAGCAGCATCTCTGGAGCACACCAGTCCAACCATGCTGACTATATTCCCAAACTGAACCAGTCTCCCCTTCCTGTTCCTGGTCCTTATCCTCCAACATTTCTTGTTCAGGCACTTGTCCAACTGCCTTTTCAATGTTGTAATCATACCAGTGTGTACCACTTGTCAGCAAATTCTCCCACACTCTGTCAGGAAAGTTGCCTCCTCATGTCTTTTGTTTAACATCTTTCTCCTCTCTCCTTAAAAATATGCTGCCAAGTTTTGAACTTCCCCCATGTTAGGGAAAAGACCTTTACTGTCCACTTTATCTTTGCCCCTCATCATTTTATAAACCTCTAAGGTCAACCCTCAACCTTTGAGAAAGGTCCCAGCCCATCCAACCTCAAACTGTTGTAACTCAAACCCTTCATTCCTGGTAATATCCTGGTTAATCTTTTCCAGCTCATGGATATCTTTCTATAACAGGATGACCAGAACTGGACATAGTTGTCCAGGAGAGGCTCAGCAAAGTCCTGTACATCCTCAACACCTTGCATTCTAGTCCTTTTGATTATAGTAGCGTTCTGTTGGCATTCTGATTAGGTTCCATACATGTTCTTGACACAGGAATGATCTGTGTACTTGGACTCCCCCTACCTCACCACCCCCTGCCCTTCAGTGTTTGGATCCCATGGTTTAATGGTCTTTAGAAAGCGCTCTGTCCTGTGGATTTTAGCAACAAACTAGATAACTTTGCACTTGGACTGGCTGTGCCTGAGTGGTAATGTTACCAAGCTCATAATTCAGAACTCAGGTTTCATGTTTGGGGCCACATGATGTCAATTCTCATGGTGGTGAGAATTCAGTAAAGCCCTGGATTGAAAAAAAATCTCGGTGTCAATAAAACTGCTCTCAGTTGTCTTAAGGTTCAAGAATGCCTTTTAGGTGAGGAAACCCTCCATGTGACTCCAGGCAATGCATTTGATCCTTAACACCCCTCTGGACGATTAGAGATGTGCAATATACATTGCCCTAGCCAGTTGGCAGTCAGGTTCCAAGAATGGATGCAACCAAAAGACCATCTTTAATAAGGACTCTTTGACCTGCACTGCTCTCAACGCCATCTATTTTTGTCATTGACTAGGTGGATAGGTATCTCTCCATTCTGTCACTCAGATCCTTGAGGGACACCGCCAATCACGCTCCACTGCCACTGATGTGCTCCCATCCAGTACCCAGGTGGCAAATGCGTCCACGCCCTTATGTTACATTTCCACTTCAGGCATTGGGGTAGGAGTATCCAGAATAGCTGCCCAAGCGATCAGCAGCATCTCACTTGCTCAGGCTAATCACATTCCTCAGATCCATGGCAATAAACTTTAAATAAAGGCAAACAGTAAATAAATGTGGTGAATCAGAAGTGGTGGACACTGTTGAAACCTAAAGTAAATAGGTTGTGTTATGAGGATGGGGTGGACAAACTGGGCTTTCTTCTGCTGGAGGGTAGTGAGGAGGTTATTGATTGAAGCATACAAGATCCCGACTGGTCTTAAGTTGAATGTGGAGAGGATGTTTAGTCTTCTGGGTGAGTCTAGAGTAAGGGGGCACTGTTTTAAAATTAGCAATCCCCTTTCAGTCAGGACAGATGAGGAGAATGTTTTCTCTCTCTCGCAGTTGTGTGACAATGGAGTTGTCGGCATAAGAAGGCCACAGAGGTTAAGTTATGGAATGTTGTTAGGACAAAGGTGGACAATTTCTTATCAGGCAGGGAATTGTGGGTTAAGGTAGATAGGGATGCGGAATTCAAAACATAAGGTTCTGCATGGCAGACTGGTCAGCAAGAGTGGATTATATGGAATATAGGGAGAACTAGCCATTGGATACAGAACTGGCTGGAATGTTGAAAACAGGAAGGCTGCTTTTCAGACTGGAGACCTGTGATCAGCAGTGTGCCACAAGGATCAGTACTAGGTCCACAGCTTTTAGTTTATAAATGTTTTGGATGTGAATATAGGAGATAGGTTAGTGAGTTTGCAGATGACCCCAAAATAAAGGGTGGAATGGACAGCAAAGAAGGTTACCTCGGAGTACAATGGGACCTTGGTCAGATGGGCCAATGGGCCAATGGGCCGAGGAGTGGCAGATGGAATTGAATTTAGATAAATGAGGTGCTGCATTTTGGAAAGGCAAATCAGAGCAGGTTATATACTGGCATATATAAAGGTCCGAGAGAGTGTTGCCAAACAGACCTTGCAGTGCAGGTTCATAGTTCCTTGAAAGTGGAGTCACGGGCAGATTAGACAGGGTAGTGAAGGAAGTGTCTCAGGCTTGCCTTCATTGGTCAGTGATTTGAGTATAGATGTTGGAATGTCATGATGTGGAGAGACAAACATCACAGTTTATTTTGGTTTGTGTATGAAATGCCAAGGTAACCTGGAGTGGCCAGCATGACTGGGTAGGTGTGTAAGTGTGATTTATTACTTTTTTGTCGTGTTATGGCTGTTCAAGACATTGGTTAGGCCACTTCGGGAAGATTGCATTCAATTCTGGTCTCCCCACTGTAGGAAAGGCACTGTTAAACTTGAAAGGGCTCAAAAAAGATTTACGAGGATGTTGCCAGGGTTGGAGGGTTTGAGATGTAGGGAGAGGGTGAGTAGCCTGGGGCTATCTTCCCTGGAGTGTCTGAGGAACAACCTTATTGAGGTTTATAAAATCATGAGGGGCATGGATAGAATGAATAGCTAAGGTCTTTCCCCCAGGATAGGGGAGTCCAAAACTAGAGGGGCATAGGTTTAAGGTGAGAGGGGAAAGATTTAAAAGGGACCAAAGGGGCAACTATTTCTCACAGGGTGGTGCATGCTTGGAATGTGCTGCCAGAGGAAGTGGTGGAGGCTGGTACAATATTTAATATGCATCTGGATTGGGACATGAATTGAAAAGGGTTTAGAGGGATATGGGCCAAATGCTGGCATATGGGACTGAACTAATTCAGGATACCTGGTCAGCACGGATGAGTTAGACCAAAGGGTCTGTTTCTGTGCTGTATGACTCTGACTAAATAAAGATACCATGGGTTGTTAATCCAGTGATATTGTCATTACGCTACTGTCTTCAACTATGTTGCCTGACTGTCTCTCCAACCTCAATGTTTGTGTTCCTCCCTATGTCCCCTTTGGATTGAACACAATTCCTTCTGCTTCCTACTAGGTCCTTGGGACCGTGTGTCTATCCTTCAGTCGACACCTAGTTCTAGTCATTTTTATATTGCCACTTGTGAAGTGTTCAGTGCACAATTTGTTCCTTGCATTACATCAGTCGCTACACTTCAGAAGTGTAGAAATTGGTTTCACAGCAATTTGAGGCAACATGCGGTTGTAAAAGGTACCACATAATCCAAATCTCTCTACTCATTTTCATGTATTTCTATTGTCCTTCCTGAGGTATTATGAAATATTGGCAAAATAATTTATCTATAGATTGAAGGAAGGGAATAAAACGGAAGTACAGGATGTTTAGTGATTTGTAAGTAGGTCAATTTTGAGATAAATGTGAGGTGCTCCATTTTGTTAAGGCAAATCAGGGCAGGTCTTATACACTTAAGTGTATTGGGAGTGTTGTCAAATAAAGAGACCTTGGGGTGCAGGTTCATAATCCCTTGAATGTGGAGTCACAGGTAGACAGGATGGTGAAGAAGGCGTTTGGTATGCTTGCATTTATTGGTCAGAACATTGAGTATAGGTGTTGGGATGTTGAGGTGCGGCTGTACAGGACATTGGTTAGGCTATTTTTGGAATACAGCATTCAAATCTGATCTCCCTGACAAAGGAAGGATGTTGTGAAACTTGAAAGGGTTCAGAAAAGATTTACAAGGATGCTGCCAGGATTAGAGGGTTTGAGCTATAGGGAGAGGCCGAACAGGCTGAGACTATTTTCCTTGGAGTGTCATACTGAGTGGGGAACTTTACAGAGGTTTAAAAAAAAATCATGACTGGCATGGGCAGGGTGAATAGCCAAAATCTTTACCCCAGAGTAGGGGAGCCATAAACTAGAGGCTGTCGGTTTGAGGTGAGAGGGGAAAAATTTAAAAGTGGCCTGAGGGGCAATTTTTTCATGCAGAGGGTGGTCCATGTGGAATGAGCTGCCAGAGGGAGTGGTCGAGGCTGGTACGATTATAACATTTCAAAGGCATCTGGATGGGTACATGGGTACAAACGGCTTCGCAGGATATGGGCTAAATGCTGGCAAATGGGTCTCAGGTTCAGGTATCTGGAAGGCATGGATGAGTTGGACTGATGTGTCTGTTTCTGTTGGACATCTCTATGGCTCGATAAACAAGTCAACCATGATCTTATTGAATAGTAGAGAAGGCTCAGTGAGTTGAATGGTCTTCTGTTCCTATTTCCTTTGCTTTAGCTTGTATTCAGTTGTAGTCCAGCTGATGGTATGGGGAGGGAGGGTAAGTCTTCAAATCCCCCCACCACCACTGCAGCGGCTGGCAGAATTGAAAGCAAATTACTCAATGATGTTGACTACAATAAATGTCATTGATTGTCGTGAAAACCCAGTGGGTTTACGAATGACCTTTAGGGCAGGAAATCGCTGTTCTCTAAGCTACATGTGACTCCAAACCTGCAGCAATATGACTCTTAACTGACTGCTGAATGGTCCTTGGCAGCTACACAGTTAAAGGGCAATTAGGGATGAGCAGCATATGCTGGCTTCATGAGCAACATTCCATTCCTTTGAGCAGGGTGGCATGGTAGCTCAGTGGTTAGTGTTGCTACCTCACAGGCCCAGGGGCCTGGGTTCAATTTCACCTTTGGGTGACTGTCTGTGTGGAGTTTGCACGTTCTCCCCATGTCTGCGTGGGTTTCCTCATCTCTGTTCTAAGTCTGTCACTCCTTGTCCTAAAACTCTGACGACCTGTTCTCAATTGTCCCACAAGGGGAAGCATCTGTGTGTGCACTTTGTCAATCCCCCTTTGGCTCTTTTATATTTCAATTAGATCTCCTCACAGCCTTCTAAACTCTAACAAGTACAGACCTAAACTGTTCAATTTCTTGCCACAAGACAACTTTTCTTTTAATCTCTGGGATTAATCATGCAAACCTGGCTAAAACAGGATGAAAGGACACTTGGTGCTCCGTGTACTGACCTCAGTAGCTTTTGACAGATTCAGGTCTCTAGCTGAAGGGTTAGAGAACCCTTCTACATCCAGTCTTCCTCCAGCTCCCCTGGTCCATCTTCCAAACAAAGTGATTTCGTGAACAGGATTGTTACCTGTGACAGCCCTCATGAACAAATTACTTTTAAGGTCTGGCAGATAGTCCTAGGTCATTCATTTCTTTGAACTTTTCTGACCAACTAATTGCAGGGCAGCTACCTGAGATATTAGGATGACTACCTCCCCCATCTGGCCAGTAGCTCAGTGACAGTCAGCTCTTTGACTTACTTTACACTCTGCGTCATTACCTCAAGCTTTCAAAACACTGGCAATGATAAGCAGGACGGAGGATTGCAGAATGTCAAGACAGGAATGTAATGACCTCAGTAGTGGGAGTCCAAACTTTATTTCTACCTTGTCCAGGTCTGTCACTATCTAAAAACTGAGTAAAATCGCTGCGTTGCCAGCTAATTCATAAATCTTTTCAGTGCAGTGTTGAAATCTGATTAAGGATCCTTTTTCTTCCACCGAAATTACTAGTCCAGGAGCAGTAGCACTACCACTGCACAAGCACCTCTCCCAATGACTGAAAATGCTGCTGTTTCCTGAATTAGAGGCAACCATTGCATGCAGGTTTAGCAGAAGCTTGCTGTGCATGAGCTAATGACTACACTTCCAGGATCACAACATCACTTACACTCCAAAGTGCACATTGTTGACTGGGGACCCCTTTGGGATGTCGTGTCCGGACCATCTGGTGGGAATATTCGCTGACATCTTTGACCTCTCCTTGCTACAATTTGAAGCCCCCCACCTGCCTCATGAAGACCACCATCATCCCAGTGCCAAAGAAACATCATGCAACGTGTCTCAATGATTTACGGCCTGTGGCCCTGACCTCCAAAATCAAGAGGTTTGTCATGTCTCTCGTCAACTCTTGCCTCCCAGCCTGCCTTGACCCCTTGCCTACCAGCATACAGCAGATGCCATTTCCCTAGCCCCACACTCATCCCTAAAATGTGGGATAATAAGGACACCTATATCAGGCTCTTACTCATCAACTACAGCTCCGACTTCAACAGTATAATCCCAACCAAACTTATCTCAAAGCCCTGCCACCTTGGTCCCAGCTTTGCTCTCTACAGCTGGAGCCTCAGCTTCCTGACCCACAGATTGCAATCAGTGAAGATCGACAACTCTATCGTCTCCCACCATAACCCTCAACACTGGTGCCCCATGCATACACTGCCCCCCACTGGACACTTATGGCTGCATGGCCAAATTTTGTGCAAACACAACTGACACATTTACTGACAATGCCACTGTTGTTTGTTTGCAATCTAGCCTACAATGACCTGACAGAATACAGGGAAGGAGGTAGAATGCTAGCTGTGTTGTGTTGATAACAACAATCTCTCTGTCGGCAAAATTAAAGAACTGATTATCAACTTCAGGAAGAATAGAAGACACACCCCATACACAACAATGGAGCTGAGGTGGAGAGGGTTAAAAGCATTGAGTTTGTCAAAAAGAGACAATCCCCAACAACCAACCCTGCACTACAATGTTGATACAATAATAAAGAAGGCTTACCAATGCCTCTTCATCCTCAAAGCTAAGGAAATTCTGCATTTCCATTTTACAGATGAATGTTAGAAAGCATTCTACCTGGTTGCATGTCTGGTTTGGCCTGCCCAAGTCAGTAAGAAGCTACAAAGTTGTGTACACAGCGCAGATCATCACAAAAGCCGACCTCCCATCCTTGGACTCCATCTCCACTTCTTATTGCTGCAGAAAGGCAGCCAGCATCATCAAAGACCCTTCCCAACCTGGTTATCATCTCTCCCAACCTCTATCAGGCAGAAGATACAAAAGCTTAAACATATGTACCAACAGTTTCTTCCCCAATGTCATTAGACTTCTGAATGGACATTGTTAATTTCAAATCCAGTGCTGGACTTGCTTTGAGCACCTCCTGTGCAGCCATAACATTGTGTGCCTCACTCTGTCAAAACAGCCCGTGATCTGTACCTCAGATAATGGGGACTGCAGATGCTGGAAAATCTGAGATAAAACAGTGAAGTTGGATGAACACAGCAGGCCAAGCAGCATCTTAGGAGCACAAAAGCTGATGTTTCAGCCCTAGACCCTTCATCCGAAAAAAGATCTGTACCTATTTGTGTGTTCTGGTCTGCCTGTACTGCTCGCAAAACACAACTTTACACTGTAATGAGATACATGTGACAACAATAAAATCAAATTAAATCCATCCTGAAGCCTTAAAAGAGTGGTACAAATCCAAGTTCAAGGGCCTGGCACCACTCAATGCACTGCCTTTGGCCCCCAATGCAGGCATAGTGCTGTGAATGTGAAGCATGGCACTCTGACAGCTGGCACCTCGTGCATCTGCATAAAGTATGATTAGCACAGATGCGATTCCTTAGGGTTTCATGCTTCCAGCTTTGCAAGAGTCTATACAACTCGCAGTTTATTGTCAAAAGGAATTTGAATTCTTTGAGGTCGACCCACACTTCTGCCAAGAAAGCTAACACATCAAGGTATGTCTGTGCATGTATGGGCTCGTATGACCCAGGCTGATATTCAAATTAGCTTCACACGATGTAAATATGTAAGTAAATCAAAGTCTCGCCATTGAGCTTC
Source organism: Stegostoma tigrinum (assembly GCF_030684315.1). Lineage (NCBI taxonomy): Eukaryota > Metazoa > Chordata > Chondrichthyes > Orectolobiformes > Stegostomatidae > Stegostoma > Stegostoma tigrinum. The sequence continues at coordinate 12,208,739 of NC_081387.1, read as the reverse complement.
GGCCCAATTCTCTTCCACTGCCCCCTCATGACCTTTGGGATGACTTTAATGAGAGATCAGCAGGGGTATGGTGAAATAGACAGGCTAGCTGTTTCAGCAGTCCTCAAGCCCTGTGAGGCAGCTAGGCCCACATCTCTAGTCTAGATTGGATTGTGAAACTGCGTGTCAAATGAAAACACTTCCTTTTTTCTGTGAACAGCTCAGGATTTCATCCTGCCATCCCCTCAGGTTTTAGTTTCCTTGAAGAAAGGAAGGGCATTATACGCCCCGATGGAAACTATGATGCACTTAGCCTCACGGTTCAACTAGTTTGACAGGAAAATGTTGGTAACTCCTCTTCATCGGGCTCTGATCTAACAGCAATTGGCCTTTATTCTCTGCAGCTCAGAAGCATGAGTGCTGATCCCGTTGGGTGAGATGGTGGTAACATTACAGACAGGAGTGGGAGTAGGCCATCGATAAGATCATGGCTAATCTCTTCATGGGCTTGGCTGCACTTACCCACCTGCTCACCCTAACCCTTAATTCCTTTACTGATCTAAAATCTATCTTTGTCTTAAAAACATTCATCAAGGTACACTCAACTGCTTCACTGGGCAGGGATTTCCACAGATTCTCAATCCTTTGCCCAAAGACGTTCCTCCTCAACTCAGTCCTAAATCTGCTCTTCTCCCCACTGCCCCCTTATTTTGAGGCTATGACCCCTCATTCCAGTTTCACCCGCCAATGGAAACTACCTCCCTGCTTCTGTCTTATCTACTCCTTTTCATTATTTTAAATCTTTCTTCTAAATTCCATTGAGTACAGTCCCAATGTACTCGATCTCTCCTCATAAGCCAACCCTCTCAACTCCAGAATCAACTGAGTGAATCTCCTCTGCATCCCCTCCTGTGCCAGTACATCCTTTCCCGAGTAAGGAGACCAAAACTGTACACAGTACTCCAGGTGTGGCCTCACCAGCACCTTGTAAAGTCTCTGCATAACACCTCCACCCTTGTTTTTAAACCTCATTCCTCTAACAATGAAAGACAATATTGCATTTGCATTCCTTATTACTTGCTGAACTTGCCAACCAAATTTTTGTGATTCATGCACTAGGACACCCAGGTCCCTTTGCACAGCAGTGTGCTACAACTTTTCACCATTTTACATAATAATCTATCTTGCTGTTATTTTAGCCCAAATTGATGACACCACATTAAGCAACATTGTACTCCATCTGTCAGACCCTTGACCACTCAAACTCAGAGGTACAGCATGAAAACAAACCCATCAGTCCAACTCATCCATGCCGACCAGGTACCCTAAGTTAATCTAGTCTTAATTGACTCATATCCTTCTTATTCATATATACATCCAGATGCTTTTTAAATGTTATTGGACCAGCCTCCTCCACTTCTCTGGGGCAGTTCCTTCCACACGCACATCACGCTCTCTACCTATCTATAATCCTTTACAAACTTCCAGTGTCCTCTGCACACCTCTAAAGGGGTTTGTAAATTCTGTGAGGGCAAATTGCCCTGTTTTAGAGACTGCAGGGTGTGGGATGTAATCTCAGGTTCAGGAGGTGGCCGCTTACGAGTCAGGTGCTGAGAAGTTTCTTCAGTATGGTTCAGAGTTTCAAATAATCAGGTTCAAATCTCACTGGGGGGTGTGTGTGGTCTCGATCAAAAACATCAAGGCCTATCGCTCTAGTGCAGTACTGAGGGAGTGCAGCCCTCCCTTCACTGTCTTCGGGTGAGATATTAAGCTAAAATCTCTAAAGATACGCATGGCTCTATCTCAAAGGAGACTGGTCAAAAAAGTGAAAGCCTGTGGGATGCAAAGTAATGTCCTATTGGTGCCAAATTTGGCTTAGTAACAGGAAACAATAGTAGTTGGGCTGCTCTTGCGAATGGTAAACTGTTTCAAGTGGTGCCCCACAATGCTCAGTGTTGGGGCCTTGCATGTATGATGCCTACATTAATGATTTACACTTGAATGTTGGAGACACAATTGAGAAATTTTGCAGACGACACAAACGTTAGCCACATAGTGGGTAATGTTGAGGACAGCTGTAGGCTTCAAAATGATATCGATAGAGTGGGCAGGATACTGGCAGACAGCGCTCAACAAGTGTGAGCTGATGCATTTAGGGAGGTTAAACAATAAGAGGGAAATTTCCCAATTAAATGGGAATATACTGAGGCGGGGGGGGGGGGGGGGTAGATGAAGTGCGAGATCTTATTGTGCAAGGGAACAAGCCCCTAAAGGTAACAGTACAGGTCGGTAAGGTTGTAATGAAGGCACATGGAATGCTGTCCTTCATTGGTATAGAACACAAAAGTGGAGATACAATAATGAAACTGTGTATAAAACACTGAAGCCACATTTGGAGTGTTGTGTGTAGTTCAGATCACCAGACTTAATTGGTCTGGAGCATATAGGAGATTTACTAGAATGTTGCCAGGCCTGGAGAGTTGTAGCTATGAAGAAAGATCCAACCCTGACTTTGTTAAGCCTGCTGATTAAGGCTGGTGCTGTTGCAATATGGCGGACAGACCTCTACATTGCAGGGGCTGAGCACCAGCTCACATATACCACCTCCTGTCTCCCTACCTCCCAGACCATGATGCATCAGGCCACTGTATCTACTACATGAACTGATCGCATTTCATCTCGTGAAGACCGCCACCCCACCCAGGCTTCCACGCTAATAGTACCCCAGCCCTGCACAGCTTGCTTCTACCTCCTTCCAAAATTCCACAAACAGGACTGTCCTGGCAAATCCATTGTTTCAGCCTGCTCCTGCCTGACCAACTCCCCTCTTCCGACCTTGACTCAGTCTTCTCTCCCCTAGCCCAGTCCCTGCCCACGTACACCTGTGATTTCCTCCGACACTTTATGCCAGCTCACAGGCTCCAGCTGCCTTGTCTCTGCCACGGATACACGTCCATTCCCCACCAGGACGGTCTTAGGGGTCTCTGCTTAGTCCTAGAGCAAAGACCTGAATCCCACCCACCACCCTTCTCCACTTGGCCACGCTCATTCTCACCATTGACAGCTTCTCTTCTAACGCCTCTCATTCTGTTCAGGTCAGAGGGGTGGCCATGGCGACCTGCATGGCCCCAGTTAAGCCTGTGTATTCGTGGGGTATGTGGAATATTCCTTGTTCCAGCCCTCGGCCACACGATATCATCGGTGCTGTTACCCTCTCTCATCCAGAATTGGAAAAGTTCATCGATTTCACTTCCCATTTCCACCCTGTCCTCACTTTTTTACCTGGTCTATTTCTGCGTCCCCCACTTCCCTTCATTGACATCTGTTTCCATTTCTGGGGATAGACTGGCCACTAATATCCATTACAAACCCACTGACTCCCACTGCCACCTGGAGTGTACATCCTCACACCCCACTTCCGCTGAAGACTCCATCCTATTCTCTCAGTTCCTCCATCTCCATTGCATGTGTCCAGATGAGGCCAACTTTGACAAGGGAGCATCGGACATGTCCACCTTCTTCAAGTGAGGATTCCCCAACTCTGTTGTCGACAGGGCCCTCAACCAACCCATCTCCTGTACTTCCACCCTCAGCCCCTCTTCCCTCCTGCCACAGCGATAGGGTTCCCCTTATCCTCACTGACCATCCCACCAGCATCCACAATCAGATCGTTTAAATGCCACTTCTGCCACCACCAGACACATACCCTTCCCCTCCCTCCCTCATCTGCGTTCTGCAGGGGCTGTTCCCCTGGCCCATACTTCCTTCACCCCAAAACCTCCCCACAGCCCTGCGGCACCTTCCCCTGTAACTGGCGAGGGTGCAACACCTGCCCATTTACCTCCTCCCTCCCCAGTACCCAAGGGCCCAAACATACATTCCAGTGAAGCAACACTTCACCTGCACTTCCCAGAATCTAGCCTAATGCATTCGCTGCTCACAATGTGGTCCCCTCTACACTGGGGAAGCAAAGCATAGACTGGGTGACCGCTTTGCAGAACATCTACATTCTTCTCAGGAAAAAGGACCCTGAACTTCCTATGCCTGCCAGTTTAACGCACCACCCTGTTCCTGGCCAACATCTGTCTCCAGCTTGCTGCAGTATTCCAGCGATGCTCAATGCAATTTAAAAGAACACAACTTCATTTTCCGCTTGAGGACCCTACAGCCCTCCAGATTCAAAATAGAGTTCAATAATTTTAGGGCCTAATTTCTCCCATGTCCCAGTGCCCCCACCCCACACACCAGGCCTTGTTACCCCACAGCCTGCCATTACACACCCCTGTTGTTAGTCACTAACAGTCTCCATTAACAGGTACTCACCCTTCCAAGCCTGATCGTTAGCAACTCCTTTGTCCGTCCAAATGCTCCTCCCTCTCTTTGGGCTGTATGCCCACCTATTAGTTACTCCTTACTCCCGTGCAACCCCACCCCACCCCAACCCTATCTTCTGAATATAAACTGATGTTTTCCTGACTACCACCAGCTCTGAGGAAGGATCACTGGATATGAAACGTTAACTCTGATTTCTCTCGCTGCCAGTTCTGCTCAGCTTTTCCAGCAATTCCTGTTTCTGTGGGAGAGTTTGGAGCTGTTTTCCTTGGAACAGAAGGCCAAGAGGGCAACGTGATTGAAGCATACAACATTATTGTGGGGTGCTGGCTTGGGTAGAGAGAATAAACGAAAGGATCTTATTTCCCTTGGCAGAGAGTTCAGAAACTCTGGCTCTTAGACTCAAACCCAGCATCAGAAGGGTGAGATGGAACGTGAGGGAAAACCTCTTCACGCAGATGTGATGGGTGCCTGGAATTTATTGCCTGAGCTGGTGGTGGATGCAGACACCCCAGACCTTTTTAAAAATTACCTGGGCTAGCATGTTAAATACTGTAAGCTGCGGGCTATGTGCAGAAAGATGGGATGACAAATGGCACCTGGGTATCTTTGAGTTACAGAAGCAGGCCCTTTGGCCCACTGAGTCCACACTGATCCTCTGAAGAGCATCCCACCCAGGCCAATCCCACCCCTGTAACCCCACACTTCCCACGGTTAATTCACCCAACACTGCACACTATTCAGCATGGCCAGTCTACACATCGTTGGACTACAGGAAGAAACCCATGCAGACATGGGGAGAACATGCAAACCCTGGAGCTGAGGGGCAGTAGTGCGAACCACTGTTCTGCCCCAAAGCACAGACTGATATGCACAAGATGGACTAAATGGCCCTTTTCTGACCTGTATCATTTTTTATGGCTCTATAGGAACAAAGACTTAGGTGAAATGTTCTGGGAAATACTTAGATTTTGGTAAGGGAAGATGTGAAGCACAGATACTGGCATAGGCCAGTTGAGCCTAATGGCCTATACATCTGTAAAATTTGATTTGAGTAAAAGCATAGACCTTATTGGAACCTACTGAGATTGTAGGGAGGTTTAAGCAGTTAAGCCAAACGGGGATTGTTGTAACAGTAATGTCACTGGGTTAATAATCCAGTCCCCAGAATATTTGACCTGGGGTTGAGTTCAAATCTCACCATGGCATGTGATGAAACGTGCATTCAATTTTTAAAAAAAATCTGCTTGCAATCAAAATGTGGGCTTAATGTTGACAATGTAACTGCAATTAATTGCCGATTAAGATTCTGTCAGGTTCACTGACCATTCTTGAGGAATAAAAATCTACCCCTATCATCACATGTGACTCAGGCCCCACCTTCTGGGGATGTGGCTGATAGCACCAGGGACCTGGGTTCGATTCCACCCTCGGGTGACTGTCTTGTGTGGAGTTTGCACATTCTCCCCGTGTCTGCATGGGTTTCCTCTGGGTGCTCCGGTTTGCTCCCACAGCCCAAAGATGTGCAGGCTAGGGTGGATTGGCCATGCTAAATTGTTCCTAGTGTTCAGGGATGTGTAGGTTAGCTGCTTCATATGGGTGTGGGTCTGGGTCAGATGCTTCAACTGTTGGTGTGGATTTGTTGGGCTGAAGGGCCTGTTTCCACACTGTAGTGATTCTATGGCGTTCACACACAGCCGTGCACACTCATACATTCGCTCGCTCACTCACTCACAAAAAGAAATCAATTATCTAACAGTTTCTACATGTTTATTGAATGTAGCTTGTCTCTGAAAGACATGTCCCAGCCTCAGTCAAAACACAACTTGGTGATTGTAGAAATGGAAAGGAAAAATGAACACAAACAGCATTAAAGAACAGCCCTGGGGTGGCACAGTGGCTTGGTGGTCTCGCCCTGCTACATTCCCAGCACCTGAGACCCAAGTTCAATTCCAGCCTCAGGCAACTGTCTATATTGAGTTTGTAAGTTCTCCCAAGCCTGCATGGGGTTTCCTCCCACAGTCCAAAGATGTGCAGGATAAGTCAATTGGCGATGCTAAATTGCCCCTTACTGTTCAGGGATGCATAGGTTGGATGGATTAATGCTGGGAATTGCAGGGTTACAGGGATTTAGCGGCAGGAAGGGGGATGCTCTTCAGAGAGTCAGTGTGGACACGTTGGGCCAAATGGCCTATTTCCACACTGTAGGGATATATCTGTTGAGGTTCTCCACCACTTTCTACCTCATTTCAGATTTTCACCATTGGATAAGTTTTTGATTTTTATTTGAAAGAGCAGACACTTTGAAGAGGCATTTGACACCTGTCTAACTGTGGGTGTCCCAGGAATTAGCTTATTTTTGGGACAAGAAAGAAAATACGTAAGCCAAGTGCATTCAACATGAGAGAGTGAGTGATGGGCATGTGGAGTGAGCCAAGCAACATTGACACTTTCTTTTGAATAGGAAGTAAGCATTTAAAATGCAAGGTTAATGTTACTCAGCTAGAAGCATAGCATTGCAGAATTATTAGAATGCAGATGAAGTCCATTTGGTCCATCGTATCTGCACCAGCTCTCTAAATGATTTTATTGTTGACACATGCACCAAGATACAGTGAGAATTGTTGTTTTGTGTACGATACAGACAGAACATACCATACAAAGTGCGTTAGAGTATCAGAACAGAGTAGAATACAGGGTTACAGCTCCAGAGAAGGTAAAGAGGGCGAGCAACATTAACATTTGAGAGGTCTGTTTAAAAGTCTGATAACAGCGTCGAAGAAGCTGTCCTTGAATCTGTCCGTACTTATACAAATTTTTGTATCTTCTGCCTGACGAGAGGTTGGAAGACAGTATAACTGGTGTAGAAGGGGTCTTTGATTATGTTGGTAGCTTTCCTGAGGCAGTGAGAAGCATGGGTGGAGGTAATGGATGGATGGCCAATTTGCGTAGTGGTTGGGGATGTGTTCACAATTCTCTGTTGATCCTTGTGGCCTTTGGAAGTGTGGTTGCAATACCATGCAGTGATGCATCCAGATAGGATGGTTTCTGTGGAGTATCTATAAAAATTGCTAACAGCCCTTGTGGACACGCCAAATTTCCTTAGCCTCCTGAGGAGGTAAGAGACGTTCTTGTGCTTTGTTGATCAGTGTCAACATGGGTGGACCAGGGCAGATTGCTATTGGTGGTCAAAGAACAATTATCCAGTACCATTCCTCCACTTTCTCACTGTAATGCTGCACAGTGGTTTTTTTTTCCCAGTTAACTTCCTTCCGATTGCCTTGAACCAACCTTATCCCACCTCTCTCGAGCAGTGCAAGCCGAACCTTACCACTCACTGCATGAAAACATTTTTCCTTTGGACTGTTTTTGCTTTTCTCGCCAGTTATTTTCCTTCTGTGTGCTTAAGCCTTTCATGACTGGGAGCTTCCCAGTGCTGTGTAAACCTCATAGTTTTGAACACAGCTATTAAATCTTCTCTTATCTTACTCATCTCCAAGAAAATACAATAAAAACTCCTTCTGTCTTCACAGCTAAAGTTCCTCATGCTTTGTGGATCTTGTGAATCTTTTCTGAACTCTCATCAATGCCTCCCATTCTTCTGAAATTGTAGGGTCCAGAAATGCACAGGATACTAGCTGAAGCCATTTGCTTGTATTGTTCACATAGATGACAGGCAGTGTGTACTGACTGAAAGTCGATAGTGTGGAGCTGGAGGGGAATTGATCGGGCCAGGCAGCAGCAGAGGAGTAGGAGAGTCAATGTTTCGGGCCTAGATTTTTCATCAGTCCTGAAACGTTGACTTTCCTGCTCCTCTGCTGCCTGACCCTGCTGTGTTCCTACAGCTCCACACTGTAACGACCCTGACTCCAGCATCGGCAGCTCTTGCTATCTCCATGGACTGAACATAATTCGTAAAATAACTAATTGTGTTCTTTCTTTGAATGCAGCAGTTGGAAGGCAAATGCTGCCTTTATTATTGTATGGAATGTCAAGGGCTTTGGAAGCAGATTTAATAAATGGAGACGACAACTTAGATAGGGAGAGACCGAACAGTTTGAGGGTATTTTCCCTGGAGCATCAGAAGCTGAGGGGGTGACGTTGTAGAGATTTATAAAATCATCAGGAACATGATAGGGTTAATAATCAAGGGCTTTTCCCCAGGGTAGGGCAAAACTAGAGGGCATAGGTTTAAGGTGAGAGGGGAAAGATTTAAAAGGGACCTGTGGGGCAACCTTTTCGAGCAGAGGGTGGTGTGTGTATGGAATGAGCTGCCAGAGGAAGTGGTGGAGGCTGGTACAATTACAACATTTTAAAAGGCATCTGGACAGGGGCATGGATAGGAAAGGTTTAGAGGGATAGGGGCTAAATGCTGGCAAATGGGACTTGATTAATTTTGGGTATCTTGTTGGCATGGACGAGTTGGACTAAAGGGTCTGTTTCTGTGCTGTACATCTGTGTGACTCAATATATGTGGTTGAAAAGGAAGGGAATTTGCAAGGCTATGGGGTCACAGCTAGTTTGGATCGCTCTTCTAAAGAATTAACACAGGCACAATGGGCTGAAGGGCATCCTTCCATGCCAGGAGTCAGCTGTGATTCTCCATCTCAACCTTTTACATTGCCATGTCTGAATGTAGACTTTAGGTACTGTGGTCTGTAACAGCCCACACCGATGAGTGACAAAGAATTGAAACAATAAACACCAAACACAGATTTCAGAGGCTAGCTGCTAGAATCGGGATGGGATGATGCACTTTGTGGAAACAAACAGCTCTTTTCAGAGAGCAATGCTGAATTGTTTCTTGGGATGCAACATCTTTCCCCTTTGGGAATGGTAGGCAATTTTGTTTGAAGAAGGAACAGCGTCCAGTTTTCCCAATTATTCCATTCAAAGCGGCAAGATTTTTTTCACTTCACTCGTGGGCCATGAGTGTCAATGGCTGGTCCCAGTGTTTATAGCCCATCCCTAGTTGTCCCCTTGAAGATGGTGAGCTGCCTTCTTGAATCTCTTGCAGTTCATGTGCTGCAGGTTGACCACAATGCTGCTAGGGAAGGAATTCTGGGATTTTGACTCAGCGACAATGAAGGAACGGTGATGTATTTCTACGTCAGGAGGGTGAGTGGCTTGGAGGGGAGCTTGGAGGTGGTGTTGCCATATCTGCTGCCCTTGCCCTTCCAGTTGGAAGTGGTCGTGGGTTTGGAAGGTGCTGTCTGAGGATCTTCAGTGAATTTCCGCAGTAAGCACTGCTGCTACGGATCGTTGGTGGTGGAGGGAGTGGATGATTGTAAATGTAGCACTAATCAAGCGGGCTGCTTTGTCCTGGATGGTGTCAAACTACTTCAGTGTTGTTGGAGCTGCACCCATTCAGGCAAGTGGGGAATATTCCATCACACTGACTTGTGCTTTGGGAGTTAGGAGGTACGTTATTTGTTGCAGGATTCCTAACCTCTGGCCTGCTCTAGTAGCCACTGTTAATGTGGTGAGTCCAGTTGAGTTCCTGGTCAATGATAATCTCCAGGATGTTGATAGCAGTGTTTTCAGTCATATTAACACCACTGATATCCAGTGGGCAGTGATTAGACTGTCTCTGTCTCTTTATTGGAAATGGTCATTGCCTGGCAGATGTTACTCAAGTGCAGTACTCCCTATGCAGTAATGTGACATCTCCAGCAATGTCGCTCTTACACGGTACCCTTTGTCCTCCAGATAATGAGAGGGTATTCTCTTGCTCCTTCACTCTTCACTTCACTTATAATGAACAAATAATGTTGAAACAAATTAATTCCTAATCTTATATTGGTAGGAGGACAGATTGCAACAAGTGACCCAATTTCCTATTATCACATGACATGGAATGGTTCAGCACACCCTATCCATTCTCTCCTGTTCTTTGCTCTCACTGTCACTACTTCAGCTTCTCTTCTGTCCTGGACTACTATCAATAATTCCATTCATATCATGCTGTCTGTCTCTGAGCTCCATCTCCACTTGCCTGCTCAATTACCCTCTACCAATCCTGTCTTTAGCATGAATACCAGTTTCTCCTTAGCTGCCAACAGTTCTGATGGGGAGTTACTGGACCTGAAATGTTAACTCCACTCTCCTGCTACAAATGCTGCCAGACCTGCTGGGTTTCTATGGCAATCTTTAGTGCTGTTTTGGCTCTCCAGCATCTGCAGTTCTTCGTTTTATCCTGACCCAGTTTTCTACTCCACCTCATTGAAACAAATGAACTCTGTTGCATTCACAGGGAGTCAGTTTCAAATAATTCCTGGTACTGCGTGGATTAGAAACTGTGTACAACTTCAGAGGTAAACTGTCCATCAAACATCCCCAGGACAGGTACAGCACAGGGTTAGATACAGAGTAAATCTCCCACAAAATTGTCTCCATCAAACATTCCCAAGACAGGCACAGCACTGGGTAGATATAGAGCAAATTACCCTCTGCACTGTCCCCATTAAACATCCCCAGGACAAGTACAGCATGGAGTTAGTCATAGAGTAAAATCTCCCTCTACACTGTTTCTATCAGATACTCCCAAGACCAAGGTTAGAGGTAGAGTAAATCTCCCTCAATACTGTCCCTATCAAACCTTTCCAAGACAGGTACAACACTGAGTAGATGTAGAACAAATTATCTTCGACACTCTCCTAAAGAGAGGGCTCAGAAGAGCCAGGAGGAGACATGAGAAGTTGTTGGTGGATAGGATCAGGGTAAACGCTAAGGCTTTCTATAGTATTTAAGGAATAAAAGAGTGACGAAAGTAAGATTAGGCCCAATCAAGGATAGTAATGGTAAGTTGTGTGTGGAGTCAGATGAGATAGGGGAAGCGCTAAATGAATATTTTTCAACAGTATTCACTTCAGAAAACGACAATGTTGTCAAGGAGAATACTGAGATACAGGCTACTAGACTAGATGGGATTGAGGTTCACAAGGAAGAGGTATTAGAAATCCTTCAGAAGGTGAAGATAGAGAAGTCCCCTGGGCCGGATGGGGTTTATCCTCTGGGAAGCCAGGGAGGAGATTGCCGAGCCTTTGGCATTGATCTTTAACTTGTCATTGTCTACAGGAATAGTGCCAGATGACTGGAGGATAGCAAATGTGGTTCCCCTGTTCAAGAAGGGGAGTAGAGACAATCCTGGTAATTATAGACCAGTGAGCCTTACCTCAGTTGTTGGTAAAGTGTTGGAAAAGGTTATAAGGGATAGGATTTATAATCATCTAGAAAAGAATAAATTGATTAGGGATAGTCAGCACGGTTTTGTGAAGGGAAGGTTGTGCCTCACAAACCTTATTGAGTTCTTTGAGAAGGTGACCAAACAGGTAGATGAGAGTAAAGCGGTTGATGTGGTGTATATGGACTTCAGCAAGGCGTTCGATAAGGTTCCCCACAGTAGGCTATTGTACAAAATGCGGAGGAATGGGATTGTGGGTGATATAGCAGTTTGGATCAGAAATTGGCTTGCTGAAAGAAGACAGAGGGTGGTAGTTGATGGGAAATGTTCATCCTGGAGACCAGTTACTAGTGGTGTACCGCAAGGGTCGGTGTTGGGTCCACTGCTGTTTGTCATTTTTATAAATGACCTGGATGAGGGCGTAGAAGGATGGGTTAGTAAATTTGCAGATGACACTAAGGTCGGTGGAGTTGTGGATAGTGACGAAGGATGCTGTAGGTTGCAGACAGACACAGATAAGCTGCAGAGCTGGGCTGAGAGGTGGCAAATGGAGTTTAATGCAAACAAGTATGAGGTGATGCACTTTGGTAGGAGTAACCAGAAGGCAAAGTACAGGGCTAATGGTAAGATTCTTAGCAGTGTAGATGAGCAGAGAGATCTCGGTGTCCATGTACACAGATCCTTGAAAGTTGCCACCCAGGTTGACAGGGCTGTTAAGAAGGCATACAGTGTTTTAGCTTTTATTAATAGAGGGATTAAGTTCCAGAACCAAGAGGTTATGGTGAAGCTGTACAAAATTCTGGTGCAGCCGCACTTGGAGTATTGTGTACAGTTCTGGTCACCACATTATAAGAAGGATGTGGAAGCTTTGGAAAGGGTGCAGAGGAGATTTACTAGGATGTTGCCTGGTATGGAGGGAAGGTCTTACGAGGAAAGGCTGAGGGACTTGAGGCTGTTTTCATTAGTGAGAAGAAAGTTGAGAGGTGACTTAATTGAAACATATAAAATAATCAGAGGGTTAGATAGGGTGGATAGGGAGAACCTTTTTCCTAGGATGGTGACGGCTAGCACGAGGGGGCATAGCTTTAAATTGAGGGGTGAAAGATATAGGACAGATGTCAGGTAGTTTCTTTACTCGGAGTTGTAAGGGAATGGAATGCTTTGCCTGCAACGGTAGTAGATTCGCCAACTTTAGGTACATTTAAGTCGTCATTGGACAAGCATACGGACGTACGTGGAATAGTGTAGGTTAGATGGGCTTGAGATCGGTGTGACAGGTAGGCACAACATCGAGGGCTGAAGGGCCTGTACTGTGCTGTAATGTTCTGTTCTCTATTCTATGTTCTATCCTCACAAAATACCCTCAGGACAGTTCCGGCATGGGGTTAAATACAGAATAAAGCTGCTTCTACACTATCCACATCAAATACTTCCATGACGGATGGAGCATGGATCGGATATAGAGTAAAACTTCTAAACAGTCCTCAGCCAACAGTCCCATGTCAGGTAGAGCCTGAAAAGGTACAGGGAGGGTGAGATCCAACACAGATTAGAAACAGAATAAAGCTCCATCTACTCTGTCTAATTGAACAGTATGGATTAGAAAACTCCTCTCTTTGTCAAATTTTAATGGCTTCCCTTTATCAGCATATTTTTACCGTGCCATTTTTACGGCTTTTAGTGAATGATCACTAATTTAGGACCGAATGAAGTGTGCAATTTTCAACTGCACAACCATGTTTGAAGTAGGATCACTGAACTTGAAACGTCGCCACTGTTTTCTCTGCACAGATGCTGCCAGTTCAGCTGAGTGTTTTCCAGCAATTTTTGTTCTTATTAGTTTCAGATCAACCCTGGGTCTGGTTGATGGTCCATGGCTTCAATTTACAAACTGCTTTCAGTGTTAATAGACAAAGCAGATACACCTTCTCACCCAGCATCAGCAGAACTCACAGCTTTGAAAACCAAGGACCAAATCCAGTGCTGTCAGATGAGGAGAGGCAATGACCTAATGGTATTATTACTAGGTGATTAATCCTGAGTCACTGGTAATGTCTATGGGACCCATGTTCCAATCCTGGCATAGCAGTTGGTGGTATTCAAATTTTAAAGTCTGGGATGCTGGTGACAGTGCAACTGTTGCCAATTGTCAGGAAAAAGAAATGAAAATTCACCAATGTCCTGTAAGGTGGAAAATCTGCCATCCTTACCTAGTCTGGCCAACGTGTGACTCCAGACCCACAGCAATGTGGTTGACTCTCAACTGCTCTCTGGGCAGTTAGGGATGGGCAATAAATGCTGCCTGGCCATGACACCCTCGTCCCGTGAATGAATATAAAAAAAACAATTTGGCAATTGTATTGTTAAAACCTTCCTACCAGAATGTTCAGCGATGTTTGGATTTGTGACAATGTTAATCCATCCCAAAGTAACCCTGCCGTGTCCTGTCCTGTAGGAACATATGCAACAACGTCATTCTATTCTAATTTTCAGAGAAACAGCCTCCCACATTACAGGGGAGAAGTATTTTATTTCTTCAGCAAACACCTACCACACTTTGCAAATATGAGCCCACCTTGAATAAGGGATTAAGTGGAACAAGTGACTTTATCCTATGATTGATCACATTAGCTGCCACAATGGAGAGAAATTTGTGCTTCGTCCCTCTTTTTCAAGGGAATTGCATTACCTCATTATTAGTTAAGAGTTCATCCATAATTCAATGTCGACTGCAAAATATGCAGGCATCACACTAACTTGTCACTCCTTGCTAACATGACTAGTTTCTTCTTTACATATGACTCAAAGAGAACCTAAGTAACTTTTTCATGCATGGAATGAGCTGCCAAGGGCAGTGGTAGGAGCTGGTGTAGTTACATCGCTTAAAAGGCATCTGGTTGGGTATATGAATAGAAAGGGTTTAGAGGGATATGGGCTAAATCCTGGCAAAGGGGACTAGATTAACTTAGGATACCTGATCAGCATGCACGAGTTGAGCCGAAGGGTCTGTTTCTGTGTTGCATGACTTTATGACTCTCTGACTCTATCTTGATCAATTGGGTCAATGGGCTGAGGAGTGGCAGATAGTTTAATTTGAATAAATGCAAGGTATTACATTTTGGTGAAAAAACACAAGTGAGACTTGTAAAAGTATAAGCAGTGCCTTGGGCAATGCTGTAGAATATGGAGATGTAAGGGTTCAGGTTCATAATTCTTTGAAGTCTTACACCTGGATGGAGTGGCCAAAAAGGTGTTTAGCACGCTTGCCTTCATTGTTTGGGTCTTTGATAGGAGTTGGGACATCATGCTGAGGTTGTAAAGGATGTTGAAGTCTCCTTTTTGAAGTATTGTGTTCAGTTCTGGTTGCCCTGTTATATGAAGGATATTATTAAATTGGAAAGCATACAGAAAATATCTATCAGGGTGTTGCTGGGAATAGAGGGTTTCTGCTATAGGGGAGAGGCTGTGATTATTTTCATTGGAGTGTCAGAGGCTGAAAGGTGACCTTAGAGGTTTATAAAATCATGAGGGGTATAGATAAGGTGAATGACAGGTGTCTTTTTCATAGGAAGAGACTAGGAGGCATATTTTAAGGTCAGAGGAGAAACATTTAAAAAAAAAAGACATGGGGGGCATTTTTTTAACAGTTTGGAGAAATATGAGCCAAGTATAGGCATGTGAGGTTAGTTTAGTTTGGGATTGTGAAAGGCATAAACTGGTTAGATTGATGGGTGTTGTATGACAACAAGACCATAATTTTTAAACTGCTCCCTCTTGTTTTCCAATAATCCCCATTGACTCCTGATGTATCGTAAATAATCAAGGTGACAGTGCACAGACACTTAATCACCTGTAAACTTATGAAGCTCGGAAGGATAAAAAACTGTAAGGAGAAGAGTGTTGAACTCTGATAGGACATTAACATTTCGGAGGAGTCGGGGCATAAGTGGCCAACAAACTCAATGCAATGATGAGGTGATGTGATGCTTTGACAGGAAGGACATGGACAGCCAACATAAAGTAGGGGTGTACAATGCTTCAGGTCGTAGTGGAGGTAGGCAGGAGCAGAGAAACACGGGTGTATATGTGCACAGACCAGGTCCAAATCCTGCCTGAGCGCACAGTGGAATTTGAAGTCAATTAAAAAGAAAAGTCTGCAAGCAAGAAACCGTGAAACCATTGCCGATAGTCAGGGAAACTCATCTGGTTCACTAATGTTCTTCAGGGAAGAAAATCTGCTGTCCACACCTAGTCTGGCCTGCATGTGGCTCCAGGCTTGCAGCAAACTGGTTGCCTCTTAAAAATGTGCTTGTGGCAATTAGGGAAGGGCATCGAATGGCCAGCCACATCCTGTGAATGAATAATTAAAAAGAAAGTACTGAAAGTGTTACGTCAGGTTGAGAAAGTAGGTAGTAAAGCATCAAGCTTTCTAGGCTTAATTTTTAGGAGCACGGAGTTCAATATTAGGGAGGCAATGCTGAACATATACAAGACTTGTGCTAGACCTCAGCTAACATACTGTGTACAATTCTCTATAAACATTGTTGGAAGGATGCAAATGCGCTTGACAGTGCAGAAGAAATTTATGAAAATAGTTCCAGGATGAGAATCCTCAGTAACGAGGATAGATTGGAGAGACTGGGACCGTTTCCCTTGGAGACAAGAAGGCTAGGAGGACAACTGATATCAGTTTCCAAAATTATGAGCAGGCTGAATGGAGTGGATGGGCAGAAATTGTTCCCACTCATAAATGAATCAAAAATAAGATGATTCTGATTTTAAGGGTTTTGCAAACAAAGCTAATGTGATGTGAGAAGGAGGTTTTTCACTTAGTGAACAGTTAGTGTATGGAATGCACTGCCTGGAGGTGGGGTGGGGGGAAGGTTTGGTGAGCCAACAACAACTGAGGCATTCAAAAGGGGCAATACACGATTATTTGAATAGAAACAATGGCAAAGGTGTAGAGGGGAAAAGGCAGAAGAATGGCAATTTCTCTGGATCCTCCTTCAGACAGCTGGTGCAAACACAATGAACCGAATGCCCTGCTTCTTCACTGGAATAATTCTGTGATTCTGTAAGCTTGCCCAGTGCCCTGTCTCTTCAACCACATTGCGCTCTGTTATATCTGCACACTTCTAATTCTTGTATCTCTCTCACATCCTCATCTGAATCACTTATCCTTTGGGTGCCATGTTTTCATCTGCCAAAGCTGCAGAATTCCCTCCCTATAATCTCTCAGACAAGTTCCTCTTCGTTTCCTCTGGAAATACATTGCCAGCTCTTCATTGTCACTAGGTCAAAGTCCTGGAACTATCTCCCTAATAGCATTCTGAGTGTAGCTACAATAAAGGGACCGCAACGGTTTAGTAAGGCAGTTCATTCCCACTTTGTCAAGGGTAACCATCAATTTGCAAATGAATGAATTAAAAATAATGGGTGTGCAATCAATAAACATGGAACTAAGGTTGTGTGCAAGGTTGTCATTTTCAAGCTGTGTCAATATTGTTATAAATAAACAGCCAGATATCTGACTCAATCAGATACAACTATCTGTGGGAAATTGCTTCAGAGACTAGGAACTGCCGATGCTGGAGAATCTGAGATAACAAGTTGTAGAGCTGGATGTGCACAGCAGGCCAAGAAGCATCAGAGGAGCAGGAAGGCTGTCGTGTCAGGCCTAGACCCTTCATTCTGAGGAGCCTTCCTGCTCCTCTGCTGCTTGGCCTGCTGTGTTTATCCAGCTCTACACATTTTTATCTGTGGTAAATATTGTGTGGGCTAACATTCACAGTATCCAGAAACAGCATCAGGTTAAAGAATCACAATTTAGAATGTGTATGGTTGGAGACAAGGAACAGCAGGAGTCCGAAGATGGAGCAGCTTATAGGCCTCTGGACGATCATTATTTTCTTTGACAAAACAATCATCAATTAATTGTTGGCACAAAGACAATATAAACAGTCAGATGTCACTCAATAATAGTGTGGAGCTGGATGAACACAGCAGGCCAAGCAGCATCTTCGGAGCACAAAAGCTGACGTTTCGGGCCTAGACCCTTCATCAGAAAAGGGGATGGGGAGAGGATTCTGAAATAGGGAGAGAGGGGGAGGCAGACTGAAGATGGAAAGAGGAGAAGCTAGGTGGAAAGAGGAGAAGATGGGTGGAGAGGACAGTATGGGTGGGGAGGGGATGGGTCAGTCTGGGGAGGACGAACAGGTCAAGGGGGTGGGATGAGGTTAGTAGGTGGGAAATGGAGGTGCGGCTTGAGGTGGGAGGAGGGGATAGGTGAGAGGAAGAACAGGTTAGGCAGGCGGGGTCGAGGTGGGCTGGTTTTTGGGGTGCAGTGGGGGGAGGGGAGATCTTGAAGCTGGTGAAATCCACATTGATACCATTGGGCTGCAGGGTTCCCAAGTGGAATATGAGTTGCTGTTCCTGCAACCTACAGGTGGCATCAATATGGCACTGCAGGAGGCCCAGGATGGACATATCGGCTAAGGAATGGGAGGGGGAGTTAAAATGGTTCGCGACTGGGAGGTGCAGTTGTTTATTGTGAACCGAGGCGGGGTGTTCTGCAAAGCGGTTCCCAAGCCTTTGCTTGGTTTCCCCAATGTAGAGGAAGCCACACTGTGTACAGCGGATGCAGTATATCACATTGGCGGATGTGCAGGTGAACATCTGCTTGATGTGGAAAGTCATCTTGGGGCCTGGGATGGGGGTGAGGGAGGAGGTGTGGGGGCAGGTGCAGCACTTCCTGCGGTTGCAGGGGAAGGTGCTGGGTGTGTTGGGGTTGGAGGGGAGTGTGGAGCGGACAAGGGAATCCCGGAGAGAGTGGTCTATCTGGAAGGCAGACAAGGGTGGGGTGGGAAAAATGTCTTCCGTGGTGGGGTCGGATTGTAGATGGTGGAAGTGTCGGAGGATGATGCGTTGTATCCGGAGGTTGGTGGGGTGGTATGTGAGGACGAGGGGGATTTCTTTTGGCGGTTATTGCGAGGGCCACAACATCAGCTTTTGTGCTCCTAAGATGCTGCTTGGCCTGCTGTGTTCATCCAGCCCCATACTTTGTTATCTTGGATTTTCCAGCATCTGCAGTTTCCATTATCTCAGTCACACGACACCAGGTTATAGTATAAAAGGTTTATTTGAAATCACAAGCTTTTGGAGTGCTGCTCCATCATCAGGCACTTCCACATAGAAACATAGAGTAATTGTTGGGCTCATTAATCCTTATAGAGATTGTACTGTCAAATTAGTAAGGGGTGTCTTGAAGACTTTGGGTTCTGAAATGGGTGACCCTGTATGCAATGGTTATGATTCTCTGGTTTTAGGGTAAAAAAGTTGTCCTGTGAAGAGCGGCTGCAGAAACTGGATCTATATTCTCTAGAGCTGAGAAGGTGGTCTCGTTGAGGCCAGTGAAATTCTGAAGGGGCTTGACAGAGTAGAAGCTGATCAGCTTTTTCCTCCCCGACTGGAGAATCAAGAATATGAGGTCACAGTCTCAGGATCAAGGGCTGAACATTTAGGACTGAAATGAGGAGAAATGTCTTCACTCCGTGTTGTGAATATTTGTGATTGTGTTACTGAGTGGCTTGTGACTATTTCATTGTAGAATATATTTAAGGCTGGAATACATAGAGATAGATATTTAACCCCTCAGGAACCAAGTGATAAGGGAAGCTAAGGGGACATTGGAGTTAAATCCTTCATTGAGCTATGAATGAGTTGAATGGCAGGGCAGGCCCAAAAGTCTGTATTGACCGTTGCTACGTCTATCTCTTATATGCTTGTGATGTAAAATGATCTTTATAGTACCATTTTAAAGAACGGGGATGGGGGTTATCTCTGATGCCCTGTCCAACATTTACCCATAAGGCAACAGCACAAAAATGAAAACCGATGATCTGATCTTAATGTTATTTGTTGGGTGGGGGGTGGGGGGGGGAGGACCTATAAATCTTACGTGACAGCAGTGACACCAGTTCAAACTTACTTAATTAGCTTTCAGGCACTTTGAGGCGTCCGATGGTTGAGCAAAGCGCAAAATAAATGCAAGACTTCCTTTCCTTTTGTTTCAATGGACATGGAATGGAGCATGCTGGCGATAACGTGTTTGTGTGGATCAGAGCCATGTTCCACCAAGTGTTGTGTTGAAACAGGCAGTGTGTGAAAGGCTCCTGTTTAAGTCTGATGGAGGGAGGGGGACAGGGTTTGAGGAGGATGACGTGGTGTCAGTTAGCTCAATTGGCTGGATGGCTGACTGGCAAGGCAAAGTGATACCAATGTTGTGGTTTCCAGTGTTGGCTGAGGTTACCTCAAACCTCTTCCCACACTTGAAGCATGGTTCCCCTTTGGTTAAATCACCACCAATTGCCCTTCTCTCCCGAATGAGAGTGTGGTTCTCTGGGACCATTGTTACTTTACCTAGTGAGATATTTTACCGTGACGGGTCCTGATTCATTGCTAGGGATTGTTTCGCTTTTTCTTGCAGAATCTAGTGTGTTTCAATGTCTCGTTCTTCTAAGCACATGAGTGGAGGTCCAACCTACCCCATGTTTATTCCCAAGACAAGCTGCAATCTCTTCTCTCTCTGATAAAACCCTTATTGTTGAAAGCAAGCCCCCTGTTGGTTTTTGGAAGACCCCCCCCTCCCCCACTGACTTAAACAAATAACTAATGAAAGAAATGACAATTAACAAGCTCTACCCACCCCACTCCACACTGTTATCTGACTCCAGCATCGGCAGTTCTTGCTATCTCTGCGCGGGTTACTACCCACGAGGAACTGTGTAACAATTAAAGGGGAGGGAAAACTGAGGCTAAATTGAAATGGAGCTGGAAGGGATATGACGCACTCTGGGCCCCAACTCGGTCTGACAGAATCGAGTGCAAAAACCAGCCTTAAAATTTTCCGAATCGACCCGCTCAGAGACATTGTGACACAACTCCAGGTCAAGTCATATTTGATACAAGGCCTCCTGGCTCATAGGTAGGGACACTACAATTGTGCCACAAGGGGTCCCTCAATTCAAGCACTGTCATTTGCCGTGGTATGGTTCAAGCCCATATTTCCCCCACAGCGAGAGGTTTAGGGCCACTGTTTAAGGACCACCATCAACACCGATTCTGCAGACTGAACCCTTTAGTAACTAACCTGTTCAGGGATGTTAGTACACAGTGCTGGAGCAGGTAGGGCATGGGCCTTGGGTTTGAACACCAGCACTGCACTCCTATAGCCCCTCACTCTCAGCCCTTCTGTTTCCGTTTCTAATCTAGCTGTTCAGAGATGCCCTTCCACACTTCTGGAGAGTGTGGGACTTGGAACAGTGTCGCCTGGTCCAAAGGAAGGGTCGCTACCACTGTGCCATGTGAACCTATCAAACTCAGCCTTCTTCCTCTTTAGAACATTACCAGCTGAGTGGTAGTACTACCTTCCTTCTAAACACAGCCATTTTCCATATTTCTAGAATTGTGCTCGTAAGTAACTGAATCTTTTTTCCCCCTTTACCAAACCTCCCCATCTCTTAACCACCACCATAAGTAAATCACCCATGTTTTCCAAACAATTAATTTGCATGCAATAAACCCATTAAGGGAAACAAGCTGAGCCCTTAAATATAAGCTTCAACGATCATCTGTGCAGCACGGTGGCTCAGCGGTTAGCACTGCTGCCTCACAGCGCTAGGGATCCCAGTTTGATTTCTTAGGTGACTGACTGTGAAGTTTGCACATTCTGCCCGTCTTTTGCTGTGGTCTCCTCCCAAAGTCTGAAGATGCGTAGGCTAGGTGGGTCGGTCATGGTAGATGTGGGGTTACAGGGATACGGTAGGGGGCTGACTCTTAGTGGACAGCACTTCAGAGAGTCAGTGTGGACTCGCTGGGCCGTTCCCACTCTACAATCATCAAGCTGCTATCTTTTTATCTCTGGATCACATCCTGGTTCATTCTTAGAAGTGCCACCATCTCCAACATGGCAACTTGTTCTGTAGGTACATAGAGTCAAACCAGGAGTTCCTAGATTATAATCCAAGGATGATGAAGGGACAATGACATATTTCTGAGTCTTACTGAGTGATAACTTGAGGTTGGTAGTGATCTGAGGAGCTTGCTTTCTATGTGGTAGAGCTCGTGAGTTTTTGGAGGTAACAAGGTCTTGAGCTGGATGAACACAGCACGCCAAGCAGCATCAGAGGGGGAGGAAAGCTGATGTTTCGGGCCTGGACGCTTCTTCAGGAAAAAATGCTACAAAGGGTCACCGTGGCTAAGTACCATACTTCCTTATTTCCTTCCTGAACCTTCTGCAAAAAAAAAACAAAAAGAAAAGGTCATCGTTATTAAGCGGAGAGATAAAAAGAAATACTCTGGAAAATCCCCCTGCTTTTCCCTTTGGGGCAATTGAACCCAGTCCAGAAGATGAGTGTCTATCAAGTCAGGTTAGAGCACTTACATACAGCCATAATTCTGATCATGAATTTTAGCTTAACTGTGGAAAAAGGCAAAGAATAGATAACAAATTTAACTGATGAAGGTCCAATTTGTGAAAACACAAATTGGAACAGGGCAATACAGGAAGGCAAGAGAAAAATCATAATTGGCTGCTCCTAATGGTTCGTGTGCAGTCAAGTTACATTCCCAAGTAGAGAAAATATCCAGCAAACACAATATTCAGAGCTCAGAAGACATAGCAGGCAGCGAGTAGTAAAAGGTGCAAATTGCAGATGTCACATTGATAATAAAAATAACATCCAGGCTGAATGTAGAAAGCTCTGAAGAGGAGGAATGGAAAAGAAAATGAGGTACTACTACAACAATGCAATACAGAAGCGTTCTATAGGCATATAAATAGTCAAAGGCAGGAAGAGGACAGCAGTGAGGCTTCTTTGGTGGTTATCTACTATTTATAGGCTTTTGTTTTAGACAGCTTCACAAGTGATAGTATCTTCTCCACAGAACCCTTTCATAATTTAAAGACCACTATTGGGTCAATGCTCCTTATCTTCAACGTGACAAGCAGTTCGGTTTTTACCAATAGACCTAACCACAGGTATGCTATGGTTCCAGTCAATCATTTTTCTGCACCCTACATATTGAAGCCCTACGATGTGGAAGCAGGTCATTCGGCCCACACCAACCCACAACCACCCAGACCCAGCCCCTTCCCCTATCCCTGCATTTCCCATGGCTAACCCACCTGAGCCTGCACATCCCAAGGGCACTGTGGAGAATTTAGCATGGCCAGCCCATCTAACCCGCACATCTTTGGCTGTGGGAGGAAACCCATGCAGATGCAGGGAGAATGCACAAACTCCACAGTGTACAATTGAACCCGAGTCCCTGGCACTGAGGCAGCAGTGCTAACCGCTGTACCACCTTCTTTATTTCTCTATGCAATTCCAGCGATGTGGGGACAAGCAGCATACAGCTTTCTAAGTGCATTGATATAGGAACAAAGAGGAGGCTATTCAGCCCCTTGAGCTTGTTCAGCCATTCTAAGAGATCATGGCTGGTCTGCGGTTTAACTGTTTATACCTGCCTTGTTTTGCGGTTATCACATTGCTGCTTGTGGAATCTTGCTGTGCACAAGTCAGCTGTCACTCATACCCTGCATTAGAACAGTGGCTGTGCTTCAAAAGGCTCTACATGTTTGCTTGACAAAAATGCATTGATTGTAGATTTAAAATGAAGAATAACGGTTCAATAAGTCAGCCCCCTGCCTGTTTCAGGAATGGCCCAGTTGGGAAACTGGGAGAGTTAAGAAGAAGGAAAATGAATACTGCATTGTCTTAACTCCAAATGGTTTTCAGAAGCCGGGTTGTAAGAGTGAGGTTCCTAGAACTGCAATATGCACTTCGAAATGAGTTGGGGAGAGAAAATTGTGAAAAGTAAAATTCAGGGAAGTGGCATTGTGGAAAAAAAACCTGTTGCAACCTGAGCTGGTATTGGAAGGGATCTTGTTTATTAATCAGTTCCTGGCTATATGATGAGAGAGAGAGAGAGAGAGACAGGCAGTGAAGGAAAAAGATAAACATCTTGTCTTAAGCTATAAAACGAGGGGGTGGGGGACTGTCCTGACATGTAGATTCCTGGCCGAGTACCTGCATATTCATAGCTTCACTGGTGGGCCTGTCACTTTCTCTAAAATTTGGGGGAAAAGTTATCGTTTATTTTTTCCAAGGATTGTAGATAGAAGTAGGTGTGGGCGGAGTCGGAAGGATGTGGACCAATGACTGGTCTGAGGCGTTGCTTAAGGGACGAGGCAGGCTCAATATTAATAAGGTTGCTCGGACACCTCACTGTTCAGAGAGCAATTCTTTCGTTCTAGTGTTGTAAGTTGCAATTGTTTTGCAAACGCAGAGCACCATGTGTGTGGGCTGTCGTCACCCACGGCTAATGGTAAACGTGAACCAGGGCTTCCCAACGAAACCATCTGGCAGCACAGGGCTGACCAGGCAGAGGAGCACCGAGCCCGAGATCTTCACTTTTGACATCCCACCGGAGGTCAAACACACCCCGGACACCAGCCCCCGACTGCGAGCCAGGCGCAGGCCCGTCAAAATCCTCTACCCGGCCCAGGTATGTACAGTCAGCCCTTGGTCTGGATAACAGACAGGGATCTGAGCAGGTCGTCTGTCCTATTAAGGCAGGACTTAACGTGACGGTTTCGCCAAAAACAAACACATGCCACAGAAGGCAACAATCTCGGGGCCTATGAGTGATAAATCCCACCAGTTCACCTTTGCGAATGTTTCAGGGACAATTAAATGGTTCTCATTTGTGGCATGGTGGTAGCGTCCCGACCTCTTAACGGGGACAACCATGTTAAAGTCCAGTAGTGTGTGTGTATGTGCGTCTGTCACATTAATTTTAAAGAATGGGGGTGGCTGACCTCTTATTTTTGGCCTTTTAAGGAAACGTGACAATGCAGAGGAAGAGTGAGAGGGTCTTTCGGATACATCCTGTTTGCAACAGCGAGATAACAAGGTGCAGAGCTGTGTGAATACAGCAAGCCCAGCAGCATCAGAGGAACAGGAAAAGGTCGGCCTTCCTGCTTCATTGATGCTGCTATTCATCCAGCTCCGCACTTTGTTATCTCAGATTCTGCAGTTCCTGCTATCTCTGCAACGGCGAGAGACTGGTTGACGGCCCCAGTGCGGTGCTGAGCTCATGTTGATTTGAAGCCCGGGTCGTCTCAAGTTGCCTTTCGTGCAGGCAGCTCTAATCTGGAACAGACGATCGGGCGGTTATCACATTGCTGCTTGTGGAATCTTGCTGTGCGCAGTCAGCTGTCACACACACCCTCCATTAGAACAGTGGCCGTGCTTCAAAAGGCACTTCATTAGGTGCAGAGCCTTCTGACGTTTTACAAATGCAAGGCCTTTCCTCCCTCCTTCCTGTGGCTCACCTTTGCTGTCTCCTTTCTCTCCCTTGTCCGTGCCTAGGTCAGGAAGTACATGCCTCCCGAGGAGAAGGACTGGGCCAAGAGGATGCTCCTGCTCCTCCTGTGCGTGGTGGCCGCCCAAGTGTACGCGGCCGTGGCGGAGGCTCAAGGGGGAACGGTCGACGCGATCGCCCAGGCGGGAGGGCCAGGCGGCTCGCCGCCCAACCTCAGCGGGGAGCGGGCACTGGGGCTCCCGCCCCCAGGCGGGGAAACGCTCAGGCCCGCCAACGGCAGTGCCCCGCGGCTGCCAAAGGCGCCTGATGGCGCCAGCCTGGCGGTGACTTATGTGCCACAGAGTGGGCTCCAGATCTGTTGCCTGCAGAATGTTAAACAACCATCCTCGTGGTTGGACACTCTCCACACGGCATCATCTCACCCGCGACCTCTGGTTCAGTGGAAGTTTGGACACTCCAACTGGTACGTCCAATGAAAAGAAGGTGCAAGATCGGCCCAGTTCTGGAGCAGTCAGAGGGACACTGGAAATCTCAACGTATTCTGAAGTGGACAAGCCTGATGGCTCTCCAGCAGTTGACCAGAGAATGTCCAAACAGCCTTATGTAAATTCAGCTAATTGTGTATGTCATCCTGATTATCCACTTGTAAATGTTCTCCAATTGGGGAAGGAAAGGTATTCATTTTTCTCCATTAGCACCTGGGGTTTTCATATCAGAAGGTAACTTCTGTTGAGTATCAAGGACAGAGACAATAACATTGGCTATTTATCACCTTACTGTTTGAGCAGTGACCGATCTATGCCTTTGTTCCTATAGTGTGCCTAATATCTAAAATCTACAACTTATCACAATTGTATATTTATGTTATGTAAAAGCTTGCTGTGCAAGCAAATTGATTAATGTTCTGTCAGAATGAAATGTTTGGGGGAAAAAAGGAACAGAGTATGCTGTGTGGACTTGTGTGAAATTATATTGAATGACAATGTAATTATGTTGTCAAACAACCTGTAAGCTGTAATTATTGTTAACTGAGTATGTTCTGTGAACAGCCATTAATAAATCATATTTATGATGAACTCATTTGTGTTTCCTTCTATTCCTAAATACCAATTACTGCATTGCAAAATTTAAGAGGGGAGATTTTGTCAGCAATGTCTGAATGCGAAAGGGTGCCTCAAACTTCCTCCTTCCGCCTCAACATTTTCCACTTTCTTTCGTCCCGCTGTTTCTACATGTTGAAATCAGTCATTGTCAGACTGGTTTCTTGTACAACTCAATCTTCCCATGGACCTGGACCAGTGGAACCCAAACCAAGTAACCTCTCATTTCGACATTTCCTGCCGAAACATTTTTCAGTTGAAATGAGGCAGATTACAGCTTAATTCAGAACATACGGAGTCATAAAGTTGTACAGTGTGGTTACAGGCTCTTCAGTCCAACTCGTCCATGTTGACCAGATATCCTGAATTAATTTAGTCCCATAAGCCAGCAATTGGCCCATATCCCTCTAAACCCTTTCCTATTCATGTCCCCAGCCCGATGCCTTTAAAATATTGTACCAACCTCCACCACTTCCTCTGGCAGCTCATTCCAACCATGCACCACCCTCTGTGTGGAAAAAGTTGCCCTTTTGGTCCCTTTTAAATCTTTCCCTTCTCACCTTAAATCTCTCGTGTTTTGGACTCCCCTATCCTGGGCAAAAGACTTTGGCTATTCACCCTATCCAAGCCCCTCATGATTTTATAAACCTCTATTAGGTCACTCCTCAGCCTCCGAAAAGGGAAAATAGCGCCAGCCTATTCAGCCTCACCGTAAAGCTGAAACCCTCCAGCCCTGGCAACATCCTCATAAATCTTTTCTGAACCCTTTCAAGTTTCTATAGCAGGGAGACCAGAATTGGAAGCAGTATTCCAAAAGTGGCCTAACCAATGTCCTGTACAGACACAACATGACCCTCCCAACTCCTACACTCAATGCACTGGCCAGTGAAGGCAAGCATACCAAATGCCTCCTTCACTATCCTACCCATCAGTGGCTCCACTTTGAAGGAGCTATGAACCTGTACTCCAGTCTCTTTGCATGGCAACAGTCCCTAGTATCTTACCATTAAGTGTATATGTCCTGCCCTGATTTGCCTTTCCAAAATGCAGCACCTCACATTTATCCAAATTAAACTCCATCCATCACTCCTCCACCCATTAGCCCATCTGACCAAGGTCTTGTTTTATTCTGAGGTAACCTTCTTGGCTGACCACTACACCATCAATTTTGGTATCGTCTGCAAACTTACAACCCATACAACCCATCCCTCCTATGTTCACATCCAAATCATTTACAAAAGCAGTGGACCCAGCACTGATCCTTGTGGCACACTGCTGGTCACAGCTCTCCAGTCTGAAAAACAACCCTCCACCAAAACCCTCTGTCTTCTACCTTTCAGCCAGTTCTGTATCCACATGGCCAGTTCTCCCTGTATTGAATGTGCCATGTGGAACCTTGTTGAATACCTTAATGAAGTCCATCGAGGTCACGTCCGCCATTCAGTCTACCATGTGGAACCTTGTTGAACACCTTAATGAAGTCAATTGAGATCACGTCCACCATTCTGCCTTCATCAGGTATACCTTCAGGAATGGATGATTTGGTCAGTTACAAGGCGGAAATGAATTGAGTCTCCAGGTGGTTTATATAATGAAAATAAATCTCCAAGAATCTCTTACAGTCTGGAATCTAATGGGGGAGTTCAGATTGTTTACGCATAGAATGATGGATATTTGGGAGTGAGGTACAGATTAGAACCTATTCGAGGGGTTCAAATGGTTTGTATATAGAATAATGGATACCTAGAGGGAGTGAGTTACAGATTGGAATCTCATCAAAGGGTTTAGATCATTTATATATAGAGGGATGGAACTCAGAGTGAGTTACAGACTGGAATCAAATCGAGGGGTTCGGATAGTTTGTATATAGAATAATGGATACCTGGGAGTGAGTTACAGACTGGAATCTATTCGAGGGGTTCAGATGGTTTATATATAGAATAATGGATACCTGAGAGTGAGTTACAGACTGGAATCTAATCGAGGGGTTCAGATGGTTTATATATAGAATAATGGATACCTGGGAGTGAGTTACAGACTGGAATCAAATCGAGGGGTTCAGATGGTTTATATATAGAATAATGGATACCTGAGAGTGAGTTACAGACTGGAATCAAATCGAGGGGTTCGGATAGTTTGTATATAGAATAATGGATACCTGAGAGTGAGTTACAGACTGGAATCTAATTGAGGGCTTCAGATGGTTTATATGTAGAATAATAGATACCCGGGAGTGTGTTACAGACTGGAATCTAATTGAGGGGTTCAGAGGGTTTACATAAAGAATAATGGATACCTGGGAGTGAGTTACAGAC
Organism: Stegostoma tigrinum; assembly: GCF_030684315.1. Classification (NCBI taxonomy): domain Eukaryota; kingdom Metazoa; phylum Chordata; class Chondrichthyes; order Orectolobiformes; family Stegostomatidae; genus Stegostoma; species Stegostoma tigrinum. The sequence continues at coordinate 12,180,444 of NC_081387.1, read as the reverse complement.
TGGAATCTAATCGAGGGGTTCAGATGGCTTATATGTAGAATAATAGATAGCCGGGAGTGAGTCACAGAATGGAATCTAATTAAGGCATTCTGCTGGTTTACATACTTAAAAAATACCAAGGAATGAATTTCACTGCAAGCGGTTTAGATTGTTTATATATAGAACAGGCGCAGGTTACATGTTGCAACCTAAATGTGGAGATATAATATTTTATATCTACAATAATGTACACCTTGGAGTGATTTGCAAACCACCTCAAGGTATTTCTAATTAATTTTTCCATGTTGTAATATTGGGTTAAACTCTGACTTTAAACTCCCAAAATCAATCCCAGTTGTTTCCCAGATAATGAAGTATGGAGCTGGATGAACACAGCAGGCCAAGCAGCATCAAAGGAGCAGGAAGGCTGACGTTTTGGGCCTCGACGTTTCTTCGGAAAAGTTGTTTCCCAGCTGGTGAGTTCGGTTATGCATTGTGGGTTTTTCTGATTTGTTATGAACTGGGATTCTGCTAAACACAAATCTACCCTTCTTTTGTCCATAAAACAACTTACGTGGCAAATTTATGAATTGCAAATCAGGTACTTGGGGGCATATTTCTGATCAACATTAAAAACCAATGTGATGTTGCCCCTAATGGGAAGGCAGACTTTATTTTTTTATTCATCACTGGTAGGTCAGCATTTATATTGCCCACCCTTAATTGACCATGCAGTAGTTAGGAGTCAACCACATTGCTGTGGGTCTGGAGTCACACGTAGGCCAGGCTAGCTGAGTAGAGATAATGGGAACTGCAGATTCTGGAGAATCCAAGATAACAAAGTGCGGGGCTGGATGAACACAGCAGGCCAAGCAGCATCTCAGGAGCACAAAAGCTGACGTTTCGGGCCTGATGAAGGGTCTAGGCCCGAAAGTCAGCTTTTGTGCTCCTAAGATGCTGCTTGGCCTGCTGTGTTCATCCAGCTCCACACTGTGTTATCCAGGCCAGGTGAGGATGGCAGTTTCCTTCCCTAAAGGAAATTAGTGAGCTGGATGACACTTTCCCTGATTCAGCAATGGATTCACTTTCATTAATTCCAGATTTCTGTTTTGAGTTCAAATTCAACCACCTACTGTGGCAGGGTTTGAACCTAGGTCCCCAAGACATTACCTAGGTCTCTGGATCAACAGTCCAGTGATAATATACTAGGCCCATTGTGATACACTTCAGTGTGATGGTCAGCATGCAATGTTTAGAGTGTGTTGGTTAGAATGCCGTTATTACAGTGTTATATTGGCATATTCCTATGATTATGGTACGATGATTGCATTATGAAGGTGACAGTGTGATTGCTGCAGTGTGATGATTATGAAATAGCTCTGCAGAGGCCGGTATCCTGTCACCAAGTCACCCTTTATTTACGCATGCAGAGCCCTCAACACTGATCTAGCTCCCTCAGAGTGAACAGAACCCCTGACACTCCCGTTTCTATCTGTCAGCCAGGGCTCCCTGATTGGGCCAGAGTAACAGCCCCAAACAGGGAGCTCAGAGTCTATGATGTCTACCTGGCTGGCCTCATTACAATCACCGCATCCCTCCCCCTTTGAATCCGAGGGCATCGGCCAGTTCCTCTTTATTTGTTGCTTCTCCTGGGGAGTTTCAGCCCTGAGTCAGGTTCCTCCAACTCTGCCTCTCATGCCGGCAGCATGTCACACACAGTCGCTTGCCTCTTGCTCCTGGATTGTCTCGGAAGAAATTCATCCTCCTCTTCGGGTGGCAGAGGTGTCAAATCAGCAGCATCCACTGTGTCCATCTCGCATTCCGGGGAATCTGCAACACCTGACAGGAGAGGGAGAACCCATGGGTTCGGGAAGGCTGTTGAGGAGCCAGGCATGGCTTGCACCTGCACTGTTTGCGCTTTTCCAGCTTTCGCATGGCCCATGTCTCCCCTAACCCAACTTTATACCTCAATTAACCTGACCTCGCGTTGACCGTGCCTCTTAGCCATTCCCGTGGTTCCTAGGTCAAACTTCATCCCTTGAAGTAATCTGTCTCTCTCGCTTAGCGGAGCCCTGTGTCCAGCATTGGTGTTCCCGATGCCATTTCACCCTCCCCCCTCCCTCTCAGCCCGTTATCTGCGGCCAACACTTCCAGGAGCCCATGTCCTGCGAAAGGTGCTCGCAGCTTTTCTGCCGTCTTTCCCCTGTTTGTCGAATGGACTCTGTGCACGCCCAGCCGCTTTGAGTGAGCGTCCGCAATAGCTAAGGACATTGAGCCCACGAAAGGACCTGCACCGTCAACGTGTAACTGACTGGGGGTTACCCAGCCATCCCCGAGAACACAGGGGAGCTGCTGGCACTAATGTTTTCCCTTGTTGGCACTGCCCCACCAATGCAGCTATGTCGGCATCCAATCCTGGCCACCAGACGTAACTTGTAGCCAAAATACATCATGTTGGAAGCTCCTGGTGGAGTTCAGCCTGTATCTAGCGGTGACCATTGCTCAGAATAATCATTCTTGCTTCCTGTAATAATATGCCATCCTCTTCTGAGACCTGGTCAGTCCGGGTACAGAGGGTTTTCATTTCTGGTTGCGAGTGTCCTTTGGTTTCTCCCATTGCTGCCAGCTGTTTCAGTTTTGCCAGGATGGGATCTTTCTGTGTCCAAAGTCTGATATTGATCGCTGTGACTAGAAGTTTATTTGAAAAATTTGGAACTATTACAGACTCTTCCAATGGTGTTACCACTAGGGGTGGATCTGCCACAGGAGGTGGCTCAATGCATCCCTGTTTGCTGCTTGGTCTCCCAGATGGTGTTCCAACATGTAATTAAATGCACTTGGTATTAGAGCCCACCATTGAATTCAGTCTGAAGCTGTGGGCAACACTGTCTTGCCCTCTTTAAGTAGACCTGGTCAGGGTTTGTGGTCAGTTATTATTACAAATTTATGCCCGTAAAGATATTGGCGGAACTTCCTGACTCCAAATATGACTGCCAAACCTTTCCTCTTTCGCTATCTGGGTGCATTTAAGCTCTGCATTAGCAAAAGCCCTGGATACATACGTGATTGGGCGTTCCTCTCCATTGGGCCACCCATGAGCTAATATTACCCTGATGCTGTACGAGGAGGTATCACACATCAACATCAGACCTTGCTTGGGATCAGAGTGTGCCAACACCCTACGGGATGACAGCTTCCCTGAAAGCTAAGGCTTGGCTACCTGACCATTTCCAAAGCTGGCCCCTTTTTAAGAGTTGGTGCAAAGGTACTAGGATGGAAGCCGGGTTATGTGCCAACTTTCGGTAATAATGCACCAGCCCAAGGAAAGACCGAAGTTCCTAGACAGACCTGGAAGCCGCAACACCTTTGATCACCCTCATTTTATCTTCCTGCAGGTTTAACCTGGTTTTGTCAACTCTGTAGCCCAAGCAGGTCATTTGGGGGGCCTGTAACACACACTTTTCCTTCCCAGGGTATATGCCTGCCTTGGAGAAACATCTAAGGACTACGTCCAAATTCTCTAAGTGGTCCTAATTGGCCTCCCCTTTTATTAGCACGTCATCTAAATAAATAGTGACCTGGGGTAGACCTTGTAAAATGCTCTCCATTGTCCGCTGAAAAACTGCACAAGCTGGCATTACCCATAATGGCAGTCTCATAGAACGGTACAAACCCTTATGGGTAGTAATTGTGGAATATTGCTGGGAATCCTCATCTAACTGGAACAGCAGATACGCTCATTCAACTTCATGAAGGACAGCAACTACACACCCCCCTCACCCAACACCAACACCCACTACCCCCACCTCCACCAACCCCCGCCAGCTTTGCATATGAATTCGAGGGATTGGGTGTATATCCAGCTGCAAAAAGCAGTCCACTGTTTGTTTAAAATCCCTACAAGTGCAAACTGACCCATTTGGCTTCACAATTGGTACAACTGGTGATGCCCAGTCCACCAGCTGGCCTGGCTTGAGGCTTCCTTCACGCTCCGGCCTACTTTTGCCCGTAAGGCCTACGGCACTGCGTGGGCCTTGCAGAATGATGGAATTGCTTTCTGGTCAACACGCAAGGTGACCTTGGTTCGATTGATGGCCCGTCGACCTTCCCGAGAAAGTTCCGGCTATTTAATTAGGGCTTCACTGAGGCAGCCAGTTTCTGACTGAAAATTGTTGAGCCAGTCTCTGTGAGTCTTTCTCAACCAATTTTACCCCATCGAGCTTAGGCCTGAGCCTTTTACTACTATCAGTGGGAACTGAACCAACTGCTTTTCAGAGTAAAAGCTGTACCCCTATAAGGTTCCACTGTACAGCTTCTCAGTCTAGCTGACGTCTTATGCAAACTTAGGGATTGGAGCTCAGAGTGAATTTTGTTAAACGGTGGTTCTGTGATCAGTGAAACAGCCTCTCCCGTATCGATCTCCATTAGAACCGGGTGATCATTTAACCAGACGTTTATTTTGATTGGCTCTGATTGTTAAAGTGCGATGGCTACACTGTGAAGTTACAGTTGGAAAGTCAAAGTGGGACGGTTACCGTGTGAGGTTACAATGTGACAGTCAAAGTGTGTTGACTACAACATGAATAATTACACTTACGTCGGTTGTAATGTGAGGCTCGTCATTTGATTGTTGCAGTGTAAAATTTACGGGGTGGTGGGGCACACTGTGAGGTGACCGTATGAAGATCAAAGTGAAACGGATACAGTGCAAGGTTATGGTGTGAATGTCAACGTGTGATGCTGATAATGTGGGAGTTACAGCATGAAAGACAAAGCGGGTTGATTGTGCTCAGATGAACACAGTGCAAGTGTTCTCGTGTTATGATTACAGTATGAAGGTGTATGGGTTATAGTGTGGTCATTGCCAGTGTGAAGCTTACATTGTGCCGGTTACAGTGTGATTGTTACTTTCTTTTTCAATTTGTTTATTGCATCTGGGCACTGCTGGCTGGCCCAGCATTCATGGCCCACCCCAAATTGCCCTGGAGGAGGCGGTGGTGACCTTGAAATGCCACACTTCTTGCAGAGTAGGCACGGCAGCAGCACCTTTCAGAAGGAATTTCATCCAACGTCATTGAACAACAGTGATATATTTCCAAGTCATGACTACGTGTGACTCGGTGGAGCAACTGCTGTCCTAGTATTCCGGAGGGTAGACCGCACAGGCTTGGAATGTGTGTTGAATAAGCTTGGGTGCAGTTTATCCCTTACATGGCACACGTTTCTGGAGCTGCATGTCAGTGATGCAACAGGGGAATGCTTATGGATGTGGCGCAAATCAAATGGGTGCTTTTCCCAAAAGGAAGTGGGGTTGAGTATTGGGGTTCTGCTTTTTTTTTACCAATTTTGTCATTGGATCATTGGCATCAAACTGGCCCATTGGAATAGACAGGAAACCAACCAATTCAGGGCACCTTGCTCCCCTGGGGAGACATTGTAGATTATGGGCGTGAATTTATCCCCCTCCCCTTTTAATTGTAATTCAATTCTTTCAATATCCTTAACAATCAGCTATTTCCCAGTATAGGGATAAAATTGCAACAACTGACCCAGTTTCTCACCTGACTAAAACAGTGCCAAGTGATTAATTTCAATGGCACAAAGGAGCACTGTCCATTTCATAAGCATGGTGCCAGTATCAAATTCATTCAGGCACATACTGCGTGTGTGGGTCACACAGAGCAAAGCTTCCTCCCTGCTGTTTTATCAAATACCCTCCTGGTCAAGTACACGCATTGGTTACCACTGCAGAGGATAAACAGCCAAGGGAGAAAACTTTTGATTTACAAATAAGGTTGGAAGAGAAAGATATTGAAAGAGCGCGCAACAAATCATTGATAAGTTACACACTGAGGGTGGCAAAGATGTCTATTCCAACTCAAAAGTGATAACACATCAATCTCTCACTCTAAAGTAAGGTTATTTTTCTGACCTTTTCTGACCAATGCTCATATTGGTATCTCACATGCACTGCGTGAGTGGCGTTATATTTTATCGAATTGGATTAGAGGCATAGAGTCAGAGAGATGTACAGCAGAGAAACGTACACTTTGGTCCAAATCATCCGTGCCAACCAGACATCCTAAATTAATCTAGTCACATTTGCCAAGATTTGGTCTATATCTTGCTAAACCCTTCCTATTTATGTACCCATCCAGGCACCTTTTAAATATTGTAATTTTACCATCCTCTACTACTTCCTCTGGCAGCTCATTCCATACACGCACCACCCTCTGCGTGAAAAAGTTGCCCCTCAGGCCCCTTTTAAATTGTTCCCGTCTCACCTTAAACGGCCTAGTTTTGGACTCCCCTACTCTGGGGAAAAGACCACGTTTCACTCTATCCATGTCCCTCATGATTTAATAAATTTCTACAAGGTCCCCCGTCAGTCTGACACTCCAGGGAAAACAGTCTCAGCCTATTCTGCCTCTCCCTGTAGCTCAAACCCTGCAACCCTGGCAACATCCCTGTAAATCTTTCACAACATCCTTCCTTTGTCAGGGAGATCAGATTTGAATACTGTATTCCAAAAATAGCCTAACCATTGTCCTGTACAGCCGCACCTCAACATCCCAACACCTATACTCAATGTTCTGACCAATAAAGGCAAGCATACCAAACGCCTTCTTCACCATCCTGTCTACCTGTGACTCCACATTCAAGGGATTATGAACCTGCACCCCAAGGTCTCTTTATTCGACAACACTCCCAATACACTTAAGTGTATAAGGCCTGCCCTGATTTGCCTTAACCAAAATGGAGCACCTCACATTTATCTCAAAATTGACCTACTTACAAAGCACTAAACATCCTATACTTCCGTTTTATTCCCTTCCTTCAATCCATAGATAAATTATTTTGCTAATATTTCATAATACCTCAGGAAGGACAATAGAAATACATGAAAATGAGTACAGAGATTTGGATTATGTGGTACCTTTTACAACCGCATGTTGCCTCAAATTGCTGTGAAACCAATTTCTACACTTCTGAAATGTAGCGACTGATGCAATGCAAGGAACAAATTGTGCACTGAACACTTCACAAGTGGCAATATAAAAATGACTAGAACTAGGTGTCAACTGAAGGATAGACACACTGTTCCAAGGACCTAGTAGGAAGGAGTTAGGGAGTAGAAGGAATTGTGTTCAATCCAAAGGGGACATAGGGAGGAACACAAACATTGAGGTTGGAGAGACAGTCAGGCAACATAGTTGAAGACAGTAGCGTAATGGCAATATCACTGGATTAACAATCCATGGTATCTTTATTTAGTCATAGAGTCATACAGCACAGAAACAGACCCTTTGGTCTAACTCATCCATGCCGACTAGACATCCCAATCTGACCTAGTCATCATGTATTGAACAGAGATAGTGGGAGCTGCAGATGCTGGAGAATCCAAGATAACAAAGTGTAGGACTGGATGAACACAGCAGGCCAAGCAGCATCTTAAGAGCACAAAAGCTGGCGTTTCTGATGAAGGGTCTAGGCCCAAAACATCAGCGTTTGTGCTCCTAAGATGCTGCTTGGCCTGCTGTGTTCATCCAGCTTCACACTTTGTTATCAGGTATTAAACAGCCTCTTTACACATCGCCAGACCAAAACAGCCTGACCCATGGTTGGATTCACAACATATTGTTCCAGGAAACTGTCCCGAATACATTTTATGAATTCTTCCTTGTGGTCTTGGAGGTTCAGGCTTTTACATTTAGCTCCTAGCTGTTCAAAATCTTTCAATAGAACCTCCTTTTCAGTCCTGTCAATGCCATTGGTGCCAGTGTGGATGACAGTAACTATATCCCTCCACTCCTATTCCCGGCACCAACTCACATGGCTGCAGTGAATAGAATCTATCCAGCAATTATACTGTTTCCTACCATGACCACATTCCTATTTTGCTCCCCACCCTACCTCCAACCCGAATAGCTCCCAGCACCAAGTCCCATGATCAGTTCATTCATCTACCCTGCAACCCCCACTCTCATCTGCACTACTCACTACCGTTAGATAATCACAGAGACCGAGAGCTCTTTGAACGCAACCCTCAGATCTTCAGAATTCTTAAAACATAAATGAAACCATTATCAAATATCTTAATGTCCTTCAGGGAAGGAAATCTGCCATCCTTACTTTGTTATGGTTTATATGTGACTCCAGACCCATAGCGTCAAAATTGAATCTCAATTGCCCTCTGAGGCAATTGTGGTGACCTACATCTTGACTTCAGTCATTGTCCCATATTCTTTGAAATTCTCATTAACTCGATTTTCACTTGAATTACTAGTCTCCCAAGGTTTTCTGAGGGAGAAAGGTTCAGATTTCCACTAGCCAGTGTGTGACAAGATGTTTCCCCAACTGCATGGCTCCAGTTTTAAAGTCCAGGTTCTTTGTCCTGGATCCTCCTTATTCGGAGGGCCATTTCCCCTGCATTCATCCCATCAACTCCTTCAATCATCTTAAACACGTCAACTCCGAGCCTCAGTGGTTAGTACTGCTGCCTCACAGTGCCAGGGACCTGGGTTCGGTTCCACGCTTGGGCAACTGTCCGTGTGGAGTTTGCACATTCTTCTCGTGTCTGTGTGGGTTTCCTCTGGGTGCCCCGGTTTCCTCCCACAGTCCAAAGATGTGCAGGCTAGGTGGATTGGCCATGCTAAATTGCCCCATAGTGTTCGGGGTGTGCAGGGTGGTGGGTTCGCCATGGGAAATGCAGGGTTATAGGTATAGGAGCGGTGGGTAGGATGATCTTCAGAAGGTCTGGGTGTGTGGACTCGATGGGCTGAATGGCCTGCTTCCACATTGTAGGGATTCTATGATCACTAGCTTGCCTTCTACACCCCAAAGATTATTTGCTCACTTAGTGCAAAACCAGTCAGGTAAAATTGCCAGTGTGGCATAGGGCTGCCTTCTCATCAGAGAGATGACTGGTGGTGGTTTAACCGATGGTCACCAAGCCTCAGTTGAAGGGGAGAGGTTGAGAAGGTGCGATGCTCATGGTAAGTTCAGCCAGAGTGAGAATTGAATGTGTGCTGTGCCCGTTACTCAGCATCAACCTTCCAGCCAACTGGGCTAACTGACAGTCAACCCCAGTATCATTCTGGCACACGAGCATGGATGAAATGCACAAAGGCCGTTATCCAGGGAGATGTAGCAACCAGAAACGTTCAGTTGCTGAGTCTTTGGGTTTTTGTTACCGAGTCGTGAGACCTGCGAGCATCGAGCAATTTAGCACCCCCTGACGACAGCCGAAATAATGATTTCAAAAGCTAAGGCTGGGAGAACAAAGTCCATGAGAAGCTTGAGGCGAGGGCTGGGAGCAGGAGAGAAGGATGGTAAGAGCAGAAACCCTTACTGCAATTGGCAAAACACACAGGCAGCTCCCTATTAGGATACAGAACACTTTTCTCCATCAGCTGGACAAGGGCTTACTTCAGCGACAACAATTTCCAACACCAGCTCCGGAGCTGGGTCACAGGTGGGGCTGGGAGAGGGGGTGCAGGGGGGAGGGGTCAGAGCTGGGGGACAGGGTGTGGGAAGGTGCAGAGATAGTGGTACAGGGCTGTGGGAGGGTGCAGAGGTGGGGTGGGGGCTGTGTGCAAGGTCAGAGGTGGGGGGCAGGGAGTCGGAGGGGTACTGAGGTGGAGGGCTGGGGGGTGGGAGGGGTGCAGAGGTGGTGAGTGAGGGGGCTGGGAGGGGTCAGAGGTGGGGCAGCTGGGGGTGGGAGGGCTTAAGGTTGGGGGGACGGAGTGCACAGGTGGGGGGCAGGGGATGGGAGGCGTCAGAGATGGGGGCATGGGGGTGGGAGGTGCAGAGGTGGGAGGGGTCGGAGGTGGGAGGGTGCTGAATTAGGGGGGCTGGTGGGAGGGTGCGGTGGTGGGGGGATAGTGGGAGGGGTCGGAGGTGGGAGGGTGCGGTGGCGGGGGGATAGTGGGAGGGGTCGGAGGTGGGAGGGTGCAGAGGTTGGGAGGGTGGTGGGGGTGCGGTGGTGGGAGCGTGCAGAGGTTGGGGGGGGTGGTGGGAGAGTGCAGAGGTTGGGGGGGGTGGTGGGAGCGTGCAGAGGTTGGGGGGGGTGGTGGGAGAGTGCAGAGGTTGGGGGGGGTGGTGGGAGAGTGCAGAGGTTGGGGGGGGGTGGTGGGGTGCAGAGGTTGGGGGTGGGTGGTGGGGTGCGGAGGTTTTGGGGGGTGGTGGTGGGGTGCGGAGGTGAGAATATGTTCCAACTTCAGGCTGGTGCTGTTGGGGGGCACCGGGCACAGTTCGCTGAAGTCTTCAGGCTGTGTGATGCGAGGGGAGCGCGCCAGTTTGAAGAGTAACGGGGGAGAGAGGCGATCTTGCCGGGACTTGTGATCGATCGCCTTTTTGCACTTTCGCTGCGCCGTCGGGTGTGCCCCACCTCCCCACCTCCCCACAAAACCCCCTTCACTTTCTCCGCAAATTTCCCGAATCGGGAACCGTTATTGAGCGCTGTTATTACAGGATGTTGGACTTGAACTCCTGGCTGAGAGGTAGAGGCACTACCAATGATACCAGAAGGGGACAGCCCCCCCCAAGACCGGACCTTCCCTCAGTTGGAGAAGGTGTCACCGCTGATGGCAAAAGCCAGGGTATAAATAGCGCAGTTCCTGAGGACTCCGCTTGCTTTGCGAGGCGCGGAGCTCCAATGTGTCACCGCCGTCAGTTCGGGAGAAGCACGGACCGCAGCGTCCCGGGGAAGCAGCCCAGGAGGGAGCAGGGCGAATCCCCCGACTTCGGCACCGCTCCAGGGCTCAAACGCACCCCAGCCAAACGACGGGCTGTTAAAATCCTCTACCCGGCCCAGGTGAGAGCCCCTCCAGCCTCTTTTGTCTGGAATAACGGACAGAGATCCGTGAGGATCTGGGGCAGGTCACCTTCGCCCCCACCCCCCCACCCCTCCCTTTTTTTCCAGGAAGAAGTGAAAGCTGCAGGCTGTTTTGAAGCTGGGCCAGAAAACAACACAAAACAGCAGGCTGCAGATGGAAATAACTAGTTCCATCACGTCGCTTTTGTTTTCATTTTGGAGTTTGGTCTGTGCGAGGATACATAGCGCACAGGCAGGATTGAGCCTGGGTCCGGGGTGACATGCTTGAAATAAAAATGAGGGCTTTGTGTTTCATTGCCGGTTCAAAGATTGAGTGAGTGGCTTTCCCTATGTTTGAGACCACCACAAACTGGCAGAGACAGGGCAGGTAGAGGGAGGGTTGGGGGTGATGTGGAAGACTAGAGCATTTGTGGTGGATAAGCCTGAGACACCACGGAGCAAGGGCCAACGCAAGCCACCTCAGCTGCCCCCTCAGGTGGCCACGGTCTGATGCCAGGGTCACTCGGCCGAAGGGGACGGGCTCTTTCTGGAACAAGAATCTGGGTCAGGGCACGGTGGGTCACAAAAGCGGGTTACCTGACCGTTAACCCGCTGGTGGGGTCTTGCTGTGCACAGGGCGGGTCGCCCGCTCTTCGGAATGGCGCGCCGCTGCCTCAGGAAGCACTTCTCCGGCTTCTGGGGCTCATCAGAGGCGCTATCTAAATGCAAGGACTTTCCTCCCTCCTTCCTGTGGCTCACCTTTGCTGTCTCCTTTCTCTCCCTTGTCCGTGCCCAGGTCAGGAAGTACATGCCTCCCGAGGAGAAGGACTGGGCCAAGAGGATGCTCCTGCTCCTCCTGTGCGTGGTGGCCGTCCAAGTGTACGCGGCCGCGGCGGAGGCTCAAGGGGGAACGGTCGACGCGATCGCCCAGGCGGGAGGGCCAGGCGGGGAGCGGGCACCGGGGCTCCCGCCCTCGGGAGGGGAAACGCTCAGGCCCGCCAACGGCAGTGCCCCGCCAGCCTGTTGTGGGGTCCTGCAGAATGTGATCCCCCAGGCAGGACTCTCTGCAGGAGGCACCCCCTCCGGCTTCACGTCCAGGTTTTACTTTGAAAAGCTGTTGTGTTTTGCTTTCTAAATTGTGGGGGTAACTGGCCTGTGTTAGAGCGCCGTGAATTTAAAAAGGGAGTCAAAGGGAGCATGGTAATTCGAATTTCTCCTTCTGGTACTCCTGCCTGGACGAAATGGACAACATTCCCAGGATCCACCAGAAAGGGACTATGTGTACTGAGCCAATGGGGCCCACTTGAACTTCTGCGCTACCAGAGGAGAGATTCATTTTAACTCTGATGCTTATTTTTAAAAAAAGGTATTAATTGATTGCCTTAGCACCTTCTGTGAAAGTCAAATGTAGCCTGAAAAGCAGGAATGTTTCTTAACGCTACCCAGGCCCCTGAATGTGACTGATGACAGGCCCTGTGTAAATTGTGTCAGTCATAAATCAGTCATGATTCAGTATGTTCTGTGAACAGCCTCCAATAAATCATGATTTAACGTAAGTGGAAAGATTTCACGGTGTTATTTTAATGCTTAAAAATCACTTCAAACGTCTTTCTACCTCCTGAGTAACAGCTTCATGCGCTATCTCTCCCCTCGCTGTTTCCGCATCACTGGCTATCAGTTTGGCTTCGTAAAGCCAAAAACCCGGTAGCAATTAAACTCTCGATCTGCCATGGTCTCCTCTTCTTCTGATAAGTTAATCATTGTTTAAACCCGGCATTTCCTGCTATCCACAATTAGGTTTGAAATTGAATACCAACCAAGGCTGGGATATACATCGTGACGTAAATTTCAAACGCTAGTGATAATTGGGGTGAATTACCTCACAGGTGGGGACAGGCGCTTTATCTGTAGAATAGTGTGTGCCTGGGAGTGCTGGAATCTAGTCGAGGGGTTCAGTTAAATTAAATGTAGAAAAGAACATTCAGTAGAATGTGTCTATCTGCCATGCTCTTGAGGTTTTGCCCTACTTAGCTGCTACAAATCTTGGAAAACAATTGTTTTATTAAGAGCTCCCATTGTAACTCAAGACGCTTCATGCTGATCTGCACCCGATAACCTGCTCTGAAAACTCTGCTCATGCACCGATTGCTATTAAAAACAACGCATCCCAGTAGCTGAATTTTAAACAATCAGTCACGGGATGAGGGCATTGCTGGCTGGGTCAGCCTTTATTGCTCATCCCTAACTACCCAGAGGGCAGTTAAGGTTCAACCACGTTGCTGGGGGTGTGGAGTCACATCTAGGCCAGATCAGGTAAGGATAGCAGTTTCTCTCCTGTAAGGAGACTAGTTTTCCCCTGACAATTGATTCATAGACACATGGTCAACAGGCTCTTAATTCCAGATTTTAATTGCATTCAAATCCCACCATCTGCCAAGGCAGGATTTGAACCCAGGTCTGCAGAACATTACCTGGATCAGTGGATTAACAGTCCAGCCATAATTCCATGAGGCTATTACCTTCCCTGGGCATCTTTTAGATAATTCCAGGATCTGGATTCAGCATCTCCATCAAAATGCAATCCATTAATCCTTGGGCAGTACCCTAACTATGTAACCAAGTTATATTAAAATTCATCAGTTTTTTTTCATAATGTTTGCAGATGAATGGGACAAAAGAGACTGACAAACTGATGCAAAAACAAACACAATCAGGTTATGGTAGATACTTGAAAGTGAATGGAATCTCATTGAGATCGTCAGCTGGTTTACACAGTTATGGAGTCATATAGCACAGAAACTGACCCTTTAGTCCAACCAGTCCATGCCAAACATAATCCCAGACTAAACTGGTCCCACCTGCCTTTGCTTGGCCCATATCCCTGCAAACCTTTCCTATTCATGTACTTATCCAAGTGTCTTTTAAATGTTGTAACTGTACTTTCATCCCTGACTTCCTCTGCAAGTTTATTCCACACACGAACTACCCTCTGTGTAAAAGAAAATTGACTGTCATGGCTTTTTAAAATCTCTCTTCTGTCATCTTAAAAATATGCCCCCTTGTCTTGAAATTCCCTGTCCTAGAGAAAGACACTTACCATTAACCGCATCTATATCCCTCTCTAAGCCTCGAAAAGGTCACCTCTCAACCTCCTATGCTCCAGTGAAAAAATGTCCCAGCCTGTCCAGCCTCTCTTTATAACTCAAACCTTCCTTGCCTAGCAACATCCTGATAGATCTCTTCTGAACCCTGTCTAGCTTATTAATTTTCTTCCTATAACAGAACATAGAATAAAGGTAAATGTAAAGTTTCCCTGGTCTCACTCTACCATAGGTTTTCTCTCGCTCATTAGAGAGAGAGAGAGATCGCTGGTGGTGGTTTAACCTGAGGGTCACCATGCCTGAAGTGAGGAAAAAGCTTGAGAAGGAGAAACATTTATGGTAACCCCAGCCTGTGCAGGAATTGAACCCATCTTGTTGGTGTGACTGCACAGCAGACAAGCCATTCAGCATGTTACACTTATTACATGATCGTTACCATGTGATGACTAAAATATGTATGTTGTACAGCATTACCTTTTATAGTAAGTGTGAATTGAATGCATTGGGCATCGTGCAGGTTGGTCGCCATAAAACTATGTCTGTCTTTACTCAAAACTGCCCCCGCTTTGTCTTCTTTTCCTACTTGCATTTAATCACAGGGTTAACATTGTTTAACCAGTAGGTCCGCAATTTTCTTTGGAAGTGTAATGAATCACTTCGGGTTATATGAGGCATGCAACTTTCTCAGTTTCTGTCAGATGGGAAAATGAGCAGACAATGAGTGCGAGTTTATATTGGATTGTTTTAGTATTGGCTAATTACATGCACTCATGATATTTCTGAGGATTCTTTCTTTGACTTTTTGTCAGTGGAGAAACTTGAGAAATCTTAAAGAGTGAGCTACCTGTTTGGACAAGGAATTTTTAATACCCTGTTGTCTGAACATGTTGGGTATTATTAGGGAGGTGCTTTAGGTGGCAATTTGACTTAGAGTTTGAATTACATAAGCAACCATTTGTTTGCAGTAGGATGCAAAAGAAAATGAAGCTGATAACACTGATGTCTAAATGGTCTGGAAAACAAGATGTAGACACAAATATTTTGGATGACAAGGTTAGAAACACAGAAACAAGGTCCTGGGGTAGGCCAGTCAGCCCTTCGAACCTGTACCACCATTCAGTACAATCATGGCTGATCAGCCAATCTCAGTATCCCATTCCTGCTTTCCCTCTGTACCCACTGATCCCTTTAGCCACTAGAGCCACCCCCAGCTCCCTCTTGAATACATCTAATGAGCTGGCCCCAAAAGCTTCCTGTGGGATAGAATTCCACAGGATCACAACTCTGAGTGAAGAAATTCTTCCTCATCTCAGTCCTGAATGTCAAAGTCTTAGACCATGACCCCTCATTCTGGGACTACCCCCCCCCCCCCCCCGCCCCCCGACATCAGGAACATTCTTACCGTGTCTAGCCTGCTCAGGATTTTATACGTTTTGATGAGATTCCCCCCAACTTCATCATGTTAAATTCCAGCGAGTACAAGCCCAGTCGATCCGAACTTTCCTCATATGCCAGTCCTGCCATCCTGGGAATCAGACTGGAGTCCCTCGATAGCAAGATTGTCCTTCTTCTGACAAGGAGACCAAAACTACACACATTACTCCAGGTGTGGCCTCACCAATGCCCTGTATAACTGCAACAAGGCATCCCAACTCCTACACTCAAACATTTTGCTAGGAAGGCCAGCATGCTTGGGTTAACCGGGGGGGGAGGGGGAGGAGGAGGAAGAAGGCAGCAGTAATAGCTTTGGTGGTAAGGATTACTGCTAGATCATCCCAGATTGTAGTTATTAATGAGGGTCAATTTGATATAAATTGGGGTATCTAGACCATGAGGCTGTAATTGTAGAATGTCCCTGATCCCCCATGAATTCCCTCACACTGCTTTCTCACCATCCAGGCAATGAATCCTCATTGCTTGTGGAGATGTCCAGTCACTCTCAAAAACTGAGATGGGGGTACGTAACACAGGAAGTAAATCTCAGCTTAGAATGCAACAGTCACGATCTCACCAGATACTGGGGCCAAATGGCTCAAGGAGTCATTTGTGTATTAGATCAAACATTAAGGCTAGCATTGACATGGGCTCTTTACCCGGGCATTTTCCAGGGTAGGGGCAGTACCAATGACCCTCAGGGAGGGTGATACCATCTAGGACAAAGCAGTCCACTTGAATGGCACCTCATCCACTCCCAACTTAACAATTCACTTCCTCTACCATCGGGGTGTGACAGCAAAGTATTCCATCTGCAAGATACAATTCAGAATTCATCAGGCCTCTTTCAGCAGCATCTTGCAAACCCAAATGGAATGAGCGGAGGAACATTCAGCACATGGAAATATTGCCAAATCTTAGTTTGTCCATCAAGCCGTACACCATCCTGGCCTGAAACTGTGTCTCTGTTCCATCAAGCTTGAAGTGCTGACTGACCTACTTCTGAATGACCTGTTGTCTATTGCCAAGGGGTCAAAGTTCTGGAGCTCTCTTCCAGACAGCACAGCGTGTATTGACCCACCATCAGCACAGCGTGTACTGACCCATCAGACAGCACAGCGTGTACTGACCCGTCAGACAGCACAGTGTGTACTGACCCACCATCAGCACTGTGTGTACTGACCCGTCAGACAGCACAGCGTGTACTGACCCGTCAGACAGCACAGCGTGTACTGACCCGTCAGACAGCACAGCGTGTACTGACCCGTCAGACAGCACAGCGTGTACTGACCCGTCAGACAGCACAGTGTGTACTGACCCACCATCAGCACAGTGTGTACTGACCCATCAGACAGCACAGTGTGTACTGACCCACCATCAGCACAGTGTGTACTGACCCACCAGACAGCACAGTGTGTACTGACCCACCATCAGCACAGCCTGTAATGACCCACCATCAGCACAGTGTGTACTGACCCACCATCAGCACAGTGTGTACTGACCCACCATCAGCACAGCCTGTAATGACCCACCATCAGCACAGCGTGTACTGACCCACCAGACAGCACAGCGTGTACTGACCCATCAGACAGCACAGTGTGTACTGGCCCATCAGACAGCACAGCGTGCACTGACCCATCAGACAGCACAGTGTGTACTGACCCAAACAGCAAAGACTGCAATGACTCAACAGATAGACTGCTCGCTACCAGCTTCTCAAAGACATCTCAGGGTAGGGCTGCAACTGCTGGCCTGGTCAATTGTGCCAAAAACAGTGGCGAACGAATTCCAGAGTAGCAAGAAGACCGGCCTCTTGATTGATAATCTGCTGCATGCACCTCGGAACATCAAAACCTCAATCTCATGTTGTACAGCGATTGCATGGGAAATCTGAACAGGACCTGGTAAAACTTTTGTCATGACCTGGTGCTTGTTTGAGAACACGGATAGATGCGTATAGAAGTAAATCAATGATAAAAGTTGGAGGGCGGGGCAGAAGGGAACAAAAAAGCACTGAGAAAAAGTGGAAAGAAAAGACTCCTTGTCATTTTTAAGAAAAAAGCATTTGGATTTTGTTGTAACAAGGTGTAGAGCTGGATGAACTCAGCAGGCCAAGTAGCATCATAGGAGCAGGAAAGCTGACGTCAGCCTTCCTGCTCCTCTGACGCTGCTTGGCCTGCTGAGTTCATCCAGTTCCACACCTTGTTATCTCAGATTCTCCAACATCTGCAGTTCCTACTATCTCTGGAACAATTGGATTTTGTTTACTGGTTGAGTGCAAGTGAGTATGGGCAGGTTTCCTGGCTTGTGCGTATAAAAGTGTCTTTAAAAAGAGTCAGATTGCAGATAATTTTCACAACTTTCACTCACCATTCTGCTCAATGCACTGTAGCTACTGGCATGTGATGATTTAGACTTGTTCTGCTAATTCATACAATATACCAATTTCAGGGAAACAAGTCGTGGTTGTCCAAGACATTGGTATTATTGCATGCAGTTCTGGTCTCCCTGCTATAGGTTTGATGCTGTGAAACTTGAAAGGGTTCAGAAAAAAATGTACAAGGATGTTGTCAGGGTTGGAGGGTTTGAGCTATAGGGAGAGGCTGAATAGAATTGGCTAGTTTCCCTGGAGTGTCAGAGGCTGAGGGGTGACCTTATAGAAGTTTATAAATCACAAGTGTCATGGAGATGGTGAATAGGCAAGGTATTTTCCCCAGGATATGGGAGTCCGGCACTAGAGGGAATAGGTTTCAGGTGAGAGGGGAAAGATTTGAAAGGGATATGAGGGGCAACCTTTCCATTCAGAGGGTGGTAGGTGTATGGAATGATCTGCCAGAGGAATTGGTGGAGGCTGGTACAATTACAACATTCCAAAGGCATCTGGATGGGTACATGAATAGGAAGGGTTTAGAGGGATATGGGCTAAATGCTGGCAGATGAGTCTAGATTAATTTAGGATATCTAGTTGGCATGGACTGAAGGATCTGTTTCCCTGCTGCACATCTCTATGACTCTATGTCTCTGAATCAAATTTTCGATGTTGAAATGTCTGAAACTGTGCTCCTGATCTCGCCACTTCGGAATTTGAGATCAGGACCCGTTACAGGGAAATACAATTCTAAATGGTGTGGAATTATCGAAGTGCTGGTATGATTATTGATTGCATCCATTCCAGACTCTGACTGGGCAGCCAGAGTCGGGGAAATTATAGATTACAGTTCAGATTGAAGGTGTGGGTATTTCAAAGCTCAGAAACTGTGGCAGTTGCGGCCATCACAATACTTCAATGTGATTTTTGAAATTGCTCATCGCTTTTCCATTGTCGATGCAGCTTTTGGAAGGACATCTGAAGAAATAACAAAAAAAACCTCTTGCTGTAATTTGTTCTCCCCAAGCATGTGCTGTCCTATTTTGTTTTTGCTTGCTCTGTGTTGAGTTTGCTTTGATGAAGTGTTGCCCTGAATTCAGGTAGAGTTATTGACATAGACTTAGATTGGTAAAACCTGGGTTTTATTTTAGGGACATTCTGATTATGGAGGTAATTTATGTATGCATTGGGTTCGGTTAAATTTCATCTGGTTAGTTTTAAGTGGATTAATTTATAATTTGACAGATTGACCCCTTGGGCGACAGGTTTTGAGAGGCAGTGGAAGATAATGAGACAGACTGGATCACTCAATTGGGATTATTCAGCTAGACTGAGCTATCAAACTGAATAGCCTCTCTCTGTGTCATCAATATCTCCATGTCTCAATGACAATGGCCTCTGTTTCTAATGATCAGGTGGAAGTGGATCAATAGTTTTAAGAATTTATATCTGCACCAGTTGGCAAACCTGAAAGATCCATAATTCAGACAAAAGACTTGGCTCTCAAAGACTTTCTAGTTACTCATCCCAAGATAAAGTGCTAGGAAAGTACAGAAGCCGAGGGTCTATGATGGTCTGGTGGGGTATTATCACAAGACTATTAATCCAGGAGGTGATGGGGAGGCGAGGGGAGAGCTCAGCTAATTGCTTGGGGACATGGGTTTAAATCTTGCCAACACAGATGGTGAAATTTCAATGCAATTATGAATTAAGAGTCTCACGTTGACCATGAAAATGAAACCATTGCCGATTGTCTGGGAAAAGATCCATCTGGCTCACTACTGCCCTCACCTGGTCTGACTACGTACGATTCCAAACCTATGGCAATGGGGCTTGCTCTGAACTGCCCTCTGAAACGGCCTCCAAGCCATTCATTTGTACCAATCACTATCAAGTCTCAACTAAGAAATGGAATTGACTTTAGGCACGGGAAAAGACAACAGCCAGAAACAGCTCCGTCGACCCTGAAAAGTCCTTTACATTATGTCTGGGGGTGCTGGTACCCGAAACTGGGGTGGCTGTCTCGCAGAACAGTCTTGCAAAAGCCTGACAAAGACAAACTCGTAGGATCATACCTTACAGACAATGTCCCATCCCTATCATCGGATAAGTTCTGTTGCACCAGCAGGACAGACCCAGCAGAGGTGGCAGCACTGTTGTATGTAGTCAGGAGGGAATCCTGGACCCTGTTAAGATCTCATAGCTTCAGGTTAGACATGGGCTAGGAATTGTTCTTCCAGTTAT
Source organism: Stegostoma tigrinum (assembly GCF_030684315.1). Classification (NCBI taxonomy): domain Eukaryota; kingdom Metazoa; phylum Chordata; class Chondrichthyes; order Orectolobiformes; family Stegostomatidae; genus Stegostoma; species Stegostoma tigrinum. The sequence continues at coordinate 12,160,502 of NC_081387.1, read as the reverse complement.
CACACTCCATCCATCCTCATCTGATATACCAGTACTCTTCTGTATTGAACAATACTGGAGGAAGCACTGAGGGTAGCAAGGTCTCAAAGTGTGGTTTGGCTGGGGGATTTCAATGTCCATCACCAAGAGGGGCTCGGCAGCAGCACCACAGATCGAGCTGGTCAGGCCCTAAAGGACACAGCTGCTAGACTGGGTCTGCAGCAGGTGCTGAATGAAGCAACAAGAGGGAAAAACATACTTGACCTCATCCTTACCAATCTGCCAGCTGCAGATGCATCTGTCTGTGACACTGTCTGTAAAAGTAACCACCACACAGTCCTTGTGGAGATGAAGTCCCCCTTCACATTGAGAATAACTCCATCGTGTTGTGCAGCTCTATCACTGTTCTAAACGGGACAGACTTCAAACAGATCTAGCAACTCATGAGGTGCTGTGGGCCATCAACACTAGCTGGATTGTACTCCAGCACAATCTGTAGTCTCATGGCCTGGCATATCCCCCACTCAGCCATTACCATCAAGCCAGGGGATCAACCCTGGTTCCAGGAGGAGCACCAGGTATACCTAAAACTGAGGTGTCAACCTGGTCTAGCTATCAAACAGAACTTTTTGCATGCTAAACAGCATAAGCAACAAGTGGCAGACAGAGCCAAGTGATCTCAAAACCAACGGATCAGATCTAAGCTCTGCAGTCTTGCCACATCCAGTCGTGAATGGTGGTGGGCAATCAAGCAACTCATTGGAGGAAGGGGCTCCACAAATATCCCCATCCTGAATGATGGAAGAGCCCTGTGCATAAAAACAAACAAGATAAATCCAACCCGGCCAATTGCTGCTCCATCAGTCTACTCTCGATCATCAGTAAAATGATGGAAAGTGTCAGCAACAGTGCTATTAAACAGCACTTGCTCAGAAATAACCTGCTCAGTGACGCCCAGTTTGGGTTCTCCAAGGGCCAATCAACTCCTCATTATGATTTTGGTTCAAATGTGGACAAAGGAGCTGAATTCCAGAGGTGAGGTGAGAATCAATGCCCATGACATCAAGGCTCCAATGGACTGAGTGTGGGAGCAAGGAGCCTTAGCAAAATTGGAATCAATGTGAATTGGGACAAACTTGCCAGTGTTTGGAGTCATACCTGACACATAGGGAGATGGTCATGGTTGTTGGAGGGCAATCATCTCAGCCCCAGGACGTCTCTGCAGGAGTACCTCAGGGTGGTTTCCTAAAGCCAAACATCTTTAGCTGCTTCATCAATGACCTTCCCTCCACCATAAGGTCAGAAGTGGGGATGTTGTCTGATGATTGCACAATAGTCAGCATCATTTGCGACTCCTCAGATACTGAAGCAGTCCATGTTCACATGCAACAAAACCTGTACAATATCCAGGTTTGGACTGACAAGTGGTAAGTGACATTTATGCCACATTAATACCAGGCTGTGACCATCTCCATAAGTTGCTGGGTCAAAATGCTGGAATTTCCTCCTTATAAGCATTATAGGTCAACCCACGACACGTGGACTGCAGCGGTTCAACAAAGCACTTACCATCACCTTCTCAAGGAAATCTAGGAATGGTCAATAAATGTTCTCCCAGCCAGTAACAGTCACATCTTACAAGTGAATAAATTCTAGCTACCACCCCATGATAGTCAATGGTATTACGATGAGTGAATCTCCCACTATCAATATCCTTGAGATTACCATTGACCAGTAACTCAACAGGACTTGGCATAAGAACAAGTTAGATACTAAGAGCACTGCCCCACCCTAGAAGGCACAAGTCAAGAGAGTGATTGAATACTGCCCATTGATTGGTTGATTGATGCATTGTCACTTGTACCTATGTATAGTGAAAAGCTTTGTTTGCAAGCAGTACAGGCAGATCATAGTCCTGGATGATGTCTAGGTTCTTGAGTGTTGTTGGAGCTGATCACATCCACACAAGTGGGGATGTAGCAGATCCACAGGGGATGCTACATCCCTAGCCCTGCACTAATCCCTGGAACATCTGGACAACAAGGATCAAAAAGACTAAGACAGAGACATACAGGTTACATTGCACAGGGCGTGTGTGAGGTGAGAACAACATTAGCAAGATCAGCATGATTTGAAGCTAGAGAGCTCATTCATCAGTCTCATAACAGCCTAGAAGAAGCTGTTCCTGAATTTGCTGGTGCATGTATCTTCTGCCTGATGGAACAGGTTGTAGGAGGCCATTATCAAGGGTTTCGTGTGGGGGGGGGTGTGGGTGCGTGGGAGGAGAATGGTATGAACCATGTAAATGGAGTCCATGGATGGAAGGTCGGCTTCTCTGACGGCCTGGGCTCTGCGCACCACCTTCTGTAGTTTCTTACGGTCCTGGGCAGAGCAGTTACCATACCAGGCTGTTATGCACCCAGACAGGATGCTTTCAATAGTGCATCTGTAGAAGTTGATGAGGGATCTTATAGACATGCCAAATTTCCTGACCCATCCGAGGAAGAAGAGGCCTTGTTGTGCCTTCTTGAGTGACGCCTGGACATGGGAAGTCCAGGACTCTCTCTACTTTTTCAACTTCAGCTCTGTTGATGTAGGTATGGGGGGGTGGAACGCGTGTTCTCCTCCTTTCATTCTGAAGTCGATGATCAGTTTTGCAAATACTGAGAGCGAGGGTGTTCTCATTGCACCATGTCACTAAGCCCTTTGTCTCCTTTCTGTATTTTGACTCACCATTGTTAGATATCCATCCCACTATGTCAACGACCTTGTAGATGGCATTCATTCAGAATTTGGCAACACAGTTGTAGGTGTACAGGGCCTACAGTGGGGGAGTGAAGACACACTCTCTGGGAGGCTCCAGGGTTGAGTGTTATTGTGGAGGAGATGCAGTTACCTATCCTAAATGATTGTAGTCTATGGGTCGGAAATCTAAGGATCTATTTGCAGAGGGCAGAGTGAGATCAAGGTCACACAGTTTTGAGATCAGGATGATGGTGTTGAAGGTAAAGCAGGAGTCTGGCGTAGGTGTCCTTGGTATCCAGATGCTCCAGGGATGAGTGCAGGGCTGGGGATATGGTATCCACTATGGGCCCGTTACATCCCCACTTGCCTGGATGGGTGCAGCCCCAACAACGCTCAAGAAGCTTGACACCATCCAGGACAAAGCAACCCCCTTGATTGGCACCACATCCACGGGTATCCACTCCCTCTGCCACCCACACTGAGTAGCAGCAGTGTGTAGTATCTACAAGGTGCACTGCAGAAATTTACCAAAGTTCCTGAGACAGCACCTTCCAAACCCAGAAGAAAAGGGCAACAGATACATGGGAATATCATCCCCTGTCAGTTCCCCTCCAAGTCACACACCGTTCCTCCACTATCGCTAGCGCAAAATCCTGGAATGCCCTACTGAATGGCATTGTGGGCCTACCCACAGCAGATGAACTGCAGAGGTTCAAGGAGGCAGCTCATCACCACCTTCTCAAGGGGGGCAACTAGGGACGGGCAATAAATGCTGGACCCAGCCAGCAATGGGCCCCACTATCCCATGAGGAAATTAAAAAGGAAAATTCATTTCTGTTGCTGATGTCAAACAGAGCACATAAAATTAAGAAGTTCAGAAATCACTTCTTCTGCTGTTGTCAAACACAAAGGGAGAATTTTAGACAAGACCAGAAATCAGGACCAAGTTTAATGCTCGCCTGTTGTTTTGGAAGAAAAGTCATCCGAGAAAATTCGGATTAAAACACAGGGAGAGGTGTGACGTTACCTCACAACCTACTACCTGACATTTAAAGATGTTTTCGAGTACAGCTGCCCTGATTGTGTGATGTAGCGATAGAATTAACAGTAAGTGACATTTAACAGTCTGTGAACTCAACAGCCACAAAAGGAATGCCGCCTGATGCTAAAGTTCATAATTGAATAGCTGCTGTCTTCCACATTGGGCTTATCATCACTGATTGTATGTATCCCACACATGGGGAAAGCAAAATATGACGCAGCTTTCTGATGGTGGAGGGTGGGGGATGGGGAGTGTAACTGTGTAACATGGTAATGTGGTGTAGAAATTCAATCTGTTTGTCTGCAGCATTCTCGTTATCGCCCACAAGTAGGCGATTAGGATAATTTTAGTGAAGCTATTGTTTTCACCTGACAAACACATTGAGAACAAGATGGCTCAGCGGTTAGCACTGCTGCCTCACAGCACCAGGGATCCAGGTTTGATCCCACCCTCGGGCGACTGTCTGCGTGGAGTTTACTCGTTCTCCCCGTGTCTGCATGGGTTTCCTCCAGGTGCTCCGGTTTCCTCCCACGGTCCGAAGGTGTGTGGGCTGGGGTGGACTGGCTGTGCTAAGCCGTCCATAGTGTCCAGGGATGTGCAGGCTAGGTGGGTTAGTCATGGGAAATGCAGGGCTACAGGGATGGGCTGGGATGCTCTTTGGAGGGTTGGTATGGACTCTTTGGGCCGAATGGCCTATTTCCACACTGTAGGGATTCTGTTAGAGATGTGCAGGCTACGTGGATCAGCCAAGGGGGAAATGCAGAGGTAGGATAGGAAAGGGGTGGGATGAACTGAATGGCCTGCTGCCATGCTGTAGGGATGTTAGAACTTGCTTAGGGTGGAGATGAAAGTTAGTGATGAGAATCTCGAAACAGACCACTCTCAGTCCCGGCAGTCCATTTGGTGATTCAGTTCTAATTTAAAGGGTTGTTAGATGGGTAAATTCACCACAGTCTAACCCAACCATAAGGCTGCGTTATCATTAGATAGAAAGCAAGAGGGGGCTAGTGGTGGTTTAACCTGAGGCAAAGGGAGAGTGTGAGCAGGAGAGTTCTTTGTGATAACCACAACTAGTAGTGACTGTCGAACCCGTGTTGGTATCATTCTGCATTGCGAGCTGGCCATCTATCCAACTGAGCTAACCAATGCCCTTCGCTGGTGGCTAAGTAGATGAGGGTAAAAGGAATTGAAGCTTATGTTGATGGGGTAAGGTTGTAAAGAGCAGAGGTCATCTCATGTATTTAGGGCAAATAGCCTGTCCCTAAGCTGCGGGTTTTACATTAATCAATCCAACCAATGATCTAATGTGCTGCCCTGTCCAACTGTAACACTCAAGTGATCTGGTCAGCACTTTACATTGGAATTTGCCACTTATAAATTGACTATGGTGTGATTTTTACATTATAGTTGAGGGGATTGGGCTGGTTTATCTCAGTCACTTGGATGTCTGATCAGTGATACAGCCAATGATATCAACAGTGTGGGCTCAGTCCTCTCGGAAAGAGTAGCTGAGATTGTGGTGATGCTTTTTGCTTTGGTTACTGTGAAATTCTCTGGAAAAGCTGAGATTGCGAAAGGTGCTATGAAAATGTGAGTCTTTTGTTTCTGTTTTAATCCCAATGCCCTTTAGGCATTCCACAACGTCATAACTTTTTATGCATTGCTTCCCTTCTGAATCTTATTGTTAAACTGAAATCATGCCATTTATTACTCCAGGAGATTAATTATCGCCTCAATCACTCCATTATCATCACATAAGTGCTGGGATTCCAGAAGTTGAAGCAGATGCTCCAGAACGCAACTTGTTCAGTCTTGCAATCCTTATCGGGTAGAGTTATAAATCCCATGTGGGAAAAGCAAGGATAAACAAAAACATGTGTTCTTTTGGTTTTCTTAGCTTACATGGATCGGGAGAATGGGACAGAAAACCCAGTTAATCAAAATGCCAGTTAGAATGGTTGGGTGGTCTTCAACCCAAATAATTTGAAGGGAGGCACAAGGGTTAGCGCTACTGCCTCACAGTGCTGAGGGCCAGAATTCAATTGCCTGCTCTGTATGTGTGACTGTGTGTGCATGCGTGAGAGTGTGACTGTGCGTGTGTGTGTGTGTGTGTGTGTGTGTGTGTGTGTGTGTGTGTGCGTGTGTGTGTGTGTGTGTGAGAGAGAGAGTGTGTGTGAGAATGCGTTTGTGTGAGAATGCGTTTGTGTGAGAGTGCGTTTGTGTGTGTTTGTGAGTGTGTGTGTGTGTCTGTGTGTGTGGTGTGAGAGAAAGTGTGTGTGTACGTAGGTGTGTCGGTTTGAGTGTGTGTGACTTTGTGTGTGTGTGTGTGTGTGTGTAGGTGTGAGTGTGTGTGTCTGTGTAGAATTTGCACGTTTGCCCCGTGTCTGTGTGGGTTTCCTCTGGGTGCTCTGGTTTCCTCCCACGATCCAAAAATGTGCTGGCTGGGTAGCTTGGCCGTGATAATTTGTCCCATAGTATTTAGGGATTTTCAAGCTAGGTGGGTTAGCCATGGGATATGCAGAATTACAGGGTTAGGACAGAGGGTTGGTTCTGGTTGGGATGCTCTTTGGAGGGTCGGTGTGAACTCTACGGTCTGAATGGCCCGCTTCCACATGGTAGGGATTCTACGAACAGGCCCAGCTTCCTCAAGTCTTTTGCCATTGTTCTAAGCTCTTACTCCATGGGCCCCTTTAGTGGACCTGTTCTGTCCTGAGTCCAACTCTAACTCTTTTGTGTGGAGACAAAGCCTGAACACAGTGCTCCCCGTGTGGTTTCACCCTGGCCCTGTATGACAGTGGGACGAAGTCTGTGTTTTTGTACTTCAATTCCTTTGCAAGCATTTGTATGCTTTTCTAGTTGTTTGAGCCATCTCTTTATTTAAGCCCCTCTGAGCATCATAGGTTTCAAAGTTTTTCAAAAACATCTTTTACTATTTTTGCTATCAAAGTGAAACGCCTCACTTTTCTCCACAGCACGCACCAGCAACATCATCATCATCATTGGTGGTCCCTTACAGGTGAGGATGTCTCTATTTGACTCTGAGGGTGAGTCCATATAAGGCTGTACAGATCAATGGGGCTACCGCAGGCTCTGTTACACTTGGGGCAGGTGAATGTCACAGGAAGGGGTGGGTGGGGCGTTGATGTGGCACTGTGCTCCTTTCCCTGTTTGCATCCAGCTTCCGCTTTTCTCCCGACGGCAAGTCTCCAGGTGCCCCCACTCCTTCCCGGATGCCCCTCCTCACTTAGGCCAGTGATTCCCAGGTGCCTGTGGGAATGCCGCACTTCCCCAGTGAGGCCTTGAGGGTGTCACTGGAGCGCCTCCCTCTGTCCACCTGGGGCTTACCTGTCACTTCAGAGCTGGGAGTAGAGCACCTGCTCGGGAGCCCCATGTCGGTCACGTGGACGATGGGCCCAGCCTGTTGCAGCCAAGCAAGGGTGGCCAGTGCCCTGATGCTGGGGATGTTGGTCTGGTTGAGGGCCCTGGTGTCAGTGCGTCTTTCTTCCTAGCAGATTGGCAGGGTCTAGCGCAGGCAGCTTTGGTGATACTGTTCCAGGGCATTGAGGTGTCCACTGCAGACAGTCTGTGCCTCAGAGCCATCTAGGATGGTGGGAACTTCTGTAGTCCACGTCCTTGGAATTGGATCTGATGTTGTTGTCATCAAACACCCTTTTCTTCAGGCAGCCAAAGGCTGTGCTAGCACATTGGAGGCAGGGCTGGGTCTCCTCAACAATAACTGCTTTAGGCAGTCAGCCACCACTTTGTTAGCCACTCTCTTAACCTGTGTACACCTTTGTGTTATTCTAACAGTTTCCATTCACATACTACCTCTGTACTGCTTACTTTGTCCTCACTGGGAGGCTGCTGACCTCTGTCTGCTCCACACTGTTTTCCTGGGCACAAACTCATTGACTTCGGCACTGAATTATGATTTGGATTTCGATATAGATTAAGGCTTTTCTCTCGTGTGTACACGAGTACAAAAATAATCGGCGTACAGTGAAAAATTTTCAATGTGAATGCACATGGTGCCATTTTAGTTCCAAGTACCGAGGTACAAAGCCTTAATAATGAGGCAGAAAGAAAGAAGGAATGAAGTTAAACATTATAGTCCTGCTTCATTTAAAAGTTCAACTGTTGCAGTTTTTCTTAAGTGCTTATCCACGCTGGGACCTTCTTACAGGGGTTCGATCTTGGTGGCTCAGTGGTTAGCACTGCAGCCTCACAGCGCCAGGGACCTGGGTTTGATTCCAGCCTCGGGGAACTCTCTGTGCAGAGTTAGCACGTTCTCCACCACCCCCCCCACCCCCCACCGTCTGCGTGGGTTTCCTCCGGGTGCTCCGGTTTCCTCCCACAGTCCAAAGATGTGCAGGCTAGCTGGATCGGCCGTGTTAAATTGCCCATAGAGTTCGGGGATGTGTGGGTTATAGGGAGATGGGTCTGGGTGGGATGCTGCAACGGGCGAAGAGCCTGTTTCCACACTGTAGGGAATCTAATCTAATCTTGTCCGCTACAGTACGCTTTCCTCCTTGCTGCCTCGATATCTGCTTCTCTCATAACTGCAGATATCGAAGAGGACCCCCCCTCCCCCAACCAGCTCTTGCCCTGTTAGGCTCGCTCCTGGGATCTCAAGCTAACAAAGCCAACTTCTGTAAGAATCAGAATCGCTTTCTCTGCCTACAGGGTCTTCAGTGCTCAATTATAATGTTGTGGGTAAATCTACATGAGCAACATTTCATTCCAGTGTTTATTCAGAAATCTTACAGTCAATCCAATACTGGAATAATGTTTTAAAACCAAAATAAGACCGCCCAAGTTAAGCAACCTAAGTCTCACAACTCTCCTCGGCTGTTGCTCAACTAATGGTGGGATTTAGCCACAATTCCAACCTCTGGAGCCTGCCTCTGAAAGCATCCAGGGTTTGATCCTTGTATTCAGAGATAGTAGGAACTGCAGGTGAGATAACAAGGTGTGGAGTTGGATGAACACAGCAGGCCAAGCAGCATGAGAGGAGCAGGAAAGCTGATGTGTGTTCATCTCCTGTGTTCATCCAGCTCTACACCTTGTTATCTTTTGATCCTTGTATTGTTCTCCAAAGTTCTGCTAATGAAGAGCTCTGTGTTGGATTCTTATACATACTGTATTTTTCTGTCCTTTGGGACTAAGTTGTGTCAATGTTGATGATCCTTTAGATTTTTCTCATCCAAATTATTGACTGGAGTTGTACAGCATGGAAACAGACCTCTTGGTCCGACTCGTCCATGCTGACCAAATATCCTAAATTAATCTTGTCCCATTTGCCAGCATTTGGCTCATATCCCTCTAAATCCTTTCTATTTAATTGTGGTCATTGTATCGGCCTCCACCACTTCCTCTGACAGCTCATTCTGTACGTATACATTCTGGGTGTGATAAAGTTTTTCCTTTCATCCCTTTTTAATCTTTTCTGTCTCACATTAAACCTATGGCCTCCAGTTTGACTCCCCTACCCTGGGGGAAAAGACCTTGTCTATTCACCCTATCCATGCCCCTCATGATTTCATAAACCTCTGTAAGGTCACCCCCTCAGCCTCCGATGCTCCAGGGAAAATAGCCACAGTCTATTCAGCCTCTCTCTATAGCTCAAACCCTCCAACCCTGGCAAAAATCCTCGTAAATCTTTTCTGTACCCTTTCTAGTTCCACAACATCCTTCCCGTAGCAGGGAGACCAGAGTCAAACATAATATTCATAAGTGGCCTAACCAATGCCCTGTACAGCTGCAACATGACCCTCCCGACTCTGGTACTCAACGCTGCTCCTCAGGAACCATCAAGTTTGCAGCTTGCCTTCTTAACACAAGTGGCTTAATATGGATTCATTGATATATTTCTATCCAGTTCCCCTGCAATTAAACTCCTTAAATTCTTCTGCAGGCCAACAGTTCTCCTTGTGGTACGAAGCAGCCAGATGTCAAGCAAATCTCAGAACAGTCTTCTTCATGTTGCTTTGACTCCTCCTTCACCCAGGCATGGCTAATCTCTTTCAGTTCCGGCAGAAGTTTGTCCTTGTCCCTTAATACTTTATTCCAGACAAAAGTACTGCTGCTTCTTTCAGTCCATGAACAGTTATAGAGTCATAGAGTCATACGGCATGGAAACAGACTCTTCGGTCCAACCAGTCCACGCCAACTATGTTCCCAAACTAAACTGGTCCCACCTACCCGCACCCGGCCCATATTCATCCAAACCTTTCCCATTCACGTATTTATCCAAATGTCTTTTAAACGTTGTAAGTATACCTACATCCACCACTTCCTCAGGAAGTTCATTCAATGCACGAACCACTCTCTCTGTATAAAAGTTGTTCTTTTTAGATCTTTCTCCTCTCACTTTAGAAATATGCCCCCACGTTCTGAAATCCCACACCTTAGGGAAAAGACCCTTGTCGTTTGTTATTTGTAACCCCTCAATAAGGTCAGCCCTCAGCCTCCTACGCTCCAGTGAAAAAACCTATTGTTATAACTCAAACCCTCCATTCCTGGCATTGTCCTGGGTGAATCTTTTCTGAACCCTCTCCAGTTTAATATTATCCTTCCTATACACACTGTCACAATCAGCTTCTGAGGCTCCTATTGCTTTTTGGCACAGAGTGAGAGGCAGGAGGTTTGTCATGCTGCACAGCACTGAGCGGTCTACATCAATGTTAAACTAGTGATGGTATAGACTTCAGAACTTTAATAACTATCCATGGGCTGAATGAATCAAAAAGGGCAAGCTAGGGGCTCACCTTTGTACCCCTACAACCACACATCAATGAATACCAATCACGTTTGGACATAGAACAGTTTTTCCGCCGCCTTCGCCTCCACGCCTACTTCTTCAACCGGGAGCCTAACCCTCCCTCCACTGACCCCTTCTCCCGCTTCCAACACAAGTCCTCCTCCTGGACACCAACCCCAGGCCTCCTACCCTCCCTCGACCTCTTCATCTCCAACTGCCGTCGAGACATTAACCGCCTCAACCTCTCCACCCCTCTCACCCACTCCAACCTCTCCCCCGCAGAACGGGCAGCCCTCCGCTCCCTCCGCTCCAACCCCAACCTCACCATCAAACCCGCAGACAAGGGTGGCGCAGTGGTAGTATGGCGCACTGACCTCTACATCGCCGAGGCCAGACGCCAACTTTCCGACACCACCTCCTACCGCCTCCTCGATCATGACCCCGCCCCCGAGCACCAAACCATCATCTCCATTCATGACCTCATCACCTCAGGGGACCTCCCACCCACAGCCTCCAACCTCATTGTTCCCCAACCCCGCACGGCCCGTTTCTATCTCCTTCCCAGAATCCACAAACCTGCCTGCCCTGGTCGACCCATCGTCTCAGCCTGCTCCTGCCCCACCGAACTCATCTCCACCTATCTGAACTCCATTTTCTCCCCTTTGGTCCAGGAAATCCCTACCTACGTCCGTGACACCACCTACGCCCTCCACCTCCTCCAGGACTTCTAATTCCCTGGCCCCCAACACCTCATTTTCGCCTTGGACGTCCAGTCCCTATACATCTGTATTCCGCATGCAGATGGCCTCAAGGCCCTCCGCTTCTTCCTGTCCCGCAGGCCCGACCAGTCCCCCTCCACCAACACCCTCAGCCGCCTAGCCAAACTCGTCCTCACCCTCAACAAATTCTTTTTCGATTCCTCCCACTTCCTACAGACTAAGGGGGTGGCCATGGGCACCCGCATGGGCCCCAGCTATGCCTGCCTCTTTGTAGGTTACGTGGAACAGTCCCTCTTCAGCACCTACACAGGCCCCAAACCCCGCCTCTTCCTCCTGTACATTGATGACTGTATCAGCGCCGCCTCTTGCACCCCAGAGGAGCTCGAACAGTTCATCCACTTCACCAACACCTTCCACCCCCAACCTTCAGTTCACCTGGGCCATCTCCAGTACATCCCTCACCTTCCTGGACCTCTCAGTCTCCATCTCAGGCAACCAGCTTGTAACTGATGTCCATTTCAAGCCCACCGACTCCCACAGCTACCTAGAATACACCTCCTCCCAACCACCCTCCTGCAAAAATTCCATCCTCTATTCCCAATTCCTCCATCTCCGCCGCATCTGCTCCCACGATGAGGCATTCCACTCCCGCACATCCCAGATGTCCGCGTTCTTCAAGGACCGCAACTTTCCCCCCACAGTGGTCGAGAACGCCCTTGACCGTGTCTCCTGCATTTCCCACAACACATCCCTCACACCCATCCCCCGCCACAACCGCCCAAAGAGGATCCCCCCGTTCTCACACACCATCCCACCAACCTCCGGATACAACGCATCATCCTCCGACACTTCTACCATCTATAATCCGACCCCACCACCCAAGACATTTTTCCATCCCCACCCCTGTCTGCTTTCTGGAGAGACCACTCTCTCCGTGACTCCCTTGTTCGCTCCACACTCCCCTCCAACCCCACCACACCCGGCACCTTCCCCTGCAACCGCAGGAAATGCTACACTTGCCCCCACACCTCCTCCCTCACCCCTATCCCAGGCCCCAAGATGACTTTCCACATTAAGCAGATGTTCACCTGCACATCTGCCAATGTGGTATACTGCATCCACTGTACCTGGTGTGGCTTCCTCCACATTGGGGAAACCAAGCGGAGGCTTGGGGAATCCTTTGCAGAACACCTCCGCTCGGTTTGCAATAAACAACTGCACCTCCCAGTCGCAAACCATTTCCACTCCCCCTCCCATTCTTTAGATGACATGTCCATCATGGGCCTCCTGCAGTGCCACAATGATGCCACCCGAAGGTTGCAGGAACAGCAACTCATATTCCGCTTGGGAACCCTGCAGCCTATTGGTATCAATGTGGACTTCACCAGTTTCAAAATCTCCCCTTCCCCCACCGCATCCCTAAACCAGCCCAGTTCGTCCCCTCCCCCCACTGCATCACACAACCAGCCCAGCTCTTCCCTTCCCCCCACTGCATCCCAAAACCAGCCCAGCCCGTCTCCGCCTCCCTAACCTGTTCTTCCTTTCACCCATCCCTTCCTCCCACCCCAAGCCGCACCTCCATCTCCTACCTACTAACCTCATCCCACCTCCTTGACCTGTCCATCTTCCCTGGACTGACCTATCCCCTCCCTACCTCCTCACCTATAGTGTCCTCTCCACCTATCTTCTTTTCTCTCCATCTTCGGTCCGCCTCCCCCTCTCTCCCTATTTATTCCAGAACTCCCACCCCATCCCCCTCTCTGATGAAGGGTCTAGGCCCAAAACGTCAGCTTTTGTGCTCCTGAGATGCTGCTGAGCCTGCTGTGTTCATCCAGCTCCACACTTTGTTATCTTGGATTCTCCAGCATCTGCAGTCCCCATTATCACACACTGGAATAACTCTGTCTGAAAAAAAAATGCTGTGAAGAAAGAAAGACAAGCTGTTACACAGAAGCAAGCAATCAGCCATATGGTGCTGAGATCAACTGCTTTGTCACTGTGTGGTAAACTCGGATGCTTTATTTCCAAAAGGACGACTGATTGCCCTGGAGGTGAATTTACGGAGTTAATCACAAAGAAAAGCTGCGCCTTGGAAAAAAATACTTAAGGCCAAACGCAACAAGAAGCAAAGAATTCACTTTTGATAAGGAAGAGAGCTGCAGACCTGCAGCAACTGAAATGAAAGGACTTTGAAAATAAAACAATGTCACACAGAGACAGAAATCTGTGTAGGAACAACTCCACAGCAGGTCTTAGAAGAACAACAGAAGAAACGAGCCCTGGAGATTCCTAACAGTGACTGTTGGTTGTAGACCTGGCCAGATTTCAACATAACTGGGCTAATAGCTCAGTTGTTTCACAGACTTGTACTTGCTTACTGGAAGTGTCCAATATTAAGATGTTACACGCAACAAGGCTTGAATTATTGCTTCAGTACTTGATTGCCTGTGAGATTTCTTTACAAGTAGCCGAAGTAAATGTAACTCATGATCACACAACTGCTAGATGGCTACGTGTTAAACGGGCTTCCTGTGCTCCAGGTCGTGGTGGGAAAGCTAAAGGGGTGTAGTCTCTAGTCGGGTGGAGGGTCAGCGTAGGAATTCACCCTATTCCAGTTCAGGGGGTTTGCCACTGTCCATCAGAAGTCTTGCTCCTACCAAGAGCCCAGGATGGAAAATTCCTGCAGGTTGACCAGCCCAGGGATTATAGGCAACTCAGATGGGATACTGTGGAAGGCTTGGGAAGGGGTTAGTGGGGCAGCTGTTTTTGTAATGAGACAGAGGGAGGGATCGAGCGGGATGCAAGAGTTGGTGACCATGAAGGAACAGGAGAGTGGGGTGGTGAGGTACCCTCAGTGAAGGAGCGCGGAGGGAAAGGAAGGGTTTGGGAAGGACGAGGCGGATGAGAGCCGCTGAGCGCATGTGACAATTTGATTTCATTTATTGCAAACACAGTGGGAAGTGTCATTTAGCGTCGTTGCTCTCTGTCACCATCTTAAAACCCAGGAAGTAAGCTAAGACGCAGGATATAAAACCAGAAACAAACCAACAAAAACAAAACAATAAAGTTCATCCTGCAGCCTTATCTCAGTAAGGTTAGGAGGGGTCTCTGGAACACCTCCGGGGCCCATGTGGCCAAACCAACAAAAACGCTTGGGCATGCCGTGACCGCGGGAAGAAGCAGCGCTGCCGCCCACTGCCTCACGCTGGGCCGACCCGCCACTGCAGCCACTGTTCCTCCCTCACCCCCCGCCACTCGGCCCGGCCTGGGGGCTGAGTTTGCTCGCTCACCGGGAGACCACGGTCTGATGCCTCCTCCTCCGTCAATGCGGGGGGTTTTGTGGCTTAGAGAGAGAGCGCACAGCATCCCTGTGAGCGTGAGGTCGATGCCACCGCCGCTTACAGAGAGAGAAGACGGTCATGAGCCTGCTTTTCACTCTACCGGGTGTATCTGACAGCTGGGTCTGATGGCATGGCCTCCTCTAGCTCTCCCACAGGAAGGGGACGTGCACCATCATCAGCCTGCACCCCCAGCCTCGCCAACACCATGCCAGCCACCCTCCAAGGGCCTGAAGCAGGAACCCTGTGCTGGTTCCTAAAAAAGGGGCAAGTCCCGGCAGCTTCGATCGCTGACCGCCCCCCCCCTCCAACTTCTCTGACCGAACGATTCCCTGAGTGAGTTGCCTCCCCAGAGAAGAAGCTTTTTCCCAGAGTGGGGGACTCAATTACTAGGGGTCACGATTTCCTGGTGAGAGGGGAAAAGTTTATGGGAGATATGCATGGAAAGTTCTTTACACAGAGGGTGGTGGGTGCCTGGAAAGCGTTGCCAGCGGAGGTGGTAGAAGCGGGCACGATAGTGTCATTTAAGATGTGTCTGGACTGATACATGAATAGGCAGGGAGCAGAGGAATACAGATCTTTGGAAAATAGGCAACATGTTTAGGTAGAGGGGATCTGGATCTTTGCAGGTTTGGAGGGCCGAAGGGCCTGTTCCTGTGCTGTAATTTTCTTTGTTCAGAGCCCAGCCGTACAACCAACAAGAGGCGAAGAGTGGAAGGTTTCGGCGAGAAATTGGCCGGATCCCTGGCAGAAGGGGCACCGTGAATCTCACGCTAGATGCGAAATGTTGCCAATTTCCTTGAGAGAGCTCACGATAAAATTGACCGCTGACTTTGTGTCAAAAACCCCAGAACTGACCCCCTAACACAACTGGCACCTCTACACCGCATGGGCTCAGTGGTTTAAGAGTACAGCTCACAGCCATTTGGAGGTCGGAAATAAATCCTGGCCCAGCCAGCTTTCTGCAAATGAACAATAAAGAAAAGCTTTCAAAGGGGAATTAAATATCCTGTTGAAAAGGATAAAACTGTTGGGCTGTAACTCAATACTTGGGCGGGATGGGGGATGTGGGACTAACTTGATGGGCCTTTCAGAGCAGCAGTGCAGCTTCAAAGGCCTGTGTGATTCTGAGGCTCAAATTACCGGTAAACTGCGTAAGGGAAATTGTTTGTATTTCAGACTGTCATTATTGAAGGTGGTGCAAACATGTAAATGAAATAAAACAGTGTACAAAGGCTGAAAATCAGGCAGAGGCAAGTGAATAGGTTGAATGAACTACAGACTGTTGATTGAGTTCCAGGAAGGTAACTTGTGACCATCGCTCAATCAATCAAATGAGACAGGCTTTCAGACCGCTGCCAATGTAATTGTTTGTCTTTTCTGTGGTCAGGGCTCTATCCATTACATTCGTAGGTTTAAAGGAAATGTAAAGGCCTATTGAAAGGATACCGAGGCTCCCCAGTTCTCCACGTGGTCCTGCGATCTCCTTGTGGCCTTGTGCTCTCTCCCAGTGATCCCTCTCTCTCTCCCCACCCCTCTCTGTTCTCCCCATGCTCCCACTCTCTATCCCTATGCTCCCAGTCTGCCCACAGGCTCCCATTCTCCCTGTGCTCCCTCTCTCTCTCCCCGTGCCCCTGTGTTCTCCCTTGCTCCCACTCTCTCTCCCCGAGCTCCCACTCTCTATCCCCGTGCTCCCACTCTCCCAGTGTTCCAGATCTCTCTCCTTGTGCTCCCTCCCTCACTCCATGCTCCCTATACTCTCATTGTCTCTTCACATGCTCCCTTTCTCTCTTGCCACGTTCCCTCTCTCCATGCCCCTACTCTCTCTCCCCATGCTGCTGCTCTCCCCATGCTCCAACTCTCACCGTGCTTCCATTCTGTCTCCCCATGCTCCCACTCCCCCCATGCTCCCATTCTCTCTCCGCGTGTTCCCACTCTCCCAGTCCTCCCATTCTCTCTCCCCGTGCTCCCGACTCTCCCCGTGCTCCTGTTCTCTCCCTCCCATGCTCCCACTCTCCCTGTGCTCCTGTTCTCTCCCTCCCATGCTCCCACTCTCCCCGTGCTCCCATTCTCTCTCCCCATGCTCCGACTCTCCCCATGCTCCCATTCTCTCCCTCCCTGTGCTCCCACTCTCCCCGTGCTCCCATTCTCTCTCCCCATGTTCCTACTCTCCCAGTCCTCCCGTTCTCTCTCCTCATGCTCCCCACTCTCCCCATGCTCCTGTTCTCTCCCTCCCATGCTCCCACTCTCCCCGTGCTCCTGATCTTTCCCTCCCATGCTCCCACTCTCCCTGTGCTCCCATTCTCTCCCTGCCATGCTCCCATTCTCCCCATCCTTCTGTCCTCTCTTCATGTGTTCCTGCGTTCTTACTGTGTTCTTGTAGCCTCCAATCCCCTGCTGCCCAGGACCCCAGATGCTGTCTGTGGTGGGCACAGTTTGGTCTGTGAGGTAGCCTGTGCTACCAGAGTGATTTTTACAAGTACATACCAAACTTCTGGATATTGCTGATATGACATGATTTATTTATCCTGCGCTGTCAGATTATACTTAAGCTCTAATGTAAGAGGAGGAGCTGGCCAGTTGGCTCCTTGAGCGCCTGTTACTCAAATCTGATGCGATTGTGCTTTCAGTTTCATTTTCCTGCTTCTGCCTCCAACCCCTAGCTTCTGGTAGGAAGAACTCTATCAAACATTACATCTACATGGTGGCTCAGTGAGCCCTGCGTTCGATTCCACCCGTGGGTGACTGTCTGTGTGGAGTTTGCACATTTTCCCTGTGTCTGCATGGGTTTCCTCCCACAGTCCAAAGATGTGCAGTTAGGGTGGATTGGCCATGCTAAATTGTCCCATAATGCTGAGGGGTGTGCAGGCTGGGTGGATTGGCCATGCTAAATTGTCCCATAATGCTGAGGGGTGTGCAGGCTGGGTGGATTGGCCATGGGAAATGCAGGGTTACAGGGATAGATTGGAGGTGGGGAGTATGGTGGATGCTCTTTGGAGGGTCAGTGTGAACTTGATGGGCTGAATGGCCAGCTTTCACACTGTACGGATTAAATGATTAAATTCCTAACTGCCACTGTGGCATGATAATTTGGAGATGGGTGTAAAAATATGAACTTTGTGGCCATGAGCATGGCAACTAATAGTTTCTTTTGTAATGGAGTATGTGAAAGTAATCATGGGTCAGAACACAGGGTGATAACTGGAGTCAGGTATGGGACAGACTGGGTTTGCTTCCATTGGAATTTAGAGGATTGGTTGAAGTGTATATAACCCCAAACAATCTCTTAGAGTCATAGAATCCCTGCAGTGTGGAAGCAGGTCATTTGGCCCATCGATTCCACACTGATCCTCTGAAGAGTATCCCACGCACACACAACGGTCTCTACTCTATCCCTGTAACCCTGCATTTACCATGGCTACCCCACCCAGCCTGCCCACCCCTGGACATTATGAGACAATTTGGCACAGCCAATCCACCCTAACCTGCACACCTTTGGACTGTGGGAGGAAAACAGAGCACCCGGAGGAAACCCACGCAGACACGGGGAGGACGTGCAAACTCCTCTTGTAAGGGGCAGTGTTCTGAAAAATTCAGAGGTGACCCTTTTGGGACAGAGATGAGGTGAATGGATTTTGCTTTTAGACAGTCACACAACGTTGGAACTCCTGACTCGGAAGGCACCGGGAGGAGGGTCATTGAATATTTTGAAGGCAGTGGTTGCGAGGTTCTTATTTGCTAAGTACCCGAATGTTATTGGAAATGTGGAATTCCAAATGCAAGCACGCTGGCTGTGATCTTATTGAATAGCAGATCAGGGCTAAAAGGCTGAATGGCCTGCTTCTTCCCTAATTTATATATTTTTATAGGGGCACCTCAACTCCAATTCCCTGCACTCTCCCTGTAGCCCTTGATTCCTTGTGAGATCAAGAATTTATCAATCTCCGCCTTGAAGACATTTAAAGTCCCGGCCTCCACTCCACTCCGTGGCAATGAATTCCACAGGCCCATCACTCACTGGCTGAAGAACCCGCAATCCCCTCTTCTATGCTTCTTGAAAGCCCTCCCCAACTTGATTTTGATTTAATTCACCGCTGTCAATTGTCCTCCTTTTGTGCGTGTTTTTTTTTAGTCTAAAGCATTTCAAGATGTTTTCTTAGCTTGCTGTTTAAAACACATCTATAGTCAAATAAAGATGGCACTGTTCAGCTCCATCTTGAAAGACTTGACTCTGTGAATGCTTGGCATTCGATGCAGAAAGTGTGTTTCTCTACAGGTGATGGCAAATGGTGAAGTGAGAGATACATTTAAAAGCCAACCACAGTTGTTTGGACGCGATGGGCAGAATGGCCTTACTTCCACTCCTATGTCTTATGGTCTTATATTATGTTGGTAATAGTCGTTTCAGGGCCTTGAGGTGTTTGCTGTAGACAGTCCATGTCTCAGAGTCGTATAGGAGGGTGGGAACTACCACACCTCTGTAATCCATAGCATTGATGTTGGACCTGATGTTCCCATCTCTTCAGTAGTCAGTGACCATTCCCCAGCTTGGGAATGCGTTATCCCACCTTTTTTTGCAGCCACTGCATGTTGGGAGAAGGTTAAGGTTTCTGTGAAAGTTCGGTGAGCCTTATACTCATTACACAATGCCGTCGGAAATATGCCTCAATCCAGTGGACATGTGTGATTATAAATAAGAAGGGCAGAAGGAGTGGCAAGATGTGGCACAGGGTTGGGCAAACGGTAATTTTAAAGATTGTTAACTAACCTGCTAGGGTGCACTCCTCAAGATTAACTGGCGCTAGTGACAGACTTACAGAACCTGAAGAAATCCTAGAAAGTGATCAGGCACCACGAATTTCTTTCACACACAGCACCAAAGCACACCCTTTGGTCCAAATCATGCATGTTGACCTTTATCCTAAATTAATCTAGTCCCATTTGCCAGCATTTGGCACATATCCTTCTAAATCCTTCCTATTCATGTACCCATCCTGATGCCGTTTAAATGTTTCAATGCTCCAGCCTCGACCACTTCCTCCGGCAGCTCATTCCATACACACACCACCCTCTGTGTGAAAAAGTTACCCTTCATGCCCCTTTTAAATCTTTCCCCTCTCACCTTAAACCTATGCCCTCTAGTTTTAAACTCCCCTCCCCTTGCCTTTTTACCCTATCCATGCCCCTCATGGTTTTATAAACCTCTGTCAGCCTCCGACACTCCAGGGAAAATAGCCCCAGCCTATTCATCCTCTCCCTCAAGCCCTCCTACCCCAGCAAATCCTTTTCTGCACCCTTTCAGGTTTCACAACATCTTTCCTGTAGCCGGGAGACCAGAATTGAACACAGTATTCCAACAGTGGCCGAACCAATGTCCCGCACAGGCATGACATGACCTCCCAACTCCTGTACTGATCAATAAAGGCAGTGCACCAAACATCCACTTTAGAGGATGGCAAGGAAAGAGAGTGGGAGAGCTGGAAGTAACACGGTGCACGTAACGATGTACCAGACAGGGTCCAACCAGGCTCATCATACAGATGAGATCTGCCACATAAAAAATCAAACATGTGAGGCTGGATCCAAACAACTGGCTCAGGGTTTCAAAGAGAAGCTCAGTGATCAAAATATGTGATCAGATTTCCCTACCGCAGCAAAAGAAATGATCTTGAAGATGTTCTTAAGCTCATGCATCCTCTGAATGTAACTCAATCAGTATAAAAGCTGCATTTTTGCCTGGTGGGAAGTTTTAAAGGGAAATCCTTTGGAAACTACTGAAAGAAGCAGATAATTTGAAGGGAAGCTAGGAAAATTAAACTAAGTGTGTTTATGCGATGCAGTGAGGGCATGGGATCTGTTAGTTCGCTCCATCTTCCTGAAAGTCAGTTGCATTCAGCTGAAGGCAGACCAGAAATATTCCACTGATGTCAGGAAGAGAAACTGGCAAGCAACTTTATGATGCATTTTGATGATTTCCTGTGAGGAGGTGCTACAGATTGTGAGCAATCTGCAATAGCTAAACTAAAGGGAGCTTAAGATTGGAAGATGGGCTTCAACAGCTTATAAATATACATCATTAGACAGTACAGTTACAACACATAAAAGACATTTTGATAAGTACATGAATAAGAAATGTTTGGAGGGGTGTGAGCCAAGGGCAGACAGTTGGAACTAGTTTATTTTGGGATTGTGGTCTGTTTGGACTGAAGGGTCTGTTTCTGTGCTGTGTGACTCGGTGAGTCTTTCAAGCAGAACAAGTCAGAAGTCTTACCTGGACAGTATTGATCGCACCCTGATACATCAGGGCAGATGGTCACAGAGATAACAAAGTGTGGAACTGGATGAACACAGCAGGCCAAGCAGCATCTCAGACGCACAAAAGCTGACGTTTCGGGCCTAAACCCTTCATCAAAGAGGAGGATGGGGAGAGGGTTCTGGAATAAATAGGGAGAGAGGGGGAGGCGGACCGAAGACGGAGAGAAAAGAAGATAGGTGGAGAGGAGAGTATAGGTGGGGAGGTAGGGAGGGGATAGGTCAGTCCAGGGAAGATGGACAGGTCAAGGAGGCAGGATGAGGTGGTAGGTAGGAAATGGAGGTGAGGCTTGAGGTGGGAGGAAGGGATGGGTGAGAGGAAGAACAGGTTAGGGAAGTGGAGACAGGCTGGGCTGGTTTTGGGATGCAGTGGGGGGAGGGGATGAGCTGGGCTGGTTGTGTGGTGCAGTGGGGGGAGGGGACGAACTGGGCTGGTTTAGGGATGCAGTAGGGGAAGGGGAGATTTTGAAGCTGGTGAAGTCCACATTGATATCATTGGGCTGCAGGGTTCCCAAGCGGAATATGAGTTGCTGTTCCTGCAACCTTCGGGTGGCATCATTGTGGCACTGCAGGAGGCCCATGATGGACATGTCATCTAAAGAATGGGAGGGGGAGTTAAAATGGCTCGTGACTGGGAGGTGCAGTTGTTTATTGCGAACCGAGTGGAGGTGTTCTGCAAAGCGGTCCCCAAGCCTCTGTTTGGTTTCCCCAATGTAGAGGAAGCCACACTGGGTGCAATGGATACAGTATACCGCATTGGCAGATGTGCAGGTGAACATCTGCTTGATATGGAAGGTCATCTTGGAGCCTGGGATGGGGGTGAGGGAGGAGGTGTGGGGGCAAGTGTAGCATTTCCTGCGGTTGCAGGGGAAGGTGCCGGGTGTGGTGGGGTTGGAGGGGAGTGTGGAGCGAACAAGGGAGTCACGGAGAGAGTGGTCTCTCCAGAAGGCAGACAAGGGTGGGGATGGAAAAATAGCTTGGGTGGTGGGGTCGGATTGTAGATGGCGGAAGTGTCGGAGGATGATGCGTTGTATCCGGAGGTTGGTGGGGTGGTGTGTGAGAACGAGGGGGATCCTCTTTGGGCGGTTGTGGCGGGGGCGGGGGGTGAGGGATGTGTTGCGGGAAATGCGGGAGATGCGGTCAAGGGCGTTCTCGACCACTGCGGGGAGAAAGTTGCGGTCCTTGAAGAACGTGGACATCTGGTATGTGCCGGAGTGGAATGCCTCATCCTGGGAGCAGATGCGGCGGAGGTGGAGGAATTGGGAATAGAGGATGGAAATTTTGCAGGACGGTGGGTGGGAGGAGGTGTATTCTAGGTAGCTGTGGGAGTTGGTGGGCTTGAAATGGACATCAGTTACTAGCGACTCCCTTGTCCGCTCCACACTCCCCTCCAATGCCACCACACCTGGCATCTTCCCCTGCAACTGCAGGAAGTGCTACACATGCCCCCACACCTCCTCCCTCACCCCCATCCCAGGCCCCAAGATGACCTTCCATATCAACCAGATATGTTTCTTGTATGTATCCAGATATGTATCCATTGCACTCGGTGTGGCTTCCTCTACATTGGGAAAACCAAGCAGAGGCTTGGGGACTGCTTTGCAGAACATCTACGCTTGGTTCGCAACAAACAACTGCACCTCCCAGTCGTGAGCCATTTTAACTCCCCCTCCCATTCCTCAGACGACATGTTCATCATGGGCCTCCTGAAGTGCTACAATGATGCCACCCGAAGGTTGTAGGAACAGCAACTCATATTCCGCTTGGGAACTCTGCAGCCCAATGGTATCAATGTGGACTTCACCAGCTTCAAAATCTCCCCTTCCCCTACTGCATCCCAAAACCAGCCCAGTTCGTCCCCTCCCCCCACTGCATCACACAACCAGCCCAGTTCGTCCCCTCCCCCCACTGCATCCCAAAACCAGCCCAGCCTGTCTCCACTTCCCTAACCTGTTCTTCCTCTCACCCATCCCTTCCTCCCACCCCAAGCCGCACCTCCATTTCCTACCTACCACCCCATCCCGCCTCCTTGACCTGTCCGTCTTCCCTGGACTGACCTATCCCCTCCTTACCTCCCCACCTATACTCTCTCCACCTATCTTCTTTTCTCTCCATCTTCGGTCCGCCTCCCCCTCTCTCCCTATTTATTCCAGTTCCCCCTCCCTATCCCCTTCTCTGATGAAGGGTCCAGGCCCAAAACGTCAGCTTTTGTGCTCCTGAGATGCTGCTTGGCCTGCTGTGTTCATCCAGCTCCACACTTTGTTATCTTGGATTCTCTAGCATCTGCAGTTCCCATTATCACAGATTGTCGCAGAGAGTTGATTTTACATACAGTTACGGAATTTGATCAGAATGTTAAACTGGCCATGCACTCGAACAGACACAAAACCAGTCAGGACGTGTTAGGACTGAGCTCTGTGTTGCAACATGCTGCAGGTGAAGCAGTCTTGAAGCCAAATAAAACAAAGTATTCAAATGCTGCAAAATGCATCCCCCGGCATCGAGGCTCGTATGTTTTAAGTCATTCGTGGGGTGTGGCTGTTGTTCGCTGGGTCTGCTTTTATAGACTATTCCTAATTGCTCAGAGGGAAGTTAAGAGCCAACTGCATTTCAGTTGGTCCGGAGTCACATGTAGGACAGGTATGGTTGGCAGATTCCTTCCCTAAAGGATAGAAGCGAACTAGATAGGTTTTTACACCAATCACCAATGGCTGTCATTAGGCTAGCTCCTTATGTCAGGCTTTATTCACGTCTCGCCATCTGCAGTGATGGGATTGCGAACATTGGCTTGGGGTCTTGGTTTGGAAGTCTGCCAATGTTACCATTACATCACCACGTCATCCTGTGACCCTTGTGCTACCATACAGGTAACCGCCTGCCATCCTGGGAATGACAGCCAGTTTGTTCTTACTCCATGCTTTCTGTGTGTGAACCAATTCTCAATCCATACTTCCAGATTACCCACAATCCAATTTTGTTTCCTCACCTGTGCGGTGACTTATCAAAGCCTTGTAAAAATCCAAATGCATCACATCTATGCGACGACCCCCACCCCACCACACACACATGCACACATGCACATACATGCACACACACGCACACTCACACATGCGCACACACACATGCACATACATGCACACGTACACACACGTGCATGCACACACATACATGCATGCACACACGTACACACATGCACACACACATGCGCACACACACACATGCACACACACACATACACACACACACACACATTCAAGATAGAGTTTGATAACTTTTTTGATTTTAAATGCATCAAGGGGTATGGAAAGAAGGAAGGAAGAAATGTAACAATAAGACAGGGGTTGAGCTATGATCATATTGTATGGCAGAGCAGAAATTAACCCTTTTTAGCAATGCTTCACATGGCTATTCTCGTACCTTAAGGTTTATCATACCTTTGGTGGAAAAAAGGAAAAGAAATGCTGTTTGTTCATCTCAGAAGCCAAAAAATGTCATCAAAAGCACCTTAAGGCTATAAGGTCCCAAGAAAAATGAACAGGAGTAGCCTGTGGAACTCATGAACACTGCAATTTATCTACAAATGGGAAAATGTAACCCTCTGTTTCCACTTAGCTAATCCTTTAATCATGCTGTTGAATGCCTTTTGCAAATTGAACTACACTATGTCTGCTAAATAAGGAACTGAAAAGAGTTGGTATGAATAAAGAAGCACTATTTGAAAAACTAACTTGATTGTAGGCTGATCAACTGGCTGGCGCAAATGAACTTCAGCCCAGAGCATTGAAGCTAGTGGCTATAAGGGGAGGAGACATATTGGTGACTGTCTTTCAGTATTCTGTAGATTCTGGAAAGGTTTGTGTAATTAAGAGATGTCATTTCACTATTTAAGCAGAAGAGATAGCTTAGAAAATCTAGTGGTTGACATCAGTAATAGAGAAAATGTTCAAAGCTTTTATAAAGGGTATGATAATTAGACATGCTGACAAAGTATTGATTGAACAGAGTCAGCATGCAATTCCTTTAAAGTAAAATCATTTTGAAAAGCTCATTGCCATTGGTTTGAAGATGTTACTTGTAGCCCATGGAAAATCAATGGATAGAAAATAGGATCAGGAGTAGGCCCTTTGAGTCTGCTGTGCCGTTCAATATGATCTTCTGTCTCAATGTTATATTTCCTCTTTCTCCACATGCCCATTATTGCCTTTAAAACCCAAAAATGTATTAATCTCTTTCCCAAATATGTGTGTGGGTATAGATGAAATGCATTTTGATTTTTACAGGACTTTGATAAGACCTCACACAGGTTAGGAAACAAAATAATATATTATTAGAGTATGGGTAATCTAGTATTATGGATTGAAAATGGGTTCATACACAGAAAACAGAGTGTAGGAATAAACTGGATGTCATTCTCTGGTTGGCAGGCTGTTACCTGTGAGGTGTCACAACAGTCAGCATTGGGGTCATAATCTAAATAAATGATTTGGATGGAGGGACCATTTCTAGTATTTCCAAAATTGCTAGCCACACAACACTAGGGAGGGAATGTAAATTATGTAGACAATGCATTGAGGCTTCAAGTGGACTTGGACTAAATGCATTACATGACATTTGGAATAAAATGCGAACAACTGTGAAGCTAAAGCTGTAAAGCTGACGAAATAAAACCAGAAAGACAGGGTACTTTTTAACTGACCCGAGGTTGGGAAGTGTTGATATCCAAAGACTTGTTCACAGGTTACAGGCGAGACTAGTGCAAGAGCTCCCCCTCCCGGCCGCCCAGCAAAAGACAAATTTACAGCAAAAGATTTTGATATGATAACGATTACAATTTGAAACAACCACAAAACCAGAAAAGGCAGATCAATTCATTTGTCTTCCTCCGCCGCTTGTTTCCCCACTTTGTTTCTTTACAGTGTTATTATCTTTCCATCCCGCCACATGTTTTGCTTTTATCTGTTTTCCGTGATCTCTTTTGATCCGGTGCCCTGTCAAACTATATTCGCTAAATCTTCCATTGAACCTGAAATACAATGAGCATCTAAAGCAGTTGGCTGTACTCCGCATAGATAACAAAATAAATGAGGAGGACTCAGAAATCTATTGCTTGAAAATCTGTTGCAAGGCATATATGGCTATGGACTATTGCTGGAAAAACGGGATAGAAATAGTAAGGCTTTTGGCCAGCAGAGACTCCCTGGGCCGAATGGCCTTTCTCTGTGCTGTGGATCTCTATGACTGCTCTGGTTGGCAAGGTGCAATCAGAATAAGATACGAAAAAAGAAATTCTATGTCAATTGCCGGGAGCTGAAACTGCAGCATGTCAAAACGAATGCAGTAGCAAAACAAAAGTGCATTGCAAATATATTGGCAAATAAAATCTATGTTGCTTAAGATAAAACATAATCAGCAAGAGTTCCACTGAACAAAGAGCAGGGGTGGATATGTAAAAGGGTAGTATTAACTTGCCAATGAATACTTTTTTTTCTCCGAAGCAGATATGGTATTTTAGGAAGATGCCTTTATTATACTGTGTCAGAGAGTAGAATTACTGAGATGTTTAGACTTTGAACGAAACACTACAAAACTCTCCAGACCTGGGTAAGATAGAGACTGAAAGAACTGCGGACGCTGTAAATCAGGAACAGAAACAAAAGTTGCTGGAAAAGCTCAGCAGGTCTGGCAGCATCTGTGAAGGAATAAAAGACAGAGTTAACGTTTCGGGAGGAACGGTCACTGGACCCGAAACGTTATTTCTGTTTTTTCCTTCGCAGATGATGCCAGACCTGTTCAGCTTTTCCAGCGACTTGGTGTCCTCCTGATAACAGAGAGCTGGGCAGTATCTGGGATGTCAGTACGCCCCCCCCGCTGAGAGTGGCGCTGTTTCAGGAGGACCGGCTCCTCCCCGCCGGGGGTGGCGCTGTTTATTGGAGGATTGAGGTCCGCGCACCGTCGTGGGAGGGGCCGCTGTTTGAAGCTGGAATAGCTCCTCCCCGCCGAGAGCGGCAAGGTGCTGTGGCTCTACCCTACCGACGGTGACGCTGTTTGTAGAGGACTGGCTCCACCTGGCCGGGGGTGGTGCTGTATCAGGAGGACTCCCTCCAACTGGGCGGTGCAGCAGCATGGGGAAATTATCTTCCTCCCGCCGGAGGGTGGCTCTGTTTCAGGAGGATTGGCTCCTCTCGACCCTACCCCACCACAAGACCACCCGGAAGACGGTGCAGTGGTGTGGAGGGTTGGCTCCGCTTCAGGAGGTTTGCCTTCTCGTCATCAGCCCCCGCCCGCTCACCCCCGGTTGGTGGAGCCGTGGTGTAAAGGAGAGAGATAACAGGATAATAAAATGTGAAGCTGGATGAACACAGCAGGCCCAGCAGCATCTCAGGAGCACAAAAGCTGACGTTTCGGGCCTAGACCCTTCATCAGAGAGGGGGATGGGGTGAGGGTTCTGGAATAAATAGGGAGAGAGGGGGAGGCGGACCAAAGATGGAGAGAAAAGAAGATAGGTGGAGAGAGTATAGGTGGGAAGGTAGGGAGGGGATAGGTCAGTCCAGGGAAGACGGACAGGTCAAGGAGGTGGGATGAGGTTAGTAGGTAGGAAATGGAGGTGCGGCTCGAGGTGGGAGGAAGGGATGGGTGAGAGGAAGAACAGGTTAGGGAGGCAGAGACAGGCTGGGCTGGTTTTGGGATGCAGTGGGTGGAGGGGAAGAGCTGGGCTGGTTGTGTGGTGCAGTGGGGGGAGGGGATGAACTGGGCTGGTTTCGGGATGCAGTAGGGGAAGGGGAGATTTTGAAACTGGTGAAGTCCACATTGATACCATTGGGCTGCAGGGTTCCCAGGCAGAATATGAGTTGCTCTTCCTGCAACCTTCGGGTGGCATCATTGTGGCACTGCAGGAGGCCCATGATGGACATGTCATCTAAAGAATGGGAGGGGGAGTGGAAATGGTTTGCGACTGGGAGGTGCAGTTGTTTATTACGAACCGAGTGGCGGTGTTCTGCAAAGCGGTCCCCAAGCCTCCGCTTGGTTTCCCCAATGTAGAGGAAGCCACACCGGGTACAGTGGATGCAGTATACCACAGTGGATGCAGTATACCACATTGGCAGATGTGCAGGTGAACCTCTGCTTAATGTGGAATGTCATCTTGAGGCCTGGGATAGGGGTGAGGGAGGAGGTGTGGGGGCAAGTGTAGCATTTCCTGCGGTTGCAGGGGAAGGTGCCGGGTGTGGTGGAGTTGGAGGGCAGTGTGGAGCGAACAAGGGAGTCACAGAGAGAGTGGTCTCTCCGGAAAGCAGACAGGGGTGGGGATGGAAAAATGTCTTGGGTGGTGGGGTCGGATTGTAGATGGCGGAAGTGTCGGAGGATGATGCGTTGTAACTGCGGATGCTGGAGAATCCGAGATAACAAGGTGTGGAGCTGGATGAACACGGCAGGCCAAGCAGCATCAGAGGAGCAGGAACGTTGACGGTTCGGGCCTCGACTCTTCATCAGAAAGGATTGACTCCTCCCCGCCGGGGGTGGCGCTGTGCCAGGAAGATTGCCCCCTCCTCCTCCCAGCTGTTTGGCGGCGCAGCGTTGACTCCTCCCCTCCGGGGGTGGCGCACTCTGCGGAGGACCGGGTCTGCCCGCTTGTTTGTTGGGAGTTGAAGCTTTGGCTCGGGTGTGTCAGCCTGTGATCGCAGAGAAAGGCGGAGGAGAGGGAGCTGGGAGCTTTTGGGAAAGTGTGGCCGCAGGAGCAGCTGGTGGAGGGGACAGGTGAGTGCCGACGGCCCATAAAGCTTGACGTGGAGAGCGGGAGGTGGGTAGGTGGGAGGGTTGGCTTGGACCTGAACTTGGGCCTTCAGCAGCAGGACAGCCCCCGGGCTCTGGGCTCTCCCGTTGCGCAACAAGCCAGGCACCCAGATGTTGTGAGGAAACTGCAGCCCTGTGGCAGAGGAGGAGCAAAGGGAAAGCTTAAACCCCAGCAGCAGTCACGCACCTTCTCACTGTTTCCAAGTTTGTTCTGTGCTAGATGTCTGCCATGTTTCGCATCTCCCTCCCTTCGGGGCTGGGCTTCTCTTTTTGTTTGCTGTGAATTTTTTTTCCCAGTAACACTTCAAGTTGCCTCAGTGATGAGCTCCTTGGAGGGAGGGGTGTGGGGCCTAGAGAAAGCAGTGAGGACTGTGGTGGTAAAGACAAGGCCAGAAACCACACGAAGCCAGGTAGTAGCCCCAACAGGTTTGTTCAAAGTTAGAATTGTGTTTCCAAACAAACCTGTTTGTACCATGACCCTGGTGTTGAGTGGTGTCTGACCTTGTCCACCCTCGTCCAACAGTGGCACCTCCATGTTGTGGTAAAGACAGAAAGTGTGGAGGTACTCCACAGGGAGCTCCCTGTGGACAGAGGAAACATGATTAATATTTTAGGTCTGATATGAATTGCCGCAGAGTGCAGTGGAGGCCGGGACGTTAGATGCCTTCAAGGCAGGGATCGACAAATTCTTGAACTCAAAAGGAACCAAGGGCTACAGGGAGAGTGCAGGGAAGTGGAGTTTAAATGCTCATCAGCCATGATTTAAATGGCGGAGTGGACTCGATGGGCCGAATGGCCTTACTTCCACTCCTATGTCTTATGGTCTTATGAATTGTTAAAATGGCAACTCCGTACCCCTCTGCACTGGTGCTGGTGGATCCTGCCAAATTTTGCCTTCGCTCTGCATTTATCTTCAGTTCTTCCCATCATCTGCAGTATTTCGCTTTGTGTTTAGAAGTTATGGAAGAATCCCTGCAAAAGCAGAGGGGAAGATGGACTGCTGATGGTTGAAGGAGAAGTCAAGCGAGGAGGGACTGTGGGGGAGAGTGATAAAGAATTTGAAAGGCTACAATTGGGGGGGAAAAAGATGTTTATTCTTGCAGACAACTGACAGTGATTTGCTGGGGAAAGTTTGTTTTCTGTAGCTCTGCTCATTTAACTTACGTTTATTTGTCAAGAGTCAAAATAACAGCACGTGTGAATTGGGAGGTGGGGCTGAAGAATGTTGCTCGGGTAAAGGTGAAGGATTCACGGTGTCCGTTTGGAAGTTGCTGTTAAGAGTCTTTGTGAGTTGTTGCAGTGCATTTTGTGGATGGAGGATATGCACTGCACCACTGTGTGTTGGTGGTGGGAGTGAATGTTTGTGGATGTGGTGCAACTCAGCTGGTTGCTTTGTCCTATTGGACTGCAAATGGAAATATTCCATTACGCCCCGATTTCTAATTTACAGATGGTGGATAGGCTTTGGGGAGTCGGGAGGTGAGCTTCTCGGCACGACATTTCCAGTTTCTCGCTGATCTTCTCACCTCAGTGTTTGTATAGAGTCCTAGATATAGTTATATAGTGGGAAACAGACCCTTTGGACCAACCAAAATCTCAAACTAAATTAGTCCCACCTGCCTGCATTTCGGCTGTATCCGTCCAAACATTTCTTGTTCACTTCCTCTGGAAGTTCATTCCACACACGAACTACTCTCTCTGGGGGGAAAAATAATATCTTCGCGTCTTTGGTAAATCTTTCTCCTCTCACCTTAGAAATATGACCCCTGGTCTTGAAATTGCCCACTCTGGGGAAAAGACACCTGCCATTCACCTCATCTGTGCCCCTCATGATTTTATAAA
This sequence comes from Stegostoma tigrinum, assembly GCF_030684315.1. Classification (NCBI taxonomy): domain Eukaryota; kingdom Metazoa; phylum Chordata; class Chondrichthyes; order Orectolobiformes; family Stegostomatidae; genus Stegostoma; species Stegostoma tigrinum. Next base: position 12,129,977 of record NC_081387.1, on the reverse strand, counting down.
CTTTGAAAATGTCACCCCTTAACCGCCTATGCTCCAGTGGAAAAGAAGTTTCCATAATATCCAGCTTCTCCTAACTCAGCAGCAACCATGGGGTAAATCTTTTCTGATCCCTCACCAATTTAATAATAGCCTTCCTATGAAAAGGTGACCGGAACTGGACCCTGTACTCCAAAAGTGGCTTCGCCAATGCCCTGCACATGACTTCCCAACTCCTGTACTCAGTGGTCTGAGCAATGAAGGCAAGCATGCTAAATGCCAACTTAACCACCCTATCTCCCTGTGATACAAACTGCAATGAATTATGTACCTGATTATGGATTTGTACCTGGTCCAGTTGATAACTGGTTAAAGATAACCCTTAATGTTGATGGGAGGATTCGGCCATGGTCGTCATGTTGAATGTCAGAGGAGATGGTCTGATTTTCTCACGTTGATGGCCCATAATTGTCTGACACTGGAGTGTCTGAATCTGACTTGCCATTTACTATCCCACGTCTGAACATTGCTCAGATCTTGCTGTAAATCGTGCAGCGCAGGTTCACAGGGATAGGACTGAGAAACATCAGTTGAATGGAAAGATTGAAGAAGTTAGGCTTTGGAGTAAAGAAGGCTAAGAGGAGATTTGATAGAGCTCTAGAATATTTGCAAGAAGTCAGGATGGAGAGAATGGGGGAATCAGTTTATTTTAGTGGGGTTTTTTTGAGAACCACGGTGCAGTGACATAAGGTATATAACAAATATGAAAGGCAACACCAGGAAAAGGCATTTTTACTCAAGTGGTTCCTATCTGGAATGAACTGCCTGACAGTGCAAGCATGTCCAGTCAGGGCTTTGTAACAGGAATTATTTGACAAAAAGAAAATTGTAGAGAGGGTTGTGGCACTTGTTGACCTGCAGTTGCCAAGAGATTGCATTGGCATTGTGTGCCGAATGGCTTCCTCCTGTGCTGTTCTGTGGTTCTGCTCTGTGAAGCTTGGAGGTACAAGGGCAAAGGCTAACTTAGTGATATACTGTTCCAGCCACTTGTATGCTACGAGCCTCATTGCAACGATACCGTTTCAGTGCCTGCATCTGTGAGAGTGAGAGAAATGATCCAGTCGACAAAAGGTAGTGGCTGAAGGTATTTGGGCAGTCAAGAAAAGCTTTCAAAATGCTAGGATAATGAGAGACCCTTGGAGGAAAGGGGGACTGCAGGCTAAATGCTAACTTAACCACCCTATCTCCCTGTGATACAGAACAAAGTCGAACAGTCCTTTCACAACCTCACTTCCACTTCCTCAATCGACTGATATCTAGTTCTAAACTGCATTCCTGAGGCTAAAGCAAGAAAAGATCTGAGCAGTTTGACTGTCCGTCGGGGTATTCAGAGGGAAGAAGAGAAGCAAATTGACCAAAGGGAAGAAAAGACTAAGAGACCGAGAGGGGCAAAAATGAAAAGCCTTAAGAAAATAGAAAGAGCTGGGAGGAGAGATGATGGTTTATTGGTTAAGTCAGTGGGCTAGCATTCTGGGCGAATGCTGTGCTAACAGGTTTAAATTCCACCATTGCAGCTGGTGGAATATAAATTAAATTAGCGTGTGTTGAATGCAAAACTCATCTGTGTAATAGCAATCGTGAAACTATAATCAATTGTAGCAAAAAGCCAGCTAGTTCGTAACATCCTTTACAGAGGGCAGTCTGCCATCCTGAGCTGGTGGGACCTACGAAGAACTCCAACTCCCTGGAAACAGACCCTTGGCTCCAACCAGTCTATGCCCACCATGTTCCCAACCTAAACTAGTCCCGCCTACCTGCACTTGGCCCATATCCTTCCGAACCTTTCTTGTTCATGAAATCATCCAAATGTCTTTTCGACGTTGTAACAGTACTTGCATCAGCCACTTCATCAGGCAGTTCATTCCACACACACAAACTTCTCTGTGTAAGAAAAAAAATTGCCCCGATGTCCTTTTTAAATCTTCCTCCTCTCACCTTAAAAGTATGTCCCCTAGCTTAGAACTCCTCCATCCTGGGGAAAAGACCTGCCACTCACCTGTCATGATTTTATAAGCCTCAATAAGGTTAACCCTCAACCTCCAACATGCCAATGAGAAGAGTCCCAGTCTTTTCAGTCTGTTTTTATAACTCAAACCCTCCATTCCCAGCAACACCCTGGTAAATCTCTTCTGAACTCTGTCTGGCTTAATAATATCCTTTCTGTTAACAGGGTGACCAGATCTACACGCACTGTTCCAGAAGAGGCCTCACCAATGTCCTGTATAACTTAATGTGGCAGAGTGTGTAGCTGAGATGCAGTTGGGGATAGGTTATGTGTGCAGGCCCTGACTGGAGACCGTCATACCCTGAAAGAGTGAAAAGACTAATGCAGTGGGGGCTAAGTGTTACGTTTGACTGCACAGGGCTCTAGAAAGTACCTTGGCACTATGAAAATGCAAACGGTTGCTGTAATGGTATTGCATCCTATCGGTGTGGCAATTGAATGGGCAGTGCTGTCAGGTTCTTGGGCAATCCTCCTGCCTCAGGAATGCAGTTTAGAACTAGATATCAGTCGAGTGAGGAAGTGGCCGTGAGGTTGTGAAAGGACTGTTCGACTTTGTTCTGGAAAATCAAACCGTTTCTATTTGTTGCTCAATTTAATGTGTAACCCTAATTCATGCATCGCATCCCCACAACTGTGGTTATCCATAACATTTTAATGTATTCATGGAGAAACGTTGATGATTCTCACAACTTCACTTGTGAGCTCAGTTCAATCAAGACAGAACAATGACTGCTGGAAACTCTCCCAAAATAAGGGAGCACTCTGAATGCAACGTATCTTCAGAATTGTTTTAATTGTGCTCTGCTGACCCGTCTAACCGTTCTCACTTAATTTGCCCTCCAGAAATGCCCCATAACTTGGGTTGTGGTGATAAATTTGTGTCTGGGGTTGGGGAAGTGCTGTCTGCTCAGTGGAGCTGGAGGGAGTAGCATGCCTGACCCTGAGTACATACTCCTGTCCACAATGTACAGCCGGCAGAGAGCCGTGTTGTCAGTGGTGCTGTCGTTCAGAGATGCCCTGGCAAAATCTTGCAGGATCTCTTCTTCTCTTCCCCCCCCGCCCCCACCAACCTAACACACGCATACAGAAGCATGCTGTCACCCACACTCTCTCTCTCACAATCACATGTGCACTCCCTCTCATGCACACAGTACACGTAGAACTGTTGGAAAGAGAGAGCACCAGAGGTGTGGCCAATGTTAATCCCTCAAAAGGCTGTCACAAGTAATCCAAGAGATTGTGTGTGTCAGCCTGTCATGTGACTTTGTGGGATCTTGCTGTGCTTGGTATTGGTTGCCATGCCAAATACTTCACCGCCTCGGCTCCTTTGTGAGGGGGGGGGAAAGCACGTGATTACCTATAATGTGCACCACGATGTCTGGGGAGAGTGTGTGGGGACAGCTTTATAAATTCAGGTCTGTTGTATGGATTCACGTCCTAACAGCCAAGAAGCTGTTTTTTTTTCCTCTTTCCCCTTTGATCAGACGCCCTTGTTTGTTATCTGCATGCTGACAGGCACCTCACCCTGACCGAGTGCACAAACAGTTAAGCTTCTTAACCTCCCTGTGCACTCTCTCTTTTTATAGAGCTATGTTATAGTGAACAACTCAGAAACAAGGTGAGGTCAGTCAAAGCACACCGCTTAGCTGTTGTAAAATGCAAAATTTGTAAGCTTGAAGTTTGAAGAGAGATGGGAGGTTGTGCAGAAGAGCGTGAGAGACAGTGTGTCGGGGATTGAGCTTGGCAGACAGTATACGATTGTGAGAGAATTGATAATGTTCAGAAATGTGGAGAGTTTCCAGAAAGAGGTGTGTAGTTGCTGATTGCATTTCCCTGATGGCTGTGTGAGGTTTTCCCTGTGAGTGAGGATTCCGATGGGGATGAAAAAGCTACATGTGCTGCGTCTACCGAATGCTGGTACCATGGCCCTCAGTGTGTGGCAGTGAGAACCTCAAGTAAGAAGCTGGCTCGTGCTATTTATTTATTTTTCCCAAATTGCAAGACCTTTCAGTCATGCAGAGGCAGGCTTGCGTTGTTAGAAACTGAACTGCCCGGAAGCAGGTCACTGACCCTGTCATATCTGTCCCGGCTCTCTCTGAAAGTTATATATACTGACAGTTGTGCAGCATGGAAACAGACCTTTCGGTTCACCTTGTCCATGCCGACCAGATATCCTAAATTAATCTAGTCTCATTTGCTAGCGTTTGGCCAATAGCTCTCTAAATCCTTCCTATTCATGTGCCCATCCAGTTGCCTTTTAAATGTTGCAATTGTACCAGCCTCCACCACTTCCTCTGGCAGTTCATTCCAAACACACTCCGCCCTCTGTGTGAAAAAGTTGTCCCTTAGGTCCCTTTTAAATCTTTTCCTTCTCACCTTAAACCTATACTCTAATTTTGGACTCCACTACCCTGGGGAAAAAGACCTTGTCTATTCACCCTATCCGTGCCCCCCATGATTTTATAAACCTGTGTAAGATGACCTCTCAACCCCGACCCTCCAGGGAAAATAGCCCCAGCCTATTCAGTGTCTCCCTGTAGCTCAAATGCTCCAATCCCATTTGTTCAATTATGTCACTACAAATTACAGGTTGAACGATGCAATCATCTCGATTATCCAATTAAATAAAAACTATTTAAAAAACCTTACTAGGTAAAATTAATTCATCAACCATGATTATCAAAACCCATTATCTGATCATTTAACCCATTGTAGTTCACAAGGATTTGTGCGTGAACTGGCCAATCTGCTAGCCTATTTTAACAATACTGACTACGTTTTGACATTCGCTAGTTGGCAGTGGCATGGATGAGGATATCCAGTGGATATGAAAGACGCAAGTGCAAATAGACAGGTTTGGGGTTTAAGCCAATTACGGATCATCCAAGTGTTACAAATTTCATGAAAACCAGAAGCACTGCTGTAAATCAGAGACAAAACCAGAAGCTGCTGGAAAAGCGTCAGTTCTGAGGAAGCGTCACCGGACCTGAAGCGTTAAATCTGATTTCACCTTACAGGTGGTGCCAGATGTGCTGGGGTTTTCCAGCAACGTCTGTTCATGCTTCAACCCGTTTCACATTCACTGAGTAATCCAGTGCGTTTTGTGCCTGTTCCCTGTTCTTGGCACATTTCAGACTGGCCCGTGTGTTAATCGCTGCTGGGATTGCAGAGGCATTGCCTTCTTTCACAGGTCGGAGTCTGCTGTCTGCTTCGAGGGTGGCCAGGATGCAGGAAGGTGTGGAATATTGTGCTGAAAGACAAAAGAGAGTTGCATTTGTACACTGCCGCTTACCGTCACGGGACATCTCCACCAAAGTCAGTGCTGTAGTGTCAGAGTGCGACCGTGATTGTAATGTTGGGGAAACAGTGACATTGCCCAGGGTGAGCGTCACCTGTGATGGTGGAGGTGGTGCTCAGCACAACAGGGAAGATGGTACAGAGTGGGGATCTCTCACCAGTCAAGGAACCCCCACCTCTGGCAGCGCAGCCGGAGTTTTGGCATTAATGTTCAGGAGAGGAGCTCCAGCGAGCGAGCTGACGCTGGTGAAACACCCTGTGATGGCTCCTAAATGGCCTCAAGTGCGAGTGAAGCCTTCAGTTACGGTGGGTTCCTCATTTCCCCACTGTCTGCTGAGCATCAGCGGCAGCAGCGGCCTGTCCCTGCGGCAACGTTCAGGCAGCCCCCGGTCGAGGGCAGCCAGCGACTGCTTCTTCCTCTGTGTCGCCAACAAGATGGGACGCGCACCAGTGACTCTCTGTGCCTAACTCTGGGAGAGGTGACAGTGGGGGTTTAACGCAGCGGTTGAGGGCCGTGAGCCGGAAGTCCCCGTTTTACCGATTACTGTGGGGCTCCCTCTGACACCCCCAGGCAGTATTTGCAGATGTGTGCTGCCTCAAGTCCGCGAGGTTGGAGGGGGTGTGTCAGTTCGTTAGATGGGCCAGCGTGCGATGCAGACCGCTGGCTGTGGTCCCTATGTAAGACTGTGCGCCTCAGCCTTGCCTCTCGCCTGAGGCACAGTGACACCCCCACCAGTCGTGTTTCCCCAACGATGGAGCAGCCCTTGTCAGTGTTGAAGCAGCTGGGCTGATAACTGTATCTAAATGGCAGGGAGGTACTGATCACTGGAAAGAGCCCCAGGTTACTATTGTATTTACTTTGCTCAGAGGGTGTGATGTCGCTGCCCAACCCAGCATTTATTGTCTCTTCCTAGTTGTGTGGAGAGCAGAGTTCACCATGTTGTCTTGGGTCTGGAGTCATATGTAGGCCAAGAACGGGTAAGGCTAGAAACGTAGAAAGCAGGAGCAGGAATAGACTGTTTGGCCCCTTCGAGCTGGCAGCATCACCTGGCATATTCAAGGCTGATTTCCCAACCCATTATCCTGCTCCTGTTTTCTCCCCATTCCATTTCACGCTAAGAACAATGTCTAACTGCTTGAAAACATTCAGTTTTTTGGCCTCAACCGTGATCTGTGACTGATAATTTCACAGCCTCACCACTCTCTGGGTCAAGGAATTTCTCCCCATCTCAGTCCTGAAGGGTCTACCCCAAATCCTCATGCTGTCATCCTTGGTTCTGGACTCCCTCGTCATTGCGGACACACTTTCTGCATTTATCCCATTGACTCCTGTTAAAATCTTTATAGATTTCTGAGAGATCCTCCTCATTCTTTTTAATTCCAGTGCATATAGTCCTATCCAATCTGGTCTCTCTTCATACGTCAGAAACTGATCAGGTGACTGATGTTGGGTGCCGCTCTACCACTAATCGTCACCACCCCTGCAAAAAAGGGGAACTACGGTCTTGCCCCTTTCCATTCGGCATCCTCTTTGCTATTCTTCCCGAAGTGCAATTGATCTTAAATAATTTCTGAAGAACCTGCTCAAAGATATTATTGCACACTTATTGCACTATTTCAACCTGGGTCTTGTGGCTCAGAGGTAGGAACACTAACATAAGACCTCTTCCCTAGAGGGCATTGGTGCACCAGGTGGGTTTTTACAATGAGCAACAATGGTCACAAATTGCCCTTTGAATTTTTTTGTTTTAATTCCAGTTTGTTTTTATTGAATTCACGTTTCACCATCTGCCAGAGTAAGACTTGAACCCACGTCTTCAGAGCCTCGGTCCTCAAACCCCACCACTGGAGATGGTAAAATTTGAATTCAGTTAAAAAGCCTAACGATGACTGCTTTTGAGTTTCATGCCTCCTGTTCTTGATCCTTTCATGGGGAGTGGGAACTTTCTATCTCTCTCCACACCCTTGATGGTTTTGATGGGCTGTCAAATCTCTTTTCAACCTTCTGTTCAGGCAGATAAGCCCTAGCTTCTGCAGTCTACCTCCATGACTGAAGTTCCTGATCCCATTCTTGTAAATCTTTTCTGCAGTCTGTCTACCATCTTCATATCCTTTCTAAAGTGTGGCACCCAGCACTGGATGCAGTACCACGACAGGGCTAATGTCCTTTATAAGTTCAACAAACATGACTCGCTCGCATTTTCACTCTGTGACAGACTAAGATTCAGCGGTGTAAACTTTATTAGCTGTTCCCTCAACCTGTCTGGCTACTTTTTAATGACTTCTATACTTAATCACTTCTTCTCCCTTTAGAGTTGCATCCTTTATTGTGTGCTTCCTTGTGAAATGAATCACTTCAGATTTCTCTGTGTTGAACTGTCACTAGTCTGCCTTTCACAGACTTGTCTATGCCTGTTTGAAGTTCTGCACTGTACTCATCATTCACAATGTTTGAACTTTGTATCTTGGAGTCATACAGCATGGAAATAGACCCTTTGGTCCAAGTCCATGCTGAACATAGTCCCAAACTAAACTAGTCCCATTTGCCTGCTCCTGGCTATGTCCCTCCAAACCCCCCTCATTCATGGATTGTCCAAATCCCTTCCAAATATTGTAACTGTACCTGGATCCACCACTTCCTCTGGAAGTTTATTCCACTTACAAACTGCCCTCTTTAAAGAGAATTTGCCGCCATATCTGTTTTAAATCTCTCTCCACTCATCTTAAGAATAAAAGTATCATCCACGGAATTTGAAATTGCTCCCTGTGCATCAAGGTCTAGGTTGTTTATTAGCTTGAGGAGTAAGATCCCATTGACTCCTGGGGAATTTCACTATAAACTTTCATCCATCACTGACAGCAGTTTCCCGCCATTTGGCCAATTTTGTATTACATTGCAATATCTGTCTTATTCTGAGAGTTGTAACTTTGCTCATGAGTCTATTGTGCAGCACTGTATCTTGATTTTATTTTGAAGTCTATGTATATCCCTCACAAAGCATTACACTCATCAATCCTTTGTTACTTTTAAAAAAAAAAGCAGATTAGCTAGAGTTTTGCTTATTTTTGTCAGCAGAGACCAATTGGCCTGTCTGTGTTGTAAAACATAAGTCGCAAACAGTTTGTGCAGTTGTAGTAAAAGTACAGCAGTCGGATTCATTTTTAACTTGCAAACTGCCTGTGTCCTCACGCTTATCAAGACCTGTTCCTCTGCACCACCTGCTTCCACTGACCTCCTTGGCTCGCTGACTGGTAAAACTTTGATTTTCAAATGCTGCTTGCCTTCAGATTCCCTCATACTTTGACAAGGCTCTTCCCTTTGGTCTGGAAAGCGGTTTTCCTCTGCCACATTAGACCAAGCAACCCAAACGCCCCTACCCTGAAATAGGATGGTGGCAGCAACCCCTCCTCAGGGACAGCAGTTATGCAGATAGCCTAACGTCACATGGTTGATCAGAGGTGAGAATTGGTGCTAGGACACTCTGTAATCTACAATCGTCCAGTATCTTTGATTTGCTTTGTTTCTAACCTCGAGCATATCCTGGAGTTTAATTGCTCCTCCATTCATGAACAGGCCTTTAGTTGCCTGGGGCCTAAGCTCTGGGATTCCTTGCTGAACATCTCTGCCTGTCTCAGCTCTTAGAAAGTACTCCTTCAAATTTGTCTCTCTGACTGAGCTTTCGGCACCTGTCTTAATATCTCGTGTGGCTCGTTGTCAGATGACGTTTGACCGTTGCCGCAAAGTACCTTGGAATGTTTGATTTTGTGGTTGATGGAATGCCCTGGTACATTTGGCTTCGTGTCACTTAGCAGCTAATCATAGTTTTTCCCTTTTTTTCAGGATTCTTTGTGACTCCGCAACTTCAACATGTCGTTCGAAACTTGTGGTCCCAATGAGGCCATGGTTGTTTCAGGTATGTGGATGTTGCTTCCCCTTATGTTGAGTTGTGTGTAGCTCACCTGCACTGACCGCAGTCCACCCCATGCAGGTATCGCTGGCCTGCACTCTGGAGAAATTTTCAGCCTCAACCCTTCTAACCCCGAGGCGGCTTCTGGGACCCTGCGCAGTATGCAGAGCGGGTCTCAGTCATCAAAGGCTCCAGAGTGAATAACAAAGGCGGGGAGGGGGGGGACAAAAGAACAAAGAATATACATTTTTAAAGCCCGTCCCTCAACATCAGGCAGTTCCAAAACACTTTGCAAGCAGTGAATTACTGTTTGTGTCGACTGTGCGTAGTTTCGGTCTCCATATCTCAGCAAGGATGTTTTCGGCACAGATGGAGTGTAACAGAGATTTCCCAGACTTGTTCCTGGGATGGCGGGATTGGAGAATGCAGACCCAGCTTGCCTAAAGTTCCCAAGAATGAGAAGTGACCTCAATTAAACATACCAAATATTTAAAGCGATAGATTAGATGCAATTAAGATGTTTCCCCTGGTTATAGAGTTTTGAACTAGGGGCCGCAACTTAAAATAAAGAGGGCGCAATTTGGATGATGAAATTTGTTTTTATTCTGAAGTTGTTAGTCTTTGGAATCCTCTACCACAGAGGGCTGCAGAGCTTAGTCTTTTCGTGCATTTAATGTAGAGGTTGATAGATTTCTGATTGCCAATGGCTTAAAGTGCTCTGGAGACAGAGTTGATAAAAGACATTTGAAGTGTTTGATTAGTCATGTTTGTATTGAATGGGATGCAGATTCAGTGCGCTGAATGGCTTACTCCTGTTTCTGTGCTTGAAGTGTAGTCGCTGTTGAAAGGGTCTGCAAGTAGCAACAAATTAAACACGTTACCTGTTTCTCATGACTTTATACAAGGAATAAATATTGGCTTGGAAACCTAGATAATCCCCGAAAAATAGCAGGATTTTCCTACCCAACTAAAAAGGGCAGACAGGGCCTCAGTCAAGCTCAGGTTTTCTTTGGGGATGTGCGGTGCTTACCCGAATACTGTACTGGTTAGCACAAGCGTCTGGAGTGAAGCACTCATCATTCCCTGACTTGGGAGAGAAAGCCCGGTCGCCGGAGGTTGCAGCTTCTGCTGAGCCTTCGACCTGGGCTCCCTGATGAGGACAGAGGTTGCAAGGAGTGCGTGAGGTGATCCTTGGGAAAGGGAACACTTCTGTTTATTATCCCAGTTTGTGAGCAGACTCTCTCTCATGTGACTTGACCTCAATTGCTGAGCAGTTGAGTTTATACAGGATTACTGTAACAGTAACCACCCACACTTGCTGTTTATAGTGACAGAGTTACAATTGAGTTTAATTGATGCATCTTGTGTTTCTCATGCTTCCTACTTGCTCACCTCTGCTTTTCGTCTCTTAACTTGCTTGCTGGACCTCTGCTGGCTTCCAGTTTTTGCAGTTATTCAGCTTGAAAACTTTTTTGCTTGACTTTGTCACACTCCTCCTCCCTCTCTTGGTAGATTGTTCCAGCCCTACACAGTCAGATCGTTGTCATTACAATTTTGACCTTGCTGAATTTCATTGGTGTCCACAGCTAGCGCTGCATTAGCATTGCGTTTTAGAATTCCCTTCCTAAACCCCACTGCCTCATTACCTTTCTCTAAAATGTCCCTTAATTCCTTTCAATTGTTCTCATAGCTCCTTATGCAGGTCAGTAGCTAACGTTGTTTGATAAATCGCTTTAGGACACTTTACTACACCGAAAGTGCCATAAGCAGATTTGTTTGTTCATAGTACATACGTGTGTGCTTGTGTTTGCAAGTATGGGTCGTTGGCACAGAAAGAACTTTCTACTGAAGCTAGAAATCTGGGGCACATATATGGGCAGGAAACAGCCAAGATAAACCCTTGTTAACCACAGTCCCACCAAGATGGCAAGTGCTATTTTTAATTTTAAAAAAACTAGTTAAAGTGTCTTTTAATGTCAGGAGGAGTGATTGAAAGAACTTGCATGTATATAAGACATGCTGGAACAGTGAAAGGTGTTAAAGTGCTTCACAGCCACTTTTTAGTACTTTTGAGAATTTTCATCACGGCCGTGATGTAGGCAGATCGACAGCTGGTGCCTAACTGTGATAATGTCCAGATATCCTGACTTAGTGATGGTTTTAGCTGACCGATAAATATTCGGTCACGACTCCTCTTTGAAATTGTGACCGTGGCATCTTTCATGCCTAGGAGGTTACTTGCTGTAACTTCTTACAGGAAGACTGGAACCTCTGACAGTGCTGGGCAGGAGGGGAGAAAGCCTGATAAGGATGTTTACAAGTTACTAAAGCCGTCCAACTTGTCCATGCTGCCCCGATATCCTAAAGTAAACCAGTCCCCCTTGCCAGCATTTGGCCCATATCCCTCTCAACCCTTCCTGTTCATATACCCATCCAAATACCTGTTAAATGTCATAATTGTACCTGCCTCCACCACCTCCTCAGGCAGCTCGTTCCAGAAGTCCACCACCCTCTGCATGAAAAAGTTACCCCTCAGGTCCTTTTTAAATCTTACCCCGCTCTCCTTAAACTTATTCCCTCTAGTTTTGGCGCCCCCCTACCCTGGGGAAAAAGATTTTGCCTGTTCACTGTATCCATGCCCCTCATGACATTATAAACCTTGGTAAGGGCATCCCCTCGCCTCCGATACTCCAAGGAAAATGGCCCTGGTCAATTCAGCCTCTCCCTGTAGCTCAAACCCTCCAACCGTGGCAACATCTTTGTAGATCATTTCTATACCCTTTCAAGTCTGTTAGTCAAGTTGGTCGTACACATTATTCGACTCCTACTCCTGTCCTAGCTTGCTGTGCATGCATTGGGTGAATGTGGTAAACCATTGGGAGAAAGAGCATGTTCATCACCCTTCTTTTGACTTCAAGGTGTTGAGAATCTAATTGCAGCTTTCCCATTGGTTGCTGTGGCTGTGGGGCTGATTCCAGAGCTCTTGGGGAATGTAGATACAATCCCGTTGTTCATTATATTAATATTGCTGAGCCATTGCAGGGACATTGAGAGGGAAAGAAAATGATAGAGAGAGGTTAGCAAGTGCTGGCGTTCAGTAATTGAATGCAGTATGGCTTGATAAAGTCTTTTATGTGTTAAAAGATAGTTTTGTTCATTTCCTCCTGCCCACCCCAAAATCCTCGCTGAGTGCAGCTATTGCACGCGCAGCACTCAGCAAGCATGCCAATCCCTTCAACAGAACTTATTGAAATGGAGCAGGAAAATGTATACAGGGTTTGCCACAATCTTTACCAAGCCTATGCAATGGATTGTATTTTGTTAAAACAAACACTTGCAGGACTTAACACAATTAATGGTAGGGTGTTATATAGACAGGGTGGTTAAGAACGTGTTTAGCATGCTTGTCTTCTTTGCTGAGACTTCTGAGTATAGGAGTTGGGATGTCATGTTGAAGTTGTACTCGACATTGGTGAGGTTTTTTCTGGAGCACTGTGTGCTGTTCTGGTCTCCCTGTTTATCAGAAGGATATTATTAAGCTGGAGAGGGCTCAGAAAAGATTTACCAGGATGTTGCTGGGTATGAAAGGCGTGAGTACTAAGAATAGGCTGGTACTTCTTCCATTGGAAAGGAGTTTGAGAGGTGACCTGATAGAGTTTTGTAAAACCGTGAGGGGCACAGATAAAGTGAATAGCAAAGGTCTTTTCCCTCGGGTGGGGTATTTCAAAACCGGGGCGGGGGGGCTTATTTTTAAGGTCAGAGGAAAAAGATTTTGCAACCTTTTTTTACAATGTAGTTTGCATGTAGAATGAACTGCCAGAGGAAATGGTGGATGCAGGTGCAGCTACGTTGTTTAAAAGATATTTCAACAGAGAGGTTAATAGGAAAGATTTGGAGGGATATGGGCCAGATGCAGGTAGGTGGGAGTAGTTTAGTTTGGGAACAAGGTCAGCATGGACTGGTTGGACTGAAAGGTCTGTTCAGGGGCTGTATGACCTAACTCGTGGTTGGAGGGGTGGCTCAGTGGTTAGGGCTGCTGCCTCACGCCACTAGGGACCCAGGTTCGATTCCACCCTTGGGAGACTGTCTGTGTGGAGTTTGTGCGTTCTCCCTGTGTCTGTGTGGTTTTGCCCCAGTTTCCTCCCACAGTCCAAAATGCACAGGCTAGGTGAATTGGCCATGGTACATGTGGGGCTACAGTGATTAGGGTGGGGAGTCTGGGTGGGATACGTTTTGGAGGGTGCAGACTCAATGGGCTGAATGCCCCCTTTCTGCACTGTAGGGATTCTGTGACCACCTGTAAACAATCCTGTAATAAATAGGGAGAGAGGGGGAGGCGGACTGAAGATGGATAGAGGAGAAGATAGGTGCAGAGTTCTCTCCCTATTTATTTTAGAATCCTCTCCCCATCCCCCTTTTCTGATGAAGGATCTAGGCCCGAAACGTCAGCTTTTATGCTCCTGAGATGATGCTTGGCCTGCTGTGTTCATCCAGCTCCACACTTTGTTATCTTGGATTCTCCAGCATCTGCAGTTCCCACTATCTCGGTAAACAATCCTGTGCTTTGTTCTAAGAAATGTGGAATCTTACCACCCAAGAGGAGACTCCTCTGATCGCTATCTCAAGCATGGTCAAGGATGTGTAATAATTCCTGGCCTAACCAACCATCTGTACATCCCATGAGTAAATATATTAAAGTATACTGCCCATTCTGCTTCCCCCACCCTACCCCTCCCAATACATTTTCTTGAAGTGCTGCAATTTTTCTTTTTCCATTCTCTGCACAATTAACCATTTCCCTTTTAAAACCAGTAAATGATCTGCCATCTCCTCAGGAGCTACGTTCCAGCTCCTTAACCAGTCATTGCATAAAAATATTTTCCCGTGGCAGCTTTGATCATTTTACCATTTTCCTTAAATCTGTGCCCTCTGTTTCTTGATCTTGGTGGGGAAAAGTTGCTCTCTTTTGACCCTGACTATTTCTCTTACGTTATTAGACATCTGTGTCAAATCTCCTCTCAATCTCCCTTATTCTGAAGAGATCAACTCCAGCTTTTCCAAACTCCCCATGTGATTGAAGTCCCCTTCAGTCATGTTTGTCTTTTCTATACTGTCTCCAAAGCCTTCACAAGATGCTGTGCTTCAGTTGATGCCAGACTAATGTAAGTACCTTGCTTTTGTATATCTATGTAAGGCGGGGTGGGGGGGGATTGTTGAGTTCAGATTAGACTACCTACAGTGTGGAAACAGGCCCTTTGGCCCAACAAGTCCACACCGCCCCTTGAAGAATCCCACCCAGACCCATCCCCCTATAACCCACACACCCCTGAGCACTATGGGCAATTTAGCATGGGCAATTTAGCATGGCCAATCCACCAAGCTTGCACATCTTTGGACTGTGGGAGGAAACCGGAGTACCCGGAGGAAACACACGCAGACACGGGGAGAACGTGCAAACTCCACACAGACAGTCGCCCGAGGCTGGAATCGAACCCAGGTCCCTGGTGCTGTGAGGCTGCAGTGCTAACCACTGAGCCACCGTGCCGCCCCAAAGTTCAGATAAATGAATGTTGGGTTTGCAATGCAGAGTGACACCAACAGCGAGAGTTTGATTCCTGCTACTATTACACAAGGCACACCCTATTTATACGAACGGAATTCAACACCAGAAAGAAATTTGTGGAAGAGGTAGATAGATAGCTGAAGGGTTCAGGAGAGCAGCAGGAAAGGGAAGTTGAGACTGAGATGAGAGCAGCCACCATTGTAATGATTGACAGAGCAGGTTCGAGGGGCTGAACTGTCTACCCCTCCTAGCTCTTACGTTCAACAGGGAAGCATTTGAGTGTGCGTAAACCTGAACGTTTACTCTCGCTCACTGAGCCTGAATGCCTCTCATGGGGACTATCAGACACCCAGAAAATTCAACACTTGCCACTCACCATCTTTTGAGTCTAATAATCCTCAACCCAACCTGACACTAAAGCTCTTGATCCTGACAAGAGCCCCAGTTTGTTATGGACCAGACTTCAAAATATATGAAGAACATAGCATTGACCCTAACTTTTTCTTCTTTTAAAGGCAAGTGCCAGGCATTGCAGTCAATTGGTCAAACTATCAATCTTGAAGCAAAACGCGCTTTATTCATTTACTGTAGTTAAAATATAACAAGAGAAAGAATTGGAATGCCTTAAACTCTATTGAAAATCTTAATCTGTTCCCAGATAGTAACAACCCATAAATGTACGCTTGGCCAAAGCAAATTCCATAAACTGGATTTTCTGACATGCAATTCTAGCAGCAGGAAGGGAACCCCCAGCTTTTAGCTGTAACAGAGAGGATACAACTTCCACATCCAGTTTCAAGACCCCAGCAGCAACTGCTACTGAAGGTTAAGACTTAAAAAGAAATCCTGGTTCTGTGGGAGATTGACCCCCACCTATTCAGACTGCTTCTGTTGTTCCAACTTTCTTTTTTAAAAAAAAAAGCCCCAAGACCTCACAAACGGTTTACTTTATTAGCTTTACAGCACTTTGTCCCAAACTTAGTTCGTAAAAATAACCAGGACCAAATACACCTCTTAAAGCCAGACTATCGTCACAGAGAGCAGCCCGATGATCTGACAGGGCTATGGTGACTTTACATTATAAAGCCCTGTGTCTATGTTCTTCAGTTATCACTTTGACTAGCCCTGCCACATTCAGCATCGGTTTGTGCACATACAGCACCAGGTGCCACTGCTCTTGCATCTCCTTTAGAATTATACCCTGTGTTTTATTGTCGTCTCCTCATTCTTCCTGCTAACATAGGTCAGTTCTCACTTCTCTGGTGAAATGGGCAGACACATTTGATGCAATGTGATTGTGTCCTCTGGGAATCTATTGCAGTTCTCTCTCAAGTCGTGAGGGTCTTGTTTTTTTCTTGAATTCCCCCAATCATCCACAACAAGCCATTTCCCTAATGATGGTCCCCATAAGCAGCAATCAGGCTCCGTGAGCGAGGGTGAATGTTCAGGTTTACACACAGTCCATTCCCTGTTGAACGTAAGAACTAGGAGCAGGAGTAGACAGTTCAGCCCCTCGAACCAGCTGTGTTCATTGTTATAATGGTGGCTGATCTCATCTCAGTCTCAACTCCCCTTTCCTGCCGCTCTCCTGGACCCTTCAGCTATCTGTCTCTTCCTCAAATTTCCTCACTGCACTGACATTCGTCACGCTGGGGTAGTATAATCCACAGCCTTTGAGGGGAGTAATTTCTCCTCGTCTCTGTTTTAAATCTGCTGCCCCTTATCCTAAATTTGTGACATCTTGTTCTAGATTGCCTTACAGGGAAAACAGTCTGCCTACGTCCACTTTGCCAATCCTTTTTGCTTCTGATATGTCTCAATTACGTCTCATCTCATCTCATTCTAAACTCCACAGATGATAGATCTAATCTGCTCACAAGACAAACCCCTCACCTTTGGATACTCTCTCATATATCTGTGTCTTAGCTCCTGCAGCCTTGAAAGCTCACCTCCCACATCAGAGATAGCAAAACTGCGGATGCTGGAGCCAGAGATAACACCATGTGGAGCTGGAGGAATGCAGTAGGCCAGGCAGCATCAGAGGACCAGGAAAGTTGACGTTTCGGGTCAGGGCCCTTCTTTGGAATTGGGGAGGGGGGAAGGGAACTCTGCCCAGTCCATTGTGTTCCTCCAGCTCCATTATATCTCACCTCCTACATCATTTGCTTCTGTTCATGCCCCATTGGCAGTTATTACATAACGCAGGCTTCTTCCTGTTGCTTTTTACCTCTGAGTTGCATAAGTTACCAAGCTGGATCTTCAAGGCTGTCAGGTTCTTCCAGTTGCCAGTATGTCTTTCCTGTTGTGGCACAGTAGCTTTTAATTCAAAATAAAACCTTTTGAGGCAACGCTGGCTCTTGAGGGAGCTTTTGGGGTTCAGGATAGAAGATTCGTAGTGTTTGTAGAGATTCCTGGAAGGCCATTAGTTTTTTTTTTCTTAGTCACTAAAAATACACGGAAATGTTTGACACAACTAGTTTTAATGATTTCCCCAGAATAGAGCTTAGAATGCATGGATTCCCACAGCTCATTGAGACTACTGTTCCCTGTAAGGCCTTAACCAGTGAATCCTATGTACTCATTCTTCCTCTAAGGCCCTGTATGTGTTTGTTTTCTGAAGAGTATATTTTATTGTATGCACTGCATATATAATGTATAGATATATGTTGTTACTCAACTGATTGTGGCCTTGACTGTCTGATCATTTGCCACATTGTTTGTGTGTTTGAATGCTAAGAGGAGGGTTGATTTCCACCAGGAACTGTGAACGTCACTAAATTTGGAGAGAATTTCAAAACTGTTGAAATTGAGGGAAGGTTTAATATGTTTTTTAATTATGAATGGTGCTTTTGGCAGGTTAATCAGGGAGACACTGAACTAGTGGTAGTCAGGCCAGTTGCGAGATTGAAAACAATTGTCAAAACATCCAGAGGGCAGAGGAGCGCATTATGTTCAGCACGAGCGCAGATTCAGTTGTACCTTCCCAAAAGGAATTGGGTATGTTGCTGCAAGGTTAGAAAGTTTCAGGGGCATCGAGAAAAGAGTAAAACGATGCATTTAATCAGATCATTCCTTCGAATAGACTTCTCCAGTGCTCCATTGCCTTTGCTGGTATAGAATGCTCTAATTCAGAGTTGTTGTCAGATCCTGTACTGCTTCACAATTTGCTGAAGCAAGAGCTGTGCCAGCACCTTTCTCAGGCGGCTGCTAAGTGGCCGCTGATTGGATTCTGTTAATTTAGCAGGACACCCTCTAAAGTGCTCCAATCTCTTCTGTTTCAGGGTTCTGCCGATCCCCGCCGGTGATGATTGCTGGAGGGCGTGTTTTTGTTTTGCCATGCGTGCAGCAGATTGAGAGGTAATGAGAGAACTGGTTGGACAGTGGGTCAGTCACTGTCCTTCACCCCCTGCCCTGCCCCCATCCCCCCTTTCCCTCTGGGACTGGTTGAGACAGTAGGAAAGGACACTGTCCTTTCCCCTGGGACTGTTTGGGACAGTGGATAAGCCAGTCTCTTGGCTGAGTAAGGTGGGAGGCGGAAGGGCATGGAATTTTTGCCGCTTTTCCAACTGAATAATGTTGCAATGCTCCTAGCCCCGCAGTCTGTTCTCTGCCTCGAACTGATACTGCTTATAACCTTCTATGTCTCTGCCATTCTCTCTCTAGAATTTCCTTGAGCACTCTAACGCTGAATGTGAAAAGTGAGAAGGTGTACACACGTCACGGTGTCCCGATCTCCGTCACAGGAATTGCTCAGGTACAGTGCTGCCCAGACTGCCCCCCCCCCCCCGCCTCCTCTCCCCCCCCCCCCCCCCAAGTATGGCTGAGTGGGGTTGTTCCTCTTCACTCAGTAAAGGACCCCATACTGGATCAATGTAACAAAATGATTTTGTCTCAGTGAGCAGTCTCCTTTAAAGGGAGAGCCGTTTTATGAGTAACGTGTATATTTTATTAAATCAAATTGTGTGGTCTCTGCCTTCCTGTAATTCTCGCTCGAAGTTCAGTTGAGCAAACATTCGAGGCCTTGAATTATTCTACCCCCAGTGTTTAATCTCTCTCACTCCCATCAAACAAGAGATCGGAAGTCACAATCAGGGGTTGTCCAAGTATAGTTGAAAGTTTGTTTCTTTGTGATGTTTGTGGAAGGATGCTGGGTTAAAGTCTGTTCCAAAGACCGGTGTCCATGTGTCAAAATAGGCAGAAAAAGTCTCTGAGGTTCACAAAGGTTTTATTTTAAACAACAGTTTCCACCGCACCCTTCTGGATCTTTGCTCTGCAGAAGCCAAATCTGTCCACCCCCAACACTTCCACCCCTTACAGCTTTTTTTATATAATATTTTATAAAAGCCCCACCACCGAATTAACAAAAGGAGTCCAGTTCATGTTACTTTTAATCCATCCGTGCGGACACATTACGGTATGTGTCTGGGGTTGGGGGTGGTTGGTGGAGGTGCATTTTGAATTCAGACCTTCTGTCCCAGAGGCAGGGAGACTGCCACTCTGCCACAAGTGCTCCTAGTTCCCAGCTCATGCCTTTATTTCAATATGTGGCCACCAAGTCATCTGTGTGACAAATGTAAAAATAACAAGTTACAGGCACTGTTCCCGGGGGGATAGTATGACAATAACACAAAAAAAAGGTTGTGTGTGTGTTTGTGTGAGAGAGAGAGAGAGAATGAAATTAAAATGGAGTTGGAAAGGGAGCAAGTGAAACACCAGCCACTGCATGATTCATGTCTTTTGTAGCTTTGAGGGTGTTGGTGAAAGCCCCCAGCTCTCTCTAATTATCGATAAGCCACTTCCAAGTCCCCTGAGCCACTCATTAAAATGCCAGTTGATAATCGCTACCCACCAGTGGCAGAATAAGCACGAGAAAAATAAGGAAAGGAGCTGATTAAATTCAGTTGGAGATGCTGAAATAATGTGCTCCAGTCACTGTGGCACCTACGTTTCTCCAGAGGTGGGCCCCCTTCCCTAGGGGCACCCTGGCACAAGCATAGATGCAGGAAGGAGGGGATGGAAGATCCCCTCCGCAGCCTGCTGCCTGTGCCTGTTGATGGTTACTTGCACCACACCCACAAGGAGACTGTCTGACCTGCTCACCTGTCCTCTCTCCGTGGGTGCCCAGAGATCAAAAGCGCGGAGCTGAAGTGTTGGGGGGTAGAGAACCAAAATCCAGGTTTTTAAACTGGACTATAGATTGAATAATAGGGAGAGGGTGAATAGGCTGGGGTTATTTTCTCTGAACCGTTGGAGGCTGGGAGACCTTGTGGAAGTATTTAAAATCATGAGGGGCGTAGATAGGGTCAACGACCAAGGTCCATTTCCCCAGAGTAGGGGAACTCAAAACTGAAGGAGGTGGGCTTAAGGTAAGAGGGGAAAGATTTAAAAGTGACCTAAGGAGCAACTTTTTCATGCTGGGTGGTGAGTGTATGCAGTGAGCTGCCAGAGGTGGTGATAGAGACTGGTACAATTATAACATTTAAAAGGCATCCCGATGGGTACATGAACGGCAAGAGTTTGGAGGGAAATGGACCAAATGCTGGCAAATGGAACTAGATTCATTTAGGTTATACAGATGGGCATGCAAGTGTTGGACTGAAGGCTCTGTATCTGAGCTGTACAGCTCCGATTGCAGGCTTGGATGGCCAAATGGCCTGTTCCTGTACTGTATTATTCTTTATTCTTTGACTGTAATTAAACCGGTGGAGCAACCTGCAGACATAGTTCACAGGGTCTGCAGCACTGTGTAATAAACAGTTGGGCTGGGAGTCCATGAACCCCATCAAACTGATCACGTGGAACTGTTGCACACAAAACCCCCTTCACCCCAGATCCCAAAGGAGAGCAGGAGGAGTTCTGCATGGAGAGCCCCACTGAAGTGGGCCGCCCCCTTACTGTCCAGTGGAAACTGGAGTGCCAGAGCATGCCCAGATGACAGATAAAGAAGAAGAAAGCAATTGGCATGCAGCAGCAGTGGCTTGTACAGACATGCTTTGAAAGTCTGATCTGTACTTCCAGCCGTGCTTTTTTTTTTAAACAACCTATTGGGATGTGCTGTGACACACACCTCTGGCACAGATGGGACTTGGACTCAGACCTTCCTGTGACTCTACTGTTGCATTGAGTGCCATGGGAAAAGACCCTTGCTCTTGATATTTTTCAGTCAGCCTGTCAGAGATGTTATTACACGTCTCTGGAGTAGGTGGGACTTTATTTGGACTACCTGGCCAAGAGGTGAGGACACTACTGCAGCATACATTCCAACAAGTTTTGCCTGCTTACCCTAAAGCAGTTTGCCCTTGAATGGGCTTGCGCTTCCTACACTGACAAGTGCCCAGGTCCTGTGTAAAGATTGTGACGAAGGGAAAGGGTAGACAGTGCTTTAAAAGGCAGTGTTCCTTCCCTGGCAGTGTCGACCTCACTTTTGTGTTTAAGTCTCTGGCTTGGAACTTGAGCCCAGAACTGTCTATCTCTGACAGGCTTGCTGCCAACTGTTCCATTCAAGCCAGTGCCTGCAGTGGTGAATAATGATTTGATTTCCTAGAGACTGTGTCTCTTGAGGAATCTCTCTACATTAATGGCCTTTATGCTTTGTTAATGGGTTCTCCTGCCTGATGTGAAAGCAGAATTAAGATTGATGTGGGAAGCCTGGTGGTGCTTTTGGTGCCATTTGAAAGTAAAATCATCCCTCAGCTGCATTTCCCGTAATGTAACATTTAAACTGATTCCGTTCTGAACTCCACCCCCACCCCCTCCAACAATGTCTAAGAGTCAGCGCGGGGCCAATACCTCCCCTCACCCTGGTCTGGGATAGCAGAAGGAGCTGTCATGTGTTCTCAAAGTCGAGACGGACCCTGGTCCTTCACTGGACTCAAACCCTTTTCCGATCATCATCTCCTGTTTTGTTACAGAATGTGAACAGGTCAAAGTCCTTTCTGATGCCACCGCTATGCAGCGTCCTGAACTGTTTTGGCCCGCACAGCCCTGGACTTTCCTCTGAACCTCCCCGAGTGCTTACTGAAATTTGCTGTGCAGGCAGTTCTGGCGAACACCAGCTCATTGAGTTTGCAATAAGTGTTCAGTGTGTCGTCACTCATCCTCAACATCCAAACAAGACCCAAATCTCCAACGTTTCATTGATTCCTTGCAGAGTGTGTAATCTGTTAACAACATCAGTTGATAGGCTAATTGGACGAAAAGGCTGGTAGGATCTCAGGGGTATTAAAAATTGGACAGTTGGCCAAGATTGTTTGGATAAGATTTCTGCACAGTACAAACATGTTAATCACTCTAATCTGCCCAGGAACGGGTTTATTACTCTAATCTGTGCAGCAGGAATGAATTGGAAGGGGTTTGAACTTTGGAGAATCTGTTTCATGGATTTTTCAGGAAAGCGTGCCATCCATTCAGATCTGTAAAATGGGAGTGGTTGTGATTTATTGCAGTATGTCCGGCAGGAATGAACAGTCAGGGATTTGATGCATCAGAATCCGTTCCTAGGAGTGAACGGAAAAGTATTTAATTTACTTTTTAAAAGGTAGGGATTACAGGGTGATAGGGGAGACTGAATGTGAAGAGATTCAATCTGGTAGGAAGGTGTGGAATGGCCTTGCTACTTTGCGATTAGCCATTTTACCAACATCTTCTGTTTGCCGTGAGCTTTGTAAACTTTGTTCCTGCCCGGTTTAGATTTGACATTTTGTTTCTTCCCCCTCCTGTGGAGCTGATCCGTTTTCAGTCTAACTGAGTTCAGCCTCCTCCTGAGTGACCTCTTCCTGTTCCAGGTGAAGATCCAGGGGCAGAATAAGGAGATGCTGGCTGCTGCCTGCCAGATGTTCCTGGGCAAGTCGGAAACGGAAATCGGGCAGATCGCCCTCGAGACGCTGGAGGGTCACCAGAGAGCCATCATGGCGCACATGACAGTGGAGGTAGGATTGATCTGTCCTGGTCTTGCCCAGCCCTGACCTTGCGCCTCTTCTCCGTTCAGATGACTCTTGGGTGGGCGAAGGAGCCAGGTGGTACGACGGGCTCAAAAACCCAGCCTCAGCCCTGCCTCACCCTGGGGGAGGTGGGGGTGCTGGGACTTTTCAAGAGACTTGCGGCTGCCACTTCGTTTTCCCTCGATTGTCACCGATGTTGCTGTTCTCTTCCTAGGAGATCTACAAAGACCGGAAGAAGTTTTCGGAGCAGGTGTTCAAAGTGGCATCTTCCGACCTGGTCAATATGGGCATCGGGGTGGTCAGTTACACTTTGAAGGACATCCACGATGACCAGGTAAAGGCCTCGGGGTGGGAGTGGTCCTAATTAATGCCCTTCAACAAGCCTACTGTGCGTCAGTGTTGAGGGAGGAGTGCATTACTCATCCAGTATATACTCACTGTGATGTACCCCTCACCTGTAATGTTGTCTCCTGTATTCTGTCTGTGTGATGTACCCCTCACCTGTAATGTTGTCTCCTGTATTCTGTCTGTGTGATGTACCCCTCACCTGTAATGTTGTCTCCTGTATTCTGTCTGTGTGATGTACCCCTCACCTGTAATGTTGTCTCCTGTATTCTGTCTGTGTGATGTACCCCTCACCTGTAATGTTGTCTCCTGTATTCTGTCTGTGTGATGTACCCCTCACCTGTAATGTTGTCTCCTGTATTCTGTCTGTGTGATGTACCCCTCACCTGTAATGTTGTCTCCTGTATTCTGTCTGTGTGATGTACCCCTCACCTGTAATGTTGTCTCCTGTATTCTGTCTGTGTGATGTACCCCTCACCTGTAATGTTGTCTCCTGTATTCTGTCTGTGTGATGTACCCCTCACCTGTAATGTTGTCTCCTGTATTCTGTCTGTGTGATGTACCCTTCACCTGTAATGTTGTCTCCTGTATTCTGTCTGTGTGATGTACCCCTCACCTGTAATGTTGTCTCCTGTATTCTGTCTGTGTGATGTACCCCTCACCTGTAATGTTGTCTCCTGTATTCTGTCTGTGTGATGTACCCCTCACCTGTAATGTTGTCTCCTGTATTCTGTCTGTGTGATGTACCCCTCACCTGTAATGTTGTCTCCTGTATTCTGTCTGTGTGATGTACCCCTCACCTGTAATGTTGTCTCCTGTATTCTGTCTGTGTGATGTACCCCTCACCTGTAATGTTGTCTCCTGTATTCTGTCTGTGATGTACCCCTCACCTGTAATGTTGTCTCCTGTATTCTGTCTGTGTGATGTACCCCTCACCTGTAATGTTGTCTCCTGTATTCTGTCTGTGTGATGTACCCCTCACCTGTCATGTTGTCTCCTGTATTCTGTCTGTGTGATGTACCCCTCACCTGTCATGTTGTCTCCTGTATTCTGTCTGTGTGATGTACCCCTCACCTGTCATGTTGTCTCCTGTATTCTGTCTGTGTGATGTACCCCTCACCTGTCATGTTGTCTCCTGTATTCTGTCTGTGTGATGTACCCCTCACCTGTCATGTTGTCTCCTGTATTCTGTCTGTGTGATGTACCCCTCACCTGTAATGTTGTCTCCTGTATTCTGTCTGTGTGATGTACCCCTCACCTGTAATGTTGTCTCCTGTATTCTGTCTGTGTGATGTACCCCTCACCTGTCATGTTGTCTCCTGTATTCTATCTGTGTGATGTACCCCTCACCTGTCATGTTGTCTCCTGTATTCTGTCTGTGTGATGTACCCCTCACCTGTCATGTTGTCTCCTGTATTCTGTCTGTGTGATGTACCCCTCACCTGTCATGTTGTCTCCTGTATTCTGTCTGTGTGATGTACCCCTCACCTGTCATGTTGTCTCCTGTATTCTGTCTGTGTGATGTACCCGTTGCACTCTCCAGCACAATCCATTAGCATTTGGCAGCATTGCAATAACTTGTTTGGAGGAGAGGAATTGTCCCCCTCGCCCAGATTCCCTAAACCGGACCCTTTTGTGTTTTTTAAACATTTTTAAGAACCTGAGGGTGTTTATTCCGCCGTTGACTCTTTGTTTTCAAGGTATCTGGCCAGTAGTTGTAATGGTCCTCCCTGTCTCTACAGGGTTACCTGCATTCGCTGGGGAAATCCCGCACTGCCCAAGTGCAGCGTGATGCCCGAATCGGAGAGGCTGAGGCGAAGCGAGACTCTGGCATCAAGGTATCTGGGTGTCGTGCCTTTGGGGAGAGTTGGTGAAGGAGCATGAGGGAGGGGTATGGGGGAAATGCCTTCTCCTGCAGCTGGAGGTGAGTGACAATGTGAGTGATCCTTTGAAACCTTCCTCCCTCTCTCCCTCCCTCCCCCACACAGGAAGCGAAGGCCCAGCAGCAGAAAGTCTCAGCACAGTACGTGAACGAGATCGAGGTGGCCAAAGCTCAGCGTGATTACGAGCTGAAGAAAGCCGTTTACGACACGGAGGTGAACACCAAGAAAGCCACTTCCGACCTGGCCTACCAACTGCAGGTCAGTGAGGTTAGAAGTCAGAGGCTACACAGAGCTGCCTCAACAATAGCTGGTTGTGGCCGAGGGCTCGGGAGTTTGGGCAGACCTGGCCTACTCCCTGCGGTTCACGGGTCAGGCAGGCTCAGCCCACCGACTGCAGGTCAGCAGGGGCTTCAGGTCATTTCGGCCTTCCCTGTCAACTCCAGGTTTCTGGAGTCTGGAAGGCCTGTCTAACTGACTGCAGCTCATTGAGGTTGGGAAGGAATTAAGGGTCAGGCAGGTTTGCACCCCAACAAGTGTGTTAGGGGTCAGCCAGGCTAGGCTTCCTGATTGAAGATCTGTGGGGTCAGGGGTCAGGCAGGCTTGGCCTATTGACTGATTGAGTGTCAGGAGTTGGAATGGGTGTGTCTGCCTGTGCGGGGTTTGCATGTTCTCCCTGTGTTTTCTCACCCTCACCCTCACCCTCACCCTCACCCTCACCCTCACCCTCACCCTCACCCTCACCCTCACCCTCACCCTCACCCTCACCCTCACCCTCACCCTCACCCTCACCCTCCCCCCACACACACCATAGTCCAAAGATGTGCAACTTGGGTGGGATTGGCCATGCTGAGTTGCTCCTTAAAGTGCAGCAATGTGCAGGCTTAGGTAGGTTAGCCACGGGAAATGCCAGGTTCAGGGGATAGGATCGGGATGCTTATCGGAGGGTGGTGCACACTGGATTGGCCTCATGGTTTCTTCTCACACTCTGGGGATTCTGAGAGGTAATGAGGACCAGGGATCAGGTTGTTTGAATAGTTGGCGAGCTGTGCCATTGGGTGGAACTGGGGGCATAGAGCTGTCAGTGTCAGCTGCGATGGACGAGGTAGACATTAATCCTGTTCCCTGCCCGCCTCGTGCGCCACAGGTTGCCAAGACCAAGCAGCAGATCGAGGAGGAGAAGATGCAGGTCCAGGTGGTGGAACGTGCCCAGCAGATCCAGGTCCAGGAGCAGGAGATCCTCCGCAGAGAGAAGGAGCTGGAGGCCAAGGTCAAGAAGCCAGCTGAGGCCGAACGTTACCGACTGGAGAAACTGGCTGAAGCTGAGAGGTAGGAGCAATCAGTCAGAGATTGAAGGGAAAGCAGAGGAGGGCAGAGATTCGGGAAGGGTCTCGGGAGACAGGCACTGCGAGAAACCTTGAGCGCTCTGGGTAACAGAGATGGGATTGCGTTACTCCTCTTGCTTTGGCAGTCCCTTTGGATCCAGGTCTGGAACTTGCTTCCAGTCTAGTCTGACGGATCCTGAAATAGACAGTCAATTGAATGAACAACTCGCAGCGCCCCTTGCATCTGGGACAGGGGTTGCCGGAAGGGTTGCGCAGATTTGGCGTTAGGAGGTTTGTGCACTCTCTGTCCAAGACCTTGATGTTAGTCCCGCACATTCTCTTTGTTGTCTTCCCTGAATTTGGTTGGTGACAAGCTGGAGTCTACCGTGAGTTGGAGGGGGATGTTTGATGTCTTTGGTGCTTTTAGCTTCTTGCAAATCCTTGCTGCCGGAACTGATTCCTGGGTGAACAACTTGCACAGGGGCCTGGTATCAGCCACATGGACTCTTTACCCCATCCGGTGAGGTGGAGTTGGAGAGATTAGTGGCTTTATGCTGGTCAGGTTAATTTTGGAGGCGAAGTCACTGTTGTGTTGAATTACACCAAGTGCCTGAAGTGGAGCTGAGGTGCTCCAGTTAGCCAGGTACAGTGTGAATGAGACGGAGTGCGTAGTATGGGGTACAGTGGAGCTACTGAATGTACGCAGTATTGCTGGGGTTAGTGGAATCCCAAGTCAAGAGCTGGACAGTTTGCAACAGAGTGCCATGTGTGGGAGGAATGTTTGCAGTAGAAGTTTCTTCTTTTCCCCCCAATTCCTTCCCTCTTGCACATTTACATATCCATAAATGGTACAAAGTTGTAGAGACCCCCAGGGAAGGTAGTGGATATCAGTGGGTGAGTCAGGGGAGTTCACTTATGCCCCTAATGCTCCAGGGCATGCTCACCCGCTCTACATCAAACAGCATTGTTATGGGATCCTCTTCAGTCAGCTGAGAGGGCAGATCAGACCCAAGCCCCTTTGCAAACAGTACTCCTTCAGCACTTCTTGGTATTTACGTACACATCTCTGGAATGGGGACTTAAGTGCAGAGTTTAACATGAAGAAATGTTGCCTTTATTTTTGAGCCTGTCCGGGTGTGAAGTTGAGAGTTCTCAGTTCTGTTCTATCTGCCATGTCCTGTCTTTCCACTCTGATCCAACGGTGTCTCTTGCTCTCTAGGTTGAAGCTCATCATGGAAGCTGAGGCAGAGGCGGAATCCATTCGAGTAAGTCATTTTTTCCTGTTGTAGAGAGCCTTGCTCAGAAACCTGTGGATGTCTGTGTCCAGAACTGGGCCCAGTACCACAGATTAGCCTGGAGGGACATAAGTGTAAAATTGACCAGAATGGTACCAGAGCTTCAGGGCTAAAATTATTGGTAGCTGGATTACATGGGCTGAGTTTGTATTAATATAGCAGCTCTTCTGAAGAGTCAGCAGAGGTGCAATAAACCAGTTAACCTCTTTCAGTACTGCTTAACCATCATACTTAAACTGGTTTTCTTTTCACACAAGGAGCATGGGGTCATTGGAAAAAGCAGCAGGATTAGGCCATTCAGCTCCGAAGCCTGCACTGTCTCTGTATAAGATTGTGATTGATATGATTTTTATCTCGAATGCACATTCTCACTTAACGCTGATAACCTTTCACGCCCTTGCTTATCTGGAATCTATCCGACATGCCTTTAAAATGTTCGAAGGCTCTGCTTCTGCTGCCTTTTGTAAAAGACAGTCACAAAGATTCCTTGTGAGAAAAGATTTACAGTGTGTTGACTCCTTCCTTTCAACCCTTCTAGATCCTCCGATAAGAGGAAATTCACTGTCATGTCCACCCTTTAGAGCCTTGCTTGTTTCCATCAAGTCACATCTTACCTAAAATCCAGTGCGTGCACGCCTAGACTGTTCTCCCTTTTCTCATAAGAGAACTGGCTCATTTCAGATATTAGTCTAGCAAACCTTGTTTGAACTGCTTTCAGAGAATTTACATCCATCCTTAAGGTGACCAGTACTGAATGCCTGTACAACTAAAACATAGCCTCCCACAGCTTCCCTTGCGTAAGAAGATAATGTTCTGTCACTTCTAATTGCATCATAGAATACACCCTGCAATGTGGAAGCAGCCCATTCAGCCTATCGAGTCCACACTGTCTCTCTGCGAAGGGCATCCCACCCAGACCCATCTTCCTCTAACCCCGCATTTTTCCCCTGGCTAACCTAGTATCCTGCACATCCCTGGACACTGTGGGCAATTTAGCATGGTCAATCCACTCTAATCTGCCCATCTTTGGACTGTGGGAGAAAACCCATGCAGATATGGTGAGAATGTGCACAGTCTGCACCGAGAGTCACCTGAAGCTGGAATTGAACCTGGGTCGCCGGTGTGGTGAGGCAGTAGTACTAATCACTGAGCCACACCCGTGTTCATGCACAAAGACACCCAGATCCCTCTGTATCTCGGAGCTTTTCAATCTCTCACCATTTAGCTAAATTGCTTTTTATTTTTCCTGCTGAAATGGACAGTGTGACATTTTCCCACATAACACTTGTGTACCAGATGTTTGTCTACTCATTCATCTGTATCATTTTGTAACCCGTGTGTCCGCTTCCCAACTTATCTCTGTGTCATCAGTAAATTTGACAATGCCGTCTGTCCCTTCATCCTTGTTAGTAATAGTAAACCATTATTTGTAAACTCTATTTCACTATTATTTCTTGCCAATTAGAGAAAGACCCATTTAGATCTACCTCTGTGTCCTTCAGTCTGCTATACATATCAGTATGCCACCCTACACATGACCCTTTATTTCCACAGTAACCTTTGATATGGTGCCTTCTCAAATGCCTTCTGGAAACGTAAATACAGCATATTGACTGGTTTCCCCTTGATCTTCAATACATCTTACTTTCTCAAAGAACTCTGGCATGGGCTGAATGGGCTTCTGGCTGTAAAAGTCGGAGTCTGTTGTTTAAATATGATTTTCCTTTCACAAGTCCACACTGCCTCTGTCTGGTCACCTTAAATTTATCAAAGAGACCAGCTGTAACTCTTTAGTAATAGCCCTTAAGATTTTCCCAATGACAGATGTTAAGCTAACAGGCCTGTAGCTTCCTGCTTTATGTCTGCTGCCCTGTCTGAACAAAGGACTTACATTTGCTATTTTCCAATCTAACGGGATCTCCCACAAACCTGTGTACCAACTATGTCACTTGCCGCTCTCCTTAAACATTGGGATGAATCCATCAGGAGCTGGTACCTGGCAGCTCCAGCAATCCATTCAGTCCCACTCCTGTAGTGACTGTAATTTTCCAGAGTTCTTCCCTTTCGTTTCCTGATTTGTAGCTAGAGGCCTCCAGCCGTTATTCTTCGCCTCTCTGCTGAGGACTGATGCAAAATACTGCTTCAGTTCATCTGTTGTCTCTTTACTTTCCATTATTAATGTTTCAGGCTGACTTCTCAGAGGACCAGTGCTAATGTAGTTAACTCTTGTGTCATTAGAGGTCTGCAGCATGGAAACAGGCCCTTTCGCCCAACTTGTCCATGCCGCCCAGTTTTCACAACTTAAACTAGTCCCATTTGCATGTGTTTGCTCCATACACCTCCATACCCATCCCATCCAAATTCCTGTCTAAATGCTTCTTAAAGGACAAAATTGTACTCCCCTCCACCACTATTTGGGCAGCCCGTTCCAGACACTCACCACCCTCTGTGAAAAAATTGTGTCCCAACCCCTGACCCTTCTGTGTTTCTTCTCTCTCAACTTAAACCTATGCCTTCTAGTTTTAGACTCCACTATCGTGGGGAAAATCTGTTGGCTACCTTGTCTATGCCCCTCATGATTTTATAGCCCTCTGTAATGTCTCCTACACTCCAGAGAAAAACATCACAGCTTATCCAGCCTTAATGATGCTTTAAATACTGAGAGAAAGTCTTACTATCTGCTTTTATATTTCTTAGCTTTCTTTTGTATCCTAAATTTTCTTTGCTAGTACATTTTTAATCTTGACAAAAACAAAGTTGCTGGAAAAGCGCAGCAGGTCTGGCAGCATCTGTGAAGGAAAAAGCAGAGTTAACGTTTCGGGCCCAGTGACCCTTCCTCAGTACTGAAACATTTTTAATCATCTATTGCTATTATTTATATTCAGTCAAATATGAACTGGCATCTGTTTTGCTTTAGATTTTTATTTAAGTTTGGTATATTAAATGTTTTTAATCCCAGATCACTGGAGCTTTTCCAAATTAAAGTCAGGAGATTATTTTCCTTTAAGGAAGGAGATGGAGAACATGGGTTACATGTGGTAAAATGGTATAGACAGGCTATTATCAGAGGTGGGGAAAACATCTGAGCAGCTGCAATACCAACGCTGGGGGTGTTTTTGGCTGTTTCTGAATATATGCCATTGCTTTGCTTCCTCTGTAGGTGAAGGGAGAGGCTGAGGCCTTCGCCATTCATGCCAAGGCTAAAGCTGAGGCTGAGCAAATGATTAAGAAAGCAGAGGCCTTCAACGAGTACAAGGATGCTGCCATGGTCGATATGGTGCTGGAAAAGCTCCCTGAAGTGAGTGCTCTGGACGGCACGATATCCCCACCCTGTAGCTGCGGAATTGTGATGAGCCTGAAACTCCAATCTGGGGTGGTTGGGAGGGGGACTGTGGGTGGGGTTGGGGAGGGGGAGGGGTGGGTGTTAGGTATTTTTGTCTGATGTTCTGTAAATTCATCTCCCCCCCTTGCCTCCTTCGCAACCCTCCCACGCACCTCGTCACCATCGACACTACCACTGCTTAGAATCATAGGGGACTTTTTAAAACTAATTTAGTGGAGATATTGGCTTCGCTGGCAGGGACAGAATTTGTCGCAAATCCACCAATTGCCCTTGAGAATGTGGTGGTGAGCTGCCATCTTGAGCTGCTGCCATCCATTTACTGCAGGTTGACATGTGGTGCTGTTAGTGAGGGAGTGCCTGGATTTTGACCCAGTCACAGCCAAGAAATGGAGATGTATTTCCCAGGAAGGGTGGTGAATGATTCAGAGATGAACCTGCAGATGGCAATGTTGCCATGTAACTGGTGCCCTTCTCCTCGATGGAAGGGGTTGTGGGTTGAAAACAGCTGTTTTGGGAACCTTGTTGAATATCTGCTGTGCATTTTGTAGATGGCGCACTGCTGTGATTGAGTGTTAGTGGTGTTTATGGATGTGCTGACTAGCAAATAAGCTGCTTTGTTCTGGATGGCATCAAGCTTCTTGGGTGTTGTCGGAGCTGCACTCGTCTAGTCAAGTGGGGAGTATTCCATCACCGTCCTGACCTGTGCCTCGTAGATGGTGGACAGGCTTTGGGGATGCAGGAGATAAACTATTTGTTGCAGTATTCCTAGCCTCTGATCTGCAGTTGTAGCAACAGTACTCATATGGCTAGGTCCAGTTCAGTTTCTAGTCAACAGTAATACCCAGGATTGAGATATTGGGGTATTCAGTCACGATTATCGCCCGGTTTATCAGTTGCTGTTTTTGCTTTTTGGCACAGAAGTGTTGACACTTGGCCAATCTGTGAGACAGCTATCCCCATTTTGGAGCAGCACGGTGGCTCAGCGGTTAGCACTGCTTCCTCACAGCACCAGGGACTTGGGTTTGATTGTACTCTCGGGCAGCTGTCTGTGTGGAGTTTGCACATTGTGTTTTCCCCCCAAGCCCGTAAAAGTGTAGGGTAGGTGGATTTGTCATGGGAAATGCGGAGTCACAGGGATAAAGTAGGGGGTTGGGTCTGGGTGGGATGCTATTTGGAGGGTCATTGTGAACTTGAAGGGACGAATGGCCTGCTTCCACGCTGTCAGGATTCTATGATTTTGGTACTAGTAGGGGGAATCAGTAAGAAGCATCCTGTATGGTTGACACGCCTTAGTTTGCCTTGGTCATTTCTGGTGTCTCAGTTGATGCAAGGTAGTCTGCATTGTTCCGTTCCTCTTTTTTTTCCCCCAGCGTGCAGACTTCTTACAAGTTTGATACAACCAAGTGGCTTGCCAAACCTTTTCAGAGGCAGTTCAGAGTCGATCACATTACTGTGGATCGTGTATGGGCCAGGTCTTCTCCTGTGAACAAAGATGTTAAGGAACCATAGAGTCAGAGCTATACAGCATGGAAATAGATCCTTCAATCTGACTTGTCCATGCCGACCAGATATCCTAAATCAATTCTTTATTAATTCACAAGATGAAGGCATCGCTGACTAGGCAGCATTTATCGCCCATCCCTAATTGCCCAGAGGGCAGTTTAGTGTCAACCCACGTTGCTGTGGGTTTGGAGTCACATGTAGACTAGACCAGACCAGGTAAGGATGGCTGTTTGCTCCCCTAAAGGACATTAGTGAGCCAGGTGGGTTTTTACAGCAATTGACAATGGATTCGTGGTCATTACTTAATTCTTAATTTTATTGAATTCAAATTCTACCATCTGTTGTGGCAGGATTCAGACCTGGGTCCCCAGAATGTTACCTGCGTCTCTGGATTACCAGTTCAGTGGTAATACCACAAGGCCGTCACCTCCCCATAGTTCCATTTGGTCCATATGAGTATTTATTAGTTTGATCATCAGTTTCGTTTATTGAAAAATTCAAATGCACCATGTGCTGCAGTACATTTTTCAAAGCTGAAACCCTGGAATATTAGTCTAGCAATAACACCACAGTGTAATTATCTATCTGTCGTTGGATGGATACTGAAATGTTTCCTGGGAATGAGTCATTGAGTTGCTCAGCAGGGATACAGACCCCTTTGGCCCAATTTGTCTATCCCGACCAGAGCCTAAATTAAACCAGTCCCGTTTGCCAGCATTTGGCCCATATTGCTCTTAAACATTTCCTGTTCATGTAACCATGCAGATGCCTTTTAAATGTTTTTGTAATTATGCCAGATTCCTCCACTTTCTCTGGCAGCGCATTCCACACACGCACCACCCTCTGCGTGAAAAAGATGCCCGTCAGGTCCTTTTTATTTCTTACCCCTCTCACCTTAAACCTATGCTGTCCAGGTTTGGACTTCCCTAACCTGGGGAAAAGAACTTGACTACCCATACCTCTCACACTTTTATCAACCTCTGTGAGGTCACCCCTCATCCAAGAATGAGGAATGTCACGAAAGGAATGGACTGGGGGAGGATGTGATGTTGTTATGTCACTGCATTATTAATCCACATCCGACAGTAGAAGCTTCAGTTGGTTACAAAAGTAATTGTAGTGAAAGCAAGCCTTCACTGGGTGGTCACAAAACCCTGGTGTGATATTTTCATCCCCGCTCTTACAGTCCCTGTACCAAATCCTCATGGATGGAGGAATTTTTTTTGTGTGTGGGCCAAGGACAGGCAGCTGAAGATATTGCACTCATTACTTGCCGTTGTTTGATCCAGGTTGCAGCTGAGATCAGCCAGCCCTTCTCCAAAGTGAAGAAGATCACTATGGTCAGCAGTGGCAACGGGGAGCTGGGAGCAGCCAAACTCAGCGGTGAGGTGCTCGACATCATGACCAAGCTCCCGGACACCATTGAGAAACTGACCGGAGTCAGCATTGTCCAGGTGAGTAACAAGGGTGGGTGGGTCGGACACTGTCCTTTTCTCCCCGCTGGGACTGAGTGGGACAGTGAGTTGGGGACTGGGTGGGACAGTGACTCAGACACTGTCTATTTTCCCTATCCCTATGGGGTAGTAACTTATGTTCTGTGAATTTGACTGTCCAACAGCAGCTTGCAATTGAGAGTTTTGGGGATGAAAGTAGCGATGGTTTAATTTCTTAAATTCTCTTTCCTTCCACGTCTTGCTACTTCCCGTCCTGTGTGCAGGGATCCATGAAACCCAGCCGAATGTCCTAATATGGAGGAGCAGGCGAGAATGGATGGAAGTGATCTGGCACACTCCCCGAAACAAGTGAGGTCCGACAGGGTTAGGGTTCGGGCTTGGGACGGGGATGAATGGTGTTCCAATGTTGCATTGTATATTCACCTCCGTGTCATTGTTAGTCTGCATGTCTTTGTCAATTACCTTCATTCTCCTGCTCAATGTTGTTCTGTTGGTAAATCTCCATATAGAAGGAATCAGGACACAAATGGGACAGTCATCCTGTAGGTCTTTGTCACTGTGCGTCATTTTCCTGAATCATGTACCTCTTCCAAAAGGTCCTACTGTTCTAAATTGTGCATTTTATCGTCTGTGTCAATCTTGGTGAGCTGCAGTGATGCCAAAACATTTCGGCATTTCATAACTGGAATCAGTCTGACATAAGTCAGGGAGGCAGCTGTTTTCATGGCTGGAGAAACTGCAAGCTGCTAGCAATGTCATATTTTGGTGAAGAATTTGATGGGGAGGGCACAGACAAAACAAAAAATGTTTTCATTTTTTTGTGGTTTGAGTGGCAGTGCCTTAACTTAGAATGTTCGTGTCTCTGACAAGATCTAAATTTTAACCAGTTTACCCCATTCATTTGGAGGATTATCATCATGTGTCAGGACATGTTAACACAATCCTGTGAAGTTCACCTCAGCTCTTTGAAACAATCACTTGGTGAAAAGAAAAAAGGTCAAAACAATCAATTACTGTGTTAAGATAACTCCAAATAATGTTTCTTTTGTAATATGTTGTGTACATATTATGTAGAATTGCCCTGTTGCCTGATCCTTCAGTGTAGACATTTAGAAACACTCAGTGTTACTGACAGCGTTTAACATAATTGTCCAGCTGCCCTGACAAAGTGAAATAAAACATCTTGTCTGCCTCGCTTCTGGCACTTATTTCCTAGCAGCGGTGGGTAAGATGTTGTGATTTTCTCGCGCGCGCCCTCTCTCTCGCTCTGTAATTGCTGAGAAACAAGGAATATGCACATCACAGAAACTGTGTTCATATCCATTTGGAATAAGGCACAATTTGACTGACCCTCTCTGGATCTTGAAAGAGAGGAGGAATATAGGGAGCCTCTTTTTCCACAGCGGACTTTGGAGAGAGGCAGGAGCTGGGTTTTGATCATGACGTTGTAGGACGATAGGAACTGGAAGAGGGTGATTAACCCTTTGTGCCTGGTCTACTGCTCAATAAGATTTGACTAACTCCATTGACCAGCCTTTTCTCCCCCTCGTCTCTTAATAGCTCTGTTCAACAGAAATCTGTCAATTCCCATTTCAGAAATAGCAATTGGCCCAGCACCAAAATCCCAACTGCCTTTCCTGCTCTGCTGCTTGGCCTGCTGTGTTCATCTAGCTCTACGCCGTGTTATCTCTGATTCCCCAGTATCGGCAGTTCCTACTATCTCTGCCTTTTACCAGCACTTGTTTATCCCTAACTTCACCCCTGAAGTGCTCTCTGCATCATCCTTAGTTTCATGCCCTGTTGTCTTAAACTTCCAAGTTTCCAATGGGTGGCACGGTAGCCCAGTGGTTAGCCCTGCTGCCTCACAGCACCAGGCACCCGGGTTCAATTCCACCCTCGGGTGACTGTCTGTGCGGAGTTTGCACATTCTCCCCGTGTCAGCGTGGGTTTCCTCCAGGTGCTCCGGCTTCCTCTCTCAGTCCAAAGATGAGCAGGTTAGGTGGATTGGCTAAGCTAAATTGCCTGTAGTGTTCATGGGTCTGTAGATTAGGTGGGTTACAGGGGGATGGGTCTGGGGTGAGATGCTCCAAGGGTCAGTGTAGACTTGTTGGGCCAAAGGGCCTGTTTGCACACTGTAGGGATTCTATGATTCAAACCAGTAGACGTAGTTTTTGACCAGCTACTCAACGATCTCACTTCTTACCTTTAAAAACTTTCAGATACGCCATCGTCTTAAATTCCAGTCCACACAGTTGTACTCTGTGTACTCATGATTTGCTTCAATCCTTAAGTCCAAATATTGTTCCCATAAATTTGCACCAATTTACATACATCCTAAAATGTTGTGCCTCGGCATGCCATAAGCAAGGTTTTGTAAGGCTGAAGTCTGATCTCTACCTGCACCCCCGCCCCTTGCTGTAGTCCTCCTGTCATGAAGGATGGTGTCCTTTGGTCCTTTGAGTTTTTTTGAACCTCTTCAGATTTTAATGGTCTGTGTGTGGGAGCCCCTAAATTCCTTTGATCTTCTGCAGATTGTAGTTTTTCGCCCATTCAGAAAGTACTTTCTGCTGTTATCTGAATCCATTCTCCAAGGTTCAGTAGTAGGGGCCGAACAGCTTCATCCTGTTCATTCATTCTGTTGTATGTGTTGTTGACTGGGATCTTGAACTTTTGGAGGCATCACCAGCCAAGACTGATTATCAGGATCACTCTGGATATTTACACATGTTCAGTCCCGATTTGGATTGGGGGTTGCAGTCCATAAGACCTTAAACATTGGAGCAAAAGTAGGCCCTTCAGCTCATTGAGTCTGCTCTATCATTCAATGGGATCATGGCTGATCTGATAATCCTGAAACCCATTATCCTGCCTTTCCCCATAACCATTGATTCCTTTACTAATTAAAAATCTATCTGAACCTTGAATTCGTTTAATGACTGGCTTCAACAGCTGTCTACAGTAAAGGATTCCACAGATTCCAACCCTCAGAGGAGAAATTCCTCCTTATCTCAGTCTTAAATGCACACCCCCTTATTCTGAGATTACACCCATTTTTGTCCAAGACTGTCCCATAGTGGGGGAAAGTAGCATTTCCATATTTGCTCCAAGAAATCAAGTCCTTTAAGAATCTTGCATCTGGTTTGTTTTTGATTCTTCTAAACTCCAATGAGTACAGGCCTAACCTACCCAACTTCGTCTCTTAAGAAAATCCCTTTCTAGTGAACAATCTTTGGAATGCCTGAATGAAGTATACTTTTCTTAAATAAGAGGACCAAACTTTATAGCATTCAGCTGTTTTCTTACTCGTCCCTTGTCTAGCTTTAGCAAAACCTCCCAGCTTTGATACTCCATTCTGTTTGGAAAAACAATCCAGGTGTCTCGCCTAATACCTGCTGAACTTGTATGTTAGCTTTTTGTGATTCCCTCTCTAGTGTTCTGCAATCTTTCTCCATTTAAAAAAAAATTAAGGTCTTCTATTCCTCCTACCAAAGTATTTAACCTAACCCCAGTATATTCCATCTGCCCAGTTTTCACCCCACTCTCTTAACCAGTCTGTTTCCTCTGCAGACTACTTATGATCGTCAGCGCTCGGCTTCTCTGATTTTTTTTTAACCATCTGCAAACTTGGCTGTAGTACATTCAGATTGGACCGTGGAACGCCAGGCTGGAATTTATCCCTGGTCTGCATGGTGGTTCCACTTTCGCCTTAACGGTGCCCCAGCCTGATGTATAGCGGCTGTGGAGCAGCTGAATTTCTGGTCAGCGATGCAGTGAGGCACTATTAGTTCTTTGGTTGCAGTCACACAGAATGCAGATTGTAGCACAAGTAAACTACCATTAGAGGTCAGTGTTACATTAGTGAAATTGAGATATGCCAACAGAGGTAAAGATCATTTGGTACTTTTTCTTTCTGGCATCAGGGAGGCAGCACACCGTCCAGATGCCTCATTGTCGGCTGCAGCCTGTTCCCCAGGTTACAGAGCCCCCTGTGCAATCGATTGCTTGGAACCTGGTATACCCTCATTACAGTACAGCCAGTCTCAGTACCAGAAACCTGGCTATCGGTACTAAACTCCCCCAAGAGGACACCCCCACCATCCCCTAAAACACCATACCTGTTTGAAATGGGGATAGCCACTGGAGACTTCTGCTATAACTGGCTACCGCTCCTATCATTCCTCGCGGTCAACCACTTACCTGCCTGTATCAGTGGTGTCTCCACCTTTGTGAAACTGTCATCCATCACACTCCCCTGCTGGTGTGACCTTCTCATTGCCTCTCACTGCCATTCCATCCAATCCATGCGATCCGGTGGGATTCGAACCCAAGCACACACGTAATCATCAGTAACATGGAAATTCTCCCACAACTGACCGGAGGAGCACGCCATTTCAGCCCCTTTAACAATCCACAGACCGTGAAATTACCTAAAGCCAAACACGTCACACTTTGCCCAAAAATGCAGTGTTGGCACAGTCTTACTGCTCTGGGATAACTTAATACCAATCCTTAATATTAAACGTCAGTCAAGATACAGATTGCAGAACAAACATAAGAGCAAAATGCCTTCACCGTATTCACTATTATAGATTTTCAAAAACAAAACAGATTAAGATTTAGAAATTTCACAAGTCTTAAAAATCAAGCACTTAAAATACATGAAGGGCAATTTTTTACACACAGGGTGGTCCGTGTTTGGAACGGAACTTCCTGAGGAAGTGGTGGATGTGGGTAAACTTACAACTTTTAAAAGACGTTTGAATATGTCAGGTTCGTTTTCAGAGACCCTCATGGACTTGATGCAAAAACAAGACACTGACCTGTTTAGAAAAACACAAATCCTTTTTATTACAAAGCAAGTACAAGCTGTGGAGAATCACTACTTAACCCGGCACAGAGTGGAGTCTCATAAGTAATTCTCCCTGAGCAGCGGACAGTCCCCGCTTTTTATACTTTAGTAAGTGCATAATACATAAAACAATTTCACATTTCACAATGACATGATACATGAAACAATTATTACAACAGATAAAGACAGGATACAAAACAATTATTACATCAAGAACATGAAAGACCAGGATATAGTATCGATTGTTTGTGAAATGACTGCTAATGGCAGGAAACAATTTCAAGTTGTTAATGTGACAGAATGTAATTTCAAGTTGCTGATTTGTCTGGCTAGAACAAAATCAGTGCACTGGCCGCTTTGTCAGAGACAGAAGTTACATACTTCAGAAGTCTCACACCTTTACAAATGTTGCTCACTTATCCTTATTTGAGACAGTTTAACTCTAATTCTATTCAGTCAGGAAGCTTAAGGCAGTGTCTGCATACCGATGTGAAGGAAGATGAGTTACAAAGCCTTACACCTAATTCCTAGCTGGGCAGGAAGTTTTAAGGCAGTGCCTGCATACCTATGTGTCAGATAAAGGACATTAATTTATAGAAGTATAGAAATCAATGGGATGTTATCCTAATAACATCTCAGATAGATACATGAATAGGAAAGGTTTGGAGGGATATGGGGCAGGAGCAGGCAACTGGGGCTAGTTTAGTTTTGGATTACATTCAGCATAGATGGGTTGGACCAAGGGTCTGTTTCTGTGGTGTATGACACCTTGACATAGTTAATCAAAAACCAAAGATCATCATCTTCTCCTGTAGTTTTACAGTGATTTTTGTTTTTACGTCCTTTCTTTTATGTTAAATTCCTCTCATAATAAAGGATAGCCTTCTCGATTATGTAGTGTGCCTGCATACTGACTTATTGTGACTCATGCACTATAAAACCTAAATTCCTCTGCACGTTGGAATTCTGCAGCCATTCTCCATTTAAGTGGTTGACTGCTTTTTATTGAATGAAACTCTGTACTCTGTCCTTCCAAAGTGAGGAACTCCACATTTTTCCAGATTTGTGCCCCCTCACTCAATATTTTGTCTGCCTGCAATTCGATTATGTCCTCTTCACACCATTCTGTCTTTGTTTAAATTGTAAATTTATCTACCATACCTTCAGTCCCTTCATTTAACTCATTGAAACCAATTGTAAATAGAAAATTGAGACCTGAGTTCAGGCCTCTTTAGGACTGTACTCACCACATCCTGCCACTCAAACAAAGACCCGTAGGTGCATACCCTCTGTTTCTTATCCGCCGACACATCATCTAGCTATACTGGTATGCTCCTCCCTACACAATGAGGTCTCATTTCCTGCAATAACATTTGGTGTCACACCTTATCAAATATCTTTTGAAATCCAAATATGGTATGCCTACATGCTCTCTTGTACCCACAGCATATGCTACTCATTCAAAGAACCCAGTCATACTGCTTCCTTAGCCAGCCTATTCCAATACAGTTACAGCACCAGCATTTACCTGACAATGTGGAACATTGCCCAGGTAAGTCCTGTATACACAAACTGTGATGAGTCTAACCCGGCCAATTCCAGCTCCATCAGTCTACTCTCGGTCATCAGTGAAGTGATGGAAGGTGTCACCAACAGCATTATCAAACAGCACCTGCTCAGCGATGCCCACTATGGGTTCTGCCAGGGACACTCAGCTCCTGACCTCATTACAGCCTTGATTCAAACATGGATTCCAGAGGTGAGGTGAGAGTGACAGCCCTTGACATCCAGGATATATTCAACAGAGGGTGGTATTAAGTAGCCCTAGCAAAACTGGAATTAATAAGAATTGGGGGACAAACTCTCCGCTGGTTGGAGTCATACCTGGCAGATAGGAAAACAGCAGGTCGTGGTTGTTGGGGGTCAGTCATCCCCACTCAGGACATCTCTGCAGGAGTTCCTTAGGATAGTGTCCTAGGTCCAACCATCTTCAGCTGTTTAATCAATGAAAGTCCCACCATCTGAAGGTCAGAAGTGGGGATGTTCGCCGATGATTGCACGATGTTCAGCACCATTCGTGACTCCTCAGATACTGAAGCAGTCCATGTTCAAATGGCCAAATCCAGGCTTGAGCTGACAATTGGCAAGTAATACAAATTCCAGACAATCGTGACATCTCTAATAGGAGATAATCTAACCACCGCCCATTAACGTTGTTCTAAGAAAGACACAGTTAAACTGGAAAGTGTGCAAAGAAAGTTTACGAGGATGTTGCAGGTAGTCTAGTGGATGAGTAGTCCTGGGTTATAGGGAGAAATTGGCCAATAGACGACTTTATTCCTTGGAATGGAGGAGACTGAGGGGTGACCTTACTGAGGTGTATACAATCATGAGGGGTATAGATAGGATGCATGTATATAGTCTTTTTCCCAAGGATGGGGAATTGAAAATTCGAGGGCATAGGTTTAAGGTGAGAGGGGTTAGATTTAAGAAGGACCTGAGGGGCACTTCTTTATGCAGAGAATGGTGGGTTTGTAAAATGGGCTGCCAGAGAAAGTGGTTGGATCAGGTACAATAGCAACATTTAAAAAACATTTAGATAGATATATAGATGGGAAGGGTTTTTAGGAATACGGACCAAATATGGGCAGTTGGAACTAGCTGAGTGGTTAGTCAGCATGGAATAGTTTGGGCTGAAGGGCCTGTTTCCATGCTGTATTGCTCTATGACTCGATGACTTTAAGAGTAAGTCAGAGAACAAATTACTCTGAAGAATTAAACTGCATTTATTTTCATGCAAAGGGGGCTTACAGGTAGGCTGATAAA
The DNA here is from genome assembly GCF_030684315.1 of Stegostoma tigrinum. NCBI lineage: Eukaryota > Metazoa > Chordata > Chondrichthyes > Orectolobiformes > Stegostomatidae > Stegostoma > Stegostoma tigrinum. Next base: position 12,088,408 of record NC_081387.1, on the reverse strand, counting down.
CTCAGGGCATATTTGGAAACAGGAGACTGGGATGTTATAGCTATTACAGAAACCTGGCTGAAGGATGGAAAGGACTGGCAGCTCAATGGTTTCAGATTCTATAGGAAGGATATTTCTGAAAAATCGTCTAGTGAAAATGAATGATTTGAAATTAGAAGTAAACAGGAAATGATCACCTTGATGGGATTGTGCTACAGGCTCCCCCAGTAGTCGGAGGGAAATTTAAAAATAAATATATAGAGAGATCTCAGATGGATGTAAGAATAATAAGGATGTAATAGTAGGTGATTTTAATTTTCCTAACATTGACTGGGTCTACCATACTGTTAAAGTTATGGATGGTGAAGAATTTGTTAAATATGTTCAAAAATTTTTTCTTTATCACTATGCAAATATTCCTATTACAGAAGGAGCAAAACCTGACCTCTCTTGGGTAATAATGCAGGACAGTGACTGAAGAGGTCTAGTTTTTAAATAGTTGTGGAAAAAGATAAGCCTTCCATAAAAGTTAGTTTTTAATTGGAATAAGGCAAATTTAATAGAATGAGACAAGAACTTTTAACAATTGATTGGAGTAGCCTGCAGGTAAAGAGATGTCTGATAAGTGTGAGGCTTTCAAAAGTAGATAATCAGAATTCAGTGTTAGTCTGTTCCTGTTAGAGTAAAAAGATAAGGCTGGGACGATTAGAGAACAATGGGTAAATAAAGAATTGAGGTTAATAAGAAATAAAAAGGAAGCATGTGTAAAGTACACACATAGGGGCCCCCTTAAAGATGCACAAGGCCCCCTGTGTGATGAACTGCAGGGGATGGGGGAGATACTAAATGAGTATTTTGCATCAGTGTTTACTGTGGAGTAGGATATGGATGATAGACAATATGGGAAAATAAATAGTGACCTCCTGAAAAGTGTCCGTAATTCAGGGGAGAAGGTGCTGGACTTCTTAAAATGCATAAAGTTGGATAAATCCCTGGTACCTGATCAGGTGTACCCTAGAATTCTGCAGGAAGCTAGGGAAGTGATTGCTAGGCCCATTGCTAAGATATTAGAATCATTGATAGCCAAGGAGACTGGAGGTTGGCTAATGTGGTGCCAATATTTAAGAAAGGTGTTAAGGAAAAGCCAGGAAACTATAGACCGGTGAGCCTGACATCAGTGGTGGGCATCCTGAGGGACAAAGAGACAGCTGCACTATCAGGACCAACAATACTAATACTTTAAAGATGAGAGCAAGTGGATAGTGTGGAGCAGTGTTGTCTAACCTTTTCCACATGGTGATGGAGGGGGCCACACTTCAATTTTTCTCTCTTTGGGCGGTGGGTGGCAAACAAATTTCAGAAAGTTAAGGTCTGGCATAACTGTAAACAAGACTTTCAGAAGAGTAGAAAAATCTAAGCAATAAACTGCTAGCATAATTGAGCAAGTCATTAATAAAAATGGCTAATAAAAGTGTCAAATGGCATGACTAACATAATTTTTGCATTTTCAGTTAAAAAGTACAGTTAGAAATATACAAACTAGACTCTCCATCCCCAGTTCTAATCACCGGGAATGGCAAAAGCACTAGAGAGTAGTTCAGGATTTGGATGTAACATTGACCTGGTAATTACTCCCTGGTGACATAAAGCTAGCCTCAGGAGAGTTTATAGAAATGTGAAGATTAGAAATGGGCTGTCTTTCAGCCTAGGTTTTCCTCCTCTCCCAGCCTGCTTTGTGAATAGACTTCTGGGGAGAGAGAACGACTGGGCGCATGTCTATTCGCTCTCAGTCGTGGTGTTTATGCATTTTCTCTCTCTCTCTCTCTCTCTCCCTCTCTCTCACTCTCTCTCTCTCCCTCTCTTCCCCCCTCCCCACTTCAGTAAACATTCTCTCCCTTTCTCGTTCACCTGCATACTTTTTCTCTCACCTGAACACACATTCTGTCTGCCATTTGCTCACAAACTTGCTCTGGCTCTCTCGTGTTCTCCTTCCCTCCCATACTCTTTCTCTGTCCTTCCTATACCACTCACCGTTTCCTTTTTTACCATTCTCCCACCTCCATCCCATTGCTACACAGTCTCTTTTTCTTTCCCACCCCGTTCCCCTCCCATTCTCTTTTGCTCCTCCCACCCTTTTACTCTGCCTCCAAATCTCTCTCATTCCCTCGAACCATTTCTATCACCCTTCCACCTTTATCTCCACAGGGCTAGAGAACTGATGGAAGGAGCGCATCATAATTCTGAGGTAATGGGACCAGTTTTGAGGCAGATGGGAGGGTTTCTCCTTAGCAGGACTGGAATTAATATTTGCACAGGCTGATTTGCTACTGCTGTTGGACACGTTGAAAACTAGATTAATGGGCTGATGGGAACTTGAGCATAAGCTCAGATTCAGGGGAAGAAAAGCTAGTAAAGGGAAGTAAAAGTGTAAGAAAAAATAGAAGATGGATAAAGTGAAAGGATTTATATGTATTTGGAAAGGGCAAGGAGTGATTAGGGACAGTCAGCATGGCTTTGTGTTTGGGAGATCATATCTCACTAACTTGATTGAGTTTTTTTGATGAAGTAATGAAGACCATTGATGAGGGCAGAGCGGTGGACATGATCTATATGGACTTCAATAAAGCCTTCAACAAGGTTCCTCACAGTAGGCTGGTTAGCAAGGTTAGATCACATGGAATACAGGGAGAACTAACTATTTGGATACATAACTGGCTGGAATGTAAAAGACAGAGGGTGGTAATGGAGAGTTGCTTTTCAGGCTGGAGGCTGGTGACCAGTGATGTGCCACAAGGATTGGTGCTGGTTCCACTGCTTTTTGACATTTATATAAATGATTTATATATGAACATAGATATGATTAGTGAGTTTGCAGATGATACCAAAAGTGGAGGTGTAGTGGACAGCAATGATGGGCCAATGAGCCAAGGTGTGGCAGAGGGAGTTTAATTTAGATAAATGTGAGGTGCTACCTTTGGAAAGGCAAATCAGGGTAGGACTTATACACTTAACGGTAAGGTCCTGGGGATGTCCTTGTTGATGAACGAAGAGATCTTGGGGTGCCAGTTCATAATTCCTTCAAAGTGGAGTCGCAGGTAGATATGACAATGAAGAAGGCGTTTGGCATGCTTGCCCTTATTGGTCGGTGCGCTGAATCTAGGAGTTGGGAGGTCATGTTGTGGCTGTATAGGATGTTGGTTCGGGCACTTTTGGAATATTGTGTGCAATTCCTTTTTCACTCCTATGGGAAGGATGTTGTGAAACTAAAATGGGTCCAGAAAAGATTTATAAGGAGCTAGGGTAGGAGGGTTTGAGCTACAGGGAGAGGGTGAATAGCCTTGGGCTATTTTCCCTGGAGCATCGGAGGCTGAGGGGTGACCTTATAGAGGTTTATAAAATCATGAGGGGCATGGATAGGGTGAATAGCCAGATCTTTTCCCACGGTAGGAGAATCCAAAACTAGTGGGCATAAGGTTAGAGAGGAAAGATTTAAAAGGGACCGAAGGGGCAACTTTTTCACACAGAGGGTGGTGCATGTGTGCAATGAGCTGCCAGAGGAAGTGGTGGAGGCTGGTACAATATTTAAAAGGCATCTGGATGGGTATGTGAACCAGGAGGTTTTAGAGAGATACGGGCCAAATGCTGGCAAATGGGACTAGATTTATGTAGGACAGCTGGTCGGCATGGCTGGGTTGGACTGCAGGACCTGTTTCTGTGCTCTGTATCTCTGTGACTCTGAAGTTCTAGTGAAGAATAAAAGAGAATCATATATTAGACATGAACTTCTTGAGCTGTCTTAAGAGTGTAGGTGCATTTTTAAGGAAGACAAAGAGAAGCTATGAGATAGCCTCAGCAGATTAGGTTAAGGATAATCCAAAGAGATTCCACAAGTACATTAAGAGCAAGACAGCAACTAGTGAGGAAACAGGGCCCCTTAAAGATCAATAGGTTGTCTTTGTGTTAAACCTTAAAAGTTGGGAGAGATATTAAATGAATATTTTGCGTCAGTTTTTACTGTTGAGAAAGAAATGCAGGCCAGAGAACTCGGGAAATAAGCACTGATGTTTTGAAAATTAGTTCACATTACAGAAGAGGATGTGCTGGAGGTCTTCAATGATATAAATCTCTGGGACCTGGTTTAGTGTATTCTGGGATGTGGTGGGAATTTAGAGAGGAAATTGCAGGGCCCCTCACAAATATTGACATCATCAGTCACTATGAGTGAGGTACCAGAACTGGATAGTGGCTAATGTCGTGCCTTTGTTTAAGAAGGGAACTATAGACCTGTGAGAGTTTGGTGGTGGGTAAGTTGTTGTCTGAAAGGTAGGATTCATATGCATTTGGAGAGGCAAGGAATGATTAGGGATAGAAAGCATGGTTTTGTGCAAAGTGTGAGGGTTGGGTGGGTGTGGGAATCATGTCTCATAAATCGTATTGGGTTTTCAAGGAAGAACCAAGAAGATTAATGAGGGCAGAGTGGTAGATTTTGCTTATTTAAACTTTAGAAAAGCCTTTGGCAAGGTTCCGTGTGGTAGATTAATTAGTAAAGTTAGATCAGGCCAAACTTGCCAGTTGGATGAAGAATTGGCTTAACAGCAGGAGACAAAGACTGGTGATAGAGGAAGTAGGAACTGCAGATGCTGCAGAATCTGAGACAACAAGATGTACCGTTGGATGAACATAGCAGGCCAAGCAGCATCAGAGGAGCAGGAAGGCTGACGTTTCGGGCCTAGAAGGGTCCAGCTGTACACCTTGTTATCTCTGTGATAGAGGGTTGTTTTTTGGTTCTGGAGGCCTGTTACCAGTGATATTCCACAATGGGATCAGTGCCAAGTCCGCTGCTTTTCACCAATCATGTAAATGACTTAAAAAGCATATAGGAAGTGTGGTTAGTAAGTTTGCAGATGACACCTAAAGTGGTGGTATAGTGGACAGTGACAAAGGTTTCTAATATTACAAAGAGATCTTGATCAATTGGGTCAATAGGTTGAGGAGCGGCAGACACAGTTGTATTTGAATAAATGCATTGTATTGAATTTTGATAAAACAAACAAGGGCAGAACTTACACAATTAAATGTAGGGCCTTGAGCAGTGTTGCCAAACAGAGACGTCAGGGTTCAGGTAGAAGATTATTTGAAGTTTGTGTGACATGTCGAGAGGGTGTTTAAGAAGCACACTTGCCTTTATTGCTCAGACCTTTGAGTATAGGAATTGGGACATCATGTTGAGGTTGTACAGGGCATTGGTGAGGTCTCTTCTGGGGCACAGTGTCTCGTTCTGGTCTCACTAAGCTGGAAAGGGTTCAGGAAAGATTTACCAGAATATTGGAGAATGAGAGATGACCTTGCAGAGGTTTATAAAATCATGAGGGGTACAGATAAGGTGAAAGGCTGGTGTCTTTTACCCACGGTAGAGGATCTCAAGACTAGGGGACACATTTTTAAGGTGAAAGGAGGAAGATTTAACAAAGCCATGGGGGCAATTATTTTTTATACAAGGGGTATAAATCCGGAGGAAATAGCGCATGCGGGTACACTTGCAACGGTTTAAAAACTTTTTACATAAGCACAGTATGTAAGAAATGTTTGAAGGGATGTAGGCCAAGCGCAGCTCGGTGGAATTAGTTTAACTTGAGGAAATATTCGGCATGGACTGGCTGGACCAAAGACTCTGTGCTGTATGACCCTCCAATTCTACATAACTGCCTACCTGCCCCCGCTGCTGTGTGGGTTGTCCCTCACTCCAAACAGGGGTGTGAACTGACAAGCAAACTGATGGGTATTCGTCCAGGTGATGCCACTGTTTACATTTTGCAAGGACGGAAGCTTCTGTTCCTGGAATTAAGCGTGCTCCCAATATGACACAGTGTTCCGTGTCGTTGACAGTGTAGAGGGCTGTTGTAGGCTGCAGCGGGACATTGACAGGATGCAGAGATGGGCTGAGAGGTGGCAGATGGAGTTCAACCTGGATAAATGCGAGGTGATGCATTTTGGAAGGTCGAATTTGAAAGCTGAGTACAGGATTAAGGATAGGATTCTTGGCAGCGTGGAGGAACAGAGGGATCTTGGTGTGCAGATACATAGATCCCTTAAAATGGCCACCCAAGTGGACAGGGTTGTTAAGAAAGCATATGGTGTTTTGGCTTTCATTAACAGGGGGATTGAGTTTAAGAGTCGTGAGATCTTGTTGCAGCTCTATAAAACTTTGGTTAGACCGCACTTGGAATACTGCATCCAGTTCTGGGTGCCCTATGATAGGAAAGATGTGGATGCTTTGGAGAGGGTTCAGAGGAGGTTTACCAGGATGCTGCCTGGACTGGAGGGCTTATCTTATGAAGAGAGGTTGACTGAGCTTGGACTTGTTTCATTGGAGAAAAGGAGGAGGAGAGGGGACCTAATTGAGGTATACAAGATAATGAGAGGCATAGATAGAGTTGATAGCCAGAGACTATTTCCCAGGGCAGAAATGGCTAGCACGAGGGGTCATAGTTTTAAGCTGGTTGGTGGAAAGTATAGAGGGGATGTCAGAGGCGGGTTCTTTACACAGAGATTTGTGAGAGCATGGAATGCGTTGCCAGCAGCAGTTGTGGAAGCAAGGTCATTGGGGACATTTAAGAGACTGCTGGACATGTATATGGTCACAGAAATTTGAGGGTGTATACATGAGGATCAATGGTCGGCACAACATTGTGGGCTGAAGGGCCTGTTCTGTTCTGTACTGTTCTATGTTCTATGTTCTATGTTCCGGATGTTTACCTGTCCTTTTCCCACGAAAGTTGAGTCAGCTAAGAGGCGGCTGAGCGTCAGTTCAGGGGGAGGACTTGTGTCACTGAAATTCACCCAGAAGCGAAGAGGAAGGAAGCTGACAGTCAGGAGGAGGCGGGGACCACGCGTCAGAAACAGTATAAAAGGGCGGCGGGTTGCGTGCCTTTAGTCAGCATCCACTATAAATCAGAATTTACCTTTTTGGGGTTTCCCCCCCGCCCCCCACCTTCTGGTTTTTGCGTTTTGTAAATTTCACACCCTCGTTCCTTCGCTAACCTCCGTGTTATTTGGGAAAAGCCGGGATAATCATGTGTCTGGTCAGACCACACACGGGAATCCAGGCTGGCAAACTCCCCGGGGGTCCCAGCCGAAAAGACCCGGCGCTGGTTTTTACTTTCGAGCCGATCCCGGAGCGTGAATGTAAACTGAGAGTGCAGAAGAAACGGGCTCCTCGCGTCCTCTATCCGCCACACCAGGTACCCACGGCACCACTAATATGCCATTGGGAATACTGTGGGTTTTCGGTGCAACTCAACGCCGTAACAGGTTTGACAATCTCTCATCTAACGCATTCTGTTTGTCCCCTCTCTCTCTCTCTCTCCAGGTTAGGAAACCAGTTCCTCCCAAAAAAGATGCCCCCAAGAGGCTGCTGCTGCTCTTCCTCTCCATCGTCCTCCTCCAAGTCTACACTGCCACCGAAGACGAGACTCCGGACCTGAAGGTGGCGGAGCAGCTCGGTTTTGCTGCGGCTCCCCATCTCTCCTCCGCGGACGACCGGGCTCTCCCTCCCGCCTTCCCGGGCGCCGAAGGTAACTGCAGCCGGCAGCAGCCCGCGGGAGGGTTCTCCTGCCACGTCGTGGTTTGTCCCAATCCTCTGCGGCCGTCCCCGTCCCGCCTCGCCTGGGGCGGCTACCCGATGACTCTCATTGCCGTGTACACTTCAACTGGTCACTCACGCAAGTGAGACAAGATAAGGACTTCAGGAACTGCAGCAGGAGAGCACCAGTCTTCGACTTGACACCGAGCCGTGTTTCATCCTGGGGGATCTGGCGAGCTGGAAGAGAGCTTGGGACTGGGTTATGGAAGCAAATGTGCTTCTAAGGCTCCTCCGTCTGATTTCTCCGGAGTCCTAACGGAGTTCAGGGCTTTAAACAGGATCGGACCTTTTTTTTTATTGCTGATGTGACTACCCTGAATGGCTCACTTTATTTCCGTGAATTGCAACTTTTTTAAAAAAAGTTTACAATTATTTATTTATTATTTATTTATTATTTACTACGGACATTGCTGTATTTATAAAGATGATCTCGACACGTCCAGTAAACTGTCTTCACAGATCTTTGTGATCTGACCAATTACGTGAGGCTCGACACGAACTTTGTGACAAAGTTTCCGATTGCAGATAGGTCAAACCACACAAGCCCTGAGGCCTCTGATTTTGTTTTCTATCTGATGCTATGTCCTATGAATATTATGACTCAGTATTGCAATAAATGGCAAAATGGATATCACTTAGTGGTATACTGTCTTCTGTAAAGGGGCAATGTTTTCATATCCCCTAGTAATATCATCACAGTCCCAGAGGACCGGAGGCTGCTCTCATTAGACCGAGAGACGACTGGTGGTGGTTTAACCCGAGGGTCACCACGCCTCAGGCAAGGGGAGAGAGGTAGACTAATAGGGTGCCGCATGGTAATCTCAGCTAATGCAGGAATTGAACCCACGTTGTTCGAGTCACTAACCAGCCCACTGAGTTTTAGGGGGGGAAAAAGCACAAGGGGTCTCTTTCTGAGTTTTGTAAATAGAGAATGAGAGTGTAGGAAGTGAAGGAACCGTCCAAGTCACTCACCATCCTGAATCGGAAATATATCGCCGTTCCTTCACTGTCGCTGGGTCAAAATCCTGGAATTCCCTCCCCGATGGCATTGTGGGTCAAACTACAGCAGCATTCAAGAAAGCGGCTCACCGCCACCTTCTCAAGGGGCCTACGAGGGACAGGCAATAAACCCTGGGCCCAGCCAGCAACACCCACATCCCACAAAAAATGAATAGAAAAGTTACATTAACCCCTTCCGTATGAGTTGGTGGTTAGACTCTCCATTCCTTATTCAGTTCGGGCCACTAGACTTTCAGAAGGGGCAACATGGTGGCCGAGGGGTTAGCACGGCTGCTGCACAGCATGAGGGACCCAGGTTTGACTCCAACCTCAGGTGACTGTCTGTCTGGAGTTTGCACATTCTCCCTGTGTGCGGGTTTCCTCCTAAAGTTCGAAGATGTGCAGGTTAAGTGGAAGGGTAATGGTGTCCAGGACATGTAGGTTGGATGGTTTAACTGTGGGAAATGTGGGGTTTAATGAATAGGTCTGGGTGGGATACTGTTTGGAGGGATGTTGTGGACTCGGTGGGCTGAATGGCCTCCTTCCACACTGTAGGGATTCTATAACAATGCCTTGGGCAAAATGTGGGGAAGATTTATCAGCAGCATTCCTAGTGATGAGGTATTCCAGTTATTGAGAGGGGCTGGAGTTGTTCCCATTGAGCAGGGATGTTCAGGAGGTGGTTTGAGAGAGGTGTTCAGCATTATGAGTGGCCTTGACAGTCTGAGGCATGTGGGTAGGTATTTTCAGGATATACGTTCCAAGGTCAGTGCCAAAAGTCACGAATGTTCAAATTCTAAATGGCCAGTACTCACCCTATGCCTCTTTCAACAATGCAGGAAAATGGATAGGCTAGATGAATGGGCACAATTTGGCAGACAGAGTTGAATATAAGTATAAGGTTCTCAATTTGGTCAGAAGAATAGAAAGGCACGGTGGCTCAGTGGTTAGCACTGCTCCCTCACAGCACCATGGACCTGGGTTGGATCCCAGCCTTGGGGGTCTGTGTGGAGTTAACACATTCTCCCCATGCCTGCATGGGTTTCCTCCGGGTGCTCCGGTTTCCTCCCACAGTCCAAAGATGTGCAGGCTGGGTGGATTGGCCGTGCTAAATTGCCCGTAGTGTTCAGGGGTGTGCAAATTAAGTGTGTTAGACGTGGGAAATGAAGCACTAGGGGGATGGGCTTGGGTGGACCTGTTGGGCTAAATGGCCTGTTCCCACACTGTAGGGATTCCATGCAACTTAGCTATCTAATTGGATAGAAAATACAGATTGCTTGAGTATGGGGGCATCTGGGTGTCCTTGCGCATGAACTGCAGATAAATGCCAGTGGTAAAATTCCTCTCCATTAAGTAGCATTAACAGTCATAATCAAATTTATCTCAGGTATAAAATTTAGTTTGAGATGAAACTAGAAATGGATGGCTGAGTGGAGGAGTAGTTGTTGCTTGAATGGCTGTGTCCAGAAGTTTTCAGTGGACCATGAAGCAAGCTGCCAACTTGCCACACATTTTCAGGAACAAAAACAGAAGTTGCTGGAAAAGCTCAGCAGGTCTGGCAGCATCTGTGAAGGCAATAAAAAAGACTTAATGTTTCGGGTGCAGTGACCATTCTCAGAACTACTCCCATGCATTTTCATCTTTTTGAGCAGGGAGGGTCAGCAAGGTTCAAATCCACTCCAACCAAAACAGGGTTGATCTGTACCAGCTGATTGAGACAGCCAACCAAGGAGCTCAGGCTGCTGTGGTAACATACACTTTCACTCACTAAGTTGTGTTGGGGGGTGGGGGGTGGGGGGGGGGTGTTGGTGCGGGTGGCAGCATAGTGGTATGATCACTGCCTGTTGATCCAGAGCCCCAGGTAATGTCCTGGGGACCCAGGTTCAAATCCTGCCATGGCAGATGCTGGCATTTGAATTCACTTAAAAAAAAATCTGGAATTCGAAATCTAATGATGGTCATGAATCTGTCATCAATTGTTGATATCTGGTTCACCCTGGGTTTATGGATAGTGGCAGCACAGGCTCTAATTTCTTTCCAAAAACTGTTGCCCAGGAATCTCTTCCACACACATTACTGGCTGTTAGCGTATGGAAGAATTTGTAAGTTGATATTCAACCAAGTTTGGCTGCATTACAAATTCACTTCTTTTGATAATCAGGTGCAGGAACCTTGCTCTAGCTGAATCTGAAGCATCTAGCTCTGAGGCAGGGACACTACCCACTACGCACAGGATCTAATGGAGAGTAGGGACATTCTTTGGTAGTTCCCATAGCCCATGTTGCCTCCCTCTAGAAGAATGTGAAGATTCTTCTTTTTCTCCAATTTTCAGGGACAGCTGTTGGAGATGACGGCTGGACTCTGCTCCTCCAAGTTTAATGATCTCCACTGGAATCCCCATATGCTGCTGCAGGTTTTCCATTCTTCATGTATCTAACGGTGGCTTCAACTTTTGCCACACGAGGTGGGAGTCCATGATCATCTTCAATGGGGCAGCCGTGCGATTTCCTCAAACATGTCCTCGTCGATGAATATATCGAAGTTGAGAAGTTCTTTGAAGTGTTCTCTCCATTGGTGCATCATGATTTCTCTGTCTCTCGAAAGAATGCTACTCTTAGTCTGCACCAGACTGAGGCTGAGGTTGTTGTATTGTATATTGCCTTGGTGGCCCCAAAGAAACCCAAAGTGTTGTCAGCAGGTAGGTGCATCTCCTTAGCTCTCTCAGTCCATCATTCATTCTTGATACCCCTACTTTTCCTTTGTAACATTGCCTTTGCAGTTTGATGTGTTCTCCTCTTTGTCTCAGAATCTCTACAGTGTGGAAGCAGGCCATTGAATCCACACCAATCTTCCAGAGAGCATCCACTGCACCCCCCCACCAACCGCCCAATCCCTATAACCCTGCATTTCCCATGTGCTTCCCTGGACACTATGGGACAATTTAGAACAGCCAATCTACCCTAACCCACACATCTTTGGACTGTGGGAGGAAACCAGAGCAGCAGGCAGAATGTGCAAACTCTGCACAGACAGTTGCCTGAGGTTGGTATCAGACCCAGGTTTCCCTAGCACTGTGGTACAACATTACTAACCACTGAACCACTGTGTCACCCGCGCTGGCCATGTTGTGTGCCCAGGCATGGAGAGTTTTCCTCTTCTTGTTGATGAGACCGTTTTGATGTGGCCATTCTTGACAAGCCAGTCCTGGTGTTTCCTGGTCTTGTAGTCAATTATTTAAAGTCAAAACTAAGGATTCGCCAGAAGATTGGCTAAAAAGTGTCAGAACTGGGCAGTATTTCGGATGTGGAATTGACAGTTATTGATAGGCAGATCAGTGTGTGTGTGTGTGTGTGTGTGTGTGTGTGTGTGTGTGTGTGTGTATTCATCTGTCTCTTTAACAGGATATGACACTTTCAAGATTCATATCTATTTTCTTCAGAATAACTTCTGTGTCAAGCTGACTAATATCCTGTCTTACATGACTTCAGGCCTTCTGAGCTCAACTGTCCACATCTTGAAATATGCACCAGCCCCCTGAGAGGTGTAGTGGATTGTTGTAACCAGGGTAATTCTGCGCACGTTGCTGGTGGGAAAGTCCACCATCATGGAAAAATTAACAAGAAATTGTAAGGGTCTCAGAAGACAGTGCAACCGACATTTGGACAATGACTATCTTGCACTCAATCTTCCACCAGCTCTAAGCATTTGTTGCAATTGTTTCAGTGTCTTGCAAACTGCAAATTTATCTCAGATGTGCATCAGTGCCAAAGGGGTTATCTGCAGGAAGGTGACATCTATACTGTGGCAAGTGAGTAGTATCAGGCATAGTTACAAATGGAGGATTGTGACGCCTAGGCCCCAGATTTCAGTTCCATGTTATCCAATACCATGTTGGCAAAGCTTCTTTTGCAGGTGGTCATTTCAGGTCTGGTCTCCCAGCTGTAGGAAAGATGTTGCGAAACTTGAAAGGGTTCAGAAAGATGTTGCTGGGATAGGAGCGTTTGAGCTACAGGGAGAGGCTGAATAGGATGGGGCTATTTTCCCTGGAGCGTCGAAGACTGAGGGGTGATCTTGTGGAAGTTCATAAAATCATAAGGGTCATGGATGGGGTGAATAGTCAAGGTCTTTTCACCAGGGTAGGGGAGTCTAAACTAGAGTGCATTGGTTTATGGTGAGAGGGGAAAGATTTAACAGGGACCTAAGGGACAACTTTTTCACAGGGAGGTTGGTGCGTGTATGGAATGAGCTGCCAGAGGAAGAGCTGGGCGCTGATTCATTTACAGCATTTAAAAGACATCTGGATGGGTATATTAATAGGAAGGGTTTAGAGGGATATGGGCCAAAAGGGACTGGATTAATTCAGGATATCTGATCGACGTGGACAAGTCAGACCGAAGCGTCTGTTTCCATGTCATGCATCTCTACGACTCTATACCCAGAGTACTGTTTCAATTCCCCTTACTCTATGTCATCCCTAGGCTTTTTTTACAGTAACCCTGATGATCATAATATTTAACTGTAAACATTTAGCACTTTTACAACTTTTTTTACACAGTCATTGTCCACTTATCCTCCGTGAAGCCACAGATAAATTGTGCTTGAGAGGCTAATGTTCCACAAAATGTATGGTTCTTCTAGAGGAGTGATTGATTGATAAGTCCCCAGGGCCAGACCAGATTTATCCTAGGTTGTGCCAGGTAGCGAGAAAGGAGGTTGCTAAGCCGCTGGCGAAGATCTTTGCTTCCTCACTCTCTACGGGAGTTGTACCGGAAGATTGGAGGGAGGCAAATGTTGTTCCTCTTTTCAAGAAAGGGAATAGGGAAATCCCTGGAAATTACAGACCAGTCAATCTTATCTCTGTGGTCAGCAAGGTTTTGGAAAGAATTCTGAGGGATAGGATTTATGACTATTTGGAAAAGCATAGCGTGATTAAAGGGAGTCAGCATGGCTTTGTGAGGGGCAGGTCATGCCTTACAAATCTTATTGAGTTCTTTGAGGAAGTCACGAGACAGGTTGACAAGGGCCGAGCAGTGGATGTGGTGTACACGGACTTCAGCAAGGCATTTGATAAGGTTCCCCACGGCAGGCTTATTCATAAAGTCAGGAGGTATGGGATACAGTGTGATTTGGCTGTCTGGATTTAGAATTGGTTGGCTGACAGGAGGCAGAGAGTGGTTGTAGATGGTAAGTATTCTGCCTGGAGGTCAGTGCTGAATGGTGTCCCACAGGGCTCTGTTCTTGGGCCTCTGCTCTTTGTAGTTTTTATAAATGACTTGGATGAGGAGGTTGAGAGGGGGGTTAGTATGTTTGCTGATGACACAAATGTTGGAGGTGCCGTTGATAGTATCGAGGGCTATTGCAGGCTTCATCGAGACATTGACAGTATGCAGAGCTGGGCTGAGAAATGGCAGATGGAGTTTAAATGCGAAGTGATGCATTTTGGAAGGTCGAGCTTAAATGCTGAATATAGGATTAAAGGCAGGATTCTCGGCAGTGTGGAAGAACAGCGGGATCTTAGTGTTCAAGTGCATAGCTCCCTCAAAATTGCCACCCAAGTGGATAAGGTTGTTAAGAAAGCATATGGTGTTTTGGCTTTCATTAACAGCGGGATCGAGTTTAAGAGCCGCGCGGTTATGCTGCAGCTCTACAAAACCCTGGTGAGACCACACTTGGAATATTGTGTCCAGTTCTGGTCGCCCTATTATAGGAAAGGTGTGGAGCCTTTGGAGAGGGTGCAAAGGAGGTTTCCCAGGATGCTGCCTGGACTGGAGGCCTTGTCTTATGAGGAGAGGTTGACTTAGCTTGGACTTTTCTCTCTGGAGAGAAGGAGGAAGAGAGGTGACCTGATCGAGGTGTACAAGGTAATGAGAGGCAAGGATAGAGTCGATAGCCAGAGACTTTTCCCCAGGGCAGGATTGACTGCCACGAGGGGTCATAGTTTTAAGGTGTTAGGAGGAAGGTATAGAGGAGACGTCAGTTCTTCACCCAGAGAGTTGTGAGTGCATGGAATAGTTTGCCAGTGGTAGTCGTGGAAGCAGAGTCATTAGTGACATTTAAGTGACTGCCGGACATGCACATGGACAGCAGTGAATTGAGGGGAATGTAGGTTAGGTTATTTTATTTTTGGATTAGGATTAATCCACGGCACAACATCGTGGGCTGAAGGGCCTGTACTGTGCTGTACTTTTCTATGTTCTAGGACTTGCATGTTGTAGGTGATGTCTTGCCATTTCATTGGAGGGTTAATACATTAGCGAGAGTGGAATGGCTACTTCTGTTGATGGCTGATTTTTGATCTGTTAACCACACAAAGACTTGAAGATGTGAAAACTTCTCCCTCTCTTTTCGATGTGCTTCATCTCTCTGATCCAGAGACGAAGATGAAGATGGGAAGATGAACAAAATAGTACACCGGGGACAAGAAGATGAACTATTCTGTGGCAGGAATTACTCTTTCTAAAGGCAATGGCATCACATAGAGTTGTACAGCATGGAAACAGACCCTTTGGCCCAACCAGCCTGTTGTCTGATTTGCCTGCTCCTAGCCCATACCCCGACAATCATTTCTTATTCATGTACTTATCCAAATGTCTTTTAAATGTCGTAACTGTGCCTGCATTCACCACTTGCCCAGAAAGTTCATTCCACATGCAAACCACCTGCTGTGTAAAATATTTGTCTCTTGTATCTTTTTCAAATTATTTTCATCTCACCTTAAAAATATACGCCCTAGCCTTGAAATCTCCCTTCCTAGACAAAAGACACCCACCATTAATTGCAGCTATGTGTCCTATGACATTATAACCCTCTATAATGTCATCTCTCAACCTCTTATTACCTTGAAACTTGCTTCAGTGTGAGCTTGAGGCGGGGTGCAGGCAAGATGACTCCATGAGAAAGTCAGATGATACCATCACACGGAAACAAAATACATGGAAGGTAATACTCCGATTTCAGAGCTATATGAAAAGCCACAGCATATCCCTATCAGTTAAAGAAGGAGAGAAGGTTCTTGTCTCCAAAATTTCTTTGTGACAGATGATTAGGTTAGATTCCCTACAGTGTGGAAACAGGCCTTTCGGCCCAACACATCCACACCGCCCCTTGCAGCATCCCAACCAGACCCATCCCCCTATAACTCACACACCCCTGAACACTATGGGCAATTTAGCATGGCCGATCCACCTAGCCTACACATCTTTGGACTGTGGGAGGAAACCGGAGCACCCAGAGGAAACCCACACAGACACAGGGAGAATGTGCAAACTCCACACAGACAGTTACCTGAGGTTGGAATCGAACCCGGGTCCCTGGCGCTGTGAGGCTGCAGTGCTAACCACTGAGATGCCGTGCCACCCTATTACACCATTAGTAGTCTACCATTAGCAGAGAGGCTTCTTCAGCTAGTTGTTCAACATGATCCTGGAACCTGTCAGCAAAAGACTTCTTCCATTTGTGAGAGACTTGAGTGAATAGCTTTTCTGATGAAGGGTCTAGGCCTGAACCGTCAGCTTTCGTGCTCCTATGATGCTGCTTTGCCTGCTGTGTTCATCCAGTTCCACACCTTGCTATCCTGGATTCTCCAGCAACAGCAGTTCCCATTATCTCTGATGTTTATTTTCCTGGTGTGAGATATCTGCAAATCTTCTGCAAGCTCCTCATTTTCATGCTGTAAGGTATATTGTGCTATTTGACTGCTAACAGCTGGACTTTAGTAACTTCACTGAGGTAGTTAGGCAATGCTATTCTTGCTACAGAGTCATAGTGGTGTGCAGCATGGAAATAGATCCTTTGCTCAACTTATCTATACTGTCATGATATCCTAAATTAATTCAGTCCCATTTGCCAGCATTTGGCTGGTGTCCCTCCGAACCCTTCCTATTCATAAGTCCATCCAGATGTCTTTTAAGTGTTGTAATTGTACCAGCCTCCACCACATCCTCTTGCAGAGAAAAAAAATTAATCAAGAGGCAGATCTCAGTAAATCATGAAAAACAATTACCCTCATCCTATTCATTATTGTAGATCTGCAAAAGACAGATTAAGATACATAAGTTTTATTGGCCTGAGCTGCTCAAGCTCATTGCCATGTTGAACACAATGAGTCACAAACACATTCTGTTATCATCGCTTGTAATCTCACTGCGTACGTGCAGTTATATAAAGGAATAGTAACTGATGAAGCATAAATCTGATTTATGCCAGACAACAATTAAACATGCAGCTATGCATTGAGTGGATGTAGAATAGGCTGATATATTATTTCCAGATGCACATAAAGATGTGGTGTGTGTGATGGGACGATGATAACAGGCAGTTCTAAAATGGACTGCTGCGTAACATTCAGTTGTTTAGGTATATAATATTCATATGTGCAGTTACAGACGTGTGAAGAGCAAGAACAAGCAGGGGAGTGGTGTAAAACAGGTGAGCTCATAGAATCTCTACAGTGTGGAAACAGGCCATTTAACGCATCAAGTCCACAGCAACCTCCAATACTATTACTGTATTTCCTACAGGTAATCCACCCAGCCTATACATCCCTGGTCACTACGAGCAATTTAGCATGGCCAATCCACCTAACCCACACATCTTTGTACTGTGGGAAGGCACCATAGCCCCTGGTGGAAATCCACGCAGACAGGTGGAGAATGTGCAAACTCTGCAGAGACAGTCAGCTGGGGCTGGAATTGAACCTGGGGCCTTGGTGCTGTGAGGTGTCAGTGCTAACCACTGAGCCACCATTCATTACCTGCATTGCCCAAACCGGGGTGGGGGGGGGGGGATAAACAAAAGCTAAAAACAAGAATTATGGTGAAAGTGACTCTACTTGACATCCAAGTAGCACTTAGTTAACTATGGCATCAAGAGAGCCAAGCAAAATAGAACTCAATGGGAATCACGGAAATCTTTCCATAGTTTGAAGGCATACATAGCAGAAAGGAATTTGATTGTGGCTGTTGGAGGTCAAAGATATAGCTTTAATATTAATTCATGAGATGTAGGCATCATTGATTAGGCAATGCTTATCGCCCATCCCTAGTTGCCCTGGAAGAATTCTAGTAGCCTTCGCGAACTGCTGCAATCCATGGGGAATGTGAAGTAGGTGCACCCACAATGCTGTTAGAGAAGGAATTCTAGGACATTGACTCAATGACAATGAAGAAATGACAATATCAATCCCTGGCAGGATGGTGAGTGTCTTGGAGGGGAATCTGAAGATGGGTGATGTTGAAATGGATCTGTTGCCTTGTTCTTCCAAAAGGAGAGCTCCAGGGCTTGAGAAATGCTGACTAAGGAGCCTTGGTAAAATTTTGCAGAGGAAATGGGTCATTTGGTGGCTCCGTGGTTAACGCTACTGCCTCACAGCATCAGGGACCCGGGTTCAATTCCACCCTCAGGTGACAGACAGCCTGCGTGGAGTTTGCACATTCCCTCCATGTCTGTATGGGGTTCTTTTGGGTGTTTTGGTTTCCTCTCACTGTCCAAAGGTGTGTAGATTAGTTGGATCAGCCATGTGAAATTGTCTGTAGTGGCCAGGGATGTGTAGGCTGGGTGGATTAGCTGTGGGAAATATGGACTCACAGCGATAAGGTAGTGCTCTGGGTGGGATGCACTTTGGTGGGTCAGTGCACACTTGATGGATTGACGGGCCTTCTTCTGCACTGTAGAGTTTCTATAGGACAGTGGTCAAGTGAGTGAATATTGAAGATGTTAGATGGGGTATTAATCAGCTGCGGTGCTTTGGTCTGTCTGGGATCAAACTTCTTCAGTGTTTTTGGAGCTGCACTCATCCAAGCAAGTGGGGAATTGTCCACTGCACTCTTGCCTTGTGTCTTGTGGATGGTGGATAGGCTTTGGGGAATCAGGAACTGAGTTACGTACTGCAGAATTCCCAGCTTCTGACCAGATCTTGTAGCCACAGTATAATTCAGTTTAGTTTCTGGTCAATAGTAACCATCATCATGTAGATATTGGGAGTTTAGCAATGGTAAGACCATTGAGTGACAAGAAATGATAGTTTGATTCACTTTTGTTGGAGATCGTCATTGCCTGGCACATGTGTGGTGTGAATGCCATTTGTTTCTTACCTGTCTAAGCCTGAATATTCTCCAAGACTTAGCTATATTCAGACACGGACTGCTTCAGAAGCAGAGGAGTAGTGAATGGTGCTGAACATTGTGCAATTATCAGAGAACATCCCCGCTTCTGACCTTATGATGGAGGGAAGGTGATTGATGAACCAGCCTACGATGCTACCCTCAGGAAGTCCTGCAGAGATGTCCTGTGGATGAGATGTTTGACCTCCAACAACAACCACCGTCTTTCATTCGAAGCATGACTCTAACAGATAGATTGCTCAACTCCCACTAACACCCAGTTCCAGTTCTGCAGCCAAATGAGGTTATACTCAGTCAAATGTTGTCTATATGTCAAGGGCAGTTACCCTCTTGAGTTCAGTTCTTTTGTCCATGTGTAGTACAAGGGTAGCGCTGAGATCAGGAGAGGAATGGGCCCGATAGAACTTGGGATATTGATGAACGAGCATCTCTTGACATTATCAACAACAACCTCCATCACTTTGCGGACGATCAAGGGCAGTTTGACGGGGCAGCAATTTGCCAGATGGGACTTGTCTTACGTTTTTGTGGCCAGGACATAACTGGACGATTTTCCACATTGCCAGGTAGGTGACAGTTCCGTAACAGAACAGCAACAACCCGGACAGCTGTACGGCTAGCTCTGGAGAACAGGTCTTGAGGACAGTCCCTGGAATGTTGCCAAGGCCGATTGCCTCAGCAATATCCTGTGTCTTTAGCAATTCCATGAGGGGATTGAACTGGCTGAAGACCGACATATGTGATACTGGGGCCTTCAGGGGAGCTCAAGATGG
This sequence comes from Stegostoma tigrinum, assembly GCF_030684315.1. Taxonomy (NCBI): domain Eukaryota; kingdom Metazoa; phylum Chordata; class Chondrichthyes; order Orectolobiformes; family Stegostomatidae; genus Stegostoma; species Stegostoma tigrinum. The sequence continues at coordinate 12,068,894 of NC_081387.1, read as the reverse complement.
ATCTTCCACTCAGGTCTCCTGGCTGCTTTGGCCCTGCAGTATGATGTACTGCCCTCCCCTATCACTGAAGAGGGTGATATCTTTAGACCCTTCTATTCCAGTGAGTTGCTGGATTGCCCACCACCATTCATGGCTGGATGTGGAAGGACTGCAGAGCTTAGATCTGAATTGCTGGCTGTGGGATGGCTCAGCTTTGTCTATCATTTGCTGCTTGACCTGCACCCTCACCAGGTTAACACCTGATTTTGAGTTATGCCTGGCATTACTCCTGTCATGCCATCTGTCACTCTTCATTAAACCTGTGTAGATGCCCAGGCTTGATGGTAGAATGTGATAGAAGAGAGAATATGCTGGACCATGATGTTACAGATTGCTTTAAGAGTACAATTCTGCTGCTACTGATGGCTCACAGTACGTCATGGATGCCCAGTCTTGAGTTGCTACATCTTTTTGAAGTCTGCCCCATTTAGCACAGTGTTGGTGCCTCACAACAATGTGGAAGGCATTCTCATTGTGAAGGTGAGATTTTATCTTCATGAGAATGGTGTTGTAGCGACTCCAATCAATTCTGGTGTGGGCAGATATATCTGTTTGGTGGCAGATTGGTGAGGATGAGGTCCCAGACAATTTTCCCCTGATATTGGTTCCCTCACCATCTGCCTCCAGGCCCAGTCTAACAGCTATGTCCTTTGGTACTCAGTCAATAGTGACACTACCGTGCTGCTGTTGGTAATGAACATTGAAGTCTTCCGCCTGAGTGTATTCTGCATTGTTGACACCCTCAGGGCATCTGCCAAGTGCTGTTTGACATGGATTCATCAGCTGAGGGGGACAGGGTAATTGGTATGTTGATAATCAACAGGAGGTTTCCTTGCCCAAGCTTGACCAAGCATCAGGAGATTTCATGGTGCCCGGAGGTAACGTTGCGGGGACAATTCCATCCTGACTGTACTCCACCGGATTCTGCCACCTCTGCTGGGTCTGCCCTGCCAGTGGGACAGGACATATCCAGGGATAGACATGTTGGTGTTTGTGACATTGTTGGCAATTCAGGATTCTATGGGAGTGGCGCTGAAAGGCTGACGTTTGACTGATCTTTGAGGCAACCCTCCCAATATCTGACACTATCTTCTTTATAAACAATACACCTTACAATGCACACACTTCTGCTTGTTGTGAGAAAGAACATTTCTAGATAGTGAAGTCATTTTTAAAAAAAAAAATGATAGAACTCTTCTGAAGCTCAGCTTTTGCAAGTAGCATTGCTCTAGCAATTAAGTGTGATAAGTGAATGTCCTTAATATTTGTTCCCACTCCTGTTAAACATTCCGAGATATTTTACTGCATTAAATGCGCTTAGTGAAGGAAAGGAATGTTCGAGTAATGGGTGTGAGTTTGTATTGTGCCATCGACCCTGCTGTTTCTGTTTTGATTTTCAGTGAACAAACTTCCTCATACTCAGAGATAGTTCGGAGCTGCAGATGCTGGAGAATCTGAGATAACAAGCTGCATTCCTGCTCCTCTGATGCTGCTTGGGCTGCTGTGTTCATCCAGCTCCGCACCTTGTTTCCTCAATCTCAGCCAATTTTCAACACAGCTTTTGCCAGAGTGCGGCTAAGATGTTGTCAATAGATGTGGAGTGCGAAAAGCACAGCAGGTCAGGCAGCATCCGAGGAGCAGGAAAGTCAACATTTCGGGCCAAAACCCTTCATCAGGATATAGGGAGGGGAAGGGGCTCCCAGAAATACATAGAGGGAGGGATGGGGCTGGTGGGGGGGAGGGTGGGTAGATGCAGATAGGTGGATGCAGAAAGTGGATTATTATGGTTGGTCAGTGGGAAAGGTAGAGTGGACAGGTGAGTAGGAAGACGGACAGGCTGGGGGAGGTAAGATTTCGAAGCTGTTGAAGTGGATATTCAGGCCATTGGACTGTAAGCTTCCAAGGCAAAATATCAGGTGTCGTTTCTCCAGTTCATGTTTGGCCTCACTCTGACAGTGGAGGTGGCCGAGGATGGACATGTCGCCAGGGGAGTGGGAGGGGGACGTAGTGTGGATGACAACCAGAAGGTCAGGTTGGTGCGAGGATAGCGCAGATGCTCAGCAAACCGGTCCCCGAGCCTGAGTTTGGCCTCCCCGATGTAGAGGAGACAACATCGGGAGCTACAGATACAATAGATGAGGTTAGATGAAGTGCAAGTGAATCTGGATGGATTATTTGGGGCCACGGATGGAGGTGAGAGGGGAGGTGGAGGGGCAGGTGCTACACGTCTTGTGGTTGCAGGGAAAGGTACTGGCCAGGATGGAGGGGATGGTGGGCAGTGTAGACCTGACAGGCTAGTCACGGAGGCCCCTGTGGAAAGCAGACAGGGGTGGGGAGGGAGAAATCTTTTTGGTGGTGGGGTTGATTGTAGGTGGCGGAAATGTCGGAGGAAGATGTGCTGCATTCGGAGGTTGGTGGGGTGGTACGTAAGGACTAAGGGGATTGTATCTTTATTGTTGTTGGGAGGAAGGGTTTGAGGGCAGAAGCATGGAAAATGGGGGAGATGCAGTTGAGGGCATCCTTAATAACAGAGAAGGGGAAACTATGGTCTCTAAAGTAGGAGGGTATCTGGGAAGTAGAATGCCTCATCCTGGGAGCAGTTGTGGCAGTGGCAGAGAATTTGGGAGTATGGGATAGCATTTTTGCAGGAGGGTGGGTGAGAGGAGATATAGTCGTGGTCATTGTGGGAATCAATGGGTTTGAGACGGATGCTGGCGGTGAGTCAGAGATGGAGACGGCGACGGGGGTGTGGGGTCCCGGGAGGAGAGGCAGGGGTTGGAAATGGTCCTGGTGAATTTGAGGGCCTGATGAAAGGAGTTGGTGAAATTGATGAACTGTTCGAGCTCCTTGTGGGAGCAAGTGGCATCAGCGATACCATCATCAATAGAGCGGAGAAAGAGGTGAGGGATGGTGCTGTTATAGTTGTGGAAGAGGGACTGTTCCATGAATCCTACAAAGAGTCAGGTATAGCACCGGCCCTTGTGGGTGCCCACAGTTACCTCTTTGGTTTGTAGGGAGCGGGAGGAATCAAACAAAATTGTTGAGGGTGAGGCCCTATTCGGCCAAGTGAATGACAATGCTGGTGGAGGGGGATCTGGGTGGGCCTACGGGACAGGGTGAAGCGGAGGGGCTTGTAGGCCCTCCTTGTTGGGGATGCAGGTGTACAGGGACTGAACATGGTGAAGATGAGTTGTTGGGGTCTGGGGAACTGGAAGATGAGATGCTCTCTGACTTCCTTCAAATATACACGTTCTCAGACTCACAAAGTTAGCGGCTGGCCCAAAGTCCTGTACTGGGACACAGTGGGACTCTGGAACGGACTGCACTGGGGCTGGATTGCACTGGGAACGGCCGTGTGGTATGAATCCATGTGGCATAGATTTAGGCACATTTCTTCCATTGAAAAGTGGAGTGAATCGTGGGATATTTACCTGCAATGTGGAAAGAAGCCATACAGCTGTTATGCTAATGCTGGCTCTTTGAAAGAGCTTTGCAATTCATCCCACTGCCATTTTTGAAGGATCATAAAGAATAGGAGCAGAAGTTGACCCATGGAGAGAGCAATGCCATTTATTTACACTATGGGTGACATGGCTATGGTGGTTCTCATTCCAGTTGCCTGCCTTACACACCATAAATCAACATTCTCTCTCAGTCAAACGTCTGTTTTAATGTTTCCTTGGATGTGTCCATTCCATTATTCTCAGGGGTCAGAATTCTAGATACTCACAAGCGTTTAAGAGAGGCCATTCCTTCTCATTTTTTCCTAAATTGGAGACCTCCCCACCTCAGTTTAAAAATAGTGTCTGCCAGTTCTAGATTCCCCTCGGAGGAGAAACATCACATTGGCAGCCATCCTGTCAAAAGCCGACAGAATCGTAAATGTGTCAAAAATACTATCTCTCATTCTTCTCAATTCCAACACCATACAGACCCAATCTGCTCAGTCTTTGCACCTAACAAAACTCCTCTTAAAGAAGGGCCTAGGCCCGAAACATCAGCCTTTCTGCTCCTCTGCTGCTGCTTGGCCTGCTGTGTTCATCCAGCTCTACACCTTGTTATCTCAGATTCTCCAGCATCTGCAGTTCCTGCTACTTCCTCTTAGGGTCATTGAAACAGACCCTTTGGTCCACCCAGTCCATGCTGAACATAATCCCAAAAGTAACTTGTCCCACCTGCCTAGTCCCTTCAAACCTTTCCTACTGTACTTATCCAAATGTCCTTTCAACTTTGTAATTGTGCCCACACCTCAATCCAGGAATCAGCATGGTTAACTTCACTGAACTGCTTCCAGTGCAACTATGTCTCTCCTTAAGGTGACTAGAACTGCACAAAATTACACACCTAGGTGCTGTCTCACAAAAGCCCTGTACAGTTACTGTAAGATTTCCCAGCTTTTATACTCCATCCAGTTTGCAATGAATACCAATTATTTGTTGCAACTGTACATTCTTTTCATTACACATACTTAATCAAATCCCCTTTCTGAAGCTACGAATGAATTAGTTTCCACCAACCTTTCAAACAGACCAAAACAAGTCACTGTTAAAAAAAATCTCTTTTCTTCCCTTTCATACTTTTTAATCAATCGTTCACAGATGCTAGCGCACACCTCTGAGGCAGATGGGAGCCCCGGCCTTCTGGTTGAGAGGTAGGGACAATACCACTGTGCTACAGAAACCTCCCCTTCTCTGGGTCATTAAGCCTTAAATCAGCAGTCCTCGCACCAAATGAACAAACTTTTCCTAATTCACTTGCTTAAAGCCACTCTACAATTCTACCACCTCATAAAGTCCTCTCTTAACCTTTTGTGTTCTGAAGAGAACAATCCCATTTCTTCAAATCTCTCCACATTAACTGCAGGACCACGTTCCTGGTACCACCCTACCAATTGTATCTCAGAAACCTGTGGGAAGCTGGGGAAGTGATTACTGGGCTCCTCGCCTAGATATTTGTATCATAGACAGCCATGGATGGAGTGTTTGTGGACTGGAGATTGGCTGATCTGGTGCTAATATTTACGAAAGGCTGGAAGGAAGGGCTAGTGAACTATAGACCGGTGAGACAGTACATTGTTGGAGGGAGTTGTGAAGGACAAGATTTATTTGAAAAAGGAAGGGCTGATTAGGAATAGTCAACATGGTATTGTGTGTGGGGCAAATCAGTTCTCACTAACTTGATCGAGTTTTTTTGAAGAAGTGACAAAGAAGATAGATGAAGGCAGAGAGGTAGATGTTGTCTAATAGGGCTTTTGTAATGCATTCGGCATAGTTCCACAAGGTAGTCTGGTTAGTAAGGTCAGATTACATGAAATCTAGGGGGAGCTCACTAATTGGATACAAAATTAGCTCGAAGATAGGAGACAGAGAGTGGTGGTAGCGGGTAACCTTTTGGACTGAAGCCCATGGTGTGCCATATGGATTGGGCTGGGTCCACCACTTTTCATCATTTACATATATGATTTGGACATGAGAAAAGGAGGTACGGTTAGTAAGTTTGCACATGGCACCGAAATAAGTGGTGTAGTTGAGAGTGAAGAAGATTATCTCAAGATCCAACAGGTCCTTGATCAGATGGGCCAATGTACCAAGGTTTGGGTATTTAGTTTAGAGAAATGCGAGGTGTTGCATTTTGGTAAGGCAAACCAGGGCAGGAGTTATGGTGTTAATGGCAGGATATGGAGAATGCTGCCAAGCAAAGAAACCTAGGGGTGTGGGAGTGTATTCCTCGAAAGTGGAGTCAAAGGTCGACAGGGTTGTGAAGAAGGCATTTGGCACGCTTGCTTTATTCATCAGAATGTTGAATATAGGAGTTGGGAGGTCATTTTGTGGCTGTACAGGATGCTGGTGAGGCCCCTTTTGGAATACTGCACACAATTCTGGTCACTCTTCTACAGGAGGGATATTGTTAAACTTGAGAGGGAACAGAGTAGATTTACTAGGATGTTGCTGGGACTGGAGGGTTTGAGTTACATCGAGAGGCTGAATGGGCTGGGGCTTTTATCCCTGGAGCATTAGAGGCTGAGGGGTGACCATACAAAGGTTTTTACAATCATGAGGGGCATGATTGTATATATATATATATATGCAAGGGTGTGGGAGTCCAAAACTAGATGGAAAAGGTTTAAGGCGAGAGGGAAAAGATTTAAAAGGGACCTGAGGGGTAACATTTTCACACAGAGGGTGATGGGTGTATGGAACAAGCTGCCAGAGGAAGTGGTGGAAGGTGGTACAATTAAAATATTTAAAAGGCATCCGATTGGGTTTATGAATAAGAGGGGTTTAGAGGGATATGGACCAAATGCTGGGAGATGGGACTAGGTCAGATTGGGATGTCTGGATGGCCCGGATGAGTGGATTGAAGGGTCTTTTCCAAGATGCATTACTCTATGACTCTAATTCTGCTCTGCACTTTCTGCAAGGCTTTGATATGCTTCCTGTAGAGTAGAGGAGAAACCAGAATTGAATGCAATATTCAGGCTCAGACTCAATACAACTTCCTGCATTAATAAGCTGTTGTACTTATTGAACTTCCTTCTCATCTGATGGTGGCATCTTCAAAGATTTGCACGCACAGATCACCAGGTGCACTATGTCTAAAACTGTACCATCCATTTAATACTGTCTTTGCTCACAAAATCTGAGCAAAACCTTCCACTGAGCACTTGACTGCAACACATTATATCCGGCAACTATCAGTCCATTTCATCAGTCTCTGTCCGTCCTCTTGAATTTTGTTACTAACCTCCCCTTCCTAACTTCTCCTCATTGTTGTCAGCATTCTTTGAGTTAAATATCATCTGCAAACTATGATGGTCTGCATACCCAAGCCCCTGTCATTCTTATGGACCAAAATAGCCAAGATTTCTTGATTGACTGCCTGTGAACTAGAACAATTTGCCTTCCTTCCATCTGAAAAATAAGCATTCAACAATACTTTTGCTTTCTGCCTCTTCGCCACATCCATACCCAGACTGTTACTGACCCCTGGGCTTTAGTTTTACCTACAAAGCTTCTGTTACACAACAAGTTATTATCTGCTTTCAAAAGTGTATGTGCAAAATGTCAACTGTCAACAATTTTGATTCATCATCTCTGTTACCTCATCGTAAAACTTGGGTCAAGATTGTCAAAGCGGATGTATCTAGATTAATTACTTGCTGATTTGAGTTCGCTAACCTGTATTTTACTCATTAGTTATGTCCTCGACTATTGCCTTTCAATGTCCCTCAATATTGACTTGAAGCTTACTGGTGTGAAGTTGTCAGGTTTATCATTCTCCATGTTTTTGAACATGCTCACAAAACTTTTGCACTCCTCCCAGTGACTGACCCTGCTCAAATGCAATGGCAGTTGGAAGAATGTATCCCGAGCCATCACAATTTCCACTCTTGACTTCCATCATCATCCCTTCCAGGTGACCTTTCTATTTTGAGCACTGTCAACATTTTGCGTATCTCTTTTATCTGTTTTCATCCTGCCCAGTAATACAACTGTCTCCCTCCTATACTGCCAGACTGGCAAAATACTTCAGCACATTAGCCTTGTCCCCTGTCTGCACAGGACGATCTCTTTCTCATGACCTAATCATTTCCCAATTTTCCTTTGACTGCCCTTTTGCTCATTATATGCATTTCTAATCTGTCCTCATACTCTCCCTTTGGATCCACATATTCTCTTTTGTTAAAATCTCCTCTGTGCATTCTGTATTCGGCATGGTTTTCAACTCTGTTATAAACCTTAATCTTCTATGTTTCATTCTCATTTTAACCCATTTAGATCTTTGCTCATCCAGGGAGCTGCAGCTTTAGATGCACTTTCTTTCCCCTCATGAAAATGTGACCACCTTACATGTGAACTACTTCACTGAAGGTCATCCTTTATTCAATCAGTCTTTTCTCCCTCCATGTTTGATTCCAATGCAACAGATAAAGATCTCCTTTCAACTCATTGAAACTTGCCCCGGGTAAAAGCTACTCAGTTAATCGTGCTTGATCTTTTCCATGATCGCTCCAAACCTGATGATATTATGATTGCTATTTCCTAAAAAAAAACTACCTGAAGCATACTTCACTTAGCCTGACACTATTGCCCTGAGCTATTGCCAACAAGACAAAACTAAAATTACATGGGCATTTCAAATTTTGGTGGTGAGGTTCAGGTTATGAGTGCAAAGAAACTTTAGCCTCACATGCATCCCCAGTCACCAGGCACCCAATTATCTGGTGTAATGGTTTGCACTATGAACTATTACAATGACAATGAACTGTGGCGATTTTTAAATGATTTTTGTTTGAAAGAAAGCATATAAATGTGGGTTAGTGCTGTGAAAGTTTTGTCTTTTATTTAGAAAGGTCAGAAATTCCTTCTGGAACAGTAACTGCCATCAAGGGCTGGAAGAACACTGGAGTATCAGTGGAATAAGAGTTTTATACCTTTTGTTTGTGACCAGTAGTGCTAAGCTGTTAGTTTTGTTTTCAGTTCAATTCAGGAGACACTAGAGTTTTAGTTGAGATGAACCAAAAGTTAAGCTTTTAAGTTTAGCTTTTATAAAGCAAATTCCAGCTCTATTCATTTAAGAGGAAGCGAGCAGCAACACACTCTCTAGTTTTTGACATTTTCAAGCCAGGTCATTTTGGGACAGAAATATTCAGACTGCAAGATTTGATCAAAGTTAGGCTATGAAATCTGTAAAAGGTTCATACTGCCAGATGCTGAAAAGAATAATAAAATTGTCTGTTGAGTTCAAGAAGCAAAAACTGAAAAGAGGCAGTTAACTGGAAGCTTAAAGAGTTGAGATAAGAGTATAATTTCTCTGCAGCTGAGTCTTTGTAATGGTTGTGCTGAGAAATAGGTAGAATTTAATTTTAATGGTTTTGAGAAGATCTTTCTAACTGTAATATATAGTCACTATACAGCATGGAAACAGACCCTTCGATCCAAACAGTCCATTATCCCAAACTAAGCTAGTCCCAGTGTGGAGCTTAAAGAACACAGCTGGCCAGGCAGCATCAGAGGAGCAGGAAAGCTGATGTTTCAAAGAAGTGTCCCGACCCAAAATGTCAGCTTTCCTGCTCCTCTGATGCTGCCTGACCTGCTGTGTTCCTCCAGCTCCACACTGTGTTATCTCTGACTCCAGCATCTGCAGTTCTTACTGTCTCTAAACTAGTCATTTACGCAATTATCTAAGTGTCTTTTAAACACTGCAACTGTGCCCACGTCCACCACTTCCTCAGGAAGTTCATTCTGCATGCAAACTGCTCTCTGCCCCTCAAGTCTTCTTAAAAACCTCTCTCTTCTCACCTTAAAAATGCACCCCCGAGTCTTGAAATCTCCCACCCTAGGAAAAAGACACCTACCGTTAATGCTATCTGAACCCGTAATTATTTTATAAACTTCTAGAAGATCACTCCCTCAACCTCCCATGCTTCAGTGAAAAATGTCCCGGCCTACCCAGTCTTTCTTTATAATTCAAATCTTTCATTCCAGGTAACATCCCAGTAAATCTCTTCCGAACCCTCTCTAGCTTAATGATGTCCTTCCTGTAATGGGGTGACCAGAACACAGTGCACCAGAGAGGTCTCACCCATGTCAACATGACATTCCAACTCCTATACGCAAAGGTTTGAGCAATGAAGCTTTGTTGTCTTCCTTCTGTGTCACAAACCTATGTGCTATTGTTTGAAACAACTGCGCAGCCTCATGCTGATATATTTCAGAGACTAACCACAATGCTAACTAACAAAAAAAAGTCATATGATCCACCTAGCCAGGTTTTATTCTGGCATTTGGGTACAAAATCACAAGTTGCTGGAAAGGCTCAGCAGGTCTGGCAGCATCTGGGAAGGAAAAAAATCTGAGTTAACGTTTCTGGGTCCAGTGACCCTTCCACATTCTGGCATCTGACCCATCCATCAGCTGAGATCATAGCAGGACTAAAAAGGAAGCTGTGCATTAACTTGCTGAGAACCACATGCTGGAGAAAATAAGCAAACAAAAAAGAGAAGAGATAGTGGGAACTGGCGATGCGAGAGCATCTGAGATAACAAGGTGTACAGCTGGACGAACACAGCAGGCCAAGCAACACCAGAGGAGCAGGAAAGCTGACGTTTCGGGTCTGGATCCTTCTTCAGAAATGGGGGAAGGGGAAGGGCCTCTGAAATAAATAGACAGAGGGGTAGGCGATGATAGAAGGTGGATAAAGGAGCAGATAGGTGGAGAGGAGATGGACAGGTCATGGAGATGTGGATGGAGCTGGTAAAGGTGAGTGTATGAGGGGAGTTGGGATGGGGGTTGGTCAGTTGAGGGAAGACGGACAGGTTAGGGAGGCGGGGATGAGCTGGGCTGGCTATGGGATGCGGTAGGAGGAGGGGAGATTTTGAAGCTTGTGAAATCCACATTGATACCATTGGGCTGCGGGGTTCCCAAGTGGAATATGAAATGCTGTTCCTGCAGCCTTTGGGTGGCATTGTTGTGGCACCGCAGGAGGCCCAGGACGGACATGCTGTCCAAGGAGTGGGAGGGGGATTTGAAATGGTTCGTGACTGGGAGGTGTGGTTGTTTGTCATGAACTGAGTGTAGGTGTTCCACAAAGCGGTCCCCAAGCCTCTGCTTGGTTTGCCCGATGTAGACTAGGCCATAACGAGAACAGCGGATACAGTATACCACATTAGCAGATGTGAGGCTCCAGCATATATGTAGCCCCCAGCCCTGCCATGTCTTCACTATCCCCCCAGGCCTTCCCCTGACTGAGGAAGAATGGTCAGTTCTCAGTGAAGGGCTCACCTTTGCCCCCCTCCACCCGCACATCAATGAATACCACTCATGCCTGGACATCAAACAATTTTTCTGCCTCCACGCTTAGTTCTTTAACCATGAGCCTAACCTTCCCTCTACTGACCCCTTCTCCTACCTCCAACACATCCCCTCCTCCTGGACACCACTCCAAGGCCTCCTATCCTGCCTCGACCTCTTCATCTCCAACTGCCGTCGAGACATCGATAGCCTCAACCACTCCACCCCTCTCACCCACTCCAACCTCTGCTCCACAGAACGGGCAGCCCTGCGCTCCAATCCCAACCTCACCATCAAACCTGCAGGCAAGGGGGGTGCAGTTGTAGTATGGTGCGCTGACCTCTACGTTGCCGAGGCCAGTGCCAGCTCTCTGACACCTCCTCCTACCGCCCCCTGGATCATGACCTCACCCCCGAGCACCAAAACATCATCGCCCAGACCATCCACAACCTCATCACCTCAGGTGACCTCCCACTCACAGCCTCCAATCTCATTGTTCCCCAACCTCGCATCGCCCACTTCTATCTCCTTCCCAAAATCCACAAAGCTACCTGTCCTGGCTGATCCACTGTTTCCGCCTGCTCCTGCCCCACAGAACCTATCTCCACCTATCTCAACTCCATTTTCTCTCCACGGTCCTAAAGGCCTAGAGGCCCTCTGCTTCCTCCTGTCCCTCCGGCTTGACCAGTCCCCCTCCACTGACAACTTCTGCCTAGCCGAACTCGTCCTCACCCTCAACAACTTCTCCTTCACTTCATCGGGGAAACCAAGTGGAGATTTGGAGTTCACTTTGTGGAACACTACTTTCGGTTCGTGACAAATGACTGTACCTCCCAGTCGCGAACCATTTCAACTCCCCCTCCCACTCCTTGGATGACATGTCCATCCCGGGCCTCCTGCAGTGCCACACTGATGCCACCCGAAGGTTGCAGGAGCAGCACCCCATATTTCGCTTGGGAACCCTGCAGCCCAATGGTATCAATGTGGGCTTCATCAGCTTCAAAATCTGCCCTCCCCCTACTGCATCCCAAAACCAGCCCAGCTCGTCCCCGCCTGCCTAACCTGTCCGTTCTCCCACCTATCCCCTCCTCCCACCTCAACCGCCACTCCCACCTCCGACCTACCAGCATCATCCCACCTCCTTGACTTGTCCATCTTCCCTTAACTGATCTATCCCGTCCCTAACTCCCCACCTACACTCACCTTTACTGGCTCCATCCCTGCCTCTTTGACCTGTCTGTCTCCTCTCCACCTATCTTCTCCTTTATCCATCATCTATCCACCTCCTCTTCTCTCTCCCGATTTATTTTAGAACCCCCTTCCCCTCCCCCATTTCCGAGGAAGGGTCCAGACCCGAAACATCAACTTTCTTGCCCCTCTGATGCTGCTTGGCCCACTGTGGTCATCCAGCTCTGCACCTTGTTGTCTCAAAAAGAAGAGAATCCTTGTTTGATGACTAAAATTGAAGGATCGATGCTTTGGGTTACAAAGGAGATTACAGCAAGTTGGTCGCGGTATTTCTGTGCATCTCTGCCAACTTTTGTACAGAGGTAGTACTGCAGCCTCCGAAACACAACTGACAAATGTATCGACTATACAATATCCAAACAAGATCGGAAATTAGAGAGTCAAAATTTAACACATTCAGCTGCTGGGTGTGATACTGCTGAAACCTGCTGGGGTTCACTTTAATTGTAGCCTGTCTATAACCTAACACCTGTTGGGTTACAGTTTTAGTAGCCACTGTTGTAGTACAGAACGGCTAACTCAATATAGGGATACATTGCACTGCCTCATGTGTGCATTGTCACCGAATCCTCCTGGGGTTTAATATCACTGATGCGTTTTGGGTTACAGTTAGATTAGATTAGATTCCCTACAGTGTGGAAACAGGCCCTTTGGCCCAACAAGTCCACACTGCCCCTTGTGGCATCCCACCCAGACCCATCCCCCTATAACCCACATGCCCCTGAACACTGCGGGCAATTTAGCATGGCCGATCCACCTAGCCTGCACATCTTTGGACAGTGGGAGGAAACTGGAGCACCCGGAGGAAACCCACGCAGACACGGGGAGAACGTGCAAACTCCACAAAGACAGTCGCCCGAGGCTGGATTTGAACCTGGGTTCCTGGCACTGTGAGGCTGTAGTGCTAACCACTGAGCCACTGTACTGTCCACTGTCTCCAAAACTTTCTATCACTATTTGAGTAGGACTGGTTAGGCTTTTAATTTGCCCATTGTTATCATTTTAATTACCAGCTTTGCAGTGTCCTTGGATATTTCTTTTGTGACCTAATTCTTACCTCTGTTGCTATAGCCGCGCCTAAAGATAGTGTCCCTGTCTTATTCAGGGAGTAGCCATCCTTTTAGCCCCTGTCTTTTTCTAATGCTATTTCATCCTTGGAACCCCATTAAGCCTCATCTAAACTTACATCTTCAGAAACTTTTTTGCGACTCTTTTCAAAATGCAACCCTCTGATGAGCCTGCTATCACACTGTCCCCTGCTGTAAAACCCAGTTTAACACCCTCAGCCCTGGCCTGTGACCTGTATGTGACCGAATTTCAGCTCCTGCTCACAGAATCAGTGTGGAAGCAGGCCAATCGGCCGATCACAATCACACCAACCCTCCGAACAGCATCCCACCCAACCTCAACCTATCCCTGTAACTGGCCTGCACATCCCAGGACACTATGGGGACAATTTAGCCCGGCCAATCCACCCTAACCTGCACATCTTTGGACTGTGGGAGGAAACCCGCACAGACATGGGGAGAATGTGCAAACTCCGTACACACACACACACACACACACACGCGCAGTCACCCGAGGGTGGAATCGAACTGGGATCCCTGGCACTGTGGGGCAGCGGTGCTAACCACTGAGCCACCCTGGAAAGGAAGGACTACCTATGTTGGCAAGAAATCGAAGCTGGGCTTCCTGTGATTGGGGGCTAGAATTTTACCACTGAACTACCAATGTGGCCACCAATTTTGTGGAGCATAAAACGGGTGGAAGAGAATAATTGAGTGATAAATATTGAAGCGAGCCATGGAGCTGTTGGCACATCCCCAAGGCTGCAACTCCTCAGTGGGAAGGCCCTGAACAGTGACTGAGTGAAATGGAAGGGGCAAACATGCTGGTCGAACTGGGAGTTGCACCCCTCGTAACACTTCCTCTGTTGACGAAACCTACTGCACAGCAGGAGAAGTAGTTTAACTTCCTTTGGTTGATTATTCAAGTAGTTTCTCCTAAATGTGCAGAAGAAGCACCAACATAGATACAGCACCCTTTGTTCTGTATTTTAAATTGATGAGGAACGGAGACTAATGCGCTGATGCCAGCTCTTTGGCGGAGCGATCCAATTGGCCCTGTTTTTCTCCAGTTGGAGCTCAGGAGATCAGTCTCCAGTACGGGAAGAGGCACGATCCTGGACCAAGAGAAGCCCCATGTCCTTTTTCAGGTGGGAATGGGGATGTTCACTGGGGAACATTGACCGGGGCAGGGGGTGCTGGTCTGACAGAATAAGCGTTGCAATTAACTTGGCTTAGCTCCATGTGGCAGAATGTGCCATGCACCCAGTTCATTGCTATGCCTTTTTAAAATGTTTTTCAAGATTTGAAGCAAAATTTAGACTCTCCTACCAGGCACACTAAAGCAACACGCAAAATGCATTCAAGTTCAAGGTTTATGACAAAGACTTTGCTGAAGCAGTTCGGAGATGCAAATCGATTAAACATTTCTCCTATATATATGTGAGCTGTCTTTCAATGCTATTTTGCAGTCGAACAGGTTATCAAATGGAGCATGCATCTTGCAGTGAGGAAGCAGCTCGAGGGATGAGCAACAAAATGTTCAAATGTCGTTACATTTGACAGCCTTCAATTTCAAGGTTTTCAAGGAACTTGTTTAAATCTTCACAGCTTTTCCTGAAATTTGAGCCCCTGCATCTTTCTTCAGAGGGCATCTTTTCAATCCATGATTCTGAGTCAAGAATATACTGTATGCTGTTGGGGTGGTGTGTGGGAAAGGGGAAGGCAGATAGAGCAGGAGAATAATTTAGGTTAGTATAACTTCCAAACACTTCTACGCATGTAAAATAATGTATTATAATTAATTGACAATAATGTTATATTAAAACATGAAGCTTTTCGCAGAGGGAAGATAAAACTTACAATAAAGAAATATATTTTGTCATCTCAGAAAATCCTAAAACAGGCTACAGCTAGTGAAATCTTTTGAAGTACAGCCTGTCTTGCAATTGCTGAGTGTATTGACAATGCCATTGGACTAGCAATCAAGAAGCCCCAAACAATATTCTGGGGTCATGAGTTCAAGTCTCTCCACTGGTTTGGAATTAAACATTTGGAATTATTTTAATTTTTATTGATCAGAAACTTAACTGGACTCATCACATAAACCCTGTCGGTACATGAACAGGTCATTGCGAGGAATACTGCAATGATAGCCCTCCTTCCGACTCCTCAAAGCCTGTCCACTATCTACAAGGCACAAGTCAGGAGTGTGATGGGATACTCCCCACTTTCCTAGATGGCGGAAGCCCCGACAACACAGAAGGAGCTTGACACCATCCAGGACAAAGCAGCCCGCTTGATTGGCACCACATCCGCAAGCATCCCCTGCCTCCACCACTGACGCTCAGTAGCAGCCATGTGTACTATCTACAAGATGCACTGCAGAAAAATCCACAGATAGCACCTTCCAAACACATGACCACTTCCATCCAGAAGGACAAGGGCAGCAGATACATGGAGACACCATCACCTTCAAGTTGCCCCCCAAGACGTTCACCATCCTGACTTGGAAATATATTGGCGTTCCTTCACTGCCGCTGTGTCAAAATCCTAGAATTCCATCTCCAATGGCATTGTGGGTAAATTTGTGGACTGCAGCGGTTCAAAAAGGGTCAAAAACACCACCACCTCAGAGAAAGTCTGGATAGGCAACAAAGACTGGGCCCAGTCAGTAATGCTGATGTCCCACAAATGAGTTTAAAAAATCCTGTGCATATGATTCAGAAATGTCCTACAGGGAGGGAAATGTATCCCTTCTTACTCAGTCTAGCATACATGGAACTCCAGAACCACGGCGATGTGGTTGAATGGCCCTCAGATAATTAGGGATGGGTTCTAAACGCTGGTAATAAATCCCATGACTGAGTGAAAAATACTTGGAAATTTTGCAGCTAACTGGGGTTCAGGTCCCAGATGTGCAACACGAGGGGCATGGATAGTGTGAACAGCCAAGATCTGTTCCCCAGGGTGAGGAGAGTCAAAATCTATTGGGCGCAGGTTTAAGGTGAGAGAGGGCAAGATTTAAAAGGGACCTGAGGGGCAACTTTTTCATGCAGAGGACGGAGCGCCTCTGGAATGAGCTGCCAGAGGAAGTGGTGTAGGCTGGTATAATTACAACATTTAAAAGGCATCTGGATGGGTACATGAATAGGAAGGGTTTAGAGGGACATGGGCCAAATGCTGGCTAATGGGACTTGATTAATTTAGGATATCTGGTCAGTTGAACTGAAGGGTCCAAGAAGGGTGAAGTCACATGGTATCAGGGGTGTGCTGCTGAAATGGATACAGAACCAGCTTAAGTCATCTGTGACAGAGAGTAGCAGTGGGTGGATGCTTTTTGGAATGGAGGGCTGTGACTAGTGGTGTTCCACAGGGATCAGTGCTCCGGAACTCTGCTGTTCCTGGTCGACATAAATGATTTGGAGGAAACTGTGGCTGGTCTAATTAGTAAATTTGTGTATGTTACAAAGATTGGTGGAGTTGTGGATAGATTGTCAGAGGATACAGATAGGCTGGAGGCATGAGCAGAAAAATGGCAGATGGGGTTTAATCCAGACAAATGTGAGGTGATGCATTTTGGAGGATCAATTACAGGTGGAAATTATACAGTGATTGGCAGAACCCTTAGGAGCATTAATATGCAGGCCCACAGACCACTGAAGGTGGTAGCACAGGGAGATGTGATAGTAAAAAAAGGCTTAAGTCATGTTTGCCTTCATTAGAAGGGCATTGAGTATAAGGATGGACAAGTTATGTTGCAGCTTTATAGATCTTTAGTTAGGTCACACTTGGAATATTGCGTACAGTTCTGGGCACTACACTACCAGAAGGATGTGTTCTGGGCACTACACTACCAGAAGGATGTGTTCTGGGCACTACACTACCAGAAGGATGCGGATGCTTTGAAAAGGGCACAGAATAGGTTGGTCTGGGGGGGGATTTTAGCTTTGAAGAATGGTTTGGAGAGACTGGGTTTGCTTTCACTGGAATGCAGGAGGTTGGGGGCTGACCTGATAGATGTTTGGAAGGTTGTGAATGGCATGGATAGAGTGAAAAGTATGAGGCCTTTTCCAAGGGTGGACGGGTCAATTACTAGGGGACACAGGTTCAAGGTATAGGGGAGAAAGTTTAAAAGAGATGCATGTGGCAGGTTTTTCACACAAAGGGTGGTGTGTGCCTGGAAAGTGTTGCTAGAGGAGGTGGTGGAAGCAGACGCAATTGCAGCTTTCAAAAAGCACCTGGACAAATACATGAACAGGACGGGAATAGTGGGATATGGATGCTGTAAGTGAAAACAGTATGGAAGGGGAAAATGTGTTAGTGCAGGCATGGAGGGCCGAAGGGCCTGTTCCTGTGTTGTATTGTTCTTTATCCTTTTGTCTGTTTCCATGCTGTATGACTCTAACATGTGAAAAGGGGTTTGGTTAAAAATGTCTTTCATAAATGTGGGGATGAAAGCTGGATGTAGTATTCCAGATGTCATCAAAACCATGAACAATTTTAGTTCCTCCTCGGTTGGTCTGCTCCACAGCACACTGCCATGAAGCAGCTGTGGAGGGTGGGGATTGAGACTCACACATCTCCTGCTGGAAAGTGCCTTTGCAAAGGAAGTCTGGAGAGAGATGCAGTGGTTATTGTCAAGGTTCATCCCAAGCAGCTCCATGATGCGAGTCTCTGTGGTCTATGGCCTGTTGCCCAGGACGCAAACCGAGACAAACATCAACTGCGCCTGGAGGACCATCAACTCAGTCAAAGACACTCTCTGGTCTGCCCGAACCTTGCTGGCCTTCCAGAACAAGGAGTTAACCCTCACCAAGTGTTAGGACTGGCACATTCCAACGTCCAGGACTATGCGCTGAGGGATGTACTAAAGCTTGGGGCAGCTCCCGCCAAGGGCCAGTGGGTACATACCACTGTCTGAGGTCTTCCTGCTGAAGGTAAGTGGGGGTCCACTTAGTTATCAGACCCTCTTGTGCCTCAAATGCATACAAATATAGTCTGATATATGTAAGTGATGCCTTTGGCTTGTTTGGATAGGGTCAAACTCCAATGTCTGTTTGTTTCCTTGATATGCTACTGTACGGAACCGAACTGTGTGACTATGTATATATACTGTTTTTTTATGAATGAAGTATACTTTTGGAATCAAAACAAAGCGCAATTTAAATTCCTTTGCTCCTGTAGCCTATGCCCTTGTGATAACACCCACCGTGCCAGTTGCAATCCTCACTGTTTGCTGCACTCAGAAGTGGGTCCTGATTCTGATGCGAGATTGTTGCGTACTGAGCCACAGTGGACATTCCACATTGTGAGAACATTCTCAGGCACTTGCAGCCGTGAGGAAAGGGAGAGGGAAAGCTGCTATCCCGTAAAGCTGCCACCTTTACCATTGATCATGACTTAGTGGTACTTACTTTCTGTTCAAATCCTGGGTCTTGCCATCCTTCCCCATCAGGAGGTATGACTCCCCAACCTCCAGGTTAATTGAACATGCTTTCCGTTTCAGTACATGCCGGATGTCATTCATCATGATGTCCTCATCTTTTGCTGTTTTAAAGAAGGGAAGGCAAGGCGCTGTAATTTCTATCTTCATTGGGAAGCAAAAATATAGCCTTCACGGTCTCAGCAACATGCTGAAACGATGAACCCTTGCAAACTTGTACTGGAGCGAATTTATGCTTAACAGCGCGAAATAACAAAACTCTTCTTAAAAGAAGAAAACAAAACTGTAGACGGGCAAAAAAATGCGGAACTTTGCGCTGTTGTTGTGGCTTCTGCTTCCCAGGCTCACAATGCTACTTTCTTTTAGGAGCTGGCTGAGGGACTGGACTTGATGTCAGACCAACTGAGGCACTAAAATTCATCTTCAGAATGAGGGTGCTGCTGGCTAGGCCAGTGTCTATTTGCTCAACCACTTTGCTGCAGGCCTGGAGTAATGTGTGGGCCAGACCAGGTGAGAATGGCAGCTCAGTTCCCTAAAGGACATGACTGAACCAGATGGGTGTTCTTTCTCCCTTTTCCCTCTGACAATGGAGTCACGGTCATCCCTAGATTCTTAATTCCAGATTTTATTTTTCCTTTATTGAATTCAAATTCCACCATCTGCCATGATGGGGTTTGAACCTGGGTCCCCAGGATACCCCCAGGTATCTGGACTAGCAATCCAACGATAATGCCACTAGGCTGCCACCTCCACTTGCCTTGCAAAGCAAGGACAGCCAACCCTTCAACCTTGCCTTTGGCCTCGTCTCCACTCTCCCTGTGTCCCTCTTCCCTGATCTCCTTATCCCACCTGCAATTACTTCTCCTCAGGAATCCATGGTTAGTTGCTACTGGCAATCAGACTGCAGTACCAATGATGGCCATCTCTGCTTTGGGCACAGTTGGCGGTGGAGAATTGCCTTGACCTGATACCAGCTCTCAGGGTGCAGGGAATTACTCCCTGCCCCTGCAGCTTAATGCGGTGGGATGACTCAAAAATATCTGCAGCTGGATCGCCTTGGAATGGCTTCCCTGGGGAAAAGCGCTATTTTTATAGTGACTGGTCTTCCAGCCTCTGAGTGGCTTGTCTACATACACCCAACATTACAGCCTTTTGCCACTCATCAGGATGAAGTTTTACAGCCAGACAGCGGGCGAGCCTGACACAGAATAACCACACAAAGCTTTGGGTTTCGATTCAATGCTCTACACTTATCATGCAATTATTCCAATTGCTCAGAGCAATTCATCAAGTAGTTCGGGCTGATAATGGGGCCCAAACTGCAAAATCCATGGAGAGGAAATGGAGAGGCTGTATTAAGTTTACTTACAACGTTTGACGGGCCTCGTAATGGAGACTGTGTAGACTATGAAACTTCCTTTTGTGTTTATATCGGTCACCTGGACTATATAGGCTGAAAGAGATCCATCATCAGAAGGCTTAGTTCAAAGGTTCAATTTCTTTTAAATAGAGGTTTAAGTCATTAAAATCAGAAAAGGAACGCTACAAGGAACAGTGCTAAGGAAGGGTCACTGGACCCAAAATGTTTAACTCTGTTTCCTCCTCCACAGATGCTGCCAGACCTGCTGAGCTTTTCCAGCAACTTTATTTTTGTTTCTGATTTACAGCATCTGCAGTTCTTTTGGTTTTTATTAAGGAATGCTACAGCCCTGAAGGAGTCCATTTGGCCCATCTGGCTGGAGACAAGATGACCCAGCCAGCCCAATCTACTTAATCCCATTCTCCATCTTGTATCCGACTTTTGGATATCTACTTTACTTGGCTATCTGCCTCTTTTTTTGTGGCAGGTAGTAACTTCCAGGTGAAAATGAGATAGTCCCCAATCTCCTCTCATCCGATTGCAAATTAGATACAATGAGGTCATTTAAGGGGCTTTTAGATAAGCACATGAATATGCAAGGAATGGAGGGACATGGACCAAGGGCGGGGAGAAGGGATTGGTTTAAGTTGGCATCATGTCCTGTACAACACCATGAGTTGAAGGGCCCGTCACTGCGCTGTACAGTTCTGTGTTCAAAATTCCATTAATATAAATCTGTGCCCTTTGGTTATTGTCTCCTCTAATAAAGGAAGAAATATCCTTCTGATTTTATTCTGGGAAAGCCAGTCACATTTCAATTTACATATATAGACTATCCATATACATGTACAATGAACCTTTATATATACAATGTCAACTGTTTCTTTTTTATCTGTCCATTTAACAAGCGATTATAGATTATTTAACACCTCCCTCCACTCCCTGCCTCAAAACCTGGTACCCCGCCAAGATAAATTGGGAGGTTAGTTTATTTTGATGAGCTTCGATTACACTGGTTACACATTCCTCGCTTTCAGTGAGGGGAGTCTGATTGTGATAGATAGATAACCTCGGCCCTCATTCAGTCGTCACACCGATCAGCTGATCAAATGCACCCAACCAGAGACAGTGGGGTGAATCTTACTTTTCTTCTGGCCAAGTGTCAGTTTTGGTGAGTTTTTAAAGAAGGAGATTTCTCGCTGTAGACATGGCCGAACCAGTTACCTATCTCTCCCCTATTGCCAGCTTTTAGCCCATATCGATCACTCGCCCTGGCTGAGAGATCTCACTACAGCCCAGGTATCTCGGATAGGACTAAGATCCCTGGCGCCCAGGTTTAAAAGGCTGTCATGCACCTAGAAGCACACTGTCTGCCCGGGGACGCCAAGCATGGTCCGTGACCTGACCTGGATGTGGCTGGCAGGTGGGATTTGGCATCCACTTTGCAGGCAGGCACCCAGAGGTGGTGTAGAGGAGAAACCTCCTCATCCCCAGGGCTGCCGGAGGAGGCCACAGTGCCAGACCCTGCCAACTTGGTCGGAATCTGGTGGAGTCTCAGCCTTTTGGAGGAACACCTAGCCGAGTGTGAACCAGATCAATGGCTTTGTCCATTCTGACCGTGTTTAGCGCCACTGTCTCCTCTCTGCCACCTCACATCCACTCCATATTCTCGCTCCAAGCCTTCAGAGGGAAGTTAGAGATAGCATCAGATGCAAAAATGAGGCATACACATTGGCAAAAAAAAAACCCTGAGAAGTGGGAACAGTTTAGAGGTCAGCCAGGGATTGATTAAGAAGGAGGAAATAGAACGCTAGAGTTCACTTGTGGGAAATGTAAGAACTGACTGTAAAAGCTTCTTTAGGGTGTGTAAAAAGCAAAACTTTTGATGAAAACTAATGTAGATCCCTTACAGTCAGAAACAGGGGCATTGATAATGGGGGCAGAAAAATGGCTGACAAACTAAATGCTTACTTCGCTTCTGTCTTCACAAAGATGGACACAAATAACATACCAGAAATGATGGGGAAACACAGTTTATAAGATGGAGAAACAGAAGCAAATTTGCATTAGGAGAGAAATGGCTTTGGGGAAATTGATGGGATTGGAGGCTGATCAATCCTCAAAGTCTGATAATCTGCATCCCAGAGCAATTAAGGAAGTGATACAAGAAATAGTCCTTTACGGTCATCTTCCAAGATTCTGGAACAGCTCCTACAGATCAGAGGGTAGCTAATGTAACCCCACTATTAGGCAGGGAGTTCCAGATCTAGAGGGCATAGGTTTAAGGTGAGAGGAAGAAAAGATTTAAAAGGGAACTGAAGGGCAACTTTTTCACACAGATGGTAGTGTGTGTATGGAATGAGCTGCCAGTGCAAGTGGTGGAGGCTGGTATAACTACAGAGCGAGACAGGAGTCATGCAAGCCTGGCATCTCTCTGGTTGAGGGGGCAAAATGTAAAAAGGTGAGGTGAGGTCAGGGGGTGCCATGAGCATCCGGGCAGGCTCAAAGTGAGACACTAAGAGAGCCCTGAGATGTGGCCTGGTCCAATCTGTCTGCCAGGTGCTATGCCTGAAAGCAAAGAGTCCTTGGAGCAGCATTGTGAATGACCATAGTTGCAGCGGTCTAAGGGACAGCTTTACAGTGCAGAAGGGTTCCCAGTGGCCCTTGGAGAATGTCTTGACATGTTGGCCTTGGGTGACCTGACAAAAGTTTTGGAGGAGCAAGGTGTGAACTGATGCTCTGACTTTCATGTCAATGAGTAGTTCCCTCACATCAGACAGTAGGAGAGCAAGCATGTTGATGAAGTGAGATAGGCAGTTAAAAATTTCGGCAGCAAGCAATAATCCTTGTTTATAGGCACCTCACTATTGCTGAGATGCCTCGCTGCACAGGACTTAGTTGGAAAATTTCTCCTGATATGGAGTAATGTCCCTGATTTATCACCATAGCCCATTTCATTCAGAACCCTGTAACATTCTGCCTTCTGAATCCATAACTTATGTGTCTCCTTCCAACTGTGTTAGCAAATCAAGTGCTTTATAGCAGAGCGCTAGGAATTATGGTGCAGGAGCATCCCATCTCAACACTTCCACACTGACAAATCTGAAGCATTTACCGTATTCTACAATTGGGCTGTAGCAGGCAAAATCAATCCGTCTGTCATCGACCACATCCGAGGAAAATGTTCTCTTCAGGCGAGGGCAGCTACCTGAGAGAGATGGGGAGACAGAGAGAGTTAAAGAGATCCGTGTTTACAGCCTCCGACAGATTGTGAAATGGGACAGATTATTTGGCAAATGAATAGAGTGTGGCAATAACTTAATGTTGTGTGAAATAACGGTGAGTATGCTTAAAGTGTCCAGGTGTTGCAGTTGATCAGAAACCAAACTGGTCCAACCATAATGTGGCTCGGTCAAAGCTTAGCAATCCTACAGTGAGTAGCTCACTTCCTGATATCCAAAGTCTATCCATCATCTTTAAGGCACAACTCAGGAGTGTGATGGAATACTCCCCACTTGCCTGGATGAGTGCAGCCCCAGCAACACTCAGGGAGCTTGACGCCGTCCAGGACAAAGCAACACTCATGTAACATTCAGCTCCTTCATGAATGATGCACAATGTGTGTGCTGTCTACAAGATGCATTGCATTAATTCAACAAGGGTCCTCCAACGGCACCTTCCAAACCTACCACATTGAAGATAAGGACAGCATGGATATACCAACACCTGCAAGTTCCCCTCCAAACCACACACCATCGTTGGAAAATATCTTGCTATTCCTTTCAGCGTCATGGGATCATCAAATATAGACAGGGTAGGAACTCCCTTCCTGACAGCATTGTGGTTGCTCTTACTCCCCAAGGACAGCAGCGGTTCAAGAAGGCAGCTCACCACCACCTCCTACAGGGCAATTGGGGATGGGCAATAAATGCTGCCCAGACAATATTGCCCACATCCTTTGACCAAATTAAAAAATTAAAGTTATGGGCCCAGGCGAAAAGTAGTACTTATTTTAAGAGTAATCCAGATTCCACCTCTGGATACCAGTGTGTGGTGACTGATGGGTCAGATAAACCCATTCAAATAATCCAGTTAAAGGCTACCACTGCCCCATGTTCAATTTTATTTTGAAAGTTATACTCAAATTTCCTGCCACTATCCTTTCAGCTGACACAATCCAGCCAGCAGAGAATTGCTGTGATTTTGGTTTGTCAATTGTAGAGTCATAGATTCCTGCAGCATGGAAATACACCCATCAGTCTCACCAGGCCGTGCTGACCATAATCCCAAACTAAACTAGCCCCAGCTGCCCGCTTCTGATCCATATCCCTCCACACCTTTCTAATGCATGTCTTTATCCAAATCACTTTCAAATATTATAACTGCGCCCACATCCACCACTTCCTCAGGAAGTTCATTCCACACGTGAACCACCCTCTGTATAAAAAGCTGGCCCCTCATGTCTTTTTAAATCTCTCTCTCTTCTCACTTTAAAAATGGATCCCCTCGTCTTGAAATCTCCCATCCTAGGGAAAAGAGACCTACCATTTACCATATCTATCTATCATGACTTTTTAAACTTCTACAAGGTCTCCTATCAACCTCCTATGCTCCAGTGAAAAAAGTCCCAGCCTATCCAACCTTTCTTTATTTGTCAAACCTTCCAAACCCAGCAACGTCCCGGTAAACCTTCTCTGAACCCTCTCCAGATTAATAATATCCTTCCACAACAGATTGACTAGAACCAGACACAGTACTCCAGAACAGGCCACACCAATATCCTGTAGACAGCACATCTCAACCCCTCTACTCAAAAGACTGAACAATGAAGTGTGTTAAATGCCTTTTAACTACTCTGTCTATATTTGATGTAAACCTCTAGGAATTGTGTCTGGTAACCAGGTTTCTCCTCCATTACACAGTGACTGCCATGTACGAGTTTGAGTAACTCGATTAATGCACTCATCACCTTCCCTGCTCTGATGGAAAATAATTGCACTTCACCAGTCTCTCTCAGAGAAACATCATTCAATAATGTAGGCACTGCCAGATCTCAGAAGGTTAAACACAGTTGCTAGTCATCATTGACCTCCTGCAGTGCGGGATTCAGCCCAACACAGCCAGACTGCCCCTCCGAAGACCATCCCACCCCGACCCACTCCCCTACCCCTGTATGTCCCATCTCTAACCCAAACATTCCCCGGACACTACAGGTACGGCCGATTCACCTATGCCGCACATCTTTGGACTGTGGGGCGAAATCAGAGCACCCAGAGGAAACCCACGCAGACACAGGGAGAATGTGCAAACTCCACACAGACAGTCGCCCGAGGGTGGAATCGAACCCGGGTCCCTGGCGTCGTGAGGCAGCCAAGCTAACCTCAGAGTCACCAATCTTTGGAATTTCTCACGGAGGAATAGAAACTTACCTTCAGCACATTCACAAACTTCATTCTGGCAGAGCTTTGATACGATGGTGCTTTGTTCTGGAGCATTATAAAATATGGCGCATTTAATACCTGCAACCCAATCAACAAATAACAAGAATTAACTCACCTGCAATACTTGTTTTACTGTTAGTTGCAATGGTCTGACATTCTAAATGCTAGTGTCTGCTAATTGTACATGTTTGTTTATTGCAATCATTTAGCCAATACGCAGAAAGTGAATCAGAGACAATTGCATTAGAGTCAATTTACTCTCTGCGGTATCGTACTGGCACTGGAGGGGGTGCAGAGGAGATTCACTTGGTTGATTCCAGAGTTGAGGGGGTTGGCTTACAAGGAGAGATTGAGTAGACTGGGACTGTACCCACTGGAATTTGGAAGAATGGGTTGGGGGGGGGGTGTTGTGGTGGTGGTGGATATTATAGAAGCATATGAAATAAAGAAGGGAATAGAACATAGAACATAGAACATAGAACAGTACTGCACAGAACAGGCCCTTCAGCCCACAATGTTGTGCCAAATAGATAAGATAGAAGCAGGGAGGTTGTTTCCACTGGTGAGTGAAACAGGAATGAGGGGTCATAGCCTCAAAATAAGGGCAAGCAGATTTAGGACTGAGCTGAGGAGGAACTTCTTCACCCAAAGGATTGTGAACCTTTGGAATTCCCTGCTCAAGTGAAGCAGCTGAGGCTACCTCATTGAATGTTTTTAAGGCAAAGACAGATTTTTGAACAGCAAAGGAATTAAGGGTTCTGGTGAGCAGGCGGGGAAGTGGAGTTGAGTCCATGAAAAGATCTGCCATGATAATTGAATGGTGGGGAGGCTCAAGGGGCCAGATGGTCTGCTCCTGTTCTTTATTTCTTATGTTCCTTCCTGTATGGTTCAAATGTGCCCCTTCCAACTTTTATGTACGTACAGAATATACCAGATAATAGGGTACGATTGATGCCAGTCAGCGTGCAGTGTGCCCCTTAGTGACAGCTCCAGCTCAAATACAATACTCCACAAATGTTCAGCAATGATTTACTGCAACCTGGTAGTCAACAGCCTGGGCATATCTCAGGTTCACTTTTGAAAACTATAAGGGCACAACATGACAAAATGGCAAACTAGTTGTAACCGTAATGTACAACTAGTGTGCTTCACTGTTGGTGTTACAGAGCCCAGTACATAAAATGGAATGGTTTTCTCCTGTCTGGCAATCTCTATCCCCAGTATCAATCACAAAATATCAGTGTCCACTCCTGCATGCGTCCAGTGCACAGTGAGTAAAAGGGAATGATTCACTCTAGTCTGGTGTTGTATTGTGATGATGCTATGGCTTTAAGGGGTATGTTTTGTCCCGGTTTCTTTTAGACAGAGTTTGGGAGACAGAAGCAGCCTGAGTGTGTGTAGTCAAGTTCCCACAGCTCCACGATTTTTAGGTGTAGCTTTCGGCAGTTGTTGCTGGGATCTCAGCAGGTTTGGAAGGCACTGCATCTCTCCCAGTTGCTACATTCTCTCACTCAGGATTGCTTTGTTAATACTCTTTCCTCCTGGATTGGAGAACTGCATGTGAGACAAGCTGTTTTCTGAATGTGCCCTTTGCCAAGGGTGTATTTATGGGATGTTACTATATTAGCATGGTTACTGTTTGGTGGTAAAATAATCTATTGTTTGGATACGTTTTTCCAATAGTTAAGTTGTTCCAAGTTCCTTTTTCTTGTGGTATGTTAACTGTTGTGTTTGAATAAAACATGGTTTGCTTAACGTCCAGCAGTTTGACCAATCGAATTGCATCTGGAACATAGCACCTCACATTTACTTTTCAAATACGAAACTGTTAGGGTCTAGGCTACCTTTTCATTATGCTTTGAGGGAGTCTGGGCTGATTCATAACAGTATGACCAGTATGAGTCTCAGTGTCAGCACCTCAGGCTGCACCTTACATGATTTTTGGCTAAATGCACTTAAAATTTTATAAGGTTTTTTTATTTTTGCCATGCAGTGTAGTGAGATTTCTCACTGCCTCTTACCAAACTCACCTAATCAAGCTACATCCATGCTCCTCATGTCCAATTCCAGCCACATTTTCCCATGCACTGCTGCCAGAAGAACTTGCCACTGCTAGGATATTCCAGGCTTGACTGGCACTCCTGGCACCAGTGCAATCTTTAGATATGAAACTGAATATTAAGGAGGCGAGTTGTGGCTTTTAACAAGCTTTAATACCCCTTCCACAGCAACTTGCTGCTGGATAATATGAGACATGTTTTGTCACTTGACAAAATGTAAAAGACGCAGCAAGATGCTCATGATATTGAGAAAAGCCTTGTGGGTCTCCTCACATAGTTCCACCACTAAATCTCCTTGATATGTTTGGAGGAAGTTTGGACACGCCCAGAACAGTCCACATCACTCAAAGCCTTATTATAGAGTCCACAGTTGGGAAGTGAATGTTCCATGTCATGAAGCATCAACTCAAGAGAAGACCTTGCTATTAATATTCAAATGAAACAATATATTGAGGCAGAGTCTGTACTCACTTGGGTTGTAATAATCATAAAGTGTTGCGCTTGCTGGTTGGATTAATCCAATGGGAATTATTTGCTTAGCACCGAATACAAAACATTCTTTCTGTTCTGTAACCTAGACAGGAAACAATTGACAAAGCAAGTTCACAAAGAGACACATAAAATGCACTCTCCCATGAATTTAAATAGTAATTCTAGGATTTAGACACATGAGGAGATGACTTGCTAATTGAACCTTCAACTCCATTTAGTCTGATCCCAGATCATTGATAATCCCATTCCGCTACCTTTTAGGAACAGGTTCTCTGATATCCTTCCCCAATGAAAAGAAATCCACCGATGTCTTTAAAGGTCCAAATATCTACAGTTCTGCTTTCTTCAGTGGGAAACATTCAGCCATCTACCACACTATGTGTGATAAGTTACTTTCAGATTAGATTCCTGAAAGGTTTAGCTCAAACTTGAGAAATAAAATGTCACTTTGCACTAGGCTCCCCCACTACACAAAATAATACCTTCCTCTCTATTGTTCCTGCAAGAGACTAAAAGCTCAGATATTATTTTTGATGGAACAATAGAGTACAATTCCATCAACATTATTCACAGTGGCCATCATAGCATTGCTGGTGTATAAACTCATGATTCATAAAGCCTCCCTAGTAATGTGCTGACATCTTTCATTTGAAATTCAGTTGTAGATGAAAGCTCCATTTGGTTTGAGGTGAACAGGCCAAGAGGTCACTAAGCTATGGTACTTTGGCCCAAACATTCAATTCTGATAGATTTGGCTCATACTTCCTTATTATCCAGTTATAGTCAGCAAAGAGAGAATGAGCATACATAACATTATTGGCAAACTGTGACATTACCGTGTCCAGATAGAGGAGCATCCTCCCATCTTTGAACTCATATGAATCGATGTACCTGTCAGTGAGATCTTTCAGCTGGAAAGAAACATATTTCCAATTACCACCATTACAAACACTCTTACTCCTGATTGATACGGACACTTTTCATGCTGTGCACTCTAATAAAGGGACGCCACAATAGTAGTTTTTGGGGTCCACATGGTTGCAACAAGAGAAAACTCTTCATTTGGGAAAGAATATTTAAATTTAATTTTGGCCCTCATATACAAATGTTGACAGTTAACGATCAGTCCTGTTCATCAACGCAGATTGGAAAGTAGAGATAACAAAGAAGGAGCTGCAATAGCAGGGGTTGAGCAGAACCATTTAGGAAACTGATGTGGCCTAATGGTGGAACTGAGCATTGCATTGAATGCCACCATTGTGTCTCTGTCCAGTAGTTGGCCAAGGAAAATTAGCCAATCCTTATCATACCTTTGTGCTGTCTCCATTAATTGGAAGTCAATTCTGATTTAACAACTATTTAAGATTTTCACCATCATCTTTTATTGAGTTTAGTCAATCCTGGAGATATGCAGTGCCACTAAGTAGCAGATGTACATACAGGTAGAAAAGACAGGGCTGAATCTTCCCACATTTAAGCAGGTTGTCATTTTTGTTGAGTTTCATGCAGGGTTTCCCCCCTCAAGGCCAAAACAGGGTCCTCATGCAATCATCCCAAACTTATGGGGTGACATGGTGGCTCAGTGGGTTAGCACTGCTGCCTCATAGCACCAGGGACCCAGGTTTGATTCCAGCCTCTGGTGACTGCCTGGGTACAGTCTGTGTGTTCTCCCTGTGTATGTGTGGCTTTCTTGCCCCAGTCCAAAGGTGTGTCAGTGGACTGACTGTGGGGGAATGCAGGGTTACAGGGATAGAGTGTCAGTCTGTAAAACACTTCATGGTTTGAAGCATTTTCCCCAGACATATTTGGTAAGGGGAAATTATGAATGCAGCTGTATCTCTTTTTTTTTGTTAAATGAGTTAACCATTGCACGTCAATAACCTGCTCGCTGATGTTTAGTTTGGGTCTTGCCTGGATCTTTCAGTGGGCGAAAAGGCTGGACTCCAGTGAGAGTGTCTGTGAACTGTAGCATCATGGAGCCTCTCGTAATTGAAGCCAACAGGACTCACTGGGTTATAACTAGTACAAAGGAAGATGGTTGTTGTTGGTGATCAATCACCTCAGATTCAGGGACACAGAAACATAGGAACAGGTCTGAGCCATTCAATCTCTGTTCTAGCATCATAGATCATGGCCGATCATCTATTTCAATGACAGTCTGAGATCTCCATCTCCAGAAATCTATTGATTTCCAGCCCAAGCTCCCACAATACCCTTTGAGCAAGATTCACTACCCACTGAGTGAAGAAATTCCTCCTCATCTCTGTCTTAATTGGCCTACTTCTTATTTTGAAGCTGTGGTCCCTGGCTCTTGGCTTACCACCCCAAGGGAAACATTCTACCTATATCCAGCCTGACTTGCCCTGTTAGAACTTTGTGAGCTTCAATAAGGTTGTCTCTCTAGAGTATATAGGCCCAGCTTCTTCAATCTCTCCTTATAAGGCTTAGAAGTTAATCTGCTAAATCCATGCCAATCTATGGTTACTGCATCCTCCCTTAGACAATGGGACCAAAGCTGAACATATTACTCCAGGTGGTTCACGAGAAGTTCCAACTTAATTGCACAAAGATATCTTTACTCCTGTACTCAAACCCCTTCCTCAAGACAGTGCCATATGTCCAACTGTATTCATTTGCTTTATCAGTGACTACTCTTCCACTGCAGAAACATAGAGACCTAGAGGATTGGAACAGGAGAAGGCATTTGACCTTTAGAGCCTGCTCCACCATGCAAATAATCATGGCTGATCATTGAGCTCAATCCCGTCGTCCTATTCTCCTTGATCATTTCACCCCAAAGGCCTTTTCTACTTCTATCTTGCAAACACATAATATTTTGGCCTCAAATGCTTTTTGTAATAGTGAATTATACAGTCCCTCTAAGTGATGTAATTTTTCATCTTTGTCCCAAAATGTCTACCCCTTAATCTTAAGCTGTGACTAGACTCTCCCATCACCGAGACATCCTTCCTGCCTATAACGTGTCTAATCCTTTTAGCATTTCATAGGTTTCTATGAGATTGCCCCTTCACTCTTCCCAACTCCAGTGAATACAACCTTAACTGACTCAAGTTCTCAACACGTCAGTCCTGCCATCCCAGGAATCAATTCGGAAAACCTTTGCTGCACTCCTATAGAAAGAGGATCCTTCCTCAGATAAGGAGAACAATACTGCACTTAATATGCCAGGGGTGGTCCTACCAATTCCCCGAAAATTGCATGATGTGGAGGTGCCGGTGTGGGACTGGGGTCGACAAAGTCAGGAATCACACGACACCAGGTTGTAGTCCAACAGGTTTATTTGAAGTCACAAGCTTTTGTAACGCTGCTCCTTCTTCAGGTGAAGTCCTAGCAAAGGAGCAGCGCTCAGAAAGCTTGTGATTTCAAGTAAACCTGTTGGGCTATAACCTGGTGTTGTGTGATTCCTGAGCTGATAATTGCAGCAAGACATCTTGCTCCTGGACCTGAACTCTCTCACAATGAAAGCCATGATTTAGTTTGACTTCTTTACTACCTGCTGCACTTTCTAACTTTCAGCGACTGGTACAAAAGGACATCCAGGTCTCACTGGACATTCTCCCCTTTCGGTTTACAAACATTCAAAGAACAATCTGCCTTCATAATTTTGCTACCAAAGTGAATAATCTCACATTTACCACATTATACTTCATCCACCATGCATTTGCCAACTCACCAAGCCCGTTCCAAATCATACTGCAACACCTCTGCATCCTCCTCACAGCTCACCCTTCCCACATAGCTTTGTGTCATCTACAAATTTTGAGATAATATATTTAGTTCCCTCATCTAAATCATTAACATCTATCATGAATAACTGGGGTCCTAGTACCAATTCCTGTGACACCCTACTAATCACTGCCAGCCATTCAGAAACAAACCCTGTGTGCCTACGCTTTGTTCTCTGTGTGCTAACCAATTTTCAATCCAAATCAATACATTATTCTCAATTCCATGTGCTTTAATTTTACACATTAATCTCTTATGTGGGACTTTCATCAAAAGCCCTTTTGAAAATCCAAATAAACTACATTCACTGGCTCTTCCTAATCAATTCTGCCAGTTACATCTTTGAAGAATCCCAGTAGATTTGTCAAGCATGATGTCCCTCTTGTGACTGTGTTAACTCTACCACTGTTTTCTAATTGCTCCGCTATAAATTGCTTGATATTAGACACTAACATTGCTCCCACTATAGACATCAGAATCACTGGTCTATAATTCCCTCTTTTCTCTCTGCCATCCTTTTTAGATAGTGGGATTACATGAGCTACCCCCCAATTTGTAAGACCTGTTCGCAGAGTCTAAAGAATCTTGGAAGATGCCCGCTAAGATATCCACTGTATCTAGGGATATTCCCTGAAGAAGTCTGGGATATAGATTATCAGGCCTTGGGGATTTATCAGCATTCAATCCTGCCAATTTCTCCAAAACTATTCAATAATAAGGTATGCTTCATTTCCTCAATCTTCCTAAATCCTGTGTTCTCCATCACTTCTGGTGTATTATTTGTGTCTTCCTTTGTGAAGACAGAAGTGAAGTACGAATTTGGTTTGACAGCTATTTCTTTGCTCCCTGTTACAAATTCCCCTGTTTCTGACTGTAAAAGGCCTACATTTTTGTTCTCTTCACATACCTTTTGAAATGTTTATAGTCAGCTCTTAAGTTCACCACAAGCTTATACTCTATTTTCCCTTGATTAATCAATACTTTTGGCCTTTTTTGATGACTTCTAAATGTTCTCAATTCTGTAGTTCATTTTTCTTTCCAATTTGTTTGCCTCATGTTTGCATCTAATATTATTTCTAACTCCCTTCATAAGCCATGGTTTGGCAACTGTTCTCTTCCCACTCTCGCTCATGAGAGGAATAAAATTTTTGTGTTGTTTGCCCATTCACTTTTGGAATGTTTGCAATAGCCTATCCACTGTCATTCCTTTCAGTAACATTTCTCAATCCAACCTCACACCATTGTAGTTTCACTTATTGAGATTCAGGACATTAAACTCAGAATTAACTACTTCCCTTTCCATCTGGATGAAAGAGTCCATCATATAATGGTCACTATCCCAAAGGGGTCTCTCACAACAATAATTACCAATTATTCCTTTCTTATTGTATTATACCCGGTCTAAGGCGTTCTGTTTTCTAGGGATTTCCTTTGCTTTGGTCCAAAAAATGATCCTGTATACACTTTAGCGATTCCTCCTCCAACGTATTGACTAATTTGATTCTATATGTAGATTAAAGTCACCATAATTACACATTTTCCATTATATTTTGATGGTTTTTCACGTTTTTTTTTAATCTCTTGATATTTCTTAATTCTACCCACACAGACGCAACATTATACGAGTCCTAGTATCTTTCCTTAATATCCTCTTTAACCAAAATGCAACACTTTTCCACTTCTGTCCTAAATACTAAATTTCCCTGGGTAACAGTTCCCATCCCTGGTCACCCTTGCAGCCATGTCTGCATAATCCCAGCTATACCATACCCATTCACATCTATTTGCATGATTAATTCATCTACTTCATTTTGAATGCTCCATGTATTCAGATATGAAGCCTTAAGGCTTGTCTCTTTTTACATTCCTTGTCCCATTCCCATTTCTTATCTTCTTTATTCATGGGATGAGGGCATCACTGGCCCAACCTCTTATTGCCCAGCAGGCAGTTCAGAGTCAACCACATTGCTGAGGGTCTGGAGTCACAGGTAGGCCAGACCAGGTAAGGATGGCAGTTTCCTTCTCTAAAGGACATCAGTGAACCAGGTGGGTTTTTCCCCTGACAATCAACAACGGATTGTCATAGTCATCATTAGAGTCTTAATTCCAGATATTTATTGAATTCAAATTCCACCATCTGCTGTGGAAGGATTTGAACCCGGGTCCCCAGAACATTATCTGGGTCTCTGGATTAACAACCCTGTGATAGTACCACTAGACCATTGCCTCCCCGCAGTATAGACTTCCTTGATTCTAACCCTTGATCCCTTTGTCAATCACTGCTCTTGCTCTCCTTTCTGTCATTTGTCATTGCTTCCTGTGATGCCTTGTTGCCAGTTTAGTCTAAACCCTTCCCAACCACCATAAAGTTGGAAGTGGGGATGTCCATTGATGACTGTGTAGGGTCCAGCTGTATTTGCAATTTGTATGTAATGCGGCAATCTGTGTCCATCTGGAGAAAGACCACTAAGTCTTGCATTAATAAATGGCAGCTCATATTCTTGCTACACCACTGACAGGAAAAGGCCTATCTTCAAAAGAAAGATGTCTGTTAGCTTATTTGAACTCACTGCCCGGATTGCTGGCCCATTCTAGCATTGGAACAATTCTAACGTTTCCACAAAACAATAAGAAATTTAACATCTTTATCCCAGTTATTATTTCAGAGACTTTTTTCACCCTGAAGATACCCTGAAGATTTTTAAAGACTAATTTGATTTCATGATTCCATAAGAAAAATGGACTGTTTTGTTAATAATTACAATTGTTATCCAACAAGCAATAACCTTGTGAAAACAAAAAAGCCAAACCTTATCCAAATCTGCATTTTCTGGTTCAAAACCACTCAGCATTGAGATGTCCACAATAGCCATTCCAGAGGGTCTCTGTCCATTCTCACCATCTGGCTTATGCCTTTGTGAAAGAAAACAAATATCTCAAATCACACCAATGTAATCAGTTAGCTCCCAGCATACTTAAAGTAAGGTGAATGCAAGGTTCCATTTTAATGTGAGCATTGTTGAAGTATTTCTTTTTCATTCATTCATGGGATGAAGGCATCGCTGGCTAGGTGAGCATTCATTGCTCATCCCTAATTGCCCAGAGGGCTGTTTAGAGTCAACCACATTGTGGTGGGTCTGGAGTCACATGTAGGCCAGACTGGACTGTGGTGATTGTAAAGAGGTCAATTAGGTTAACCTCATAGAATATTGGTTCCCTAATTGTGGCTGTTAATCTCATCCAATCAGGGAGCCCTGGCTGACAGATAGAAACAGCAGCGTCAGAGGTTCTGTTCACACTAGGAACCAGCTCCGATAGAGCTGGATCAGCATCAAGGACCCTGCATGTGTTAATAAAGGGTGACTTGATGACAGGATACTGACCTCTGTGGAGTTATTTCACAGTCAGGTAAGGATGACAGCTTCCTTCTCCAAAAGGACATTACTGAACCAGATGTCAAAAGCCAACAATGCATTTGTGCTAATTATTAGATGTTTACTTTCAGTTTTTTTAATGAATTCAAATGCCACCATCTGCTGTGAAAGGATTTGAACCTGGATCTCCAGAGCCTTCCTTGGATCAACAGTCCAGCAAATGTACCACTAGGCTGTCACCTCCCCTTAATAAGTAAGAGTGTACAAAAACAGAAAAGCTCAGCAGGTCTGGCAGCATCTGTGAAGAAAAAGCCTGAGTTAACGTTTCGGGTCCAGTGACCCTTCCTCAGAACATGTAAAAGTGAACATTGCCAGAGCAACCCGGGCTCCTTCTTTGGTAAACTCAGTTGGCTGGTATGGAGCAAATCAGTGCCAACAACATGAGGCTCAATCGCCATTTTGGCTGGAGTGGATCCGAACCTTACCTCCTTTCCATACCCCTGATGGGTACATAGCTCAAAAAGGTGTGGCAGTAAGATTGGCAGCTTGTTTTGCAGTCAGTTCAAGAGAAAAGACGTTTGGATACATGGTCATTCAGCCACCATCCAGCTGCCTACCCCCACCATCCATTTGTGGTTTCATCTCAGACTAAATTGTGTGCCAGAGATCTGGAGTCATATGTAGGCCAGACCAGGTAAGGATGGCAGTTTCCCTTATTAAAGGACAATAGTGAGTCATAAGTGGGTTTTCCTGACAATTGATATGTTATTAGATCCCTAATATTAGGTTTTACTTTAATTTGGATCCACCATCTGCCGTGGTAGGATTTGAACCCAAATCTCCAGCACATTACCTAGGTCTCTGGATTAACAGTCCCCAGTGATAATACCACCAGGTCTTCACATTACCAGACGAGCAAGTATCTGTCGGGGTTATTTGATTATGGATGCTTATCATTCCAAGCATTAATACATTGTTTAAAGTGAATTCCTTGAGTGCGGTTGGAGCTGCCATCATCCAGGTAAGTGGAGAGCACTGTGTCACACTCCTGCACTGGCGGCTGTACACACACCAAGAAGCACAGGCTAATGTTTGGGGATGGGCTTTCAGAATCATGTCACAGGAGCCAAAAAAGTTCAAATTCGATTTTTAAAATAAGGAATTGAGAGCTACACTCTGGAATGGTGACCGCGGCAACCAAATGATTCACTTGTATCCCTTAGGGATGGAAATCTGATGTCCTTTATGGAGTTTGGCTCCAGTGGGAGTTCAGGTTTGCTAGAATGTGGCTGGCTCTTTACTGCCCGCTGAAATGATTTTGCAAGTCGCTTAATTCAAGGTGGGCAACAAACACTAGCGTTGCCATTGATACTACATCCCATAGAAAAATATCCATTAAAACAGACTTGCGCTTTGTCGGTGATGGGCTGAAGGTTGCAAGGTAATTTGCCCACTGCAGAATTCCCAGACTCTGTTCTTCCCTTGTATCGCTAATATAGCATGAATAATTAATTCAAAACGGTATCTGCAATGTCTGTAATGCTTTCACAGAAATGCACCGTTATTAGAGTCAGGGTCAATTCATGCAAACTTTTTGTACAAGATCAGATTTGATTTTGAGGACAGCAGTGAGGCAACAGGACTCACCACTGACCTTAAAGAAAGTTGTACACGAGCCTAGTGACCTTGTGATGTGGGTTACTCCTTTTCCTGATGATTGTTTAAAAATGACACATAGTCAAGGTGATGCCTTGATATCTATGGTGAGGGAAGCAATGTAAGTAAACTGAAGGATTCTGACACAATATACCAAGAAGTTATAAACTCTCACTATCCTTCAATTTTAATTTAAATATTCAGACTATGAAGTAAACCATTTTTGGCTGGCATTAGATAAAAGCAAGAATACTGACTAAGACTCAAGAAGGTTTGTGCAAAATTCATGAAATTGTGTCAAAAAATAGATTTAGATTTTTGGCACCAGTAAGATTTGCAGCAAGAGATAAACATTCAAACTATATTTCGTTCACCATTCTCATTTTCTCCAAGTATTTGATTTCCTCTAAGTGAGAACGTTCACGTCAATATCATGGCACACCCAGAAAGCCTCTACCATATATTTACTGGAGACATGTCGCATCACTGACAACAGGTACTGGGTTTCTGATTGCGGGGATGGCAGCACTGAGGTATGAGGAGAGACTGGGTCGATTAGGATTGTGCTCACCGGAGTCGAGAAGAATTGGGGTGAGGGAGAGGAGTTCTTATAGAAACATATATAATTCTAATAGGACCAAACAAGTTAGACTCAGGAAGGATGCTCCCGATGGTCAGGGGGCCCAGAACCAGATGTCATAGCTTAAGGACAAGACACGAACGTCTTACGACTAAGATGAGGAGAAATTTCTTCACCCAGAGAGCAGCGAGCCTGTGGAATTCACTACCAGGTTCATGGTTCCTTGAAAGTGGAGTGGCCGGTAGACAGGGTAATGAAGGTGATGTTTGGTACATTTGCCTTTATTGGTCAGTGCATTGAGTAGAAGGATTGGGATGTCATGTAGCAGCTGTACAGGACACTGGTTGAGCCACCCTAGGAACACCGCATTCAATTCTGGGCCTATTTTCGCTTGGAGTTTAGGAAATCATGAGGGACATAGAAGAGTGAATAGCTAAGACATTTTCCCCAAGGTAGGGAGTCCAAATCTAGAGGGCATAGGTTTAAGGTGAGAGGAGAAAGATTTAAAAGGGGCCTGGGGCAACTTACTCACACAGAGGATGATGGGATGGAATAAGCTGCTAGAGGAGGTGGTGGAGTCTCTGTAAAACTAAAAGGCATCTGGGTGGGTACATCAATAGGAACGGTTTAGAGGGATATGGGCCAAATGCTGGTACGGGATTAATTTAGGATATCTGGTCAACATGGACGAGTTGGACCGAAGGGTCTGTTTCCATGACTCTATGAGCGCAGGATGTTGTTGACATTAAAAACATCATGTGTTTTAAAGAAGGAAGTAGATATAGCACTTGTGGCTAAAAGAATCAAGGGAGGGGGCGAGGTTAGGGTATTCAGCTTGACTATCATAACGAGTGGTGGATGAAAACCGAAAGAACTGCGGATGCTGTAAATCAGGAACAAAAACGGAAGTTGCTGGAAAAGCTCAGCAGGGCTGGCAGCATCTGTAGAGAAAAAAAATCAGAGTTAACATTTTGGGTCCGGTGACCCTTTATCAGAACTCAGTTAAATGTTCACTCTGTTTTTTTCTTTACAGATGCTGCCAGACCTGCTGAGCTTTATCAGCAACTTCTGTTTTTCCTTTGTTCCTGATAACGAATGGTGGGGAACGTTCAAGGGGGCTGAGTGGCCTACTCCTGCCAAAGTGCATGCTCCAAAAGTTACACTGCATTTCAGTGAGAATAACAGCAATTATCATTGACAGCTTCACAAGACAACTGCAAATACCACAAATTAGCACTGATTACTGCAGAGGTTATCAGCACTGACCAAACGCAGACTTCATAGTAAAGAACTGTGGCTGCATTATCGATTGGAACATCCCTCTTTCTCCGAGAACGTAGATCAAACCAGCTGATCCCATTCATGGGCTGGTCTGCTGCCATTGGCTCGCCATATTCGCCATAGTCAGGGTAATCTGAATCTCCTGCAAGAATTGAAAATTTTAGCATTATTCCACTCCTTTATTGCATTCAGCAGTAATCAACTGGTCCTGTTCAATGGGACATGGCAAGGAATGACTTGGGAGCAGGGCAAGGTGATTTGGCCCTTCAGCCCTGCTCCACTATTTGGTAAAATCATGGATAATTTGGTTGTGGTCTCAACTCTACTCCCCGTAATGTTTCACATTCTGCTTGATCAAAAATCTATCCAACCCAGCCAGAAATATAGCCAATAGCCGAGCCTCTACTACTTACTGGTGAAGAGAATCCCAGGATCAGGAAAACCACCATGTTACTGGGTTATACATTCCCACTTTCTTTGACGATGTTTTGTTAAATTGCTGCATGAATTGGGCACTTGCATCGTTTTGAGTCTAAAACAGCATCTGCGCAATTCCACACGTTACATAATGAGTGACACAGAAACACGAACACCCAGCCTTCTGGGAAGCAAGGTAACATCCTTTACAGATGGACTTTTAATTAAAATGATAATGCAACATCGTTCAGCACTTGCTAATCTTCGAATGTGCTTTTGAATTGAAAAAATTTAACTCCTCTGCACATTGGTGAGTTTATCATGCCTTTGCAAGTTCTCAATAATTTAGTAGTTGGCGCAGTTGTAGATTTCACGATGACAGGACAGTAAAATTGAAGGAAAAATGACAGATAGCAATAAAAGTGATGAATCGCTTTAGGAGGCCTATTAT
The DNA here is from genome assembly GCF_030684315.1 of Stegostoma tigrinum. Classification (NCBI taxonomy): domain Eukaryota; kingdom Metazoa; phylum Chordata; class Chondrichthyes; order Orectolobiformes; family Stegostomatidae; genus Stegostoma; species Stegostoma tigrinum. The sequence continues at coordinate 12,029,445 of NC_081387.1, read as the reverse complement.
AGATAAGCTATAGTATGAATAGAATGACTTCAAAAAATGGTAAATAAGTAAAAAAGCATTGATGTTCACAGACACAAACCATGACTGATGGCTGGATAAGTTGGTAGGGTGGTTAAATTGAAAGAAAATGGTGACATGACTTTAAAAAAAAGCTGTATAAAATAAAACCCAGAAGACCACATTAGAGAATTACAAAACATTGGTTAAGCATTGGTTGAAGTAATATGAGGAATTCCACACAGCATGCAATTGGGAAATTTGATTGAATGCAATATTGAGGTGAGTTGGTTGCAAGAGTAGGGAGGTTATGCTTCAGTGAGATAGGGCTTTGGAGAGACTGCAAACAAAGATACAGAGAGTGCTGGAAAAACTCAGCGGGTCCACGGAGAGAGAACCATGTGTTGAGTGTGGTAGAAAAACTGAAAGGAGCTTGAAAATATATTTTTATCACCAAGGAAGAGGAGGAGCAAGAAGGAAGATGGTGTTGAGATCCAGTGCAAAGGACAAGCTGGGTTGTAAATATTGGAAAAAAGGAAAGAAATGTAAAGTGGGTGGAAGTTAAGGTGTGAAAGGGAGCAAATTCGTCCTCTACTGAGTGCAAAACAGACAAGACACAGACATAACAAAGCTGTTGGTGGGTTGGGGAGGAGATGGAATACAAGGAAAAGTGAAGAACATTGGTCAGATTTCCACCATGAGCAGAATTTGCTTTCCTTGGTAAGACTGCATCTGGAGTACTGCGGTATAATACAAGTCACCACTCTTAAGGAAGGATATTCCTGCACTGGAAGCACTTTAAAAAGGTTTACTAGGCCAATGCATGGAACGAGCAAATAGCCTTTTGGGCAAAGGCTAGCAGGCCAGGAATGTCTCCTCTGGAGTTTAGAAGAGTCATAGGTGACGTAATTCAAACATGTAAGATTCTGAGCAGGCTTGACCAAGTTGACGTTGAAAGGACGTTTCTTCATGCGGGAGAACCTGGAGGCAGGGGCAATAGTTTGAAAATAAGGAGTCACCTACTTAAGACAGAGCTGAGGCAAAATATTCTTTCGGAGCTTTACACTAGAATTCCCTTTTTAAGGCAGACTGGATAGATTCTTGATCACCAAAGGGATGAAAAACTATCGGATTTGGGGTTAAAATCAGATTATCCATGATCTAAGTGAATGGCGAAGCAGGGTCAATGGGCCGAATGGCTCCCCTTGTTCCTTGCTTGTATATTTGTATACGTGTAATTTTAGGCACTAAACTACAGTTAAGACGTAAAAGCTTTTGATAGGGAGCGGAGGAGGTCTGTTAAGGACAAGGGATGATGGATTTAAGTCATTGGGAAAAGATTGAGATTGAGTTTTTCATTCAATGATTCATCTGAATGCTACTGTCCTGAAAAGATATTGGAAGAAAATTTCATGAACAAATGTGAAAACCACTTGTAAACTCATGAAGATGAGAAACTTACAAGATCACAAATAAAAGGTAGGATCTGGGCCTCCTTCTGCCTGGTCTTTCACAGTGCCAGCACAGATAGGGTGGTCCAAAAGCAATCTTGTGCTTTAGCTTTCTGCCATTCCATAATCCAAGTACATCAGGGAACTAGCCAATACTCGCCTTCATATTCCACTTTGCCCTTAACTGTAACCTCAAATCTGAAATAATCACAGGTGTCCTTGGGTTCCTCCAGAAGTTGGTACGTTTTCAGAATCTAACATTTTTTGGAGAGAAACACAAAATCTTGGTTAAAACAAAGAATTTGACAAGGATTGAGGGTGATGGTGATGTTTGAGAAACCAACATTCGGGTTAGGGTTAGATTTAGTTAGACTTTGAAGAAAATAGGAAACAATTATTTGGCCAGAATATTTTAGGGACACTGCGCAAAACACAAACATGAGGAGTACTGGTATGATTGCTAGAACATGCATAGAACTGATGAGAATACCAACAAGGTGGTGCCATACTGCATTTAAAAGGCATCTGGATGGGTACTTGAACAGGAAGGGTTTAGAGGGACATGGGCCAAATGCTGGCAAATGGAACTGGATTAATTTAGGATATCTGGTCAGCATGGACGAGTTGGACTGAAGGGTCTGTTTCTGTGCTGTATAACTCTAAGGTGGGAAAGTCTGTTTGAAAGTAAATCACCAACTTAATATTGAAAAGATATACAACTAAGGAAACCAAAGATCATAAGGACTTGGAAGGTGCAAATTGATATAACTGAATCCTCTCTGATGAAGGGTCTAGGCCCTGAAACGTCAGCTTTTGTGCTCCTGAGATGCTGCTTGGCCTGCTGTGTTCATCCAGCTCCGCACTTTGTTACCTTGTGCTATTGAATTGTGCGCCTTTATTCCTTACTCATAACACTTATATTTTCTTGTCTCCTGGTGTCTGTGTGGAACTGTGTACAAATGTGTAAGAAGGAGCTGAAGTCTGAGTTAGTAGAGATAAAAGTTGATCATTCATATTTTGTCTGCTTGTGGTTAGAACTGATAACAGAATCATAGAATCCCTACAGTCAAACCATTCAACCCATACCAACCCTGTGAACAGTACCCCACCTAGACCAATGCCATCCCTGTACTTCCCATGGCTAACTCACCTAGCCTGCACATCCCCTGGACACTATGTGCAATTTTGCATGGCCAATCCACCCACACTGCCCGTTATCAACCTGTGGGAGGAAACCAGAGCACCTAGAGGAAACATACATAGATATGGGAGAATGTGCAAACTCCACCCAAGGGCTGGAATCAGACCCGATCCTTGGCACTGTGAGGCTGCAGTGCTAACAACTGTGAAACCATGATGTCCCTTATATTTTCTTGCATCATGATGTCAAAATGAAATTGCGTATAGGGGTTTAAGCCAAAGTTAGTTGATCATTGATTTTTTGCTTGCTTGTGGTTAGAACTGAAAATGGAATCCCTACAGTGTGGAAGCAGGCCATTCGTCCCATCGAGTTACAGTAATAGTTCTTGTTAGGTACATAAGACCATAAGGCCATTCGGCCCATCAAGTCCACTCCGCCATCTAAATCATGGCTGATGGACATTTCAACTCCACTTCCCTGCACTCTCCCCATAGCCCTTGATTCCTTGTGAGATCAAGAATTTGTCGATCTCTGCCTTGAAGGCATCCAACGTCCCGGCCTCCACTGCACTTCGTGGAAATGAATTCCACAAGCCCACCACACTCTGGCTGAAGAAATGTCATCTCATTTCCATTTTAAATTGACCCCCTATAATTCTAAGGCTGTGCCCACGGGTTCCAGTCTCCCCGCCTAATGGAAACAACTTCCCAGTGTCCACCCTTTTTAAGCCATACATTATCTTGTAAGTTTCTATTAGATCTCCCCTCAACCTTCTAAACTCTAATGAGTACAATCCCAGGATCCTTAGCCGTTCATCGTACGTTAAACTTACCATTCCAGGGATCATCCATGTGAATCTCTGCTGGACACACTCCAGGGCTAGTATGTCCTTCCTGAAGCCTGATTAGTTAACCTGAACTGATCTGATGGGTAAACTGGAAACTTTTAGTAACTTGTGTGAATCTTTAACTTTACGGACAATGCTTGTGGGGTTCAAGGTATCAGTGTGCTTTTCCAAGTGGGTCATTACAGATATTTTTCCCCTGCCTTCTCTTCTCTAAAGAGAATAGACCAAGACTGTTCAATCTCTCTTGATAGTTATAATCCCTTTACTCTAGCACATTGCTTGTAATTGTTTTTTTTCCACGGAGTGACTCCAGTGTTTCTATAGCTGGGCAATATGGAGTAAGGATTGCTTTCAGTGCACATGTTGGGACAGGATTTGGGGGACTATGAACTGTGATCATATGGTGGGTTGCAGGACACAGTTTAAATTAAAGAGACATGGTACCATTTAGAAATTTGGTAATAGACTTGTCTTTGATTAACAACAGAGATAGCACTGATAAAAACAGCAGATGTTTATTAAATATAACATGCCTGCAGCTTAAGAATATAGGAGTGTAGCAAACGAGGAAATAGGAGCAGGAGTGGGCTTTTTGACCATCAAACCTGCTCCCTCATTTAATTAGAAGGATTATCTGCCTTAATTCTATTTTCCCACAATGTCCCCGATTTCTTCAATATCTTTACTATCGAGAAATCTCTTCATCTCTATCTTGAGTGACTCAAAGACTCACTCTCGGAATGAAGAAGTCCACCCTCAGCTCAATCCAAAGTGGTCTGTACCTCGTGTTGAGACTGTGTCCCTTGGTTCCTGTCCACCCAACACCTCCCAAAAACACCCCCAGGCTGGATGAAACATCCTTGTCTTGTTATATTTGCCGAACCTGATGAGTGTTTTGTATGGCATCACCCATTGTTTCTGGATTATCTTTGGCAAACGTCTTTCTGTGCTGTTCAGGGTGGCACAGCTCAAAAAATTACATAGAAGATACACTGTTTACGTATTTATTTAAATATTGAACAAAAATAAGTCTACTCACCGTGAGTGTTCCATTCCCTCTGCCTGATAGCTTCACATTAATGTTTTCTCCCAGGGGGAACTATGACAAGACATAACAAATTGTGTGTTATGGATGATAGCGCTGTTTCTAGTTCATAAGCCCGGTCTTTGAATACTGCTCGCTGATCCAGCTCAAGGTTGTGTTCATGTAACTGATACGTGTGCTGAGGGGTTATTGCCATTTACTGCATAAGTCATCTGATTACTTGACCAGATTTAGACCTGCACTGAACAGCCCAGCATGAACTGCTCGGGATGCCAAAAACAGACCTGAACCAGGAAACCAAAACAGGCAAAATCACATTCATCATTGGTTATATTCACTGGCCCAAAACTCATTCTGAATAACTTCAAAAGCAATGAATGCCTGAAGTATGTCATAGCACTGGGATTCAGCCTATTCTGCTCATCTTCCCATGTCCAATTTCATCTCCTCTGTCCATCCTGTCTTGTGATGAATACCAGCTTTCCTGTTAGGCAGTTTCCAAATGAGAAATATATCAGCAAACCGCAACAACTCCCCCAACCACCAGCCCACACCCCCAAATTAAATTCAGCTCTGAGCAAGATCAGTGCATCTGCAATTTGTAAACTAACTTCAGAATGCACATTTTGTTAAGCATTATCAATATATTCACACGTTATGTAGATAGATGCAATGCACCATTCATTAAGAATTGTATTGAAATCCCTTAAACATAGAATTGCCTTTCTATCCAATTCTTACCTTTAGATGTTCCTGAACCAGAGCATTTTTCCCGTGTATTGCAATTTTCTCTGTACCGCTTCTACTAGGGCTGCTGAAAGTGAATGTAATATCTATTTCTTCTGGTTGATAGGTTGCAATGCTGTATTCTGCCAGAGCTTCTAGGGCTAACACTGTGTCCTTTCAGCAGAAAGAAAATGAGGGTTAACTTTATTGTAATATAATCGTTATCAATTGATGGGTAGACATATGCTGATTGAATGATATGACTGTTCTTGTTTGTTTCACATGCAGAAACAAAGTATATAATCATTTCTGTGTTTTGCCAGCCCACCCAGTGATCTATGGATAAAGGGGCTCCCTTTCAGAGAAACCTCTGATAAGAAATTTCCTCATGTTTATTCCTTGAGATGGTAGCAATGTATTAAAAAGTCTGGAACACTAACCCAGAAGCCCAGGAGTTGGTGGAATTTAAATTTAATTGATAAAATATGCGATCGAAAAGTCATAGTGCTGGCTGTATACTTATTATTGATTGAGATGCTATGACCAGACACGTCAGATGTCTGACCGAAATACAACAATAGATTATATTTTAGTTTGCTTTTAAAGAGTTGGTTTTTCACTCTGAGAGAGGCATGCAATATTGTAGATTTTGATATAGAAATAAAAAAGGATTTATTCAGCAAAATGATAAAATAGAATCAGTCAATCTACTTATGTTTAACACAGACTGAAGGAGTTTTAAACACAGTAAAAACATTATCCCATGAGATTAAAACATTCCTTAACAAGTTCAAAAGCAATCCAACTGTTCACCTCTGTCTTTGGGCTTGGTCTCCACCTGTCGTTTACTCCTTATTCCCTCCTTATCTTCTGCATAAAAGTAACATTTTCCTGGCTACCATCAGTTCTGAGGGAAGGTCACTCGACCTGAAATGTTAACTCTGACTTCGCTCCACAGATGCTGCCAGACCTGCTGAGCTTTTCCAGCAATTTTTGGTTTTGTTTCTGATTTCGAGCAACTGCAGTTCTTTCAGTTTTTATAATCCAACAGCAACCTTTGTGCAGTGTGCACACTAGAATCCATTTCCCTAACGCCTTGATAAGTTTAATATAATTGTAACTTTGAAGCGTAGACAGGATTCACCAGGAGTTGTATGATCGATCCAGGAATAAGCTGAGCTTTAAAGAAGGTCAGCTTCAAATCCTCTGCAGTGCTTCATCTCAACATTTCTGGTCTCGAACTATCACTAACTCCTTACTTTCAGGTAAGCCAGTTGTCCTATATTCTCCCTTTCATCAGAGCACTGCTCATATACATGCATCTAAATGCGAGGAACAGAACTGCTCAAAACATGGTGAAACTGAAGCGAACAGCTCTCTCTCTCTCTAAGCTATATGTGTCTCACTTAAGTTTAAAAAGATTCACAGTGCAGAAAGTTCTAACAGAATACTTAAGGTGTGATTGTTTACTTTGCCAGATGGTAATTAAAATAAACAAAAACCCGTTAGGCTCCCAAACTCACTCTGACCGATTGTTTTAAAAGGAATAACAACGTGTACAAAATTACTTGCAATGTTAATTATTAACTTCAGACACACAACTAACTTAAAATTCAAAACCCAACCATAAAATTGCTGATGTTAAAATATATTTAACTCGGATAGTTTATGTCACAATTGTCATTGAAAAAAAAACCCACTCATTTACCCCAGCATGCTGTAGGGAAGGAAATCTGCTGATCTTGTCTGACCCAGCCTATGTTTGACTTCAGACCCACAGTAATGTGGTACACTCGTCACTCTCTCAGATAGCCCAGCAAGTCAACCAGGTTGAGGGCTTGTAGAAATGGAGAACAAATACTGGCATTGCCTGTGATACTCATGATGCGTGAACAAATAAATCAAACTTTCCAAGTGCTTCCAAATGTATTAATGTTCACAGAATGATGGGCTCTTTGGAAAAATTCAAAGTAAATTCAAAGCCATTCAGGATCAATTTTAACCGACTCCTGTGGGTATGACGAAAGAGACTAAAATGACAAGACTTAGAAAACTAATGCACTGGACTTGAACTGGACTGATTTCCAGCAGGTTAAAATTACATGGTGAGTCTGCAATCTCTTTGTCCTTTAGAGAGCAAAATACACATGTGAAAAATAAACTTCAGAAAGTGGCAGAAAAGGGCAGTGAGAGAGAGGGACACTTCAGAATATATGAGCAGTCAACACTAGATGTTACAAACGTGACATGAAAGCTCTGTAACTGAAAGTGCATGGCATTCCTAACAAAGTAACTGATTTGATAGCACACACATTGCAGTATCACAGCCATTACAGATACTTAATTGCAGGATGACAAAGGTTGTTTTCTAAATGTTGAGGGTATATGACATTCAAGAAAAATAAGAAGTTAGGCAAAGGGGGAGGGGTAGCAATGTTAGTCAAAGATGGCAGTGTTGCAATTTCTGGAGATGAACTCTACCCAGGAGATGAGGATGTAAAATCAGTTTGCGTGCACATGAGGAATAATAGGGGAAAATCAAATCACTAGTTGAAACGACCTACAAGACCCTGAACAGTAACAAGATACACAAGAATTAGATACTTGTGATAAAGGGATGACAATACATACAGCTGATTGTTGTCTGCATATAAACTGAAAAATCATAACAGTAATAGAAATCTCAATTAGGACCTAATGGAGAGCTTTCAAGATTTTTCAAGTTTCTTAGAATAGTACATTCCAGAACTGTCCAGTGAGCTGGATACACTACACTTGCTGGATATGGTATTGTGGAATGTGATAGTGGTAATTATTATCTCCAGAATAAATGTGCTGCAGGGGTGGCACAGTACCTCACAGCGCCAGGGACCCGGGTTCAATTCCACACTTGGGTGACTGTCTGTATGGATCTTGCACATTTTCCCCATGTCTGCTTGGGTTCCCTCTGGGTGCTCCAGTTTCTTCCCACAGTCCATAAGTGTGCAGGTTAGGTGGGTTGGCCATGCTATTTTATCCATAGTGTCCAGGCATGTGGAGGTTTAGGGCATTAGTCAAGGGAAATGGAAGTTCATATTGTAGGGTGGGAGGGGCAGTAGATCTGGAGGGTGCTGTTTGGAGGATTGGTATGGACTTGATGGGCCAAATGGTCTGCTTCCACACTGTTGGGAATCTCAGGAGCAGCAACCATAACATTATGGAATTTTACATCTAGTTTGGAAGGGAGAAGAGTGGGTCTGAGACCAATGGGTTAAACTGAGATGAAGGCTACTCGGTGAATGTGAAATTGGAGCTAGCTGAAGTGAACTGGGTGATAAAGGCTGAGAGATCAATCAGGAGAGAAGAAGTGGCAGACAAATAAAAGGAATATTTCAGACAAATTCGAAAAGAGGACCCATTTTCCATGACGAGTTAATGCATACGAGGAAAGCATTTGAAGTGGTATAGCCAAAACAAACTGCCTGCCATGTAAAAAGAAACACTTGCATTGCTGTAACTGCTTTCCAGGTCAGAACATTTCAAGGTACTTCAGAGTCTGTGAGGTGCTTGAGAATCATATTCCGCTGCTCTACTTCAAATATAGTGCCATTGGACCTTCACTTGAGGGGAGACAGGGTTCAATTAGGCTGGTGTGAATAAAGGCACACCCAGCTGTGCAGTGCTCCCTCAGTGCTGCACTGGGGTGTCTCTACTCTTGTACTCAGGTCTGTGAAGTGGACTCGCACAAGCTCTGAATCAGATGCCAGACAGCGAACCGCTTGGAGAGCGGCTGGTGCCAAAACTCTATCCGAATATAGCCCAAATCAAATCTGATCTGTCACGATGTCTGTAAAAGGTGTGAGGTGCATGCTGCTACAAAGAGAACGCACTTACTATTTCTTTTCCTGAATGTTACCACGTATCTGCAGAAGATATACCTGTGTGGAGCGGAATCCGCCACCGTAGTTCCTTTGTTCCGTTAGCCATTTTGCAATGGTACCCGCGTAGTGGAGGTCTTCCATAAGTAAGGCCTGAAGCAACGCGTATGAAGTGGCCTCGACTGTTATAGCGGAGGCTCGGGGGACCCTGCCCAGTTGGCTTTCTTTGATGTGTAACAATTTTTCATCGGCTCTCCAGTGACGTGTCCCATTTTCTATTTTTGCATTTCAAAACACAAACAGGTCAGAATTACTACCTGCAAATCAGATGGCAGGTTAGCTCACAGAATCTTTACAGTGTCGAAGCCGGATATTTGGGCCTTTTGAGTCCTCACCAACCCTTCGAACAGCATCTCCGCCAGACCCAACCACCTACCCTATCCCCAGTACCCTGCATTTCCCACGGCTAATCCATTTAGCCTACACTGTGGACAAGTTAGTACGGCCAACCTCTAACCTGCACAGCTTTGGACCGTGGGAGGAAGCCTGGAGGAAACTCACGCAGACACGGGGAGAATGTGCAGACTCCATACAGACAGTCACCAGAGGCTGGAATTGAACCTCAGTCCATGGCTGTGAGGCAGCACTGCTAACCACTGAGCCATCATACAATAGAGAAGGACAGTAATAATGGGTCAACATTGCTGGCTACACTATTCCAAATTGGATATAACTGGGATTTAAAATTGGACTGGAAATAGTTTGCTAGAGGGAATGCGTTAGGATGGGTGTGGCATCTTGTACTATTGCTTAACGCTGATGGTGGAAAAAAGTTCTTCAAAATGCATCTGAGGAGCAAGTTTAACCTTTATTTAGAAAGGCAGAGATGAATCAAGGACAGTTAGCTGGATTTGTTAATAAAAGGCCTCATGAAACTAATAGAAACTTTTTAGAGGCATCATTAGGGAGGAATGATGCCAACAGCCTATTCGCTGCACCCTGAGCGGATTTTTCAAGGTCCTTTACATCAGATTCATTAGAAAAGTTAAAATCCACTGGATCCAAGAACAATGGACAGTGAAATTAGATTAGTGGCTAGAAGCAAAGTGTTCTTGCTGAATGATGTCTTGAATGTTCTTGTGAATAGATAGCTGCTTCCACTAGAGTCTCAGGAGGTTCAGTCCTGTGTCCCATACTTATTGCTGTGTGCGTTAATGATTTAGGTGTAAGTGACTGAAATGCTTCATCTGTTGGTCATACTGAGGAGGAAATATATATCAAGTGTGACAGTCAGGATTCAATCTGGACCAGCATGACACAATTTCTTTGAGGAATGAAACAAAAGAGCAAAAGGGAATACTGAGAGGTGTTGAGAAGCTGATATACCTTGAAGTGCATGTCTTCAGGTCCTGAAGGTAAGAGGGCAGGTGTATGAGATATTTCAGAAAGTTTACAGGATCTTACTAAGAAGGGATGAACAGCAAAGTACCTAGAAGGGGGAAACGTTGCTCATTTTCTGCTTGGGATCTGTACAGCCATCTGGACTCAATGTCAAGTTCAACAATTTTAGGGCATTAGGCACCTTCTCCCACGCCCTTATCCCAACCCCTGCACACCAGGCCTTGTTATCACATGGTGTGATATTACATGCCACCCACTGTTAGCCACTATTGCCCACTAATTGCTATTCATTCCCCAAGGCTGATCATTATCCACTGCTCTGTCTGTCCAACTATTCAGTCTCTATGGGCTCTGTTTCCACCTATCATTCACTCTTTAGCCCCTCATGCAACGCCCACGCCCCCACCACCACCCTATCATCTGCATAAAAACTAAAAACTTTTCCTAGCTTCCATGAGTTCTGAGGAAGGGTCGCTGGACCCGAAATGCCAACGCTGATCTCTCTCCGCAAATGCTGCCAGATCTGCTGAGCTTTTCCACCAATTTCTGTTTTTGTTACTGATTTGCACAAGCTTTTCTTTCGGTTCTTATTCGGGCATGAGGATATACTTGTGGTGTGTTCCCTCCCCTCTACGGGTGTGGAAAGTGACTTAATTGAGGTGTTTAATATAGAAGGTAAAATCACCATAGTCCTGAAGGACATTAGGTTTCTCTCTCACTCGGGAGAGATGATTGGGGGTGATTTAACCTGAGGGTCACAACACCTCAGGTGGGAGGAGGATGTTGAGAAGGAGAGTTCTTCATGGTAACTTCTCAGGCACCTCAGTAGAATAGGAAAGAAGGAGTCACGCCTAATAGGATGAGGATGGAAACCGGGGACATAGATTCAAAGCATTTTGTAGGATGATTCGAGCAGGAATTGGGAAAAATATTTTCTGCTCTGACGGTGCTGGGCCTCTGGAACTCCCTGCCTGAAATGGTGAGAAAGGTTGATAACCTGAGCCGTCTGAAAAACACATGAATATGTTCTTACAATGGCACAATCTCTAAGGCTACATCTGAAAGGCTGCAAAGTTGTGTTTAGTTTGTGAGGCCTTCTTCAGCTTCCTTTCATGTGTCAAATTGCTAGTATTTTAGACAAAGATGTTAACATCTGACTGGATATGGAATTTGAGAAAAGCTATGTGCTGTGATATAAAAGTTTGTTGACCGTTTAGATAGAAACTGTTTTGTGGGAATGGACAAAGCCAGAGCGAATCCATGCATCTGCATATACTTTACCATCCTATGCATTCTTTGTGATCCAATCATCTCAATAATATTATTTACGACATACTTTTGCACAGGACTAAAACGCAACATTCAATGTGACTTAAAGAACAAAATGCTCCTCATTCAATATTTCCCATCAGCTCCGACCCCAGGAATGATTTTAACTGTTTACCTTTATCATAAATGTCAATTTCTTTCAGTTTGGCATTTGCCAAAAATGCCTCCGAACTCTCAGGGTCCACCAAGGCAAGAGCATATGCGGTGATGGCCAGTACATAGGGTCGCTTAATATTGGCAAGTTCATTTGAAAGGTACTTAAAAGCCCTTTTAATGCTGTTCACCTGAAAGTACAAGACATTAAGATAGAATTGTGAAGAAATAGATAGTCATAAACATTTTTCACCATGAGAATGCTTTCTCTTGGCAGAGACTTTGTGTTCACATACAGTATCCTGTAAAGTACGCTTAAAGTGGATGCTTCCTTTGTCTCTCGGATTCCATAATGCTGCCTGCCAGCACCTTCCATTCTGCAATCAGCTCATAAGAGGTACATTAGTTACTCTGGGGAAATGGCACAGTGGATCTGAAAATTATAGGGTCAGAAGTGTACAGTACAGAAACAGAACATTTGGTACAACTCTTCCATGCCGACCAGATACTCTAAACTCATCTAGTCCTATTTGCCAGCATTTGGCCCATATCCCCCTAAACCCTTCCTGTTCGTGTACCCAGCCAGATGCCTTTTAAATGTTGTAATTGTACCAGCCTCCACCACTTCCTCTGGCAGCTCATTCCATGCACACACCACCCTCTGTGTGCAAATGTTGCCCCTTGGGTCCCTTTTAAATCTTTCCCCTCTCACCTTAAAGCCACGCCCTCTAGCTTTTGACTCCCCTACCCTGGGGAAAAAGGCCTTGACTATTCACCCTACCCATGCCCCTCATGATTTTATAAACTTCTATAAGGACACCCCTCAGCCTCCGAAGCTCCAGGGAAAATGAATCCCAAACTGTTCAGCCTCTCCCTATAGCTCAAACCCTCCAACCCTGGCAACATCCTGGTAAATCTTTTCTGAATCCTTCCAAGTTTCACAAAGTCTTTCTGACATTGTGGAAACCTGAATTGAATGCAGTATTCTAAAAGTGGCTAATCCACTGTTCTCTACAGTTGAAACACGACCTCCCAACTCCTGTACTCAATACACAGACCAATGAATGCAAACACACCAAACGCCTTTGCTACCCTGTCAAGGAACTATGAACCTGCAGCCCAGGTTCTCTTTGTTTGGTATCACTCACTAGGACCTTACCATTTATTAAGCGTATAAGTCCTGGCCTGACATGCCTTTCCAAAACTGCAGCACCTCAAATTTATCTAAATTAAACTCTGTCTGCAAAGCATCTCTCAGCATTCCCTATGCCACTCTCCTGAGGTGAGACAACTGTATATATGAATTTGAGAGAAGTAGAGAAGGCTGTGGAGAGAATATTTTGCTGAGAGCTTAGAGAGAGAGAGACAGAGAGACAGACAGACAAAGAAATATCCTTGGGCAACTGTCATTTTCATGTGTATGTTGGGGCATGAGAAGCATTCTCAAAAAGCAAAGAAAGGCTAACTGGAGAGCATTGCAAGATGCCATTCTGTAAACAAGTGAGTTGTGTGATAACAAGGTGTGGAGCTGGATGAACACAACAGGCCGAGCAGCATCAGAGGAGCAGGAAGGCTAACTTTTTGGGTCTTCGACCCTTCTTCAGAATAAAAAAATCTATTGTTGCGTGGATTCAGTCATTTACGTCGACACTGCAAGGGCTGCCGAAGATTGGCCAAGTGTGACAAAAGGCTCGCACACTATACAACTGATTACAGCGTTTGGAGAATGAGCAGTTAAGGTGAAAATGTGGGAAATGTATCCCAGGCCTTATTTTTCATAATTCATTCACAGGACACAAATGTTACTGACTAGGCCAGCATTTCTTGCCCAGAGGACAGTTAAAGGCCAACCACACTGCTGTGGGTCTAGAAGCCTGGCCAGGTGAGGACAGCAGTTTCCTTCCCTAAAGGGCATTAGTGAACCAGATGGGTTTCTCACCAATAATTGAGAACAAATTCATGGGCATTATGGGACTTGTAATTCAGATTTTTGTTGAATTCAAGCTCCACCAACTACCACAGCAGGATTTGAACCCAGGTACACAGATCATTACCTGGGTCCTCTGGGTTAATAGACCAGCAATAATACCAGTCGGCCACTGCCTCCCCTTTTTGCAGCTATTACTTAGGAAGAGAAGGATGACAATTGTTAAATAGGATGTGTTTTATGAACCTTCATGCTTTCTTTAAGGGGTTTAGACTTTAATATTTATTCATCCAAAGGACGTGAGCATCATAGACTAGGATGCCATTTATTGTCCATCCCCAAAGGCCTTTGGGAAGTTGGTGGTGAGCCGTCTTCTTGAACCACCTCTGTCCATCGAATGTAGGTACAGCCACAGTGCCATTAGAAAGGGAGTTCAGGACACTGAAGGAACACTGGCATAGTCCCAAGTCTTCTTGATGGGAGAGCTGAGGGGTTTGAAACATGCTGCTGAAGGAACCTTACAAAGTTATTGCAGAGCATCTAACAGATGGCACACACTGTGATGTGTGTGTGCTGCTGCAGAAGGGAGTGAATATTGAAAGCGATGGTTAGGTGCTAATTAAGCAGCTGATTCTTCATGGAGAGTGTCAAGAAGTGAACACATCATAGGTAAGTGTGAATATTCCATCACATTCTTGACTTTATGTCTTGTAGGTGGCTCAGTGGTTAGCACTGCTGCCTCACAGTGCCAGGGACCCGGGTTTGATTCCAGCCTCAGGTCTGTGTGGAGTTTGTGCGTTCTCCCTGTGCCTGTGTGGGTTTCCTCCGGGTGCTCTGGTTTCTTCCCACAGCCCAAAGATGTGTATGTTTGGTGAATTGGCCATGCTAAAGTGCCCCATAGTGTCTAGGGTGGGGAATGGAAGGACAGGGTAGGGGGTGGGTCTGGATGGCATGCTCTTTGGCAGGTCACTGTGGATTTGATGGGCTGAATGGCCTGCTTCCACACTGTAGGGATTCTATGATTCTAGGTGTTGGAAAGGCTCTGGGCAGTGAGGAGATGAGTTACTAATTGCCTCAGACCTGCTCCTGTAACTGAGGTGACTGCTGCAGTCCAATGGTAAGATCCAGGATGTTGAGAGTGAGGGATTCAATTATAGTAGTGTCACTGGAAGCCAAGAGAAAATCGTTGGAGTCATTTTACTGTACAGAAATCACAGGTACATAGCTGCCTACAATATTTAACTATTTATGAGTTTGGTGATGTATAGAATACAGTATACTTTAGCAAGTAACTGACAAGAATGTTGTTTAGTAAAATAATAGCAGTATTCGCTTTCTGAAAACTTTAGAACTAAAGTGCAATAATTTTTGTAAATATTGAGATGGTCCATTGGAATAATTTGTAGCTGTGAAGTCAATGTCCTGAAGGGAAATTTGGAGACAGCTTAGAACGGGAAGCAGAACCACTACCTCCCATGTTGTGTCACAATCAGAGTAGAAATTAAGCTGGGACATCCCTCCTCCCCACATTTTATCTGCAATTGACCTCCATTTACATCATTGCAGCAAAGGCAGAAGTGAAAAATGGTTAAGTGAAAGATATGGGTAAATGAGTCTTACCACTTCCTGCACTTTTTCAGGCTCCAATGTAAAGGACGGCAAAGAGTGTTGCAATGCTATGGTAACAAAAGCCGTCAAGGAAATTTTGTTTTCTACTCCGCCAATTCCACCCTGAAACAGACAAATCAGAATAGAGTGCAGTTTAGATGAACGATGAAGCCCACTTCCCTGATTGTTAATACTTTATCATAATGTGTTAGGACATACATTCACAATTCCCCACATTGGTCTCCGAGTGTTCTCCCAGGAGGAAAGATTGAATAAATCTATTACAGAGTATGCATGAAGCTATGTTCAGCTGTTACAAATGGGAGGTGGTCACATTGAAACATAGGTATTGTTTCAAGGCCTTGTGGTCAGACAGAACAAGACCTAGTCTTCATAATTTCCAGGATACGGGTCGGACATTTGGATCACAGCACTGTGAACTTACTGAATTTTCAATTCCAGAGAGCAGTGGCTGCTCAGCCGAGAAGTGCTTCAAAAACTGAGATTTTAGAATTTGGTGGAATAAACATTTCTAGGGCTGGCTCAGGGAAGGAGAGTTCCGGTCAAAGATGAGCCATGATCTTAATAACTAGTTGAGGTGGCTGAAAGGAATGATAAAACCTACCCCTGGCAAGTTTGTTCTGTGTCCAGTGTTGCATATTGTTTCAGACCAAGCCTGGCTATATGTTCTGAGTGCTTAATAATAATTCACTGAATGTGTTACCATATAATAGTTGGAGCTAAGCAGGTATGGATACTGATGAGGGAATTGCTCCCAGCAGCACAACAATTTTCTAGGACAAAAATTGCCATGGAATTCAGTCTGGAAAGGCTTGACAACAATTGTTACTCATTTGAGTTTGGTTATCTGAATAAAGCACTGCGTATTGTTGAATGAATCACAATGAATATGTGAGTGAACTTTTAAGAGTCCTGCTCATCATCATTCGTCACTGCTTCATGACCTGAGGGTATGACAAATGCTAAATTCATCTTACCTCAGATCACTTGTAGCATGATAGCTTACTCTAAGCAGTTGCTCTGTTGTAACCTAATAATTTATACCTGGCCTAGACACTTATGTGCCTATAAATATAAAGTTTGCATATAATAGCAAGCTACAGTAAATGTTTGTTGAATTCTTCAATACCTGGCTATCAAACCTCAGTCCCTTGTTGTAATGGATGTCATTGCTGCATCAGGTAAAACATTTTACTGGAGGTAAACTCACACACTAACAGAGGAGTCAGGAGACAGGGCAGAGTTGGGAATCAATAGGCTTGGTGGAGAATTGACGTAGCTATGACAACCTGGATTTTTTTTTTTGCGAATAACCAGTAACTGTGACCATAGCAGCTATCACATTACAGAGATAATGGGAACTGCAGATGCTGGAGAATTCCAAGATAATAAAATGTGAGGCTGGAGAAGGGTCTAGGCCCGAAACGTCAGCTTTTGTGCTCCTGAGATGCTGCTTGGCCTGCTGTGTTCATCCAGCCTCACATTTTATTAGCTATCACATTACTCCTGGATTAATGGACTTGAAATCTCACGGGAACTGAGTGCCAGGTAGAAAGCAACTCAGACTATCTATCTGGAAGGTGAAGGGATTGAGCTCTGACACTATCCTGATCGATTTACAGCCCCCAGACGTTTTAATCCTCTGCTGAAATTGATGGAGACTGACAGCGAGGTGGAAAAAGCAGATAAAGGCGATGGCAGATGTAAATCAATGTAAAAGTTCACATAACCTGCATTTCTCTGTGTATCACCGGATGGGGATCAATAAAATATCCGGTTGATCTCTGATCTTTAATTAAATACAAGGCAGATTGTTGAATGTGCTCATCATTGACCTGAATCTGAGTCCGAGCAATCGAGAGTATCTTAACTACAAAAGCTGTTAGCCTGAAATGAGAGACATTAAAAAGAAACAGAAAGATCATTCAGAATGTGTTCAAAACTGCATTTGTTTAATTATTCTGTTGCAAGTAAGGCCAAAACCAGAACCTTAAAAATTCCTCTCTGTGATGACACCGTGCCTTTAAGAGACATGTGCTGGTTTGTTTCTCTTGCAGAGGTGGTGCAAAAATGTCTCCTTCAGACAGGGAGTTGGAGCTGTGAGATCTACCCTGGGCATTTTTTACAAAAGAATCATGAGTGGGCTAGGTCAGGCTCACACAAACCCAAAAGGAGTTTGGGATAACGAAGTGTGGAGCTGGATGAACACAGCAGCATCACAGCAGGCCAAGCAGCATCTCAGGAGCACAAAAGCTGACGTTTTGGGCCTAGACCCTTCAGAAAATCCTTTTCTGATGAAGGGTTTAGGCCCGAAACATCAGCTTTTGTGCTCCTGAGATGCTGCTTGGCCTGCTGTGTTCATCCAGCCCCACACTGTGTTATCTCGGATTCTCCAGCATCCGCAGTTCCCATTATCCCAAAAGGATTTTGGTTTTGTTTTCAGTTAGTGGGTTTTGCTGGCTACTGGAGCTGAAAGCTTGAATTCACTGCTGCTGCTGTGAAGTCTTTGACAGAGAGACTTTGTTGTAAAAAAATCGAGAGGGCAGACTACTTCTTATGGTTTTTATTGTACTGGTCTGGAGACAGACTAACAACAATGTTGCTGTATTGCTTTTGTCAAGGATGTATTTATGGGATGCTGCCTGTATGGGAACCATTGATGGTTAGTGGTTAAATATTACATTATCTTTTTAAGTGTTTCAATCAAGAAAAGTTATGCTAATTCTTCAGTATTTGAACTGAGAGTTGTATTGAGAGTTACAGACTCAGCACCAGAAGTATTTGAAGACATCGTAAGATGTGGTTTTGAGCTCTCCTAACCTACAGGGTTACAGGTCAAGTGCTGAAATTGGGGATTTGGCTGGATGGTTCTTACATTGTCGGAACAGACGAGATGTATTGAGTTTGTTTCTTTATATGCCACAAATCTCTCTATGTTTCTGTCCCTTATGGGAAAATTTGGGAACACTTTCAGAACCATTTGCCAGGGGCTACTGCACCCACTTAATCCCTGGTTGAATACGTTTAAATACAACTTTTTTTCAAATTGATGTTGTCATTAGTACAATAATTCAAAGCCTGATGTGAAATGATGTGCAAACCTATGGAAGAGGAGGTGATGGCCTCGTGGTGCTAGCTCTAGACTATTAATCTGGAGACCCAGGTAATATTATGGGAATGTCGGTTCAAATCCCACCATGGCAGATGGTGGAATCGGAATTCAATAATAAAAGTAAATCTGGGATTAAGAGTCAAATGATAACCATGAAACTGTTCTGACCGTCAGAAAAATCCTTTTGGTTCATTGATGACCTTTAGGGAAGGATATCTGCCATCCTCACCTAGCCTGGTCTCCAAGTGACTCCAGATCCACAGCAATCAATGACTACCCTTGTGATGGACAATAAAGACTGGTCTAGCCAGCAAGGACTGCATCCCATGAATGAATTTTTAAAAGATCACTCGAAATCTATGATCACCTACTTCAATTTCAATCCCAATTCATAGATTATGAAATTTGTTTTGGGACAGAACAAGTCTCGATCAATCAAGTTAATTAATACTGAATTTCAGACACTGAGTGAAATTAACAATTCCATTTGTTTAGTGAAATGAACGGGAAACATGTCAAACCCACCATGTACTGCTGGGGCGGTTTAGCCATGCTCCGTAGGAACCATCTTTCTTTTTGAACTCCAGTATTCTATTGTACCCTAGAAATAAAATGTCAGATTTAACACACACTCCAAACTAATAATGGCATCAAGCTTTTCCTTTTTCTATTTTAAGCAGGCTCTTAGGAACCTATGCATTAAAGGACAGTTATTTAGAATTAACTTAATTGCTGTAAAATATGAAGGTAGATTGGCGCCTGATGTCTGCACTGACTTTGCCACCATCATGCTGAAAATATAACAGCAACCCCTTGAACCTGATGTGCTATTACTTACAAGGACAGCTGATCTGAATCTCAACTTCTATGCCAGCAACCCTTAATGCTCCCAAGCAGCCAAAGAACATCTTTGGGCCTTAAGCTGAAAGTTCTCAGTTCCAAAGAATTGTAGATTTTCACTTGGATTTGTTGAATGGTGTTTTTATTTACTCATTCAGGCTTGAAATTTAATGCATCAGGCCTAATACTATACTCAGAAGCCCAAATCTAATTGAGTATAGGAGTATGGAAGTCATGCTGAGGACGTACAGGGCATTAGTGAGGCCTCTTCTGGGGTACTGTGTCCAGTTCTGGTCACCCAGTGACAGAGAGGATATTTTTAAGCTGGAAAGAGTTCAGAATAGATATACCAGAATATTGCTTGGAGTGGAGGGTTTGAGTTATAAGGAAAGGCTGGGACCTTTTTCGCTGGAGCATAGGAGGTTGAAGAGCAACCTTCCAGAGGTTTGTAAAGTCATGAGGGGCGTATATGGGGTCAACAGCAGGTGTCTCTTCCCTAGGATGGGGTTTTCAAGACTAGGGCATACATTTTTAAGGTGAGAGGAGAGAGTTTTAAAAAAGATATGACAGGCAAATATTTTGACAGAGAGGGTTGTTCGTGTACAGAATGAGCATCCTGAGGAAGTGGTGGATGTTGTAACATTTAAAAGACATGTGCATCAGTACAGGAATAGGAAATGTTCAGAGGGATATGGGCCAGGAGCAGGCAGTTGGGAATAGTTTAGTTTGGGATTATGTTTGGCATGGACTGGTTGGACTGGAATGTCTGTTTCTTTACTGTATGACACTATGAATCTATAAATATGAGTGCTTACTCTAGCTAAAATATAAATATAACTATTGTGGTTAAATATCCAAAATGTGCCTTTTGGACATGAGTAGTGTAGGCTCTACCTGCTTCAATATGATGAATGGCTTCATCTTTCCTTTCAGCTTTCAGGTTGAGCCACTGCTCACTTTTATCTAGATACCTAACAGCAAACACAGTCGGTGACATATACATTGATGTTTGCTCAGCGCATCCCTTGGGCTGTCGAATCAGCAGGTCGATTCCCTCTGGTGTTAAACAGTTCTCGACTGTTTCCCCCATCATTTCACCTAAGAGAAAGAATCAGAATGGAATCAGAAAGAAGCATGGTTAATCGCTGAGGGCCAGAGATCTTTCTAAAGACACCATTGAGGACAAGCAGGCTATCTGATTTAAACAGTGGTGGTTCCTGAATTCGCTCTCAGTCGCAGTCATGTGCACCACCTACAAAATGTGTGGCTGTAATTCCCAAAGGCTCCACTTTTGAAAGCATCTCTCAGACCTTTGAAGTCCACAGCTTATAAAGACAAGGGGATCCTATGCATAAGAACAGCACTGTTGGCAAGCTTCCCTCCAAGTCACACTACAGCATATCCATGAAATGTATCAGTGCTCTTTCACTGTCGCTGGGTCAAAGTCCTAAGGAGCTCCTTCTTTAAACCTCTCTGGTTATTCTACACATTGACCACACAGCAGTTCCTGAAAGTGGTTCACCGTCATATTTCGAAAGGCAACTTTTTTCTTTTCAACAGCTCAGAATCAGGCACCTCAGTCTATGCTGGCGAGGTTTCCTAAACTGAACTAGCCATATCCCTCAAAACCTTTCCTATTCATGTACCTGTCCAAATGCCTTCTAAATGCTGTAATTGTATCCACCTCTGCCACTTTCTCTGGCACTTCATTCCATGTACATACCATCCCTTTTTTAAATCTTACCCCCTCAAATTAAACCTAAGCCCTTGAGCTTTAAACACCCCTGCCCTGGGGAAAAGACTTTGGCTATCGCACCCTATCCACACCCCTTATGATTTTATAAACCTCAATAAGGTCACCCTCAGCATCCTACTCTATGGGGGAAAAAAATTCCCAGCCTACCCAACCTCTCCGCATAGCTCAAACCTTCCATTCTCAGTAACATCCTTGTAAATCTCTTTTGCACCCAAATTATACATAGGCAATAAACATTGGCCTTCCTAATGATCTCTATGTGCCAGGGATCTGCAAGTGTTGAAAAATAGCGACAATTGTAGATCTTATCACCTGGAGGCACCACATAGAAGTGTTGCAGTTTTGAGTGGTTTTCAGCAGGATATAAAACACATAATGTTTTCCAAACACGATATACCATTCTTTTCCTCCCCCGCATCTGCGTCATGTTTTTGCTTTCAGCTGAAGTATAATTATTCTTCTATTAGCATCTACTCTGGCCCCACACTTTCTTTTTTCTCCACAACCATTACCACCCCCATTTGCTCTGTAACTCCTGTGAGCTTTAAACTCCCTCATCTGCTGACCTGTCCCTCACCTTCTCTTTCACTCCACTTGTTCCTGCCCGTCTCTTACACCAGCGCAAACCCTTTGCTTTTTAACTGCCCTTCAGTTCTGAGCAAGAGTCATAATTGGGCTCACAATATTAACTCTGTATCTCTCCACACAGATGCTGCCAGGCCAATTGAGTTTGTCTAGCACTGTCTGGTTTTAGTTACCAGCTGACATGTTTTGGGAATGTACTAACTACAATTGGGAAGGATGCTTCTGGAAAGTTGATGTGATCTTCATTGGTGGTAACATGAAAACCTCACCTGATGATAACCAATTTGCAGAATTCCCTCTTCAAAAGGAAAAAAAAAGTGTTGTTTACCTCTTGCACGAATGTAAAGGTAGGAGTTGGTGTCTGGAACCATGTTAGAAGGTATATCTTCAAAAATCTCATAGGCACTCCTCCCTAATGATAATGAAGAAGATAAACAATTTCAGAAAGGCAGTCATAATGCAGCTTAGAGGATGTGATTTCCTTTCCTTGAGGTGAGGTTCCAGATGAGGGCCTGAAGGTCTACAGCAGCCCCCACCCATGATTTCCTGCCACAAGGGTTGGCGGCTCAGCGGCGTTGCCGGAGCCAGTGGACACTGCAGGAATTGCATCCCAAGGAAAGGATTCTGTTGAGGAACAACACCATCCCAACGAGGTAAGTGACAGCTCAAGGCTCTTGGCAGGGGGAGGAGGCAGCAGCTTTGCTGCCAGGGTGATGGGGCAGTGTCAATGGGTTAAATGAGATTCCATGGGCCAAAGCATGTTCTGACAGTACGCTCCCTCTGAAATCACTGCAAAGCTGCTAGTGCTTACCTGACAGTCTTCCCCTGTGGAACATGGACACTCACAATTAGTGGCAGAACTTGCCACTGAAGTTGCTCACAGGGAAGATGTCTGGCAGCTGGGATCAAGCCAGGGATATAACAGCTTTGTATCCTCCTCCTGAGCACCCAGGGCAGTCATTTGGCAGCCCATTCCAAGAATATTGGCAACATTCATTCAACCTGATGAACACCTCATTGACTCTTAAATGGCAACTTTAACACACTGGATGTGCCATTAGCCAGGGAGGTGCATTTCTGTTCGACTGTGGAGTAAAGTGATTTGTTGCATATGCCCAACGCTCACCGTGTGGATTTACTGGAATGCTTCTTTCTTCTGTTTTCATCACCCCTTCTCCCTAAATCAGCATAAGAATGGGCGCAAGTGAGTGGTATAGAATTGTTGGTGCAACATAACATAGACCTTGCTAACCTCTAGTGTTGCAACCTTGTCAAAAGTGACTTGAAATGCAAAGGCTTCTTGTGCTAACTGGTCAACAGTGGCTTCCAGTCCAGCAAAGCCTCAATTTTAACGCTCTCATAATTCTTCTTAAATCTCTTCACAGCCTCGCACTTATCTTTATTTCTGTATTCCGCACCCCCCCTTCCATTCCTATGAGCACCCAGTGGCACACCCCATCTGTAAAATAATCTCAGCCTTTCGCCAATGCTGGCCTCTTGTATGTCCCTGATCTTGACTGCTCCATCACTGACTGAAGCTCTCCGCTTTAGAGGTTTCTTTGGAAATTTCTTTGCATTGTTACCTCTTGCCTTGAGATGTTCCTTCCGACTCCTAAGTGACAAAGAATTCAGTCACCTGTGCTGGTGTACCCTTATGAGGGTCAGTGTCAAAGGTAGGCTTTTCACCTCCTTATGAGGAACTGCCAGAGCACTTTGAATGTGGTTGTTGACCTGAGGGTCACCACACCTCAGGAAAAGGGGCAAAAATGAGGAAGGGAGTCCTCCAAGGTAACCTCACTAATGTGGGAATTAAACACTTGCTACTGATATCAACTGCACTGCTATGGCAATGGTGCTGTATAAAGTCGGGTTATTGGGTGTTTCTTTCACATCTGTTGTGATTATTCATTCTTTCAGCATTTTTGCAGTGTGTCATCTTATTTATCAGTTATGCGGCAAATCTTAATACTTCATGGTGAAAATACAGTGTGAATTATATGTTGCATACTTGAAAGGGTTGCATGTTAGATAAACCAATTTTGTTGCTGATCGCTTTGCAATGGGCCAAAGAAATCTCATTCTTGCATCAGCACCTCAAGACACCGGTGTTCAGATGTCACTATGAATTAAATTTAAGTGAGCATAATTATTTAAGGCTGTGTAGGGGCTGATGGGTTGCTGGTGAGTTAGAGTGTAACTGAAATGTTCACATGTTTAGATTTCCAATCGATTCTTCAGTGAAGATGGCACTGTTAGTCTGTAAGAATGACTGGGATTATGGTATTGATGGTTCCAAAACACTCCCATAGAACATGTTCGTAAATAAAAATCAGAAAGTACTCTTGGAACTCAACAATTCAGGCAGAATCGGACAGGCCACAAATGTAAACATTTCAGTTCAAGCAGCTTGCGTAATGACACTTTCCAGTTTCTTTCAGATTCTCATATCTATGTTGATTTTGGGACAAGGAATACAAGTAAAGACTTTGCGTGGAAGGTGACCTTTATGACCTCAGGGCACTCCATTGTTTATCACAGCCTAATGGTATTTTGAACTGCAGGCACAGGTTTGAGGCGGGAAAAGTGGCAGCCAGCCCGTGCAGTGCGACCTCAAATGTTCACCAATACGTCAGCCCCTCCACCTCAGCTGATGATGCATTACACTGTGTATAGCTGTAATGTAACTTTTTCTTCGTTCCTCTATTCTGTAACTAAGAATTGAACCTAAGTAACTGTACCTAAGATGGCACTATAAACAGTGACCCACAAACGTTTCACTGGGCTAATTTGAGTACATGTGACAATAAAGCTAATTCAGTTCAATTCAATTCAGCAGCATATTCTGCACCAGAACCTGCAATTACACAGTAACAAGTGAGGGTTAAAACACTGTGGGGATACCGTGGTGGAACATTAACTCTGTTTCTCTCTCCACAGATGCTGCCAGGCCTGCCAAGTTCCTCCAGCATTCTCTGAGTTCCTTTTGGAGTTCCACACGACATTGCTTTCATTATTAAAAAAAAAAATGAGCGATTGCTGCTCACCACCACTCTGAGGTTCTTTGTAATAGCATCACTTATAAATCCAGAGTTGCTGTAAGCCACCACAGAAATTGGAATGGTGCCGATGGCTAGTGGGACGACAGAGAAGTAGATAGAGTAGGCGGAATTTGCTCCAACGATTACAGTTCTTGCATTTTTCTCGCCTGTAGCAGGACTGCAAAGGGAATCCACACGCTTCATGTATATCTTGATCTGTTTGCAACATAGATGTCGCAGGGTTAATGTCAACAAAGCGAAACAAGAACTGACCATGCATGCTCTGAATAAAGATATCCACTTGCCATGTTTTCAAAGAGACTGAAAGCCAATTGCTCACTGTGCCAACTGGGATTGGTAAAAGGTGAGGTTGTCACCGTAGTCTGACCCAAGCTGTGGAGCAACACTTTTGAGAGGAGTTGTGGCTGAACTGAGGCTCAGCGTGCCTCAGGTGAAGGGAGGGCGTGGGAAGGAAAGCCCTTTGTGATAACCTCAGCTGGTGCAACAATTGAACCCCAACCCTGTATTACAAAGTAGCTGCTGAACCAACTCAGCTGACCAACCAGGCCATCATCCTTCCAATGTCTGCTATTTCAGACTGAGGAATGCTAGACCCCCGTGGTGCTGTCTGCAGGTTAAAGCCTTTTGAGTCCACATTTCACAAGCTACTCCAGGCCACCACTATTGGAAAGCATGAGTTACCCTTTTAAGTCAGTGTTTCCAACCGATTGGCTATATGTTCTTAAATTTGCAATCTGTCTCTCCTGCTGCTTTGTCACTTTGTTACACTTCGAAACCTGGTCTAGGCATTTTGCTGGTGCCTTTTATGTAGCCTTGGGGATGTCAGAAAGCACTTCACAGCCAAGGGAGCACTTTTAAGATGCAGTCACTGTTTTAACGTGGGCAACACTGCCAGCAATTTGATTTTAGACAACATGATGATGACCTGCTAATCTGCTTCAGTGAGGTCGCCTTTAAAATGTCCCAACCTGCGACACCAACTATGAGTTCCCCTCCAAGCACACACCATTCAGGCTGGCAATGGTTTCACCATTCCTCGCTGGAGTCAAAATCCTGGAATTCCCTTCCTAACAGCATTGTCAATGCACCTACATCGCTGGGAATGCAACAACTCTAGAAGATGGCTCATTCCCACCTTCTCCAGCACAAACAGGGACTTACCATGTGCCCACACCCCAAAGGCAAAAAAAAACTGTACTTCGGATACTGGGAAGAACACTCGCATCCTTCGGGGAATAGCTCCATTGGACTTTAATGCATTCTGCCCAGTTGCCCTTTAAGTGAAATCCTCCCCCATTCTGCACCAACCCTACCCCCGGATACATCAGTTTATTTAATACTGCAGCATTTCTGACATCAAATCTTGTTCAGAGACATTTGCTGGCCTTGCGAGCCTCCACTGTTTTCCAGTGAAGCAATGCCTCAATTTTAAAAAAAAGTCTTATCTTTGTTTCCCAATCCCTTTGTACCTTGAGCTCAATCGATCTATATAATCTTTGTTAGCCTCACTCTTTGTTGGGCTCTGGAGCAGACTCAGTGTTAGCCTCTCCACTATCAGTGTCACCAGCTCTCTACAGCCTAAGCTCAGCCAACCTAACTTCTTTAAGACATTTGTTAAAGACAACGTTTTCTGACTAGGTTCTTGGTCATCTACCCTAAATGTTCCGTAATCGGTACAGTGTTGGATCTTGCTTTAAGCAAATGCAGCAAGTTCAAGTATAAAACATTTTTAACAGAAGCAAAGAATTGCTGAAGAAAGTCAAATTAATGGTCACAAAGTTAACGGAGGGACACAAAGTATCACTGGGCTCAAATTATTAACTCCCTTTTCTCCCTGCAGATGTTACCCAACCTGATGAGTTTCCCTAACACCCTCTTTTTGATTCAGATTTCCAGCGTTAACTGTTCTTTGACTTAAGCGTACAAGTTAACTTTTTTGATTTCTACATCCAGTTCATGACCTAGTGATTGCCCGTTAATATATAAGTGAATATTTAATATTGGCATGAGAAATTTCATTTTGGTAAGTCATCTGCCCCTTTAAAAATGTAGCTATCATACTCAGCAGACTTTTAAGGAGATTTCTCATAGATTTCTGTCAGAACATAGGACATTTGATCCTCGAGCCTGCTACATCATTCATTAAGATCATGAGTGATTTGGTTGTGGTCTCAGCTCCACTTTCCTATTTGACCCCAATAACCTCTTGTCAATCAAAAATCTCGGGATTAATCTAAAAAGTCCATCCAACTCGGATTTGAATACATTTAACAACCATCCTCCATTAGAGAACAAAATTTCAATTGCTAGCTGAAATGACTCCACAGAGGCCGGTATCCCATTAGCAAATCATTATTTATTTACACGTGGAGAATCCTTGACACCAATCTAGCTTCCTCAGAGCCAACTGTCGGAAAAAATGGAGTTTCTGACACTCCTGCTTATGCCTGTCAGCCAGGGCTCCCTGATTTGGGCCAGGTTAACAGTCCCAGTCGGGGAACTCATATTCTATGAGGTCTATCTGGCTGACCTCGTTACAACCACTACGCTAAGCACTCTAAAGCAGAAAGATAAAACTCCTCATCTTTGTCTGGAAACATTTTATTCGTTATTTTGCTCCTTAATGTTCTAGAAGAGGAAACAGGAAACATCCTCCTGGTATCCACTCCATCCAATTCCCTTAGGATCTTATATGTTTCAGTAAGATCAGGTCTTGTTCTTCTAAACTACATTGAGACAGGTCCGAGCTGTCAAACCTTTCTCATAAGACAAGCCGTTCAGCCTATGATGACAAAGTGTGAAGCTGGATGAACACAGCAGGCCAAGCAGCATCTTAGGAGCACAAAAGCTGACGTTTCGGGCCTAGACCCTTCATCAGAGAGGAGGATGGGGAGAGGGTTCTGAAATAAATACGGAGAGAGGGGGAGGCGGACCAAAGATCTCAAAATCTCCCCTCACCCCACTGCATCCCAAAACCAGCCCAGTCCGTCCCCGCCTCCCTAACCTGTTCTTCCTCTCACCTATACCCTCCTCCCACCTCAAGCCGCACCTCCATTTCTGACCTACTAACCTCATCCTGCCCCCTTGATCTGTCTGTCCTCCCCGGACTGACCTATCTCCTCCCTACCTCCCCACCCATACCCTCCTCTCCACCTATCTTCTCCTCTATCCATCTTCAGTCCACCTCCCCCTCTCTCCCTACGTATTTCAGAACCCTCTTCCCCTCCCTCATTTCTGATGAAGGGTCTGGGCCCAAAACATCAGCTTTTGTGCTCCTAAGATGCTGCTTGGCCTACTGTGTTCATCCAGCTCCACACTTTGTTATCTTAACCATTTCTTTGTCTTTTATTACCAGTTTCCTAGATTAACTCTCTTTTGATGAATGATGCCAATGTTCGTTATATGATTCCTTGTTAAGTATTTATAGTAGCTCTGTCTGTCTTTTTTATATTACTTGCTAGCTTTCTCTAAATCTGCTTTCTGTCCCTTTCTCATTTATTTTTAGTAATCCTTTGCTGGTTTTTAAAGAGTATCAACACCTCTGATCCTCACAGGCTTTTTACAGTGTTTCTTTAAATTTTATGTTCTCAATTTTGTTATTTTATGCTTCTCAAAGGCTGTTCTTTTCTCACTCTGATAAATCCTGCTAAGAGTTTTTAATTATCTCTTCAAAAGCCTACCACTCCCCTACCTTTTAACTTACTTTCCTCATTATTTTAGCCATCTCTGCCTTCATATCTATATTGATGCCTGTGTATAGTTTGTCGTGAGAGTCATGTGTGGGATTCCCAAACATCATTTGCTTTATCTATGAATGAGCAGGGCTCAGGGAAGCTGTTTAGAGTTTGTCAGTACAATTGAACAGAGCAGTCTTACATCCATTACATCTATGTCTTCGTGACTATCATATTTATGGGAATAATAACAGTTTTCCAGTCTTACCTCGACATCCTCAGGAAGGTAGTTGTACAATATTGCTCTGACTTCCAATTGTTCATTTCTTTTGACCGAATATGGTAGCCTCAAATGTATAAAAAATGGCCGGAAGACCTTCATTTTCTTAGGCTCCGCAATACAAAAACCTGGAAGTTAACAAATGAATGTCAAAATGTATGTGCTGATGTTTGGCGATCGTTGTGAATGCCACTTCTGTTATGCATACACTGGTGGAAGGAATGTTCTTGCTCATTGGTTAGTGATGTTTCATCATGGGCTGTTTTTCAGTGCTAGTTTACCAAATACCATCTTACATCAGGATCAAAACAAGGGAGAAGCACTTTACATTGGTGGAAATCGCTGTTTTAGAAATAATCTCTTGCTGAAACTCATTAAAATTTTCAACTTGCACCACCTGACGTGTCCTACAATGCATTGAGCTAAAATTCTAAACATTTTCCTTATATTTGCCCCAATATTGGACTCTTTTACAGTCCATACGTCTGCACAATTGATGTTGACTTGCATTCAAACTTATGAAAACTTCAGCCCTCTCTGAAGTGGAAAATTAGTGACAACAAACTGCCAATCCCTTTTACATTGCCGAAAATTAATATGGGTATCTATGTTTCACGTTTTCCTCCTCAAGACAAATACTACAATTGGTAGCAATCTCATACATGCAATGTGCATCCAACTTATAGAATCATAGAATCCATAGCATGTAGAAGCAGACCATTCGGTCCATCGAGTTCAAATCAACCTTCCAAGCAGCGTCCCACCCTGTTCTTGTAACCCTTCCTTTCCCATGGCTACCTCACCTCGCCCACACATCCCTGGTCACAATGGGCAATCCACCCTAACTTGTGCATCTTTGGGCTGTGGGAGGAAACTTTTACACCCAGATGAAACCCACGCAGACACAGTGAGAATATGCAAACTCCACACAGTCGCCTGTGGGTGGATTTGAACCTGAGTCCCTGCTGCTGTGAGGCAGCAGTGCTAACCCACTGAGCCAACTGATTCATTAATAAATTATTTGCAATGGAATTTAAAACCTCGCCGTAGACCAGACAGGGATGAGTTGAGCAGAGTTCAACATTCAACATTGAGCACATTAATTCAACACTGACACCATTTGACAGGAGTACATCAGAGCAGCAATATTCTCTACCTTTGTTCTTAAACATGCCGACTGCCTGAATTTCCCATGTTGTTATGGAATCTGGAAGGTGAAGCATAAACCTGGAAATACATGAGAATATGCATGAGTATCTGAATGGCTGTATACGGGATTGCAAATGATGCTGCACAAGTGTAGATTGTCACTGCTGGAGGTTAAAACTCATAATTGCTGTGCAGTATTGAGCTGAATTTCATCAGCAATTCTTTTGAATTTAAGATTGAACAGGGTCTCTCTCTCTCCCTCTCCCCCGAAGAGGAAGGTGGAAATGAACTGACCTTTAGCAGTGGATGATAGCTATTCCCTGAATTTACAGCTGGAGCAGGCATCAGTTATGTGGACACTCTTAGGGTTTTTTTAAGCAATGACATAGTTCTGGGACAGATGGGACCTGATCCCACACTTTCTGGCCCAGAGGGAAGACATGGCCACTGCATCACAATGGGCCTCCTGTGGGAACTCGTACAATGATAATAATGACAAATTGCAGCAAATCTTTTAGAATGAGCTGCCACAGACTAGAACTTGTGAAAAGTTAGTCAACCCTTCAAAGCCTGAGTCAGTACTGGTGACCTGAATGACAAGGAGTCCAAATCCAAAGAGATGTTGGCATACAAGAATTGCTAAAAGCTACCATGATACATAGCGTAGACAGGAAGAGACTTCTGTCCTTGTTGGAGGGATCAGTTTCATGGGGGCATAGATTTAAATTAAAGGGCAAATGTATTCGAGGAAAAACAGATTAGCTGTCTGTTATTCATCCAGAGCATGGTAAGCATCTGGAACTCACAGCCTGTAAGAGTGGTTGAGGCAGAAAACCTCAATGTTTAAGAAGTATCTAGAGATGCACTTGCAATGCCAAGGTATATAACACTGCAGGCTGATTGCGATTAGAATAGTTAGGCAGTTATTTTTGATTGCTGCAGATGCAATGGGCAGAATGGCATTTTTCTGTGATCTAGGCCCCAAGGCTCTGTACATTGCTGGGGGTTCAGGAGGGGCTGAGGAAGAACATGTGAAACTGAAATGGAATCTAGGAGGCAGCCTCAAACTGAAAGCCTTAGAAAGGGAAAAGTTCAAGAGTATATTGTGTTTTTTCCCCATTTCCCCACCCAACAGCAGTGATATTAAAAGTTCCAGACCTGAATATCAGTGATGAGAAATGGGGGAGCTTTAAAGGTATATGTGATCTACCATTGAGGAAGGTGCAGGGGCAGGAATGGTGGCCAATGGTTCAGGTCAAGGCAGTGAGAAATAGTTGTCATGGACAAAGTGACCTTGGACAGCATGAATGTGCATGAATTGAAGAATCCTGTCTATTAATTTATTTTAAATTATTTGTTGGGAGTAGCTGACAAAATATTTCATATCGACATATACATTCATATATTGTATTCCATCATGTAAATTGAAATGTGAATGGACAGAAATAAGTTATACTATGATTAAATATTAATTCCTTTGATGATTAAGCTACAATTAAACTACTCGACCAATCAGCTTTGGAGCAATGGCACAAAATACAGCAACTGAAGTGATTAGAAACTTGCAACAAACCAGATAAAATTTGCAAGAAATGTATATTTCTGTAGGTTTACAGAGAACGTAAAGCACAGAAACACATCATTTGTCTACACCATTGTTCATGCTCTGTGGAATCCTCTTCCCAATGTTCTTTAGCTAACTGGGTGATCACAAATTCTTTGGACCTTTCACCTCCACTTGTTTACCCTCTCCCTGAGTTCTGTGCCCATAGGCATATGTGACCCACCATATCATGATATCCTTTGTGGCTGGAGCAAAGAGGTTGGTCCTGAATCCAACCTAACCAGAACGGTGATGGAACCATCTATTGTGACATGTGTTTGTTCCACTGCCGCCAATTGGATTGCCTTGTATCGACACCACTACCACCCCCATGCTATCGTCTCACCTTAATCATGTTTTCAATGTACTTACCCATGCATGTTACAGTGCCAAACTCTGAATTGTGGTGGCGGAGGCTTCAAATTTCTTTCTAAAGCTAAACAAGAATCTCTTGTTTTTGATCAGCTTGCAAGTTGATACTCACCGTTTTTGGCTGCATTATGAACCACTTTCCTTGACTACATCCAGACCATCATTATTTTTCTTTCTTTTTCTCATTGTCGACTTGGAACTGTTAGTTGACATTAGGAATTGAACTTTGAAAAGTAGCTTTTTTTTTCAGAAAAGAGAGAGAACAAAAAACAGGTGCTTGTTTTTTGGCTGCTGGCCTGGAAAGATAGTGCAGGCTTATTACTGCTCTAAGAACATTGTACATGACTTAGCACCGAGATGTGGTGATGGCCAGGGAACTCTTGTTGGATGCTGAATTGGCCAATTGAGAGAGTTAGATTAGATTCCCTACAGTGTGGAAACAGGCCCTTTGGCCCAACAAGTCCACACCGACCTTGAAGCATCCCACCCAGACCCACCCCCCTGTAACCCACACACCCCTGAACACTACAGGCAATTTAGCAAGGCCAATCCACCTAGCCTGCACATCTTTGGACTGGCCAGTGCTGGACAGCTGATCAATCACACAGAATATTGAAAAAGGAAGAGAAAACAAAGTCTGAACTTGTTTTCGACTGGGCTTTGAACAGGAGGTAATGTTGTGACGTAAGCTGCTAGACTACTTCCTTTACTTTGTTCCCTCGAGTTACTCTCCAGATATTGACTTGTTGAAAGTCCTGAGAAAAGAATCTCAGCATATAAGAAATCAGGAAATGTCTCCAAACATCTGCGGATGCTGTTTGCATTAGCTGGTGACTTCGGAATTCAAGCAAGATACAATCCTACAAGCCTGCAGCACATCCCATCGTGTTTCATGAAGGCTTGGCAACCATCATTGAAATGCTTATCAAACTGGGAACTTATAATTCCTTTATTTGCAAAATATTATCTCTTAACTGCGTCTGCCTGTGAATTGGGGTGAGAGTGGGAGTTAATATTTAATGAAAATTGAGTTTAGATCCTAAATATTAATGTGGCTGTCTTGTAGTTCATCTGTGTGCTGCTAAAGTTATGTTCTCAATAATAAATTGTAAATATTTGTTAAGTTATAAAATGTTGCCCAACATTTGATATTTGTCAAAGTCCAGTTAGGATAAACTGAACAAATTTGAGGGTCATTAAATGTCTTAATTTCAATGTGTTGTGAATCCAGTGAAAGTGGGCTGATTTGATCTGGCTTGCTGTTGTTGAATGGTAACAGCTATGAAGGCCTGGCGTAGGACTTGGATCTGGATCGCTATCTCCAAGGCAAGGACCACATGATATTCCACTTAATTCGATATCACCTAACGAAACATTTCCCAAAGTTTTTCTGGGATGTCTAAGAGTCTCTGGGATGTTTAAGAACATAGTTTAGCCAGCAAAGAACTTGTTAACAAATACTTACTATTGCATTATTAGGTAAACAGTGGAATCACATCTAACTGAAGTAGCATCATTCATTTTAAACAGGGGCAAAAGGTTAAACTTACCACCAACTGTACCTCAGAAACCCACACATTGAGAAATATTGATCTTTAATCTTACTTATTGTCTCCTATTTTTAAATTCGAGTAGGTTCTCCATTGCCAGGTCTGTGGGAAGTTGCTGCGAATACGGACATTGGATTCGTCAAAGAAGTCATCTTGATAATCTCCAATGGCTGAAGAAGAACAAAATGTTCAGTAATGCAATTTCAAATTTCGGAAAACAGCTCAACCAAGTTCATTCCACTGAATTGCAAACACAAGTTGCACAACCTTATAAGACAAATAACATAAATGATTTTGGTTTGCAAAAATGGCCCGAGTGGGAGGTACCTGGGGAAACTACGTTGTATGGTATGTATTGGGGAGCAAATGTTGATTTTTGTGCAAAGCTATAAAACATTGAGTAAACAGCCGGTAATGCATCTCTCGCAATATTGATTCCATTGACTTCTCAGGCCACTTTCCTCAAGGTAACTCACTCAGTAGTGAGGGCATCAATAGGAAATGCAAGTGTCTGTAATGTTCAGCAAATGAGTGGGCCCAGTCCAGTGATTTATGATGATGCCACCTTCTTCCTGAAACCTGGCACAATTCTAATGTTTCCCCAACCTAATTAAAGGTCTTGGCTCTTTTCCTTTTCATCTTCACAAATAAAGGCTAGGCCTGCTAAACATTGCCAGCCGTATCTGTTCTTACATTGGCACCCAGAGTGTTTGGCTATTGTCTAACATAATGCAATTGCAACAGATTGGTTTCCTTCGTGTTCCTGAATGCCAATTTTTCATCTTGGTTACTGTCAAGGATAAACATGGGTAGCTCCCATTTAATGGACTTGTGATAAACACTTACTCCTTCCCACTTGGTTGGCCTTCTGTGAATAGTTCTTCCTCAGTTCCACACCAAAGTCGCAGCAAGTGAGGAACACCTTTTTGCATTCTTCGTCCCTGATACGCGTTGCTCGTTCCTCACAGGTACGTTTCATTGGAATTTGCATAATTCCGTCCTTGCAGCATTTCCTTAGACTGCTGTCTGTATAGTGGCTCACTGTTAAAAATAAATAGACTGGCAAATGAAGTTCTGCACTGGGCATGGTTTTCCAACAGGCTTTGCATTTCAAACTACAGAGAATATCACGCTCACTAGAACGCTGCCTGAATACAAAATTGTTTCCATGCAAGTCAATGTAACATTAAAAGACCCAATATACACATACCAACAGATTCAAGAACAGAGGAGTATTGATATAGCAGATAATCTCAGACAATGACATATTGAGATTTTTCAAAGAAGCTTTGTTCAAGAATAAGGGCGACCTGCTGAAATTCTAAGGCTAAACCTGGAGAATTGAATGAACAGGTTTGGTGGTCTTGCCTACGAAGGGATTTGGTTGCCTTGGGAGAGGTTACAATGAAGATTCAGTGGATTAGGAAGTGGGATGAAATGTCAGTCCTATGAGGAAAGATTGAGTAAATTGGCCCTACATACTGAGATATTGAGAGAGAAAGACTTGGTTAATTGAACCATATCATCCAAACAGGATTTCAGAAGATTGATGCTGAAAGGCTGTTTCTTGCAGCTCAAGGCATAGAGAACATAATCTTAGACGATTGAGAGTCTCATTCTGGATGGATCTGAGGTGAAACTTGTTGACTCAGACTGTTGTGAATCTTTGAAATGCTACAGGCCACAGGCATGTTGATGCTCAGTCATTGAACATATTCAAAGCTCAAACCAAAAGTTTTGAACATTACGAACATCAATGAATTTGGTGGGCTGGCAGAGGAATGAGCTCGAGACCAAAGATCAGTCACAATTCCCTTAAATGGCACAGCTTGGTCAAGTTGCTTTGAGTCAAACCGTGTTCATACTTCTTATGCTGTCATAGTATTTGCAAGTTTTTAGCAACATAACTTGTTTAGCAGAGAATGTCAAATGTTAATACATTGTGATCCTCAACGATAAGTTTAATTATTTGTAAAATTTTAAAATGGATGATATCTAATGGATGAGCTGTTATATGTCACATCTAATTTTTCTACTCATTAAAGTAAATTGAAGGCTGTCTTGATGGAAGCACACAAATCTTTTTTCGAGAACACACAAATCATTGACAAAAGTAGGCTACTCTGCCCCTCAAGTCTGCCTCATCATTCAAATAATATCACAGCTAATATCATTCGGCCCTCATTGTCACTTTCCATATCCCATAACCATTGATTCAATCTTAAAGCAAATAAAAATTGTGTCACTCAGCCTTGAATATATTCGACCAACCAATCTCAACTGCTCTTTGGGAAAAGAGATTTCTATGAGTCTCTGAGAAAGAGAAAAAAAAATCTTCTTAAATGGTACGCCTCAATTTTCTAAATTGCCTGTTGATTGCACAGCCTCCTTCTCATTTTTCTAAAGTCCAAGATACATCAGAACAGCTCTCATTTTAATCTGTCAATTGAACTCTCTACAAACTGCTTTGAAAGTGATTACACTTTTTCTTCAGTAAGAAGACCTAAACTGTATACATTACTCCAGATGCAGTCTAACTAAAATCCTGAAAAATGGAAAAACTACAAAAAAAATCAAAGCTTCCCTGCTTTTGACTTCAATACACCTCACAAAAAAATCTACTATAAGCGATAACAAGGTGTAGAGCTAGATGAACACAGCAGGCCAAGCAGCTTCAGAGGAGCAGGAAGACTGATGTTTTGTCCCTTCCTGCTCCTCTGATGGTGTTTGGCCTGCTGTGTTCATCCAGCTCTACACCTTGTTATCTCAGATTCTCCAGCATCAGCAGTTCCTACTGTCTCCGATCGAATTTTCTACTTACCACCTGATCATTTGCTGCAGCTGCACTCCAGTTTCTTCTGTTTCATCTACCAGGACATCCAGAACATGCTGTATCCCAAAATTCTGCTGTCTCTCTGTATTCCACTGATATACTGTTTTCCTACTCTTCATCAAAAAGGGACGAGTTCATATTTTCATGTATTGTAATCCACATCCCAAATTTTTTGCACAGTCACCAAAGACATCAAAATCCTGTTGCAAACTTCATCTGTCCTCTTCAAAATTCCTAGTTACCCTTATGTCATCAGTAGAACTCAGAAGCTAACATTCTCTTCCTTTATCCATGTCATTAAAATAGTTTGTAAATCATTGTGGCCATAACACTGATCCCTGTGCCACTACCAAAAGCTTGCCAACCTGTAAGTGAGCCATTGATCTGAGGTCTCTATTAGAAAACCCATCCATTTTCCATGCTAACGTGTTACCCCCACTTCATGAGTTCCTATTGCGTATAATAATATTTGATGTGACCCACTTTGTTGATTGCCATTCAGAAATACAATTTCACTACAACTACATGTTCCCCTTCATCCACCTTGTTCCTTAAAAAATTCTGTTAAATTAATGAAACATGATTTCACTCTCGCCAAATGAGGATGATTCTATTTGATTACATTATGATGTCTACAAGTCCTGCCATCACCTCTTTAACAATAAATTCTCACATTGTTCTTATGAGTTATGTTGCATTAACTTGCCTATTGTTTCCAATTTACAATTTCCCTCCTGTCTTGAAGAAAGGTGCAACATCAACCATTTTCTAATCTGCTGTGACTTTTCCAAAATGTAGGGAATGTTTGAAGATCACAGCTAATGCACCTCCTATTTCCGCAGCCACTTCTTTCACCACTCGAGGATGAAAACCACAGGACCCGTGGACCTTTAGTTCCATTCGTTTTTCCAGATCCTTTACCCATGACAGTGATTTAACTCCCTTCTTAGGTTAAGGTTGTACAGGACAATGTTGAGGCCCCTTCTGGAATGCTATGTCCCGTTCGGGTTGCCCAATTATAGGAAGGATATTATCAAGCTGGAGAGGGTTCAGAAGAGAATTACCAGGATGTTGGCGAGTATGGAAGGTTTCAGTTTTAAAGAAAAGCTGGATAGGCTTTTGAGGTCTAGAGGTACCCTATCGAAGTTTATAAATTAATGAAAGCTATAGACATGGTAATGGTAGTTGGCTTTTCTCCAGGATGGGGGATTTGAAGACTAGCAGGAACTCTTTTAAGGAGAGAGGAGAGAGATTTAAAAAAAAAGACAGGAGAGACTGATTTTTACACAGAAGGCAGTTTTTGTGTGCAGAATGAATTTCCTGAGGACGTAGTGGATGTTGGTACAAATACAACATTTAAGAGGCATTTGGATAATTAGATGAATGAGAAAGGGCTGGAAGGATATAGACCAGGAGCAGGTAGGTGGGACTTATAGTTTGAAATTATATTCGGCATGGGTTGGTTGGACTGATGGCTCTGTTTCCATGCTGCATTACTCTATGCCTCTGTCTATGCATAGTTTAGTTTAGTTATAACAACACAACTGCCCCAGAAGGCAGTGGAGGCCAAGTATCTGGATAGTTTCAAGAAAGAGATAGATAGAGCTCTTAAAGATAGAGGAATCAAGGGTTGTGGGGATAAGGCAGGAACAGGATACTGATTGTGGATGATCAGCCATGATCATAATGAATGGTGGTGCTGGCTCAAAGGGCCAAATGGCCTAATCCTGCACCTATTGTCTATTGATTGATTAATCTACTGTATTATTCTGCTCAACTTTAACCAGTGTGGATTTTAATATTTTAATATCATGTAACTCTGTTTAGCCTCAATTTGACAAAGAAATGCACTTTTGGATTCAAACATAATGAAGACAGAACACAATTGTCTTGGAGTAACAGCTACATACTGACAAGAGACCAAGCAGCATCTTGGGAGCACAAAAGTTGATGTTTCGGGCGTAGGCCCTTCATCAGAACCTCCAGGCTCGAAACTTCAGCTTTTGTGCTCCTGAGATGCTGCTTGGCCTGCTGTGTTCATCCAGCTCCACACTTTGTTACCTCAGATTCTCCAGCATCTACAGTTCCCATTATCTCTGACATACTGACAAGAACCTGTTTAGCTTTTTTGATTTCATGGTTGTGAGAACATTCAGATTTTCAATGTTGAATAAAGTATAGTTGGTGTCCTGCCAGCTTGTTTGATCCTATCAAGGAATCACAGTTTTAGCTGTGCTTCTGCACTTGTGATAATTCAATTTGTTCTTGATGTGACACAATAATACAGACCTAAACTTAATCTTTTGATGAGATGTAATCTTGGTATTACTGTTAACCTATACCTTTTAAATTGTAAACTTTCAACACCTAAGCCTGTATATTGAAGAATACCTCACTACTTCACACTTTTTACATGGTCTGTCTGACAATTTGTATAGATTGGTTGTTTGTCATGTCCTGCATTAGTTTTATATTACTTTGATGTTATAAGTAGCTTCTCTTACATGATATCTTCAGTCCATTCTTTTAATAAATGAGTCATAAAAACTCTTTGAAGTCATTAAACAGCACAAACAAAACCTCATTTAACAAATAGCTCTAAGAAGAGCAAACAGTCAATTATAAGAAAGTGTCTGATCAAATGTGAACTTCACCAACCCAGTGAGAATTGACACACGAATGTAAGAATATCAATCATTGGGTCCTGCCTGCACATATTGTCCTTTTCTTAAATAAAGTGGTAAATGACACAGTAGAGAACCATTCATGAGATGATATCAATAAACGTGCATCACCTTTGAGTGACAATTAAAGATTGATCATATGACCCTTAAACCAATCAGCATTAAGCCTTGTATCATTAAGGCCAATCAGATTGTAATGATGCAATTGATCATGCTTTGGGCTGTGGCTTGGAAAGAGTTAATATGCAATATACAATGGTAACTAAAGTGCTCATTAAGATTTAAAATGAAGTTATGTCCAAATGGAGACACAAAACCCTTGAGATGTTGCTGAGAGACCGAGGGCTGAGTATCCATCCATGCCCTACACTTGACTGGGAAGCAAGAGCCATTGTATACCCATAAAGTCACTGCTGCCCTTTAATAGGTATTATATATAACTTAAGCAAAGTTTTATGAGGTCCTGCAGCAGCCTGTCTCCTAGCAAGTTACAGTGTCAAAGGGAAAAAAATGTTACTGGCAACTGAGTTTGAAATATAACCCAGAACTCACACTTCCGTTTCAAAATCTGATTCTGAAGAATTCTGTGCATGATTTATTACAATGAAGACAAGCACAAAATATTCTTTAATTGCTCCAGCCATTTCATTGCTTCCCATTATTAATTTGCCATTCCCAGGAACCAACTTTCATTTCAGTCATAGGTAACAAGGTGTAGAGCTGGATGAACACAGCAGGCCAAGCAGCATCAGAGGAGCAGAAAAGCTGACGTTTCGGGCCTAGACCCTTCTTCATTTCAGTCGCATGGTTTCTTTTATTAATATTTGTAGAAACCCAAACAATCAGCTTTCAAATTTATTTCTAATTTCTCTCACACCCTAATTACTCCCTTTTTAAAAAATTTAAAAATCTTAAAGTCTTCTGGCCTAGCATTCAGTATTGTAGGTATCCAATTTTAATTTGATATTAATCTTAATTTCCTTGGTTAAGCATGGATGTGCAACCTTCTTATGGACTCTTTCACATTACAATGTGTTTCATGGGGATTTATTGAATTTACCTAAATATCTACCACAGGTTCTGTACTATGCTACATTTAATTTGTTTCCCAGTTTGCATTAGCCGCTCTGTCTTTTACCTTATTTTGTGCTCATTTCAGTTGAAAACACTATTCATCTACCTGTGTTAAATATTTAATCTATAAATGACTTCTCATTTAAATTTCGAATGAATTAATGCTGCTGGAGCTTAACACTATCTCAATGCACAATTGTCACGTTGCTGTGATGCAGAAACACGGGGAGAAAAAAAACTGATCACAAATTCTGTAGCTTCAAAATTGAGCTATGCTAATGCCAATAAATTGTTTTGTTTATTGCTGCATTGGTGGTGACAACACTTACTGTAAAACGGATAACCAAACCACTTAACTTGCAAAGAAATTCCAGGCATAACAGGCAATAACAACACAATTTCAAATCTTGTGACCGTTATAAACCTCTCTAAACAAATCTTCAAATCAAAGTGAAAATCAAAACTTCTTTCTTACATTTTCCCATGGACTGTGTTTGAATGTCCAAATATCTTTTCATCCTACTGCTGCTTGCTTTGCAGGAATATCCTGTGAAGAGATTACATTGTTGATTAATAATGGAAATTCTCGCACTTCTAGATGCTGACAGGACATCATAGCTCCAGTGACCTTGTGTAAATCAAATATTTACTGATTATTGATTATCTACTAGCATCTTTCTTGTTGGTTACAGCGCAACTTAGTTCAAAAGTAGGGTTAGGGTTAGGGTGAAGCTAGGGTGATGGAGTGCAAGTGAAAATGTAAATAAAAATGAAGTACTCGCTGAAATCTCGATATATAATATCATAAGTGCCATATCAGGTTCAGAGCAAAACTCATTTTAAATAGCTTTTTGGCTGAAATTATATTGAGAAGAAATATGGCTATCAGAGATATAAACCACTCAATTCATTCTAACATTGTACATACATAACATTCCAATGTTTTTCATTCAGCGCTGTATCTAGCATTAAGAAAAGCATGCACCCATTTGGCTATTTTACATTTTTAGCAATACTGAACAAATAGGTCATGTAAAATTATCCCCACCTTCTCCACCACTTTGTGTTTTCCCTTCTCAGGTCTTCACTGGAAAGTGCAATCAACTGTGGTGTTTAATGGATGGCAAATACAATATTGCATATTTCTTACTTTTGGACAGAATTGAAAGTTCTCCAAGGATCTTATTGGGTTCAGGTAGGGCTGAGATTTTAATACAGGAGTGTACAAATTCAACCCAACTTTAAAATGACTTGAGCCTGTACTGGGTGGTCTTGTGGCACAGTGGGTAGTATGCCACTCTTTAAGCTCGGAACTCCAGAAGCCATTAATGCCAAACTTATCGATAATATAAAAATATATGGGAAAGTAAGTTGTAAAGAGGACATTAGGAGGCTGCATATTAGTTAAGTGAGCGGTAAAACATTTCAGAAATGTGAAATTGTCAAGTTTGGAAGAATTTATTTTTAAATTACCTAAATAATGAGAGGTTTCAGAACTCTGAGATGTAGAGGTATCTGTGTGTCCTAGCGAATAAATCATAAAGTGTGACTATTCACAAACAGAAAATAATGAGGAAATCAAACAAAATGCTTCTTGTGAGGGAAATTGAACACAAAAGTAGGGAGGTTTTCCTTCGTTATGCAGGCCATTGGTGAGACCACATCTGGAGTATAACATACTGGAGTACTATGTTCAAGGGGAAGTGACGGCCTGTAGTATTATTGGTGGGCTGTTAATCTACAGATCCAGGTAATGTTCAGGGGTTAAAATTGTTTCAGAGATAGTACGAACTGCAGGTGCTGGAGAATCTGAGATGACAAGGTGTAGAGTTGGATGAACACATCTGGCCAAGCAGCATCATA
This sequence comes from Stegostoma tigrinum, assembly GCF_030684315.1. NCBI lineage: Eukaryota > Metazoa > Chordata > Chondrichthyes > Orectolobiformes > Stegostomatidae > Stegostoma > Stegostoma tigrinum. Next base: position 11,987,568 of record NC_081387.1, on the reverse strand, counting down.
GGAGCAGGAAAGCTGACGTTTTGGGCCTAGACCCTTCTTCAGAAAAGGGTCTATGCCCGAAACATCATCTTTTCTGCTCCTATGATGCTGCTTGGCCTGCTTTGTTCATCCAGCTCTACACCTTGTCATCTCTAATGTTCAGGGGTCCTGCATTTGAATCCTGGCAGATGGTGGAATTTGCATTCAATTTGTTTTAAAAAGTCTAGAATTAAGAATCTAATGATGACCCGTGAATCCATTGTCAATTGGTGGAAAAACTCATCTGGTTTACTAATGTCTTTTGGGGAAGGAAACCGCCAACCTTACCTGGTTTGGACTACATGTGACTCCAGACCCACAGCAATGTGCTTGACTCTGAACTGGGAAATTAAGGATGGGCAATAAATGCTGGCCTAGCTGATAATATCCTCATCCCATGAATGAATAAAAAATGTTCACCTTATTTAAGGGAAAATGTAATGTAGTTGCAATAAGTTCAGAGAAGGTTTTCCAGAGTAATTCCTGTGATGGGCAAGTTTTCATAGGAGGAAATATATTGGAATGGGAAGCCTAGGAATGTATCTGCTGAAGCTTAGGAGAGGAATATTGACTAATTGAAGCATTTAAATCTTAAAGTGGCTTGACAGCGTGGATATGGACAGGATGTTTCTGTGTATCGGAGAATCTAGAACTGAGAGTGTCTAGAGAAAGACAAAGGGCGCCCCATCCAAATCCGAGATGAGGTGAGCCTTTTTTTCATTTTTCACCGGGGACCATGAGTATTTGGAGTCTGTTCCTGTGAAGGCATTGGGAGCAGAGTCTTTGGAAATTTTTCTGGCAGATGTAGAAGGGTGAATGGCAAGCAAGTGGCTGAAAAGATATCAGGGATAGGAGAGAGTACAAACTTTGAGGTTATAATCAGTTCAGCCATAATCTAATTAAGGGACTGATAGCCTAGTCTTGCTCATTTTTCTGATGGTCAAATATACAATCACATGATAGCTTCTGACTTCAGGTGAGGACCTATTCCAGAAAAGTGAGCTATTGAAACTGATGTAAGTGCATGTTTCATCTGCCCATGTGTCCCGAGATTAGACAATAAAAATCTGGCATTTCATCAGAAAATTCTTATAAACTTCAACTTTACATTTCACTGCCTGCTCTCACGACAACTTTCAATATGAAATCTACCTTGAGGCTTAGCTAGTTCAATTGATCTATTGTAGGTACACGCTATTTAAAGGAGAATAAACGCTGTTTCAAGGACTAAATACTGTGTTAAAGGTGCAGCTGGGAATCTGATTTTGTCATTTCAGGTTGAACATCAAAGACTAAGTTTCATAAATATACTCTGTGTGTCCAAAATTGTGCCTGGATCTGTTGAGCTCCAATCAATATACTCTTTTGGATAATAACTCAAGTAAGCCAAATATGCACAGCTTAACTGATTACAGATGATTGATTCCAGTAAAACCAAATTATAGAACTTGATTGTGGTGACTGCTCCTCATTAAGAGCAACACTATGTTTACAAAATGTAGTCGTTTTCACGTCCAAAGGGAAGCATCTAAGTAAATGTGACTTGTAGATGGTAACACAGTGATAATGTCACTGGGCCTGTCTCCAGAGGCTTTAATAGGTGCGAATCACACCCAATGGTAGATCTTGACTCAATATATTAGCTGTGCAAATTGACTTCAATTGTTGTTTCTTCAAAATATAAAACATTTGGTTCATTGTTGTCTTTTAGGAAACAAAATGTGGAAGAATGATCATGTCTATGTGTACCTAGGCTACTGGCTGCAAAATGCCCTCTGCACTGGCCTATTAAGCCATGCAGTTCAAGAGAAATAGGATGGGCACAAATATTGATCCTTTCAGTGCTAATACAGAGCATGATAATGGGTGGTGCAAACCTTATTGTGGATGTCTATGAAACGCAGCTTTCATTTTGCTTACTTATGATAACACACACACACGCACACGCACACACACACATGCATGCACGCACATGCACACCAAAAATCTGGCCCTGTTTCCAAATGTTTAGCTTACCATCTCGATATTCTGCAGTGTCCACACTGGAAATAAAAGTCAGCCCAGCGTCCTTGAAAACATTTTTGCTATCAGCACCACCTCCAAATGAGCAGCCAAGGTCATAGGAGTTCATCTCTTCAAAGATCTAATCACAGCCAAAACTCAAATAAGAAAAGTAGCTCAACAAAGAAGGATCTTAATTATCACTATGAACTACACAAAATTATTATAACTTAAAACATAGTCCCAGTTTCTGGGATAAATCCAAATGAATTTTGTTTAAAATAGTAATCCTCACGTTTTATCGTTGGGTTACTAAGTGTTCTGTTAGCTGATCTGAACGGGAGGCTTATAGGGAGAAAGTCTCTAAATCAGTTCCTCTGGCCTGTTGGTGAAAGTGGCTTATAATTTGGCCTTTTATTAGTCACAAAGTTGTCAGCGTTAACTGACAAGATTGTGTAAAACTCACACATTAAAAGAATGTCTGGGACACCCACAAGTGTAATGATCGGAAAATGCAAGATAACCCACTGCCCTAAATGGTGCAGAGTTTCAGTCTATGTAACAAACATAGAATGTTTATCTGATGTGTTTGTCAAGAATTGGATGGTGCAACTACATTGCTGAGTATAATACTGGACTACCAGCTAGTTGAAAGGACAGGTAGGAGTAGATCCGCAAGGATATTACTGAAATGTTTAAACATCATGGGGAATTCATAATGTGGAATATTAATTAACTCTATAATGACTGGAATAGTGGTATTTCAAGGGGCAGTGAGGGGCAAGCAGTCCTAAATTTTCTACAACAGTGTGTGTTTAGTCCACCAGACAGGAAGCACTGCCAGACCTGACCCTTGGGAATGAGATGGCTCTAATAGATCAAGTGGTAGTGGGAGAATATTTAGGAACAGTGATCATTGTGTTTAAGGTCTAGACAGCAAAAAAATGATCTTGCTCAACTAGATTAAGAATAAGCAACAGACAAAGCATAGACTTCAAGGAGGTAAGAACAGAACTTGCTTTTCCTTATATATATAGACTTTGGTGCGCAGAGGAAAATTTTAAAGTTTTGGATGAGACAAGATTTGAGAGAATTGTAAACTAAGAGTTGGACAGCATACAACAGAAGGATATTAATGCATTCGTGGAGTGGGCAAATAGGTGGTGGATGGAGTTTAATCTGGAGAAATGTGAGGTGATGTACATTGTTGTGAAAACAGTGAGAAATAGCACAAAGTAAAGGGCATTTTAATGACTCAGGAAGCCCGCTTGGAAAGGAACATCGATTATTATTAGCATAAAAATTGGGTCACTACTTGTGACATACAGCTGTTTGTCTGAGCCCAGGATAGCTATTTCTGTAGAGCCATCCCTGAGGCTGCTTTTTAAAAGGCTCAGATGATGAACTCCAGCTGGATAGGCCATCGTATGAGAAAACTCATACTCAATCAGATCCACAGGGAGATTAATTAAAGATTCCCCATGGGTCTTGTAGCAATTATCACAGTACAGTTTTAAAGGGTGTGCAGGAGCATGTGTAAATATGTTAATAAAGGTGGCGGATCAGGTAGCAAGATCTGTTAATAAAGCAGAGCGCATTCTTGGTTTCGTGACCAGTGGCATAGAGTACAAGAGCAGGGAGGTTATAGTGAACTTGCATAAAATGATGGTTAGGCCCCAGCTACAGTATTATGTACAGTTCTGTACACCAAACTATTGGAACTATGCAAATGCGTTGGAGAGAGTGCAGAAGCATATTACAGGAATGTTCCCAGGGATGAGACACATCAATTATTAAGAAAGACAGGAGATGTCGGGGCTGGTTTCTTTCGGGAGGGGAAGGCTGACAGAAGAATTGATAGAAATTTTTGTAACTATGAGGAGTGTGGTCAGGATGGACAGGGAGAAACTGTTGCCACTCATAAACAAATCAAGAACCAGAGAACAAAGTTTTAAAATATTTTCAGAAAAAGAATCTGATGTGAGGAAAATATGTTTTTTCTCACATTAGTGAGTAGTTAATCAATGGGATGCATTTCATGGGCATTTGATGAGGGTAGGTTCCATTAAAAAGATATTGGATGGTTATTTGAATAGAAAAAGTGTGCAGACTTATGGGGCAGGAAATTGACGAGATGTGAAAAGCTCAGAGCAGGCTTAAGGTAGATGTGTTGGGCTGAAGAAGGAGAAATTTTATCATTGAAATGGTTACGTATCATTGGAATTTTCCAGAGCAGTGTGTTGCGAACGCTATATCTTTGGGCATATTTAAGACTGAGATAAACACATTTGCAGTATATCAGTGATTGAAGGCATGTGGGGAGTGGATGCGAAAGTGTATCCGAAGTGCGAATCTGATCGAAACCCTTTTGGTTTGTAGACCAAGTTCAATAGTCCATTGAGTCTATTCCCTCCCCTATTCCTTGTATAGGTACGTAAGAATAACCTCGCTCAGAGAAAAGGAAATGAACATACAAGCTTATTCACTCAGCATCAAATGGAATCAAATCTTGATTTTTAAAATCGTCCAAGCGTGTTATGAATTCAGACCACAGATCAGTTATGAACTCATTGTATGGGTGAACAGGCACAAGGGGCTGAATGGTCTACTCTTGTTACTATGTTGGTCCTTGTCATTTGCTTCCCGCACTTAAGTATTTCCTGTAATTCCCACGTACAACATCCTAACCTTTATTTCATTTTTAAATTGCTACTCTTTTCCTTGCCAGATGCTTCCTGTACATAATCCCTAATTCAACATCATGCTAGAGTAGAGGAAGCGTAGCTCTAGACGGCACTCAGTGTATGCTCTAAATCTTTCTTTAAATTAATAATGAATACTGGTTCTTTGAAGACTAACTAAAAACTGTTGTTACTGCATGGTTTTAGAAATTTTCCAGTCGACTTGTTCAGATATGTTACGCCTCTGGAACAGGTCGGGCTTGATCTTAGGCCTCAGTGTCCACAGGTGGGGACACTACTGCTGCACCACCAGAGCCCTTTCTAGTCTGTGCTGCATCCAGTGACTGGCAGATCAGTGGTGCTAGTGGCACATGGAGGATGTGTATTTGGAAAAGTCTCCGAGCACATACATTTCATTGAGTTTGAAACATACAGCATTTGTGGACTTGAATTCGAGTTAGCTATTCCAGCTCGACGCTGTGAGATTACGATCTGTGCCCAACTTGCTTTACAAACTCTCTCTGAGAAGGAAGGGAGCCTAGTTCGGACTAAATGTTAATGTGAAACAGCCTATAACCGTTAGATAAAGTATTCGAAGTTGATAAACTTTGAATCTTTTCAAAGCACACGCAGCAAACCACTTACTTTCTTTTCTGTAAGTTTGTGCTTGTTGTTAAGGATGTAGATTGCAGTGTCAACAATAGCAACGTACGCTTTTCCGCTGTCATCAGTCTCAATAACCAGGTTCATTTCTCTTCCTGGGCTATAATATTCCTTAGTCATATCCTTTATTGTAATCTGGAGAAAGCAAGAAAATGCAACCAAAGTCAATGGTGAATGACTCTGGTCTCTGAAGCATGTAGTGACTGACTGTGATCATTGCTAACTGATATCTAACTTCTCAACTTTACAATTTAAATACTAAGTAAGTGTATCCTTGTACACCCAAAGGGGAAATGCATAAAATCAATACTGTGGAATTTTTAAAAACTGTAAAGTTTGGAGATCTGAAATACACAAAAACAGAGACTGCTGGAGAAACTCAACAGGTTTCAAAGTTTAAAGCATTGGTTATGGAACATAGAACAATACAGCGCAGAACAGGCCCTTTGGCCCTCAATGTTGCGCCGACCTGAGATCTAATCTAGGCCCTTCCCCCTACACTATCCCATCATTATCCATATGCTTATCCAAGGACTGTTTAAATGCCCCTAATGTGGCTGAGTTGACTACATTGGCAGGCAGGGCGTTCCATGCCCTCTGAGTAAAGAACCTATTTCTGACATCTGTCTGAAATCTATCACCCCTCAATGTGTAGCTATGCCCCCTTGTACAAGCTGCAGTCATCATCCTCAGAAAAAGACTCTCACTGTCCACCCTATCTAATCCTCTGGTCATCTTGTATGTCTCTATTAAATCCCCTCTTAGCCTCCTTCTCTCCAATGAGAACAGACCCAAGTCCCTCAGCCTTTCTTCATAGGGCCTGCACTCCAGGCCAGGCAACATCCTGGTAAATCTCCTCTGCACCTTTCCCAATGCTTCCACATCCTTCCTGTAATGGGGCGACCAGAACTGCACGCAATATTCCAAATGAGGCCGCACTCGCGTTTTGTACAGTTGCAGCATGACATCACCGCTCCGGAACTCAATCCCTCTACCAATAACACCTAACACACCGTAAGCCTTTTTAACAGCATGATCAACCTGGGTGGCAACTTTCGGGGATCTATATACATGGACACCAAGATCCCTCTGCACATCCACACTACCAAGAATCTTTCCATTAACACAGTATTCTGCCTTCCTATTATTCTTCACAAAGTGAATCACATCACATTTATCCACATTGACCTCCATTTGCCACCTTTCAGTCCAATTCTGCAGCTTACCCAAGTCTCCCTGCAACCTGCAACATTCTTCCACACTGTCCACCACTCCACCGACTTCAGTGTCATCTGCAAACTTACTAACACATCCACCTGCGCCTGCGTCCAAGTCATTTATAAAAATGACAAACAGCAGTGGCCCCAAAACAGATCCTTGAGGCACACACTAGTGACCTGACTCCAGGCTGAATATTTTCCATCAACCACCACTCGTTGCCTTTTTACAGAAAGCCAGTTTCTAATCCAAACTGCTAAATCTCCCTCAATCCCGTGCCTCTGTATTTTCTCCAATAGCCTATCATGTGGAACCTTATCAAAGGCTTTACTGAAGTCCAGGTACACCACGTCAACTGCCCTTCCCTCATCCACATGCTTGGTCACCTTCTCAAAAAACTCAATGAGATTTGTGAGACACGACCTGCCCTTGATAAATCCATGCTGACTATCTCCAATCAAATTGTTAGCCCACAGATGGATTACTGTGAGCAGTTCTGGTCGCCACACTATTGGAAAGACATGATTATACTGGACAGGGTGCAAAGGAGGTTCACCAGGATGTTGCTTTGGATGAGAAGTCGCAGCTATGAGAAAAGGCTGGATAGGCGGAGTTTGCTTTCCTTGGAGCAGAGGAGGCTGAAGTTTGAGGTGCACAGAATTATGAAGCATGGACAGAGTAATCGTGAGGGTAATGGGATGAAGGGCCTGTCTCTATGTTGTATGACTCTACAACACAAGCCATATTCGATTTACAGTAAGTTGCAGAGTAACTTTTGGTCATGCATTTCTACTTGGAACCAGCTGAGTGGGCACTATGTTCAGCATTGACCAGTTTGGGCCGAGTTTCCATGCTTTATTACTATATGACTCACTTCTCCCAGGCAGACTGCTTCTGGTATCTCAGGTTAAAGCTCATTGTCTATAATGTTTTGAAATTACAACAAGTAAAACCACACCTTGCCTTCACAGACATCCTTAACATCGATCCAGGCAGAATTTGCCACCATCTCTGTTTTGCCCCCGATATTGATGTAGTAGTAGATGACCAGCCGGAACGCAGGAACCATGTCAATACTCAGTGGGAGGGTAAGTTTTGTGTATTCTGTTTTCTGAATCCTGTCCATTTTGAGAATATTGCCTTTGCTTATGATCTGTCAGGGACAAGAACAGCAGACTCAATCTGTATAAGCAACATCTCACAAAATGTATACAGAGGAAGATGACTAAATTTCAATGTGCATTTAAGAGTGCCTGTGTAGGTGTGCTTCTGTGTCCAAGTGCATATTTGTACTCCTGTACGTATGTGTACACGTATCCTATATGTGGCTTTTCAGATAGCTGTGTATATGTAAATGTGTAAATATGCAGCTGTCTGTATATTTGGGAGGTATTTGGGTCAGCCTCTTGACATACCAGATCGAATCATCATGCTCATGTGCGCGCGGCTCAAGGGTTTAGATATATCCTAAACATACCCCAGCAGCAGAATTGGGTGCTTTAATGTGGGGTTTGTGTTCCAACTTTGCGTGTAATGACCTAACTTGCTGGTTTGGGGTTATTTCGAGGTTTGTCTACAAGGTACAGTAGTGAGGATCAGGTGGCTCAGTTGGCTAGAGGGATGGCTTGCGATCCTGAGTGATGCTAACAGCATGGGTTCGTTTCTCATACCAGCTGAGTTTATCATGAAGGACTATGACATAGTAAAATGAGTCAATACCACCATACACTACGTGGTGCTCAGGCCTGAACGTCATGATAATGTCATTGTAAACAAATCATAGGAAGCCAGTAAAGTAATTAATTGGAAAGCCAAAAAGAGCATTGTTATTTACTGTAAGGAGAACAGAATGTAAATGTAGGAAAGTTCTCCTGCAACTGCACAGAATCTTATTTAGGTTGTAATTAAAGCACTGTGTACTGTTTCCACTTCACTTAGAAAGGAGGGTGTAACTCTATGAGAAACAGCTCAAAGAAGATTCACCCAGCCAATGCAAATGTTTAAGCGGCTGTCTTGGAAGTGGAAAAAATTAGGCCTGTATTCATTGGAATTTATAGGAATAAGATACGATGTAACTGAAACATACATGACAAAGATGGGTGCTGAAAAAAATGTTTCCCGGGGTGGAGGAGTGTAAAGCTAGGTGGGAGTTTAAAGATCAGGCATTCGCCATTTAAGGTTGAGGTAGAGAAATGTATTTTATTTCTTAAGTCATTGCTCTGGCATCTTCACTTTTGCTGAGAGCAGTGAAGGCAGGGTTTTTGAAGATATTTAAGGCTAAGTTAGATTTTTAATTGAGAAGGGAATCCAAGCCAATGGGAACCAGACAATAGCCAGAGATCACCTCTCCTGTTGTTGAACAGAGAGACCCAGGGGGACAGGTACGTGGGTAGACAGGTTGGTGAAGAAGGCATTTGGCATGCTTGCCTGTATTGGTCAGAGCACTAAGTACATAAGTTGGGATGTCATATAACGGCTGTACAAGATATTATAGTCGCCCATTTATAGGAAGGATGTTGTTAAATTAGAAAGGGGATAGAAAAAAATTACTAGGATGTTGCTGGTACTGGAAGGATTTGATTTATAAGGAGGGGTTGGATATCCTGGGACTTTTTTGCCCTAGGTATCAAAGGCTGAGGGGTGGCCTTTTAGAGTTTTATAAAGTCAAGAAGGCGACAGATAAGGTGGCGAGTCAAGGTCTTTTCCGCTGGGTAGGGGAGTCTAAAACAAGAGGGATAGTAATAAGGTGAGAAGGGAAAGATTTAGAAAGGATCTGAGGGGCAACATTATCAAACAGAGAGTGGGTCATAAATGGAGTGAGCTGATAGAGGAAGTGGTGGAGGCAGATACAATTACAACATTTAAAGGACATTTTGACAGATACATGAATAAGAAAGGTTTAGTGGGTTTGGGCCAAATGCAGGAAAATGGGTTCAGAGATAATAGGAACTGCAGATGCTGGAGAACCTGAGAATACAAGGTATAGAGCTGGCCGAACACAGCAGGCCCACAACATCAGCCCTCCAGCTCCTCTGATGCTGCTTGGCCTGCTGTGTTCATCCAGCTCTACACCTTGTCGTCTGCAGGAAAATGGGGGCTAGTTCAGCTTGGGAAACCTCACCAGCATGGACGACTTGGGCCAAAGGGTGTGTTTCCATGCTGTATGGCTCTATAAAGTTGAGTTAAGGGCCAGAAGTCGAGCAGCTCCCATTTTATTGGGTGTTGATCAGGCTCTAAGAATGGAATATTCTTCATTCTTGTGTCCTTGTCAATATTATTTGCCATGGGTCATCCCAGGAAGAGGAAGATGGAGCCAAAAATTTGCATATCTGCAGGTGAATAGAGCTCAGGATCAATTGTGATATCGTAATGCACTTACCATGTAGTAGTAATACTTGACATTTTCACCGCCTTGAGAAGTGACCACTTTTAGATCTGCAGAGAATGACCCACTTGGATCCAATACGCTTTGTGGCACATTGACATGGAGGTAGCTCTTGCTATTGGAACGGTAGATCTGCACAGTTTTGCTTGCTTCAATGCTTTCTGTTCCTTTCCCAGCTATCACCTGGCAGTGCAATGCATACACAGGTTATCCCATCTTTCCTCATTAAGTTCACCTTGCCTGATTTTGTCCGATTAGATATCTGATTATGGCTTTATGATGAAATGAACCCAAGTACCGTTTGATCAAGAATGCACGGATTTTCATGCGTAATGCAATTTAAGTATTTAATACTTTGGATTCTGTTTTACATTTTTGAAAGCTATTACTCCCAAGTTAATTACTTTTGCCAAAGGCACACTCACGTTTTTGCAAGAAATTGACGTATGAATTCTTAAACATTACAATTTTGAAAATCGTCTGTTCTCACCTTAATTTCAAAATGGTCGGTATCCGCAGGAGATTGCATTGTTAACACGACTTGGCCATTTTCCTGCGTATGTTGTGAAAGTTGTCCTTCCAATTTCACAGGAATGCCTGAGGCAGGAGACCCATCAGGGTATGTTACCTGTGCCTGGTAGTGAAAATGAAAGCTATTCAGGAAGAGTCATAGAGTCATTCAGTTCAGAAACAGACCCTTCAGTCCAACTGGTCCGTGCTGACCATAATCCCAAACAAAACTAGTCCCACCTGCCTGTGCTTGGCCCATATCCCTCCAAACATTTCTTATTCATGTACTTATCCAAATGTCTTTTAAGCATTGTAACTATACCTGAATCCACCACTGCTTCTGGAAGTTCATTCTACACATAAACTCCATGTAAAAAGTTATCCCTCATGTCTCTTTAAAATCATTCTTCTCTCACCTTAAAAATAGGCCCTCTGGTCATGAACTCTATGGAAAAGGCACCTGCCTTTCAGCTTATCTATGCTCCTCATAATTTGATAAACCTCTACAAGATCACTTCTCCACCTCCTACACTCCAATGAGAAAAGTCCATGCTTATCCAACCCCTCCTTATAATTCAACTACCCCAATCCCAGCAACATCCTGGTAAATCTTTTCTGAACCCTCTCCAGCTTAATAATACCCATCCTAAAATTGGGCAACCAGAAATGGCACAGTACTCCATAAGAGGCCTCACCAATGTCCTGTACAACCTCGACATGACGTCCCATCTCCCTTACTCAAAGAAATGAGCAAGAAGGAACGTGTGTCAAACTTTCTTAACCACCTCATCTACATGTGATGCAAATTTAAAAGAATTATGTACCTGAACTCCTAGGTCTGCCTGCTCTACAGCCCTACCCAAGGACTTACCTTTCACTGTACAAGTCCTGCCCTTATTTGTCTTACCAAAATGTCCAAATTAAACACCATTAGCCACTTCTCAGCCCACTGGCCAAATTGATTAAGATCTCTTTTTGTCTTAGATAGCCTTCTTCACTGTCCACTGTACCACCCATTTTGGTGTCAAATGCAAAGTTATTGACCTTGCCTCTAACATTCCACAAATTGTCTTTTTCCTGTTTTCTTCTGCTCTTAGCTGTAAGTCCTGAGCCTCCAGCTCCTTTCAGCTTGTAAGTGAAATTTGGAATTCTCACTCAATGCTTTTATCTGTGATTGCTTTCTGGCCTCGTATATCATTTCCTTCAGTTCCTTTTGTATCATTTAATTAATTCATCTGGTTCGGGTTTCAACCACATAAAATGATCACAAGCTAAGGGCTTTGCCCATCATTGGTGTATTACCATCAGCCCCTAAATGAAGCCTGAAAGTACTGCCTACTCCACAATAACATTGTAAAGTATTTAACTTCATAATTTAACTTCTATTAAGCAGACATTGAAAAAATTCCAAGATAACATGATGGATCCAGATTTCCTACAGGAATCATAACAGTAGAAGAAATGGAGTAAAGCCAAGTGGGCGGCTGGGATTTTTGCCACATTGCTGACAGTCTTATGGTAATGATATTTCTTGTGGAAAAGTCAGTGTAATGGGACCTGAGGTTAAGTGATGCGTACAGTGTGGAAGAACGCAGAATTGCCGAACATAAGACCCTTTCTAGATAAGCATCATTTGATACTAATTAGCTTGAGAATTAGTTCCCGAGCCAGGGTCCTTCCTCAAATCCTGTCCCCCCATTCCCCATACACACCAACCTCTCTCCCAGATTGCAGAACAGGAGGGAGCCCTCAGCCACTGACATGGCAAGTGCCACACCTTCAGTCGCAGTTAAGAAGCCTGGGTGAGGAAATAATGGATGAGGGATGGTTGGAGAATTGGGGAGATAGAAACCAGGGAGAGAACAGCTTTTGAGCGACAACAGGATGGATTATAACAGGCCAGTGAGAGAGAAATACTGATGATGGAGAACATGAGCAGTTGAAAAAGTATTATCAGCTTCTTTTCCCCTAAATTCATTGGATCCGGGCATTGCTCGCTGGGCCAGCATTTATTATCCATCCCTCATTGCCCAGAGGGCAATTAAGAGTTATTGTAGGCCTGGAGTCACTGTAGGCCAGAACAGGTAAGGGTGGTAACTTCCTTTCCTAAAGGGCATTAGTGAACCAGATGTGATGTCCCGCCCAACAATTGTTCCAGCAAGGATTTGTTGTTCGACTCTGAATTCCAAATTTTTATTGGATTCAAATTCTACCATCTGCCACTGCAGGATTTGAAACCTGATTCCTACAAAGTTACCTGGGTCACTCGAGTAACCGTCCGGTGGTGATACCACTCGACCATCTCTTCCCCCAAGCATTTTCTGTCTCTCCTGGTCGTGCTATCATTCATCTCTTTGCCTAGCAGTTATTTTTTTTTCTCTCTCTCTCTGGGTTCCATCACTGCCTACCCTCTTACCCCCACCCATTCCGTCACCCACCCTACTTTGACTTCAGCGTATATGCCATCTTCTCTAGCTGCTAGCAGCTCTGAAGATGGGTCACTCGACCCAAATGTTAACTCTGCCTTCTGTCCACATGGTCCCGGACTTGCCGCGTTTACCCAGTAATTTCTGCTCTTGTCTTATATGTCCTCGCGTGGGTCTGTATTATATCAGATGCTATACACAGAGCTGCTATGTCTGTACATACCAGCACAATGAATGGAACTTTGGGAATGAAGTAACTGCTGGTCTTTGATAAATCGATTACATACGGTGAGGAAACAAACTTGATGTTTTTGATTTCGATTTCTTCCATTTCTCCACCTGTCAGAAAATAGAAAGTTGTTTCACTTCCTGGGTTTATTTGTTATTTTACAAAGAACAATGCAGCACAGGAACAGGTCCTTCGACCCACAAAACTGCACCAACGCATGATGCTAAAGTGAAATCATTTGCCTCTTCACTATCCACGTATTCCCTGCCTATTCATGTCATCTGTCAGGGTGCCTCTCCTGTATTTGCCTCCACAAACGTTTGTTTGATTTCAAATTTTTGATCAAGTTTTCTTTCATTTCCATTCTTCATGTTTTATTGCAATTATTTTAATTCCACTTTGTGATTCCGGCACGACAGTCACCGGCAAAGGGAGCAATGGATATGAGCTTGATAGGACCATTTCAGAGGGGTATGAGTAAGCTCATTGCTGTGGTCACGGACTCATAATTAGACCAGGATGGGTAAGAATTGCCTCCATGAGCCAGGTGGAATTTAATAACAGGTCACGCTAATATTACTGCAACTCCAGCCTCTTAACAAAACGTCTTTTTAAAAATCTGCATGCGTGAAAAGAAATAACAAAGGGCATGTGGTAAATCATAATTTGTTAATGCAGAGTAAAATAACGGCACAGGGGCCTGTCACCAAGTCACCCTGTAGTTACACGTGCTCAGGGCACCCGCTGTGGCCATCTGGCTCTGCGTCAGTCCCCTGAGATGAGGAAATTCTAAAATCCCCTGGCAATATTGGTCAGCCAGGGCTTCCTGATTGACCAACCTTTACAACCCCGATCAAGGTCTCGTAGTCAATAACATCCATTTGGTTCTAATCATTACACAGTGTCAATCGGTTTAATAAAGCAGATTGTGTTGAACACACCAGTGGAGGTTTTCAATGGTGTAACTAGGAAAGTAGTTGAGGGTAGACAGTAGCTGTAATATGTTGGAGTTTCCAAAAGACATTTAATGAGATGCCACATAAGATTTATTTTACTTGGCTCTGATGGAATTCGATGCATTTTATTTTGCATGAAATGAGGTTAAAATGTAAATTAGGAATAAATGGATAATAGGATATAACTAATGGAATGTAAGGCTTAACACTTGGAGCTCAGTTGTTTATAATATATTAACTGTGACCAGGCCTTGTTTCCTTCAGTTCGTTTTGACTTGCTTCATCTGATTTGAAACTCATGACATTCAATTATGACCAAAATTGATGAGGTGCTGAGAAAGTGTCTATTGAAAATTACCTACTGAGCCTAGATTTAGGCTCTGCCTAATACTGCTGAATTTTAAATTGGATTTGACCAATTGCTTGTTGTAGGACTCTACTCCGTAGATCCCCAGAGAGAACGAGAAAGAGCGAGCGATGCAGACATAATTTTAAATCAATAAGGGAGCAAGAGTTGTAGTTGTAGGGAGGGAAGGTGGACTTGACGATGAAGAGATCAGCCATTGACTGGCGAAGCAGACTCAATGGGTCAAATACATATTCCAATTCTCAAGTGTTTAAAATAGTAAGCCGAATGTCTGGATTAATCCTATAGCGGCAGCTTTGCCGTCATGCCATCGTCCACTCTGTTCATCCGATAAAGTTTTGGCAGAAAAGTTTTGGGGTCGCATCAACCTTAACTAGTGAAGTCAACCTTTCTGTCGAATAAGGATTGCTGCCTTATACAGCGTATATATCATATATACAACATGGTATTTTTGCCAGGGCTTGAAGGGACGATCATTTTCGCTTCAAATATGACAAAAAGCGCTACAGGCAACTATACAATCAACAGATGACACCATGGTAAAAACGTGATTTTATTTCTTGTTCCTGAAAATTAAGTTGTAGGTAATGACTTGCGAGAAGATTGCATTTTCCCTGCTAGGACTAAGGCTGCAGTCGTCTTGTCCCCAAAGCTGTAGCGGCAGTATCCCTACCTCTGAGCCAGGAGGCCCGGATTCAAGCCCTCACTTTTTCCAGAGGTGTGCAATGACATCAGTGAGGCCAAGCGGAGGCTCGGAGACCGTTTAGTAGAGCACTTGCATTCTGTTTGTGACAAACCACAATGCCTTCCAGTCGTGAACCATTTCAACAGCCCCTACCACTCCCTGGATGACATGTTCATCCTGGGTCTCCTCCCAGGTCACAACGATGCCACCCACAAACTGCAGGAGCAGCACTTCATATTCCGCCTCAGGACCCTGCAGCCCGATGGCCTAAATGTGGATTGTACCGGTTTTAGAATCTCCCCACCCCCGGTCTCATCACGCGACCAACCCCCCCTCTCATCCCCACCTCATTGGCCTGGCACCTGCCCATCTTCTCTCCCACTTGTGCTCCTGAGATGCTGCTTGGCGTGCTGTGTTCATCCAGCCTCACATTTTATTATCTTCTCTCCCACCTATCTGCTCCTCCCACCTCACTGACCTATCCCCACCACAGCCTGCCTGCACTCACTAATCATCATCCCACCTACCTTCCTCGGTCCCACCCCTCCACTCTATTTATTACCCATTTCCCAATTCCCTTATCCCTCCTGCTTTTCTGAAGTAGGATCCTGACCCGAAGGTCAGCTTTCCCGCTCTAAGTGCTGTGTCCCTGCAGCTCCACGCTGTGTTATCTCTGACATCTCTGAGCAGGCTGGTTAGGAAAATCTCGGGAACGGTAGGTTCCATGTTTTGCATGCGACGCCGAAAGGCCAAAGCAAACATTGCACCATTCAAAGACAGTAAGAACTGCCGACGCTGGAAACAGAGATAACACAGTGTGGGTCTGGAGGAACACAACAGGCCAGGCAGCGTTAGAGGAGCAAGAAAGCTGACGTTTCGGGTCGGGACCTGCGAGAGGATTAGGGTTAGCGCTGCGCAGTAAATCACAGGTCATCCGGCCGAGGTAATTCTGCCACAGTCATCAATTTGTAAAGAAGGCCGAAAGTTGGGAAGAGGCACTTACTGGATGTTTCAAAAACAGTGACCGCCATATACAGATAGTGACCCACAAGCTCATTCATCGGTTGCAAATGTTTGATTCTTTCCTGGAGATTTGCCGTTAATAGAGAGATCTCCGCCTCTCCGTGTTTGATCTAGAAGTGAGAATGAATACATAGTTATATCATCCAATTTAAATCCGGTGCCTTATTGTTTCCGGTCTCGATGTTATCTCCTGTCCTGGGCTTTGTTTACCAGAATTTACTCCTGATCTTGGAATACTGCGTTCGATTCTGTTCTCCCTGCTGTAGCAAAGATGATGTGAGATTTGAAAGCCAAAGGCTAAGGGCAGACCTTCTTTAAAAAAAATTGTAAAATCACAGGGGGCACACTAATAATGGTGAGAAGAGGCAGATTTAAAAAAAAGACATGGACTTTTTTGTACACGGAGGGTGGTGTGTGTGTGGAATGAACTAGCTGAGGAAGTGATGGATGCTGGTGCAGTGATAATATTTAAAGGGCATTTGGATAAGTACATGAACAGGTTCAGAGGGATAGGGACCAGAAGCAGGCAGGTGGGACTGGTTTAGTTTGGGATAGTGTTGGGCATAGTCTGGCAGGTACCGAAAGATTGTTTCCGTGCTGTATGGCTCTGTGAAGGCCATGGACAGGGTGAATAGTAAGGTCTTTTCCCTAGTGTAGGCGAGTCTGAAACTAGAGGGTATAGGTTTGAAGTGAGTGGGGACAATTTTAAGGGGCAGCGTTTTTCAGGCAGAGGGTGGTACGTGCATGAAATGAGCTGCAAAAAGAAGTGGCGGAGGCTGGTACTATTGCAATATTTAAAAGGCATCCGATAGGTAAATGAATAGGAAGGGTTTAGAAGGATATGGGCCAAATGCTGGCAAATAGGACTAGATTAATTTAGGATATCTGGTCCGCACGGACCAGTTGGACCGAAGGAAATGTTTCCGTTCTCTACATCTCTATGACTCGATCTTAGCATTCGGATTTCAACTGGAAAAAAACAGTTAAAACAAACCAGAGACCATGTTGGAATCGATTGTCCTGAAAAATTGATTTGGTTAGGCAAACTAGCCAAAGAAACGGTACAGATTAATAGGAACTGGACTACCACCGGTAAGGCAGTCCGAGTATGGATCTCAATTACACCAGCTGGCGTGAGGGAAGCCATGTGCAGCTGAAAACTGAGAACAGCGGAGTGGATTCTTGCTCTGTACCCGATTTAAAAAAAAAACGAAAAAAAAACTGCTGATGCTGGAAATCAAAGGCAGAAACAGCATTTGCTGGAAAAGCGCAGCAGGTCCGGTAGCATCTGAGGGGCGAAATCAGTGTTGACGTTTCAGTTCCAGTGACCCTTCCTCAGAAGCGCTGGCAGCTAGGAACATGTTATTTATTTTAGGCAGAAGAGGGGAGGGGTTAAGGTGTAAATGGTGGGTGGGGATAGAACCCACGGAGAGAGAACAGCAGTTTGACAGACAAAGGAGTGGCTGACGAGCAAGGGCGAATAGCTGTTAATTGGTACCATTTAGTGGTCAACGACAAAATTCTCCCAATTGCAGCCAGTGCTGAGGAAGGGTCACTGGACTCGAAACGTTAACTCTGATTTCTCGACACAGATGCTGCCCAGACCCTGCTGAGCTTTTGTTTGTTTGCCAGCAATTTCTGTTCGCTGTACAGCCCAGCCTGACTTTATTACTGCATCGAATTCAGTGAAAGTCAGGCGGAATCTAAAACAGGCTAGGCCCGAAACGTCAGCTTTTGTGCTCCTGAGATGCTGCTTGGCCTGCTGTGTTCATCCAGCCTCACATTTTATTATCTAAAACAGGCGGCCGGTTTGTTATTAGGATCAAAAACATCCCCCACCCCCACCCCCGGCTTGTGTTCAATATCTGCCATTCCCGATCAGCACTTTACGAGCAACGTTATGTTGGGAGTGCAGATATGCTCCAGATCTGAAATTTCACAGCCTGGTTTATATCAGTGGCTTGAAATGCGTGGGTCTGGGAGATGATGATCTTTCCACACGGTGCATAAGATCCTTCTGTGTGGGTGCTGTCACGCTTTATCATGACAGCTTCTCAACTTGCCTTTGAATTCTGACAATGACATTTACTCATTGCGGTCGCCGTATCAACAAATCGCTAAAACAGTGCCAATTCACGACACAGGTATTCCGAATTGAGAAAAAAGAATTAACACGCTCTTTCATGCCTTTCTAACTGCATATCGCCACCATTTTCTGCCGGCTATGGAATGTTCTCACCTGCTGTGTCTGTTCCAGTCCCCGAAGGTATTCATTCTTGTCCGTTTCGTTAATGATCCCGAATCTCACATAA
This sequence comes from Stegostoma tigrinum, assembly GCF_030684315.1. NCBI lineage: Eukaryota > Metazoa > Chordata > Chondrichthyes > Orectolobiformes > Stegostomatidae > Stegostoma > Stegostoma tigrinum. The sequence continues at coordinate 11,969,094 of NC_081387.1, read as the reverse complement.
GACATTCCTTCCACAGGTTTCCCGAATGTGTATCTTTTTTTAAAAAAAATGGCCAAAGTGGAGCAACATTATTTGAAGTAAACCAGATGCCGGTTGTAAACTTTTGTAACAGTGCCGGGCAACCCACAGATTTACGAAATCAACATTTCTGATGTTGCAAATTAGGAATGATGAAATAAGATGTGTTTTGTCAAGTGTGCTCGTCCGGAAAATGCACAAGAATACCAGGTCAATGGGAAATTACAATTTCTCCTGCGTGAGTGTTGGTTGGCCTGCAATTAGAATCTGCGTGGTAGAAGCATTCCCAATGTGTTTGCGCCGATTACAGTCGATTGACACTGAACTGCTAGGCTATGCATACATTTTAAACTAAGTTAGGGATTTTTTCTGAGAAATGAATCAGCAAATGGCTGTCATTTAGTTTGTTAAGCTGAAACAAGCTGCGTGTGTCTACTTAAGATAATAAAATGTGAGGCTGGATGAACACAGCAGGCCAAGCAGCATCTCAGGAGCACAAAAGCTGACGTTTCGGGCCTAGGCCCCTCATCAGAGAGGGGGATGGGGTGGGGGTTCTGGAATAAATAGGGAGAGAGGGGGAGGCGGACCGAAGATGGAGAGAAAAGAAGATAGGTGGAGAGGAGAGTATAGGTGGGGAGGTAGGGAGGGGATAGTTCAGTCCAGGGAAGACGGACAGGTCAAGGAGGTGGGATGAGGTTAGTAGGTAGGAGATGGGGGTGCGGCTTGGGGTGGGAGGAAGGGATGGGTGAGAGGAAGAACAGGTTAGGGAGGCAGAGACAGGTTGGGCTGGTTTTGGGATGCAGTGGGTGGGGGGGAAGAGCTGGGCTGGTTTAGGGATGCGGTGGGGGAAGGGGAGATTTTGAAGCTCGAGAAGTCCACATTGATACCATTGGGCTGCAGGGTTCCCAAGCGGAATATGAGTTGCTGTTCCTGCAACCTTCGGGTGACATCATTGTGGCACTGCAGGAGGCCCATGATGGACATGTCATCTAGAGAATGGGAGGGGGAGTGGAAATGGTTTGCGACTGGGAGGTGCAGTTGTTTGTTGCGAACCGAGCGGAGGTGTTCTGCAAAGCGATCCCCAAGCCTCCGCTTGGTTTCCCCAATGTAGAGGGAGCCACACCGGGTACAGTGGATGCAGTATACCACATTGGCAGAAGTGCAGGTGAACCTCTGCTTAATGTGGAAAGTCATCTTGGGGCCTGGGATAGGGGTGAGGAAGGAGGTGTGGGGTCAAGTGTAGCATTTCCGGCGGTTGCAGGGGAAGGTGCCGTGTGTGGTGGGGTTGGAGGGCAGTGTGGAGCGAACAAGGGAGTCACGGAGAGAGTGGTCTCTGCGGAAAGCAGACAGGGGTGGGAATGGAAAAATGTCTTGGGTGGTGGGGTCGGATTGTAGATGGCGGAAGTGTCGGAGGATGATGCGTTGTATCCGGAGGTTGGTGGGGTGGTGTGTGAGAACGAGGGGGATCCTCTTGGGGCGGTTGTGGCGGGGGCGGGGTGTGAGGGTTGTGTTTCGGGAAATGCGGGAGACGCGGTTAAGGGCGTTCTCGATCACTGTGGGGGAAAAGTTGCCGTCCTTGAAGAACTCGTGTGTCTATTTGATTTGTCTGTAAGTTTAGAAATAACCAAAATTTAGCAAATATCCGCGGATAACCCAGCACGTCAGGCATTCATTGTAGAGAAAAAGACGAGAGTTGAAAATTTCAGGTCTATGTCTTTTCTTCAGGGCCCGTTCTCGACCACTCCCAGACAACCCCCACATAAAGCCAAATGAGAGATATCTTGAACTCTGAGATAACACGGTGAGAGGCTGGATGAACACAGCAGGCCAAGCTGCATCAGAGAAGCTCCCCTGATGCTGCTTGGCCTGCTGTGTTCATCCGGGTTCACATCGTTGCATCTCAGATTCTGCAGCATCGACAGTTCCTACTACCTCTGTAACTATTTTGAACTCTCCTTTGTTTGAGAGACCTGAGTTGAGAAATGTTCGCTGGTTGCAGAAGCGGCCTGAATTTTTGTTTGTCGAGCCAAAGCAAATAGAACAACAGACAGAAATGTAATATGATACCGAAAGTGTTGTAGGAGATAACGATATTGTACTCACTCTGCCGAAATTTTGCACGTGAATTTGTCCTTTGTTATCAGGTAATATGTTTCCTGGCACCCAACTTCAACCTTGAAACTGGGAAGAACTTTAAAATATGTTTTTAATTTTTAAGATTGAAAGTCTGTGATTTGTTTCCATTTCTTAGTTGGAAAGTTAACCATAAACTGACAGGACATAGCCTCAACTTTCGCCAAAAAACAAACACAAATGAATTTGGATCTGTCACAGTTTAATACCTCTTTGGCGTTCCTTTACTTTTCTGACGGACGTTATATACCTCACACTTTACCTAAGATTGCTCATGCACTGCATTAACACACCCACAACAGATGTTTAGAATCCAAAAGCTTTGTGTGATTTCATTGACTTTCCATTTGGCAATATGCACAATTTTTTTAAAAACAGAGATAGACAAATGAGCAGATACAGTTAGATTAAAGATAGATGTGGATGGATGAACAGAAAGACAAAGAAGAAAGCAGACAAATGCTGAGTGAAACAATTCGTATTGCTAGTGCTACCCAACCAATATCGTCTTCCAAAGACTTAGCTGGAAGTGAAAAAAATTGCCTGCTCAGTTTTCCAGCTGTTTATAAATTACTTGGATTCATTTCTTGCTTTTGTGGATGGTTGGAAAATAGACCAGGAATGAATTATACGTCTTTAGAATTAGAATTGGAATCCCTGCAGTGTGAAAACACGCCCTTCGGCCCAACAAATCCACACCGAACCCCAGAGCATCCCACCCAGACCCTTCCCCTTAAACCCACCTAATCTGCACCTCCCCGAACACTACGGTCAATTTAACATATTTCCAGATCTACATTTCCATTTACTTCATCTGAGATGAACATATGGGGAGAGGTGACACTGCATATTTTGTACCATGCAGTATGTATGTATATACTATTTTGTACCATTCAATACAAATGTGATCCATGATCTTTACCAATCGAGTAACAAAATTTGAATTTAGCCCTATTCAAGGCTATCAGCAGAATATCAGTTTGATTGAAATTATTCTCTCCTTCAATTTTATAGACTGTGCACATAAAAAGTACTTTACAAAATCATCTCTCGAACAAGATCCTGGGATAATGAAAGTTAGTATTAAAAGACAGTCAGGAAAAAATGAAGACAATCCATTATATTCCTTCCCTCAATATACAAGTGTTAAAAATGTTACCGAATTCCTTGACCTCAAATTGTGCGGATTCCATGGACATTGGTGAATCCTCAAATTGCGCCTCAATCCTCCAAATGCCAGGTCTGTTTAGAAAAGGTTAGCAGGGCATTCTTTAGAGCTTCTCTCGACTATATCTTGGAGCGGTTCACATGAATGATAAAAAGTACTGAAATTCGATTTAACTGTTGACACGAGATAAACATGTTGTATGGGACACAGCTAGCATTCTGCCTGATAGTTGAATCTAGGAACTTGTAAAACATATTTTCTTTGTTCCTGGAGTTTAAAGACACCAGTTGTCTGACCTATCTTTAAGTTTCAGTCAGACACCAACTAGTCGGACAATTTTCTAGTTACCAGTTCAGGTTAAAGTGAATATTATGACTGGTCAAAATAAATGGATAAAGAAAATATTTTTTAAAGAAGTGAGGGACTGAACTGAACAAACATTAAAAAAACAGACGACTTCAGCCAAACACATTTGAACAAATCCGAATGGATGCTTGTATTTTAAATGATTTTTTAAAAAAACTCTGTCTGAACAGTATCTACTTCACTCAGTTTGGGGCTGATGGCCTACTTTCTGTGCCACAAAGACATCTGGGCATAACAGTGTTGTACCTTGGGTAGTATGCTTGTTTGTCTTGTAAGAATGGTCTTATTGAAACTTGAAGTCGAACATCACAGATTAAAAGCGATATTTTCACTTCGGTTTCTGGTAAAACTGATTGATGTAAGGTTCTTTGCAAGCTATTCTTCCAGACAAACACTCGAAGTGTGTGATCTTGCTATAGTCAATGGCCTCTGATCTTTCTTTCGTGCTAATAGTGTCTACACTTTAGATGCGACCTGTTCTGGAACTTCCGGCATTCTGAAAGAAACTGGGCCAATGCCAATCATAAGCGGAAGCGGGCCATTCGACCCCTTGAATCCACACAGCCTCTCCGAAGATCACCCCAGCCAGCCCCTACTTCCTACCCTATCCCCGTAGCTCCACATTAACTATGGCTAACCGACCTAGCCGGCAAATCCCTGGAATATGGGCAATGTGTCATGGCCTATCTCCCGAACCTGCACACCTTTGGGTGTGGGAGGAAACCGGAATACCCTGCTTGTTTACAAATATTTTCTAGCCTGGCAGGCCCCTGTGAGATGCAAATGTTGCTAGGTCCTTGCCATCAGTTGCTAGATTGAATGAATGTATGTCCAAGTATCGTCAGGCTGGTATGAAAAAACTTCAGAGCCATGCAAAGGACATGCGGTCATTGTTTCCAGGCAGATTTGTAATGAATCATAGATTCCCGACACTGTAGAAGCAGGCCATTCAGCCCATCGACCACATGCCGACACTCCGAACAACATCAATCCAGACTCATTCCACCACCCCGGCCCTGTATCCCTGCATTCTCCATGGTTAATCCACTTAACCTGACATTCCTGGACACGCTGGGCAATTTAGTACGGCCAATCCACCCTAACCTGCACATCCTTGGCGCCCCAGATTACTGCAGAGCTTCCAGCCTTCGAGAAAGAAGCAGATTCGTGACTGCGTACCACCACACACGCTAAAGATATCATTTAACCCCTGGTAACCTTGTCGAGGGCTAGGAGGAAGCTGGGTCCCCGCATTTGAGCACCGCGGTGCCCAATGGAATTTATCCCCCGCCCCAGGGCGGTATTGTCGCACTGTAGGTCAGCACGCCTGTCTCACAGCGCCAGGGAGGCAGGGTCAATTCCAGCCTCGGGCGACTACCTGTGTAAAATTTGAACGTTCTTCTCATGTCTGTGTAGGGTTTTCCCCCTCAGGAGCTGGCTCACGTCTGACTTTTAGGATGAAGGCTTGGGGAGAGAAAAGGTGAGATTCGCAGAATAGAGGCAGTGTTACAGCGTTAATGAAATGTTCTTCTCTAGCTATCTATCCATCTATCGATAAATATATATAAACATAAATAATGCTAAATCATTTGCAAAAGTTTTTTTTCTAGCCCTATTCACAATCTGAGTGTTCTTTACAACGCTTAAACTCAATCTGTTGTGGTAATGCATTGTACATCTTCTCACTTTAGATTCTATTTATTATTGTCACATTTACCTAGGTACAGTGAGAAGTCTTGTTTTGCGTACAATACAGGCAGAGTTCAAAGTGCATCAGGCTGATAGAACTGATGGAGGAATACAATATTACGGCTGCTGGAAAGGTGTACAAAAAGCGAGACCCAAGTTACGTTTAAAATTCAAAGGTATTACACGATGTGGTGCAGATACTTAACGGATAGTGTCGAACTACAGTTTTTAAAGCGTGAGTAATTTCTATGGATCTGGATAGCAGGGAAGTCTCCGTTCTCGCGGACAACAGCTGGCAAATTCTGTCCATGGTGATATGATTATCTGGGGCTCCACCAGCGAACTGGTTGAGAAACGACCACTAAGGGGTAGGGGGCGTGGAATCATCACCGGATCCGCAGAAACGGTTCGACTTCCCAAGAAACGGAAACGTGCTCCGAGAACGGTCAGGTTTCTGCTCAGGGTAAAAGGAACCTATTGGCAAAACAATTCCATGAACTTACTCGGCGATATCCGGGATTTTAATCTGGCGACTGAACACTTCTCCAGACCGTCTGATCATGCTGGGAAACTGCACATTTCTGGAATTCTAGAAGGAGAGATCGATGTATTCAATTCGACAATTGACGGTGATGTGCTGGTTCAATTTTCCATTCGATTACATGCAAGTTGAGAGCGGCCGCAGAACTCGCGTTACCTCGCTGTGCTTTTGGTGCATAATTCACTGAATACAACTCAAAACTCTGTTCATTGTCCATTTTGAATTCTGTTGTGTCTCGCTATTTTACCAGAAAACGGAAGAGCAGCACTGGTGTAATTCATCAAGGTCACATGTGGAAATTGAAATTAATTAAATTAATCAAAACATCGTAAAGAAATCGGTGATGCATAATTCCCGATGTACTCACATATACAGTTATTTTAATCGTCTCGCTCACTGGTCTCATGTATTGATCCAGAGTAAAGATCCTGTAACGCACTGTACAATAAAATAAACGGACATATCACTGCGCTTGAATAATAATGTTTGTTAAATGAAAAGAGTTACATAAAACATAACGTGGCGGAATTGCGTTTGTCACCAGCTACGATTTCCCTGGGTGATCAATTCCAGTAACTTCAATAGGACGGAGCAGAAAGCAGGGCTCACCGAAGATTTAACCCTTTAGTATGCAAAACTGGGTTTTACATTTTTGAAGATGTCTTGAAACACCACCGGAGTAGATGGGAGTTGAACTCAGATCTCCCGGCTCAGAGTTAGGAAGACTACCACGGCGGCACAAGAGCCCTAAAACTGATTCTTATCTCGATATTTGCGCAGTTGGACATGAGTGGGGACTGTGAACAAATATGTTCGCTTTTGATGCTGGTGAATCACAGAAATTGCAGAAATCTTGTGGTCTGTGCCAGCTTTCCAACTGAGTCAAATCTTCTGCCTCTACCTACCCACACTGCATATTGTTCCCATTTATGTTCCCATCTAATTCCCATGTGAATAGCTAATAACCGTGTAATTCCTCCTCTTCTCTAATGTCAGTTGGGATTTCCTTTAGAATTCGAATATTTGTTCATTTAAAAAAAATAGAAATCGTAGTCAATGGAACTGGACATGGGCTGAGGCACAAACGTTCACCACAAACATGACAGCGTCCATCTTGTTGTCCCAGCTTTGTCCTGTCGGTTCCACAATTTCAAACCACGTTGCAAAATAAAATCTTCGAATGGTGAAAACGAAGTAGCTCTGGCAGCAGCAAGTTCTAATGACAGAACACAGACCTGAGCCACTGAGGTTTTTCTTGCTCCTTTGTTGTTAGCACAGCCTTTTATTTTCCTTCATCGGATGCCAGTGTCACTAAGAAGACTAGTTTTGTTCCCAACCCTTCAAACTCCCCACTAACATGGCGGGGAACTTGCCAATTGTTTCTGGTTTCAGGCATTCCGCGACAGTCGGACTTTGCTTTATACTTGAATTGTGAATTGTGAATTTGTCTGGCTGGGAGGAGTACCGGAGAGAGTGGGTTGCCCATTTCACACCAGCCCCACTCTCCTGTCTATTGGCTTCATGTTTGATGGAATGACCTTTAAGATGCGGCCTAGGATTAAATTAGGACCAGTTGTGTGGTCGCCGTTGTATGTGAGCATTTCACTTGGTAATATGTGACAGGATTGGCAGTAGCTGGGTGAAGCCTCATAGGTGCCATCCAACATTAACGCAAACGGGTCACATTCTTTTGCAAAAATACAGAACCCGTTTCTTTCCAATTTCTCCCAATTGTACTTTCCACCCGGTTCCCCTGAAAGATGTCCATGGTCCTATTTATGTTCGTTTGAAGTCCTGCATTGAAATGTGTTTGGTGTGTGAGTAGGTGTAACCGTAACACATTTCACAAAATAATATGTGTTGGTATTTTGCTGTAATGTTCAGCTATGTTATCCAAGCAGACATTCATAGCAGAGCCCTGCTGATGTGGTCATTATTGACCTCGGCTTTATGGCTAATTCTATTGAAGGCATTGGACCTTAACAAGTTTTATAACATCACAACTAAAGTAGATGATTCACCGCTTAAACGTTCATCCCTTCATCACCAGCATACGATGGCAGCAATGTGCACCATCTCCAAGATGCACTGCAGCAACTCGCCATGTTTTCTCTAACACCATCTTTCAAACATGTGGCATCTACGGCTTGGGAGGGTAAGGGCAGCAGGCACAATTTCATCTCTAAGTAACACACCACCTTGACATTGAGCCAGGTTGTTGTTTGTTTTCACTCGTGCTGTCCCAAAACCCTGGACTCCACTCCCTAAAGACACAGTGGATATTGCTACACTCCAAGGATTGGAGAGGGTTAAGAAAGCAGCTCAGTGTCATTTTATGCAGGTTAATTGGGCAAACGCAATGAATGCTGGCTAAACAAGCACAGCCTGTGAAGGAACATCAAAATCAGTCCAAGGCAGACTTGTACCAAAATCCTTTCTTATGTCGAATTATAGTTGGGCATTCATGTTTTGAAAGGTAGATTAATAACTATTCTAAGCCATTTAAAACGATCACGTCACTTGCTGTTTCACACGTGCTGAAATTTATGTGTTGTAGAAGGCTACCACTCACCATTTTCACTTGGCGTGTATATTGGCTTGTCAGTCTGAATGAATATATAACCCTTTTTTGAGGAGAGTAGGATTGGAACCATTCTCCTTTCTGAAAACAGTTGTGGGCATTCAGCAGCAAGAGAAATGTATTTGTCTTTACGTCCCATAATTTTAGCCTCCTTGATGTGATCAGCAGAAGCCTGCAGGGTTTGATAACATGGAGATTAGCAGTGCTGTGTCTAGCTATTTTGGATCAAGATTAATTGAGCCATATCAGTGTGAATTTTTCACTTTGCTATAGAAGTAGAAATACAAAATTAGATTTGATTCGAAAGTATGGTATTCGTATATTATGATGATCAGAGAGACTTGCTTGTATTTGTACTCCAAGGCAACATGTAGATGCGTTAAGCAGTTAAAAATGGATTTGCATTATGAGTTTTATTGCAAAGTGATTGGAATACGAGAAGTAAATTTCCAGCTCTAATTATAGGGCTTTGGTTGGAAACCCCTGGAAGACTGTGCAGTTTTTGTCTCCATATTTAAGGACTGACATACCTACATTGGCAAACACAGTGAATAAGCATAAGATTGAGTCCTTGGGTGAGAGGGTTGTTTTGTAATGGGCGGGCTGTATGATTTAGGAGCACACACTGCGCAATTTTGACGAATGATGGATGGTCTCATTTACAAAATGCAAGCACTTGGAAGAACTTGATAGGCTAGACAGTGAGTGGTTGCTTCTCCAGACAGGGGAATCTGGAACAGTGTTCTTCAAGACAGACCAGAGACTAGGTGTCAACAGCACACCACAAGTTGAACTGGGAAGCAAGAACTCTAATAAGCCTGTAAAGATACTGCCCTACTTTAATAAGTGTTACTTTGTGACTAAAATGGAGCTTCCCAAGTTAAGGGATCAATTTGCTTCCTGTTGGCTGAACGATTAAAGTCTCAAACAAACCACTGTGTTTTGAAATTTTAATTTGTCGCATAAATCTCACAAAATTGACAGTAATCTGAGCGATGGATAATTTTCTGTTGCACAAAAGACCTGCAGGTCATATTGCTTTGCCTTTTCACTTCGGTCCAAGTTGTGTAGTCAGTATTAAAATGATTGTATTTAAATCTACTCTTGTAGACATTGTCCATACATTTTTTTCAGCAATCTCTCTGGCACAGCTTCCCATTTCTCAATGTCTGTTTCACAAGGTCAATCTGGTGCCAAGCCTAGGGATTCTCAAGGCATCCAGCAGCAGGTATGCTGTCCAACATATGAAGCAGCCAACCATATCAAAGTATGCACACAAATAGCAAATCAGAAAAATGTCAGTTTTTCATTTCAAAAATGGTTTTCCAGCCAACTTTGGTGGAACAGATAGGTTGAATTAAGGTGGGGGTTGAAACAGAATAAACCAATATTTTCTAAGATTTTTAAAATATGTGTTTCAATCATAACAGTGAGAGTTTGACATTCCACAAAATCATACATCATTTATTTCATTTCTCAGAAACACTGAAGCTATTTTGTTGTAATTCAAGGCTTAATATGCTGTTAGACACAAGGTGTGAATTTTCATTTTTTTTAATTCAAAAGAAGACCAGTGACGTAAAGGGGAAGTTTATTGTCAGGTCATTGTAGTCTACCTGAAGGAAGTTTGGGGAACTTCAAGAGTGCAACATATTGGAAAATACAGAACCCGAGGCAACAACTTTTTTTGTGTGTCAGTTGCCCTGCATAGTAGGATCACTAATTTCATCCTTATTAACCTTAGTTTCAAATGGGGATAGTGGCTATAAAATATCAATGAGTTCAACTATAGAATAATAACCAAGGATTTCTTTCAAAAGCTAAAGCCATTTCTAAGAATTGAATCATTCACTTAAAAATAGCCCCAATCACAACTAGGATAGGCATCGATATGCATTTTTTATGAGCTCGTCTATAAATGGCATCAACCAGATGCATTAATCATGGCTGCAAGGTTTGTTTTGCATGCACAGCGGTACAGATATAAAGCAACATATTTCAGATCTATCAGAGCGTGGCTTATGGTGGAAAAAATGCAAGAAGCAGGCTGTGAAATAGTGGTGCCACTTGGGTAGCAATCTAAAACGCCTAAAAGTAATGGTGTTTGGACCTTGGTTCAAATTCCATCACGGTTCCTGCTGGCGGTATTCGCATTTAGATCATAAAATGTGGAATACTGAACCCCTGAATGGTGACCATGGCAGTTGTCGCTAAAGACCCATTTGCTTGAGTCGGATGGAAATCTACCATCTGTTCCGGACACACAACACTGTAATTGTAAATGGCGCAACACGCCACTCAGTTCAAAGGATGAGAATGTAACACTGGCTTGTGAGCGACATCACCATCCCATGAAGGAGTAAAGGAAAGGACAGAAACCGTTTTCTTTTTTATAGCTTTGAAGATCAACTTGTACTTCATTTAATACGCCACTACACATGTTATCTGCATTTATTATGACGGTTAAGTCAAGAATATCTTAAGGATCTAGTATCAACGCTAATATGAAAAGCGTAGCTAGACCACATTTAATTAATTGCCAGGTTTTTAGGAGACTAGTGTCCTGAAACTATAAGCATAAGCTCAGGGAGGCTTTCACGTTGTATCAAACCGAGAGTTATCATTGCAGCTAGAACGTACATTCCCCAACAGCTGTACGGAAGTAAATAAATGACAGATGATTCGCTATACGAACCCGGATGGCAGTACTTACCACAATTTGTTTGATTTGACGGTAACCATTTTCTGCCGTTAGATCAAAATCAACATCCTTGGAATACTTTCTGAAGTTTGCCGCATCGAATAGATAAACCTTGATTTTGACCGGTTTTTCTGCTCCCTCCAGCTGGATAGCGACGCTTTCATTTACCCCGATGTGAATGATGTTGGGAGCGCTGATCAAGTAGCTACGATTAAAAAAAAATTATAAAACGAGAAGTCGAAGAATTGGTTAACCAGCATATCAAGTATTAGTAGCCATTGAGGACCCGCGCCAGCAAGTGGCCGAATGGCCTTGAACGTCCCAGCACCAGTCCGTGTGAAATTGACACAATTCGCGCCGTTTGCTCATCTGAAATTGACCACGAAGCGTAAATGTGTGAGTTTCCACCACGCGCTGTGTCCTGTTGCAATCCTCCGCCGGTGCAACCAGCATACATCACTGACTGGGTGTAAACATCAACTTTTTTATGCTATAGTGTCACTGCAAAAGTCCCTGGAAATGTTTGCCAAGTATTCGGCGAAAAAAAAGTTAAATTATGATTCAATGAATTCCAATCAAAATTTAACTGTCTTTGATTTCCATTATAACGACATTCCTTTAATATTTATTTCCCTTTCCCTCTGCTTTGGAATCCGCTAAATGTGATCTAGTTCTGTATGGAATATTCCACTTTTCGCCGTGATGGGGGCTTCCGTACAATATTTCTATGGAAGCCAGCCAGGTGGCATTTGGAAGCAGGAGTATCAATCCTCTTGTCGTATTAAACTAAATTAGTGCTGGGGATCTTCAGCCTGTCGGACAGTGTCCTCGTATAGAGAAGCACACTTAACAGGACAATGGTTAAGCTACTACTTTTGTTTTACCTGAGACGTGAGGGCGCATTCAGAAAAAATGCTAAATTCGGAAATGAATTCTGTTTAAGCCAGCTGGCGCGTTCTGGCCAATTCATCAGCTGAAAAATTGCCTGGGATGTTTCGTGCCTTAGGGGCTCTGCTAACTATCAAGCAGAGCAAGGACACTCTTATCACTCTAATGCAAAATATATACCTTCAGACTACTAGATCCAAATACTGCACTTGTCACATTAAAGTTCCCAAAATTTCGGAAGCTCTACATCAACGATAGTAAACGTCTCATTCTGTATCACGAGGTGAAATTGTTGACAAACATATTTTCATTTCGTTTTTTTATCGTTGACCACTCCTGTGAAGGAGATTAAACCTGCCATCTTAAAATCAAAAGTAACCAATGTGCTTGTGTTTCACATCGGCATGGTATAATTTCACTCAGCTTTTTGTCTTTTTCTGAAGGCTGTGACACAAGACAGATTCAGCCCTGCTGGTCGCTGACATGTCTAATCTACAGTCGGGAGGATTATTTGAAATGATTTCAAGGCGTGGAGCTGGATGAACACAGAAGGCCATGCAGCATCAGAGGAGCAGGAAAGCTGACGTTTCGGGCCTAGACCCTTCCTGCTCCTCTGATGCTGCTTGGCCTGCCCCGTTCATCCAGCTCCACGCCTTGTTGTCTCCGATTCCCCAGCATCTGCAGCTCCTACAATCTCTGTTAAAATTACTTCGCTTGAAATAGCAGACACAAGCATGCCCACACATATCGGCACACACACAGAGGCATACACACGCATACATATGCGTACACACGCACGTACACACACTCTCGCACAAACACACATAGACACACAGAAACAGACACACACACACACACACACACATTCCGCAAATTCAGACTCCCTCACACGCAAGCACTCACTAGCACATGTACATAGATCTGAACACACTCTCATCACAAACGCGGTTACAGACATACAGTCTCACAGGCTGGCACACGAATACGGGCATGCACGTACACAGGCCACATGCCTACGGGTACACAGCTGCACACAGCAACGTTTCTGCACCCATTCAATTCCCTAGCCAATCTCCTGCCATTCCGCTACATCCCTGCTTACCATCTCTAACTAACCATTGAAGGCTCATCTTGAATGCATCGCAATCGAGCCTGCCCCCACCACGTTCCCAGGCAGTGTATTCCTAACGCTAGCCATTCGCTGTGTGAAAAGATCTGTCACCCCCGCCCCCAATCACCGTTTCCTCGTTTGCACATCATTTATATCCTCCCGTTCTTTTTTTAACGAATGAAAACGGTTTCCCCCTACCTACTCTATCAATTCAATAAACAACTGCACCTCTCAGTCGCAAACCATTTCCACTCCCCCTCCCATTCTTTAGATGACATGTCCATCATGGGCCTCCTGCAGTGCCACAATGATGCCACCTGAAGGTTGCAGGAACAGTAACTCATATTCCGCTTGGGAATCCTGCAGCCCAATGGTATCAATGTGGACTTCACCAGCTTCAAAATCTCCCCTTCCCCCACCACATCCCAAAACCAGCCCAGTTCGTCCCCTCCACCCACTGCATCCCAAAACCAGTCCAGCCTGTCTCTGCCTCCCTAACCTGTTCTTCCTCTCACCCACCCCTTCCTCCCACCCCAAGCCGCACCTCCGTCTCCTACCTACTAACCTCATCCCACCTCCTTGACCTGTCCGTCTTCCCTGGACTGACCTATCCCCTCCCTACCTCCCCACCTATACTCTCCTCTCCACCTATCTTCTTTTCTCTCTATCTTCGGTCCACATCCTCCTCTCTCCCTATTTATTCCTGAACCCTCACCCCACCCCTCTCTCTGATGAAGGGTCTAGGCCCGAAACGTCAGCTTTTGTGTTCCTGAGATGCTGCTTCGCCTGCTGTGTTCATCCAGCTTCACACTTTATAACCTCAAAGTGAACTGGTCCCACCTGCCTGGTCCTGACCCATGACCCTCTAAACCTTTCCTATTCATGTATCTATCCAAACGCCTTGTAAGCATTGTAATTAGTCCCATATCCACCACTTTCTCAGAAAGTTCATTCCACGCGCAAACATCCCGCGTAAAAAAGTAAGGCTGACGTCCTTTTTACACCTCTTTCCTCTCACCTTAAAAATGTGCGCTCTCGTCTTGAAACGCCCCATGCTGGAGAAAGGACAACTACCATTAAACCTATCTATCCCCCTCATTATTTTTATAAACTTCGATCAGATCGCCTTTCAACCTCTTATGCTCTAGTGGAAAAAGTCCCAACCTATCTAACCTTTCTTCACAAGTCACGGTTCAAGAATTTACACAAAACGCACACACATACTCTGAGAGAAGAACACCAACGTAGACACATATTCCCAATGATATACAGTATGTATGTGACATACTGACACAGGAATACCGACACACACACACACACACACACACACACACACACACACACACACACACACACACACACTCATTCACTCTTTCTCTCACACACTCTCTCTCTCTCACACACACATTCTCTCTCTCTCTCTCACACACACACACACACACAGGCACACAAAGACAAAAGCACTCCCAAAGACAAAATCACACACGTATACACATGCATGCAGATGAATGCACATACTTCCGCACACTGACGTTAGAATAACGACACGCAGCCATATACACATAGAGACACATTTACACACACATTTACACGGGGGCGCACACTGACATACAGACATGCACAAATACACATACACCCGCACACACTGACGTAAGAATATCGGTCCACATACACTGATACCTGGTCACAAATTCACAGACATATGCATACAAAGAAGCTCACTGACACACTCACGCACACACAAAGAAATATACATACATGACACACTCTGACATAAGAATCCTGACACACGGAGACGCAGGCACATAAATACATACACACATAGAGACTCAGAATCACAAGCACAAACAGATGCAAAGTACTAAATTGATGCTTTTTTTTAGAAAAGGAGCTGGGTAGAACATTCTGCCCGTCAGCTGAACCTTGGCATTCAAGAGGGGATCATTGCTGATCTGTTGTGTTCGGAATCCCACAACCCATTTAAAGCAGGATAACTTTTGATTCCCTGCCCAGCAAGAATCCATCCATCCCTAACTATTTAACGTCCCCATGTTCAAGGCCTTCTGAAGCAGAACATTCCAAAGTTTAATAAAACATCGAACAAAAATAACTGCTCTGACAGGGTGAGTACTAAGGTCTATCCAACTTTCTCGTATGAGCAAACATGTTCATTTTCAGGTTTCAATCGAATAAACTTCCCACCAATAGCCCCACATCCACTCCTCAATAAGACCAACAGCACAATCCTAGGAAGTCAAATTCCTTAACCACCTACAAAGCACCTTTCAGATTGACTGGGCCGCTCAAATTTACCGGCAGCAGAAATAAAGTTTATCAGACAAAGAATTAAAACGTGTTGAACGCAAGAATTCAGAGCCACTGCAATCCTAGCTTACATCGCGGGTAGTTGCGTATGACGGATGGAATGTGGCAGACTATTTTCACAAAACATCCTACACACACACACACACACACACACACACACACACACACACACACACACACACGCGTATACACACACAGACACACACAGAGACACACACACACAAACGTTGGGGTGAAAGATCAGTATTGAGGGCGCTCCACCGTCCTTGGAAATATGCACAATCCAACTGAGGGCGCGGGGCGTTGCGGGGAAATGGGAACTCGGTTTAGCGGCCTGCCTAAAAATCCACCAATTCGCCCCATTAAAATCTATGGTAGCATTTATGCTAGAATCCACGCCGCTGAATTGTCTTCGCTCCTTTTTGAAATGGGCGAAAGAGCGCGAACATTCTTGACATTACACGCTCAGTCATAGCTCCAGAGCATTCGCATTAAAGTCGCTTACGATGGTGCTTGTTCGGTCACCAGTATCAACGCTGACAGCCAGAACAGGAAGAATTCCCGTGCCATTGTTAGAAAGACGGCCCGCTGCCGGTGGGAAGGTCAGCGAAATGACAACCTAAATGCGTTGTGTAAAGTTCTAGAGATGTGAGACAGTCAGAATATTGACTCAATAGTTAATGATTTACATTATTGGATATTTGAGTGGACTCGTGTGCGCAATATGAATTGCTACCCCAACCAGCCATCCACCAACTACAAGCACACATACACACACATACATACATATACAAACCCATACACATGCACACACATACGCACACACAAATACATTCACACACATATACCCACCTACACACACACAGACACTACACACACATATGTATATACACACATACGCATACACATACATACACACACATACACAACTCACATACACGCACATACACAGATACACACACACACAAACATATACACACACATATACACATGCACACACAAGCGCGTACACTCTCTCATACACACGTACACACATACACACACATACACACACACATACACACACACACACATACACACACACACACACACACACACACACACACACACACACACACACACACACACCACACACACACAAACACAGAAACACATGCACACAATTAATCCAAATTTCTCCATGGATCTTGTGCTGAGGTTTTAGTAAGGAGAATAAAACGATGACATAGCCCATGGACAGAAAGACTCCCAACAGGATTAGTTACGGGTGTGTTGTCATTCAATTTGACAAACTGATAAGTGACTGAGATTCAGGCTAACAACAGGTTTTCGGTGTATGCTCAAGGGAATCAGTCTGAGCAGTTATAAGGCTAATTAAGGAAAGTTTCACATGGTTTATGTTTTCATACATAAAACATGCACTGAATTTGTAATCTGACTGTCTCGCACAGTATTTCAACGAGCTGTCCCAGTAGTAGAATACTCTTTTCCCACAGCCTGCAAGAAAGCAACGTTTGTCATAGGAAGCCTGCGATAGTGAAGGTCGAAGACAGGAAGGGGGATAGGATGGAGAATGCAGGTGGAACAAACGGGAGAAGATGCAAAGCGGGACTACGAAGATAAAACCATAATTGAGAAAGTACTGGTATTCAGAATAATTTAATGTTTTTGCAACAAAGGGGCTGATCTGGTTGACTTTATTTGTAAGTTAATAGAAGAGTATGATAGGGTGGATGGCATGTCCAGAGGGATCCAAAACAGAGACTTACAAGCATCTACACTCACCCTTAAAGTGATAGAAAAGGATAGAAGATTTTATTTTCACACAGGGAGAGGTGAAAATGAGGAATTTGCCACAATAAGCAACTGTTGAATCAAATAATTGTGTTTAAGGCGAAATTAGATAAGCTTAGATGAGAAATATTTAGATGATGCATTTGTCTTATTTGATTTATGGGTCGTTTGTTTTGTTGGATCAGAATTTATTTTCCATTCCCAACTTGAGATCCATGTAGTGTAAAGATATCCAAAGTGCTATTAGGAATGGAGTTTCACAGTATTGACCCAGGAGGAGCCAAGAAATAATGGCATATTTTGAACTCAGAATGGTGGATGGCTTGCAGCTGATGATATTCCAATAAATCTGTAACATGTCCTCCTGTGGTAATGGTTTTGTGTTTGGATGTTGCAGTCTAAGGATCGCTGGTGAGTTTTTTATGTTTCTTGTAGATGTCAATACTGCTGCTACTGAACATCATGGCGGAGGAAATTAATGCTTATGAATGTGGTATCAATCAAGTCGGTTGCTTTGTTTTTGTATGGAGTCAAGCTTCTCGAGTGTTGGTGCAGCTGAATTCATCCAGGCAGATGGTGAATATTCCATCACACTCCCGAATTGTCCCTTATAGTTGGTGGGCAGAAATTGGGGTGTAAGGAAATGACTCACACACCACTTACTACTTGTTTCTAATCTGCTAGGTCGCCATAATGTTTTTTGGTGTTAGTGCAGTGCGGTCACTGGCTAATGTTAACCCTTAGGATGTTGATAGTTAGGGATTCATTGATGAGCGTTGTGAGGCATACATTAGATTGTCAACTGTTGGAGATAGTCACTGCCTTGCACTAGTGTGGCATAAATGATACGTACCACTTTCCTGCCTAAACATGTCAGGTCTTGCTACATATTAATATGGGCTATTTCAGTATCTAAGTTGGCATGAAGAGTGCTCAAGATTGTGCGATCATGAGTGAGCATGGAGAGAGATAATAGGAACTGCAGATGCTGGAGAATCCGAGATAACAAGGTGTAGAGCTGGATGAACACAGCAGGCCAAGCAGCCTCTTAAGAGCAGGAAAGCTGACACTTGGGGCCGAGACCCTTCATGGAGAGAAGTTCACGGGTGACGCAGGTAGAGATGGTTAGGCCTAAGATACTGACTAGAGGAACTCCTGTGGAGAGGTCCTGAAGCTGAGATGACCAAATTCCTACAACTGTACTTATCTTGCTTATGCTTGTGGTGACAGCAATTAGCATAAGGTAGCCTCTGGATTACCATTGGCTCCAGTTTTACCAACATACCACGTGATGTTAGATGTAGCTTCGATGTCAAGAACAATCACTCTCACCTCAAATTTACAGTCCAGCCTTTTACTCCAGATTTGAAGCAAAACTGTGGCTCTGGTTGAATCCAAAACAGAAACTCTTTGTTCAGGTTATTGTGGTGTTTGATAGAACTGTTAATGATCATTTCAATCACTATGCTGGTGATAGAGAATAGACTGCTCGGCCATAATTGCCAGTTTTGGATGTGTCCTGCATTGTAGGTACAGGGCATATTTGGGTGGTTCCATGCTGCTGGTAGATGCCAGTGTCGATTCTGTACTGAAAGAGCTTGGCTGAAGCAAGAACAGCAGTGTGAGCCTTCAGGACCATTGATGGAATATTGCCAGTGTTCAGTTTCTTCTACCATTTCTCCATTTCAGGTGGAATAAATTTTATTAGCTGAGATTGGCAGATGGGATTCTGGACATCTCTAGAGGAGATCAAAATGTATCTAGCCACTCAGTATGTGCTGGGGTTCTGCATCATTAGGGATTAGGAGATTAACGGAGTCCCAACTTCTATACCTTCAATATTGTGTGCCTAAATTCCTGACTGGATGTGTCAGGACTTAAAATTGATATATTGTTTGTAAAACTTCTTAATCCTGTCACTTGCATAAGGTTTCTACTGTTTGATATGCAAGCAGTCACGTGTTGTATCTTCACCTGGTTAACAACTCATTTTACATATGTTCTGTGCTCCTCCCTGAATGACAGGAGGTGATGGTATAGTGGCATTTCTCGCTTAACTGTTCATCCAGAAACCCAGGTAATTGTCTGGAGACCTGAATGCAGATCCCGCCACTGCAAATGGAATTTAAATTCAATAAAAATCTGGAATTAATGGTTTAATGATGACCAGTTTCGCTAATGTCCTTCAGAGGAGGAGGTTGCCATCCTTACCTGGTCTGGCCTACATATGACGACAGATTCTCAGCAATCTGAATGACTCTTAACTGGCCTCTTAGCAGTTAGAGACCGCCAATGAATGCTGACCTAGCCAGTAGCATTGTCTTCTTGTGAATGAATAAATTAAAATGCCTTCCTGAAATACTTTATTGAATCAGTGTTAGTTCTAGATTAATGGAAGCGGAGGATTGGGGTGTGAAT
The DNA here is from genome assembly GCF_030684315.1 of Stegostoma tigrinum. Taxonomy (NCBI): domain Eukaryota; kingdom Metazoa; phylum Chordata; class Chondrichthyes; order Orectolobiformes; family Stegostomatidae; genus Stegostoma; species Stegostoma tigrinum. The sequence continues at coordinate 11,949,361 of NC_081387.1, read as the reverse complement.
GTAAGTTGATGAGGTAGGACATGAGTTGGGATAGAATTCCACTGCTGCAGATGTCCCCACTGTGCCTCATAGATGCCCAGGTTTGAGATATTGGTCTGTTTGAAACCTTACCCATGTAACATGCTGGTAGTGCCACTAAACAAGATGGAAGTTATCCTCATTGTGAAGACGGTTCACAAGGACTAACAGGCAATCACTCATCCGAATAATGTGATGAATCGCTGCATCTGAGGCAGGCTGACTGGGGACAACAAAATGCCACTTTTATGTTTCTTTTTCAGCTGCTACAGACTTAGATTAGAAGATTAAGGACATGGTCAGCTTGGTTTGTAGTGGTGCTACCAAACCACTCTTGGTGATGTACATTAAATTTCCTCACCCAGAATGCATTCTGCACCCTCGCCACCCTCAGTGCTCTCTCCATGAGTCGTTTGACATGAAGGAGTACTGATTCATCACCGGAATTGGGAAAGGGTTGGCGTTGTGGCTTGAATGTGCTAATTGTTGATCATCAGGAAGTTTTCTCACCCATGTTTGGCATAATGCCATGAGATTTCGTGGAGACTCGAATCAAAATTGAGAGCTTCCAAGGCACTTTCCCCTAGCCTGTATCCCGTTGAGCCGGGTTACAGAGATGGCGATGCTACTGCCCAGGATATGGGCTGTAAAGCACGATTCAGTCAGTTAGCGCATTGGTTCACTAGTCTACCGGAAAGCCCTTGCAATTTTGGCACTGTGGAGAGGTTTGCAGGCACGATAGGATTATCTTTGCCATTCTCGTTTCTGGGTCTCACTCAATGCCAGGGCGTCTATCCAATTGCATTCATTTCAGGCATTTTAGCTCATTGATAGAACTGAATGGCTTACAAGGCCGCTGAGGAGTCAACCCCATTGCTCTGGTTCTTGTTTCATGGGTAGGCCGACCAAGTGAGGACAGATTTATTTGCCAAAAGAGTATTAGCGAACCATAGCTTTCTTTTGTTAAAAACGACAATCTTTAGGCGTCCTTTTTTTTAAGAAAACGAAAAGTATCTTCCTCTCCCGCTACAGAGAATTGGATTCTCATCCCCACAACATTATGTGTTTATGGATTTTTTTTCTTTATTCATTCACAGGATGAGGGCGTCACTAGCTAGGCTGCATTTATTGCTTATCCCTAATAGCCCAGAGGGCAGTTAAGAGCCAACCACATTGCAGTGGGCTTGGAATCACTAGTAGGCCAGTTCAGGTAAGGATGGCTGTTTTCTTCCTTAAAGGACATTAGTGAACCAGATGGGTTTTCCCAACAATCGACAATGGATTCACGGTCATCATTAGACTCTTAATTCCAGATATCTATTCAATTCATATTCCGCCTTCTACCGTGGCAGGATTTGAACTTGGGTCTCCAGAACATTAACGAAGTTTCTGGATTAACAGTCCAGCGATAATACCATCGTCTAGATGCTTCCGAGGAAGGGTCACTCAACTAGAAACATTAACTCTGATTTCTCTCCACAAATGCTGCCAGACATGCAGAGCTTTTCCAGAAATTTCGGTTACTAGTCCAGTGACAATGTTAGTATGTCATGGTAACGTTGCCCCGCCCTCTCATCCCATGCAAATCTGGTGATATATAGATGGTGTGAGGAAGCTCATTGACAGAAAGGCCCAGCGGCCCTTTTATTACCCCTCTTGTACACTCGATGACGGATGGTAGAGACAAACCCAGCTGAAGCAGACATTGTTTGGAACAGCTCCCCCTGCACCCACCGAGCTAATGATCAACAAACACTCGCAACCTGATGGTTGGATCCTTGCTGCATATTTTGTAATTACAGGGAGAACAATTTTTTTTATCGCGTGCGAAGCAAGTGACCAGTTGGTCATGAGTTCGAGGTTGAACTGCGTCAATCAGTAACTCAGAGCTTGCAGAAATGGCTGTAATCACCGCCGGTCTGGAGCAAGCATGCAACAGATGGTGTTCACATGGATGTTTGCATGTCAAGAGAGAATTGGGTAGAGACAGAAAAGTATTGTGCAAATTTATGTTTAGATTAATACAGCCGTTGCAGTAAATGCGTAGGCCGTCGCTGCGTATTTGGCCTGCACAATTTCGCTGTGCATTCACTTTCCCAGCGCTTTTGTTAAAGAAATATGTAATATAATCAGCACGAGTGAAGCAAAGCTGCTTTACGTGGAAAGTTCGATCTCATAACGTCACACTGCCAGAGCGGAATAGTTATGAAATATTTCGCTGACTATGGTTGCAGAGGTAAAGAGATGGCGAGGGGAAGGGAAGTAACGAGAGGACATTTCTTGCCAGCAGTAGATCTATCAGCAACACTCTCGTCATAGCGTCAGGAGGGGTCTTGCGGTCCAGGCTCAAAATAGCAAAGTTTAGTTGCCAGGAGACAGTGAAAGGATGGATAAAAATATGCCAAAGAGACGGAAAAGGGCAAACCAGCAAGAATACATTTTTTTGAAAAATGGACAATAGAGATTTTTACATGGATAAAAAGGAACCTACGGGCCAAATCAAACAGGTTCCTGAAAGAACGAGACTGGGAAAATAATAAAGTGTGATCAGGAAATGGCAGATGAGTTGAATAAATACTTTGTATCGGTATTCATGGTGTGGCATTTCAAAATGACCAAACAATCAAGGGGAAAATAGGGAGAAAGTGAGATATTAACACTGTACTCACACGACACAAAAGTAACTGGGAAACAGGTAGGGCTAAATGTGAAAGAACACGTAATTTGGTGGCTCACACCCTTGAATATTTAAGTAGCTGCACGAGATAATGTATGAGCTGATAGTTGTCATTCCAAGAACCCTTAGTCATAGAGCCCTACAGTGCAGAAATAGACTCTTCAGACCAAGCTATCCATGCCAAACAAAATAGCAAACTAAACTTGTCTTGCTCTTGGCCCATATCCCTCCAAGCCTTTCTTATTCATGAACTCATCCAAATGTCTTTTAAACATTGTAATTCTGTCCATACCCAGCACTTCCTCAGGATGCTCACTCTGCATGCAAATCACCCTCTGCATAAAAAAAGTCCCTCATGTCATCTATACCTCCTCTTACCTTAAGATGTTCCCCCATCTTGAAATTTACATCCGAGGGAAAAGAAAACTACCATTAATCCTCTCCATACCTCTCATGATTTTATAAACTTCTATAAAGTCACTTCTCAATCTCCTCTACTCCATCAAAAAAAGCCTCAGCCTATCCAGCCATTCTTTATAACTCAAACCTTTCATACCTGGCAACACCCTTGTAAATCTTTTCTGAACCCTTTCCAACTTTCTAATATCCTTCATAGAACTGGGCAATCGGAACCGAACACAGTATTCCAGAAGAGGCCTCACCAATGTCCTGTACAAACTCATCAAACTCCCAGCTCCTACACTGAAAAGTCTGAGCAATGAAGGCGTGTGCTAAATTGATGGTGTAAAAATGCCAGAGGACTGGAAAGCTGTAACGTTCATATTTACTCTGTCAAGCCAGTAAAAATGTGAGATGTATTCATAAGAACTCTTCTGACTTTGTTGCAAGAATGTCAGTGCAGCATGAGGTCAGCTTCAGGTCAGTTCTACAAAGCTCGTAGAGCCATTAAACAGGTGATTCGGGGAGGGGTGGGTGGGTGGTGAAAGAACATATACAGGGCCTGGTTCTTTTTACCAAACCCAAAAAGCCTCTCTGAACGGAAGTGATTTCTCCTCAATAGTCCATTTAATTTCATTATGGAGCATTAGATATAGTCAAAAAGCAAGGGAGACAAAGAAACCTATACTGATAGACTTTAACATCTGTTATTTTGAATAATATAACTGAATCTCTTAGAAATGATGTAATTGCAGAGCATACAGAAATATAACATATAATCAAGTAGAGTCAGCATGAGTTAATAAAGACGAAATCATACCTGATAAATCTACTAGAATCTCTTAAGGACGTAAGACGCAGGGTAAATTATTGATAAACAGTAGAGGTAATATGTAATAAAGGCTCTTGTCAAGATATGACACATAAGAGTACTTATTCAGATAAATCCTTGTCATATTTTGGTGGTATATTTGCATGACTAGAGGGTTAGCTAATGAATAAAACAAAACATACAATTTGGGCAAGGGGGTCATTTTCAACTTGGCAACTTGTACCAAGTGGAGGCACCCTAAATAAAGGGACCATTGATACATATTAGTGAGCTGAATGAGTTGAAGTGAATGTACTATCATCAAGTTTGAAGATGACACAAAAACAGATGGAACAGCAATAACTGAAGATGAGAGAAGTAATCTACAGCAGAATATCGACAGGTTAAGTGTGAAAATTTTAGCAGATGGACATAGTATGGAAAGATAAAACGTTGCGCATTTTGGCAGAAATAGAGAGCTGAATATTATTTTAATGGAGAGGAACGTCGAAAACTGCAGCACAGAGGATTTCATTGTCTTCACGTATAAATCATTTAAATACCAGAGTATAAGTTCAGCTCATAACACGAAAGAAAAATATAATGTTGGCCTTAATATCAAGGGGAATTGTATATAAAATTCGGAAAATTTTGCTAAAACAACACGTGGCCAAATAGACTTTACTTAGATTACTGTCTACAGTTTGGTTTCCTTCGAAAGAAGGATGCATTGGCTTTGAAGGCAGTCCAAAGATGGTTCACAAGTTTGATATCAGACGTGGATTTATTTTACAATGAGGAGAGGTTGGATAGATACACATTGGTGTTTTGAAGAGTAAGAGACGAGCTTATTGAAGCATATAAGATCTTTAATGCACTTGACAGAATACATATTGAGAGAACATTTTCCTTTGTGGGAATGCCGAGGATCAAATAGGCATAATCCAGAATAAAGAACGCAATTTCAGACAATGATGGGAAGAATTTCTTTTCCGGGATAGTGGTGAATATGGAATTCTTTACGACTGGGAATTTTAGCTAAATATATTCAAAGATGAGATTGACCTATTTTCATCAGTACTGGAATCAAGGGTATGGGGTAATGGCAGGAAGGTGGAGTTCAGAATTATCATGTAATGTAACTGAATGGGAGAGAAGGGCCAAATGACCTCGGTCTGCTCTTACCTTTTGCGGATTTAGCTTAAAAGGGCTTCGTTTGGGATTATGTTCAGCGTGGAATGTTTGTACCATGTGCCTATTTCCGTGCTTTACGACTCTATGACTGCAGATCACATTCATGAAGAGGATGTTTCTCAATGCCGATTTTCTCTGGAATAAAGGGCTTCCCCCCACCCTGGTGAGTTCTCGTCGATGTAAATCAGTTACGGGAAAATGAGCTGGAGCGATTGCACAACATTAGGTAGTGAGGGCCAAAAGCACAACGTTTGTCATGAGCCAACGAGTACATAAGAGGATATCTTCTCATGGTACGTGAGGCTGGTTTAAAACGAAACATTTTAGCATATCCTGCCGGTGAGTAACGTTTGCCTGGGAGTGTAAGTTACAGCCAGGGGTTTCAACCCCTATCGAGGTTATTACAAATGCATGCATTACACAGGTCCCTACACTTTTAGCACAGCAATTCTAGGTATGTCGAAGAGGACTACACTGTGTTATTCATTTGAGCCGTTATTCATAATATCCCATAGAAATTCATTCTACGAAACACAGTATGGCGAGAGACCACTGATAACGTTTAGGAAATAGGTGCCCCTCACAGTAGTAAGGGTCGACTGGTGGAATTGCTGTCAGATTTTTTTTATCATTCCAGTAGAAAATTACCTGGCGTAGTTATGGAGAAACGTCGAATTATTGCAATATGTGTTGATGGACAGGATGACAGCACTCAGATCATTTTGGTTTCTATAACACATCGACGTGGATTCGTAAAGATTGAGTCATATCTCGCAAAATAGTTGATCCTTTTTTGAGGAAGTAAATGAATTAGGGGACCAGAGAATGTCTATCGATGCAGCTTACATGGCGTTCAAGAGAGTAATTAATATGTGACATAAAACCCATTGTTTAGCTAAATCGTTGAGCTGGTTAGGTGATATTTTCAGATCTGTTTGAATAAAGAAATCAAGGGTAATGAGTCCCCTCACGAAATAAAGGGTACTGATGTAGGTCGTGTTCGGAAAACATCTGAAATACTGAAATACGGCCTATTTCTGAAGAAGGGTCCCGACCCGAAACGTCAACTTTCCTGCTCCTCTGATGCTGCCTGGCCTGCTGTGTTCCTCCAGCTCCACATTGTGTGAAATAATATTTCCCCTACACCGGGGAAAATATGAATTAAGTTTGGGAAAAGCGTGTTAAATTTTAAGGGAACTCATTAATATAGCGTTCCCTGCAATAGCTGCAGTTAAGGTGTGATGTAATAGTGATTCTTAGCTTTGCGTTTAAGGCTATTAATAGAATATATGGAGAAGTCGTTCTTTGTTCAATGATGGACAGTCTAGGATGAAGGGCTGTAACCTGAAAATCACAACCGGGCTACTCAGCAGAGATAATAAAATGTGAGGCTGGATGAACACAGCAGGCCCAGCAGCATCTCAGGAGCACTCCTGTGCTCCTGAGATGCTGCTGGGCCTGCTGTGTTCATCCAGCCTCACATTTTAATATCTTGGATTCTCCCGCATCTGCAGTTCCCATTATCACTACTCAGCAGAGAGGCTCGTTAACACATTTCCCAATTCCAACGTGGGAGCGATGTCAAATTCTATCCAAGTAGATACCAGTGAATTATTTTACAATTAGTGCAATGCATTTTCCCAAATGATGATGTTCCAGAATAGAGGATACTTAGCATATCTGGGCAGTCCCTTTGAGTAGAGAGGAACAAACAGAAAGTTTCAGCTATCTGATTTTTGTATCAATTCCAGAGAGAGGGACACAGATGTCAAGCCATGCAGCGTATAAACTGAAATACGAAAATATGCATTTTGAATAAACTGGTTTTGGACCACTTTGGAAACAGCATGCAAAAGCAATAGTATTCAAATAAGATCCACCAAGATGCATCTACTTTACCGCATATGCTAGTCCACTACGTTGACAAGCCCCAAACACAAAGCTGGCCAAGCAGTTGTGAGTTTGGAAGTCAACAGTAATCCGATTACTTCAAAGGTGTTACAAGTTCCAAGACATAAGTGGCCGTTTGGCCATTTCTTTTGAGGCTTCTTTTGAGTCTTGTCCTTGCCTCAAATCTCACCTCCCCCAGCTCTTGCAAAAAAGTTTCCACTTTCATGCCTTCCAGTTCAGTTGGGCGTAATTAACTGAATGGCCTTGTTCTACAGCCGTTGCCTCACCAAGTGAGCGTTTATCCTTAAGTGTTCGTATTTAACCCAACCCTGATTTCACAAGTTTTCACATCAGCCCTGACAAGAATTGTCAAGTGGAATTTGTGGCTTGACAGCAAGTTAGTACAGCTCCGGTGCTGTTGCTTTCGCAAGTGTTGTAAAAGCACAGATTTTATTCAGTAAGCTTATAGGCTGAATATTTGCTTGGTCGCGCACATATATATTCCAGAAGCATGTGTAACCGTATTGAAGCCAGCGGCCACAGAACTACTGAAATGTTCGTAATAACTATATCATGAAGTTAATCAATCAAGAAAGATACTTCTGCTCTATCAGGAACGGAATACTGGGCAGAACCCCGTTCACACCTTTGGAGTAATCAGACCCCACTGTGTCTATCCCTCGATTTGGTGAACTCTATTCCCTAGTTCAGCAGCATCATTCTCCCTTCTCAGGAATTTTCATATCCTCTAGAATAAAATGGTTTTGGTTCTCTTCGCTCTGTTAGCTCTTCCGCAATTAAAACAGTTATTTACTGTAATAACTCATTCACTAATACTTTTAAACTACTGTAAAATTAAGCACAAACGACGTTCGTTCATCGCCCGTAAACCGGACAAGGGACCACGTGATCTAACCTCACATAGCAAATATACTATTTGCCGAGTCAAAAATATAAAATTACACAGATCAGCAAAGTGCGCGTTGAAACCGCAACATCTGTGTTCGCACAGTGCAAACCACAATCGATGCTTTCGAAATAACCCAATGATTAGGCATGATGGAAATGAGTCGCTTGACTGTTGCTCTGAATTAAAGGTGTCAAATTTTCCAGTCCATTATCTAATTTAGATATTCCTTTAACGTTAGCCAAATGACTTCAATATGTGTCATTATCTCGTAGTTCTCCATTGCTTTTTAGTTTTCCTTCTGCAAATAGGGTTTAGTGTTAAGAGCAACTGGTCGACGACAAAAAATATATTGAGAATTTTTTAAAAATCCTCTGCTGCACAAACGGTCGATCGCTTCCGACAGCAACAGAGCAACGTATATTGGCCTCGATTGAGTTCATCCTGTTTCTCGGAGAGCAGGATTTCCACAGATTGGAATCAGCCCATAATTCGTGCTCGGGGGAACGAAGACATGTCAACTCTGTTTCTCCTTCCTACATTTCGCTATAGCTGCTAAACATCTCGTCAGTTTTCTGGGGCTTTTTATTCTGCACTGTGATAAACCTGACCTCGACCCTCTCCATTTCTTCAACTTCCGGCTTTCGGCCACCCAGTTCGCACTTAACAATGCGGAGCGTGACGATTAATGACCCCTGCATAAACCGAAGACTATAGAATGAAGCAACTATGTCTTCGGGGTTAAGCAAGCGTGATGTTGCCCTTTCCGCAACACATCTTTTCGTTGTGAGCAAGTGAAACTGATGATAACTATTGCTTGTGCAACAAGATTTCAAACCCTTAACTACTGTTAAATCTTTTCAACTGGCGATTCTTAAATGCGGATCATTGGCTTTAGATTCTGAAGGTAGCGTTATTAACTTGTTTATACCTCCGCTAAGAGCGGGAAAGTTTTATCACCTTTCTATTCCATGCGTTAGGCATTTCCCTGCTAATTTTTTGGCGCCTACATTCTTCCATAGCTAGGGTCTTTGCTGTAGGCAACAGTGAAATAGAACAGACATAGGGAGAAAATGGTGGGATGTGAAAAAAATCGTACGCTGTTTTAGGGTAGCACGTGGTCACGGACTTTGCAAAACTTGCTCCGAACATTAATGTGCAATTTCGGGCAGTTAATGTTTTCGCCGAATTGCATTTATCACGGGCCTCCTGCTCAGAATTTCCCCGACTATCAACTGTTAATAAAGTGAAATGCTGGCGTGGTGGTAATGTCACTGGACGAATTGGCTAACGCGCTGGGATAAAGTGGTCAAATCTGATCACCACGGCCAGTGGAATTTTAATTCAATTCAGGCACGTGGAGTATGCAATTAGTCTCAGTACGGTACCCATTATTGATACGAAATCCTCTGGCTGCCCTGACCTACACGTGACTCGAGACACGCAGCAATGTGGCCGACTCTGAGCCAGATGCTGAAACGGCCGAGCAAGACACTCAGTTCAAGGGAAAATAGGGATAAACAATAAATGGTGTCATTACCAGCTCACACATCATGAAAATAGCTTTTGAAAATATGGGCATCTTGGAGAAATGCCACCCAAAATTTGCTGTGAAACAACAAAGCCAATTGATTTAATTGCTGCACAGCGACTGCCGTACTCTAACAATTTGTATTTGAATTGTAAAAATGTGCTGTTTAGAGCCAAAGTGACGTTACGTACTGGGTTTATTTTATCCTCGGGAAGGGTTTGACTCAATCAATTGTGTTCGAGAGTTTTGAATTACTTTACGTCCTTGAGTACTGACCGAGCACCACATAAGCGAAACGTATTACAATTACTACCCAACTCTAACTAACCCATTTAAAAAGGAACAGCTTCCTGTTGTTAGCCTCGATCCGTGTCAAAGTCTGACCTCAGAAATGGAGTCCATTGATGCATCGCGTTAGTTTAAAAAAAATGCCATCGTCATTCTTTCTGTTTTCCAGCTGTAATCGATCTGTTGATAATATGTACACCGACTTGGATCGAGCAGTTGGCGGTTCCTTTACATCCCAAAACAAAAACATTGAAAACATTTGTTGGGCATTTATTGTTCTTGTAATGAACCGAGTAACATTGCACTGTCTATAATTTTCAACCGAACAGATACATGAATACAAAACTGTATGACTTTTTGCAAGTTTCTCTTTTGTTTAAAATCTGCAACTTGCCAGTGGGACGAAGAGAATCACTTTGAAGCTTAGTGGTGTCGCGAAATAAAACGTGTAGCTATTTCTCCAGTATTGTGAAATGGCGGTAGCGAACAACTCTCAGCTCCTGAAAACTCAAAAGATTTAATTTACTTCTGTATCCGACACACTTGCCTGTTTCATCCTTTCGCGGATTCTGCATTGCGTTCTTGAACGGGTTGGTCGGTAATTTGCGTGGCATCTAGAAGTGAGACCTAATCCCAATATATCTCCAAAAGAGTTTGAAACAACTCTGCCGTTTACCAAATCTCAACTGCCCTGATGAGCTGAAGGGAAGCAAATAACAACTGAAATTCCTTCCAGATCACAGCTTATACCTGAAACAGCCGCACAAATAATGGAAGAAATTAAAGTAGATGCTTGCAGTTCTCAGGATGTTGCGTAATGCTTTCCATTGCGTCCACATGCATCTCTATGAGTGCAGTTCGGTTATCGTTTGTCTTGCAGCTCTGTGGCTAAGCCTGCCTCCTGCTCAGAACGGCGCTGACACCATGAGCTCTGGCTACGTTGCTAGGACAATCTGGATAATGACAATGATCACAGGTAAGGAAGCGTTTAAAGCGAAGTTATTTATTCACACAGTAGATCGTAGATACCCAGCGCAGAAATGTAGCATTAAAGAAAAACACTACTGCTTTTGGAACCCAGAAGTAAAAATCAGAAACTCAGCAGGACTGACAGCTCCTGTGAAAAGAGAGAGTCAATGTTTCAAAGCTGAAGTGACTCTACTTCTGTTCCGCAGAAATCATGTTTCAGTTTGATTTGATTTATTATTGTCACGTACCTAGGTACAGTACAAGTTTTTATTTTACGTGCCGCACAAGCAGATCGTAACATACAAGTGCGTTGGGATAAGCGAACAGAGCGAGGAGTACAATGTTACAGCTGCAGAGAAGGTGCACAGAGAGCACCATGAATATTAAATTTAAAACTGGAGAGGCTCATTTAGATGCTTAATAACAGCCGGGAAGAAGTTGTTCTTGGATCTATTCGTACGAGTATCCAAACTTACGTTGTCTGCCCGACAGAAGAGGGTGGAAGAGAGTATAGCCGAGGTTATATCGGGTCTCTATTCAGAAATGTAGCATATTGCACCTGTAGTGCTTTACTATCTACTTTCACGTGCAAAAGTCAAGCACCCTTGGTGCTGATGATGGAACTTCGATACATAAGTAAGTGTTAAAATGTACTTTACCCAGTCGGCATTCTTCCAGATTTTGAAATGATTCATTCCATAGAGGAATATGCCGATGTCAAAGTTGTACAGCCGAATAATTGCTAACTATCAGCCTGAAACCGCCTGTACTCTATTCTTTTGTCAAATGACCCTACAGACGAAGCATACTGTGAAGCAATACAGATAGGAACAATGCCTAAGTCGCATTTTTTGCATTCTTCTTAAGTCTTGGTTGTTGAAAAGATAATTGACAATGTGCAACGAATCTAACAGATCAATGAAGGAAAAATTAAACGGATTATTAGAGATTGGAGCCACGACGGTGTCAACACATTGTACTAAGATGCGAAGCAAGCAGTCATTTCCGACAGCAAGGGACTAATTTGTCATTGTAGTTGGGCTGGAAAAGAGCAAAATCGAGCAACGATCAACTCTTCTGGTGAACAAATAAACACATCGCAAACTTGACTCAAAACCAGAAATTCCTGGAAAGCTTCAGTAGGTCTGGCAGCATCTGTGTAGAGAAAGTAGGTAATACTTCGGGTAGATTAGATTCCCTGAAGTGTGGAAACAGGCCCCTCGGCCCAGCAAGTCCACACCGCCCCTTGGAGCATCCCACCCAGTCCCATCGCCCTATAACCCACACACCCCTGAACACTACGGACAATTCAGCATGGCCGATCCATCGAGCCTGCACATCTTGGGACTGTGGTAGGGAACCGGAGGAAACCTACACAGGCAACGTGCAAAACTGCACACAGCTAGTTACCCGAGGCTGGAATCAAACCTGGATCCGTAGCGCTGTGAGGCTGCATTGCTAACCACTGAGCCACCGTGCCGCCCTGGGTAGCATGATCTTTCATCAGAACACGTGCCACTGCACCCGAAACGCTAACTCTACGTCTCCACACGGATGCTATCAGACCCGCTCAGGTTATCCAGCAATTTCTGATTTTGTTTCAGTCTTCCAGCACCCGCAGTTCTTCGGATTTTTGATTGATATTTGAGTTTTAGAATAATCAGGGTGCGAATATTTCTGCGGCGGAATGGAGGTGATGGTATAATGGGACATGACAACCATTTACTCACAAGTGGCAGAGGTAAAGTTCTGTCGTTTTGTTATGATAAAGCCTTGAAGAGCAATAGGACCGGTCAAAAGATAATTTTTAAAATAAGAAACTGTGGCAGCGAAAACAAAGGCGATGCGTTTTAATTAATAGAAACATGCGCTATTGCGTGGGATGAACAATAGACATTAATAGCGGGACTACTTAAAATACAATTAGAAGGTAGGTTGGGAACTTTAGTAACAAAGGTTTGCGTGTAAATGGCTTGGGCCTTATTTGCTTGCCAAAGTCCACTTTTTAAATTAGATTATTTCAAGTATTATGCTCGAATGCACCAACTGACCACAGCAGTTGCATGCTGTTTATAGCACCGCATTGAAGCCCATGTTCTTCTCATACGCAGCAGCTTATTAACTTGCTGTTTTGAACAACATCCCTTGGATTTGGAAGATTAGCGCTGCATGCTTCCCATTCTTTCAGTATGACAGGGTTAGTCTTGAAAGCATTGCTTTGTAAAATAATGTTCGTGGAAGATGCATCTCACCTTGCTCTGTAACTTGCTTACGTCGTACACTTAAGCAGTCGCTGTTGGAAATACCGCAGCTATTCAGAGCCCGGTCTCTCTCACCCAAACGCCGGGTCAGACAGCGCGCCTGGGCATCAGGGACCCAGGGGCATTTGCTGCGACAGGTAGTACCGGGGGAACAAGCGGGGGGATGAAGTCTCCAACAACACAGCGGAGTTCCGAGGCCGCGTGTTGGCGGCGGGCCAAGGGGATTTCAGGGACAGGAGAGACGCGTCCAACATAATGATTGATCTGAAACCGGAGGACACCGGGTTCTATGTCTGCAAATTAGCTCTTGTGGGGATGAGTGAAGCCCATGGAACTGGGACCACACTGGTCGTGACAAGTAAATTTATTATTCGACTTCTGTGCCATAAACTGCGTCTGGCGGGAAAAAAATGATAAAGTGCTTCCGAAGCTCAGCAGGGCTGACAGCATCTGTGGAAGGAGAAATTGAGTCAATGTTTCAGGACTGAAGTGACTTCTTCAGTTCCGAGGAAGTCTTATCAGACTTGAATCAGGAAGGCAGAGTGTTACTCTTGTGGTGCTCTGTTGTCAAACTCAAACACCCTTGATGTTTGTGGTGGAATCCGGATGCATCAATAGGGCGGTATCTGTTAAAATAATAATTCTTCTGAGTGACCCGTTTGCCAGATTTTGAAATGATTCATTCGGTACGGAACTTGATAATGGATAATGGGAAATATATACACGCGTTCAATAATCATTGAACAACCAACCTGGAACTATCAAACTAGCGTTCTATTCTTTGCAACTGACCGTAAAGGAAAAACACCCAATGGAGTAACACAGATAGCAACTATTCTAAACTACACTTCCTACATTCTCCTTAATTCTTAGTTATTGATAAGTTAATAGCCGACAGGCAAAGTATTTACCAGAACAGTGAAGGAAAAAGAAACGGATTATTAGATAGTGGAGCCATGATGTTGTTAACACACTGTGCTAAGCTTCAAAACATACGGATCAGGCCAATTTCCACAGCAAGGGATAACTTTTGCCAATATATTTGGCCTGGAAAATACCGAAGTCGAGCAACGACTAGGTCTCCCGGTGAACAAGTAAGTAAAATATCCACGTTTGACTTAAAGTCAGAAATTCCTGGCAACATTCAACAAGTCTGGCAGCATCTGTGGATAGAAAGCAGATTTAATGCTTCGGGTCCAGTGACTCTTCTTCAGAACATGTGTCATTATACTTGACACGTTCACTCTGCTTTCTCTCCACAGATGTCTGGCATTTTGGATCGGTGGTCGCGCTGCTGTCTCGCAGCTCGAGCACCGAGGTTTGATTCCGCCCTCGGATGATTGTCTGGCTCGAGTCTGCACATTTGCCTCGTGTCTGCATGGATTTCTGCGGGTGCTCAGGTTTCCTCCTAGTCCGAAGATGTGGCGGGTAGATGGATTGGAAATGCTAAATTGCCCATGCGGTCCAGGTTAGTTGGATTAGCCATGAGAAATGTAGGGTAGTGGGATCGGTCTGGGTGGGATGCTCTTCGTAGGATCTTTGTGGACTCGATGGGCAGAACAGCCTGCTTCCACACTGTAGGGGCCTGTGATGACTCTATGAGGTGCTACCAGACCCGCTGAGATTTTCCAGCAGTTCCTGATTTCCAACATCCGCCATACTTTGGCTTTTTGTTTCATGTCTGAACTTCGGTGTAAACAGGGTCTGTTTGTGTTTTTTTGGGGGGGTGGAGGGCTGCTTGGGGAAAGGGGCATGGCAAACATTTTTATAAATGGCAGAGTTGAAATTCTCTCTGTTTGTTGAGAGGGGGACAAACCATGGAGTGCAGTAAGATCGATCAATAGGCAATTTGAAAGCAAGAAGCTACTGTACCAAACAACGAAGACGATGAGTTTCCAAATGATAGAAATAAGGGAGAGCGCATGCAATTAATATTGATGGTGGGACTACTTCAATTGCAATTAAAACTTCGGATGGGTACTGATGCAATAGACGTTTGGCTGTTTATAGCCTGAATCGCATGGGCTTGCCACAGTCGACTTGTTAACGTTTTTTCGAGTATTATGCTTGAACATCAACTGACCAAAGCAGCTGTATGCTGTCGATAGTACTTTCAAGTATACAGCGGCCGATTAAATTGCTGTTGAGAACAGACCTTGGATTTGGAAGATTAGCAATGCATGCATCCCATTCTTTCAGAATGACATGGTTAATTTTAAAATGATTATTCGGTAAGACATGAGCGCTCCTGCTTGTTGCAGTAGGCAATAATTTTCACGAAGCATGCGTCTCACTCTGCACCTTATTTACTTCATCCGCTTACAGAAGTTTCTGTTGGAAATATCGTAGTAGTTCAGAGCCCGGGAACACTCAAGAAAGCGTCCAGGGAGACAGCGCCCCTGAACTGTACGTATCAGGGACCCAGCGGCATCGGCAGCTACACGTGGCACCGGGGAAACAAGCGGGGGAATGAAGTCTCCAACAGCACAGCGGAGTTCCGAGGCCGGGTGTTTGCGGCGAGTCAAGCGGACTTCACGGAGAGGAGAGACGCCTCGATTAGAATCATCGATCTGAAACCAGAGGACGCCGGGTTCTATATCTGCAAAGTAGTGATCATGGGGATGGGAGAAGCTTATGGAACAGGGACCACACTGATTGTGATGAGTAAGTTTATTTATCGGTATTAATGTCATAAGAAGCTGCTCCTGCGGTATTAGCCAACCGCTCCTCGCCCGTTAGTAGTGATTATGTACGCCCTTTGAGCCCAAACCTTAGCAAATTGTATCAGAGATAATGGGAACTGCAGATGCTGGAGATTCCAAGATAATAAAATGTGAGGCTGGATGAACACAGCAGGCCAAGCAGCATCTCAGGAGCACAAAAGCTGACGTTTCGGGCCTAGACCCTTCATCAGAGAGGGGTCTAGGCCCGAAACGTCAGCTTTTGTGCTCCTGAGATGCTGCTTGGCCTGCTGTGTTCATCCAGCCTCACATTTTATTACCTTAGCAAATTGCCCTGGGTTGTTTCATGGATAGTTTAAATGGCTAAAAGTTTTTTTTTTAACCCCGATGTTACCGTCTGGTCTTCCAATTTACTTTTTATCATTGCTGGACATATTAAAATATAGGCCCTGGCGGGATTTCAAAAAAGATTGTTGCTTCTACCACTCATTAAGCGTCACGCCCGATACTCGGATTACATTCGAAATGACAACCATCGGGATGCCAGGGAGGTGATCGGCAAGTGAAGCTCCTTCAGCCCAGCTACCAGTGATTCTTCGCAGAAGCCCTGATGCGATTTTTGAAAATCCAGCGGAGCTGCAATATCTGAGATCTCGGAGTGACAGCCGTGCCTACCACCTACAAGGGACACTGCAGCAAATCACAAATCCTCCGTCCACACCCGCGACCTCGAGAATGACGAAGTCAATAGGGCTGATCGCTCATTAAAGAGACATGATTGATTACGGGTTAAACATAGAGGTCACAGCATCTCATGAGAGGGGAGAGACCTTCATGGTAACATCAGCCTGAGGGTGGATTGAGCTCACACATGGGTCGCTGCATTGCAAACCACGCGACCAGCCAAGTGAGGTGACGCTGCTTTCAAAGGGTCCCAGATCCAGGGGCATCTGCAAGATCCCGCCCGCCCCCACCCCACCCACCACCCTACCAACATACCACCCTGACTTGGAGCTAAAGCGCTCTTGCTGCATCTGGGTGAAAACCCCGGCATTTCCTTCCTAACAGCACTGTTAGTGGGCCTGCAGCGCAAAGACCCCGGCTCTTGCTTCCTTAGAACCGTAGAATCCCCACGCTGCAGAAGCAGGCCACTCAGCCCATTGAGCCCACATCTTCAAGAAGACGGCTCAGAATCGCCGTATCCGGGATAACTAGGGGGATGGCTATTAAACCACAGCGCAGACATTACCGAGAAAACGTCACCAACGACCAAAACAAAAACACTGCACTATCTTCAAACTTTCAAGGAGAGCCATTTTCCAGGCGAGCTGGATGAGATAGGAGAGGAAGCATTGAGCAAAGGGGCAACCGGCATCATGAATCAAATCTTGGCGATCAGAAGGTAGATTCTGGTGCCTTACCGGTGATTGATTGAGGGAGGACGGAAATGACTAAAGGATCTGCCCTGTCTGTTGCCACCTCAGCGGTGGAGGCTACATCTCCCCCTGAAGGTGCTTTTAGTTTCTTGGCCTCGAGTCAGGTAGCGGTTTACAGATTATAAAGTGATTCTCTAACTCCATAGGAGACAACATGAGCGACGTGCAGATATTGTGGTGTGTTCGTGTGGTATTGCTGACTTCACTGGGTGTCGGCGGTGTGTTCGGCGCAGTCTACTTGCATCGGAAAAGGTAAGAGTACCACTATTTACTGTGAGCCGCTTTTATTCCAAACCGGTGTGCTATCACGCCGTGACGCAGTGAATAGAGGATTTTCTGCGTGGTATTTGAAGGTCTGGTTAATCTGTTATTGACTCTTTTGAGCAGGGGCTTGCTGCGCTGGTTTTCCAGCCAAGAGGAGCCGCAATGACGGGGCGGGCCCTGGATCTGGAGCCTGAATTCGTCCAGGCGTAAGCTTCTCGAACAGCCGCTGAGCCATACGTCAGCCCCCAACCACAGTCCCCGTCCAAGCGCACACCCATCCTCCGCTTTCACCCGACTTCAAACGTTTCTCAGCGCCAGAACAGCCGCTCATATTTGAGTGCCCCCCCTCCCCCGGTTGAGGATTTCAAAGGAGGAGCGAACGTTTCATATTTCTCCAAAGTGTTTCTCTTCCACCTGAAGTCCGCCACCTAATAAACCCCCGATGTATGATTATTTTCTGGACACCAGTGTTTTTCTCCAGTGCGTGTGACTCTTCCCTTTTGTTGAAAAGAGCAACGCGATTCAGCTCACGGGACAATATCCGCCAAGAACTAACTTCTGTTGCCAACTGGGCTTGTTTTGAACGGCAAAGAGCAAATTCCAGTGATCTGTTTGACCCTTTTTTAAGAAGTAGGGTAATTCGATGTTTCGGTTTTGTGAACAGTCATATTTGCTCAACCAAATGAAATTTTATAATGGATTGAAATTACACAGCATCTTCGGAATCGCGACCCTGGAGTTGTCGAAGCTATGTTAAGCACTTCTGTTATGAACAACCATCCAGCACGTATCTCCAGACGGTCAGATATATCTGGCTGCATTATGCGGCAGCGAAAGAAAGTACACGGTTGAAGAACAGCGCCACAATAACAGATGCACATGGACCTAACAAGGCCTTGTACGTTCTTTTGAACCTCTAAAGTCAAATATGACCGAAATACATACTTGAAAGCATGCTTAAGCACAAAACATAACTCAAACACAGTTTTTACTTGATCCACATTGAGCAGCTGCAAGGGGGAGGGGAGTCACTCCTAAGCCTCCTGAGAAAGGAATAATGAATTCTATTGGAACCTGATATTGTGTCACTTCAGCAGCTCAAGACTGAACTGTATTTCGTAAAAGAGGCATCGCTTTGAAGAAGGGTCTCGACCCGAAACGTCAGCTTTCCTGCTCCTCTGATGCTGCTTGGCCTGCCGTGTTCATTCAGCTCTACACCGTGTTATCACTGTATTTCATGAAAGTCTAGCTTCTGTGTTATCTTTTCTCAGAACGACAGTCACGTTGTGATTTATTTGAGATGCAGTGACTGTTTTAGCAACAAATATACAACTGATTACATGTGACTCATCAAAGAGCAAATCTAAATGTCTCTCCTGATTGTTCTTTGTATAACTGCGCGCGAGTCTTTTTGTTTTAATTTTGATACCTAAAGTACGCCGAATGTTTCGTCTTTCAATAGAATAACATTGCAAAATTCATTTATTTTCCCTTGTGCCATGTGTTGCATTAGTTCTAACAGAGTGGTCTTGATTATCGAAAATATTGCCGAATTCCTGCGATTCATGTTCCGACGGAGCAAATCACCTCATACGTCAATACAAATGTGCAAGACAATTTACCTATTTGACTGCATCACTGTAATTGGTGAAAATGGAAAGGATACTGCTGAAAACCAAAACGTAAGGTCCGAAAATCAAACTGTGGTCCCCACGGCAATCCTACGAAGCAGCCTCGGGCAAAATGAAACATGATGTACTGATCTATTTTCTATTTTCCCATTTACCTTTCCGAATTTACATTTTTGCTTCCCTGCTTCTACATTCCTTGAGATTAGATCGCACTCCATTATTCAGGCTTCTCATATTTGCTTTGAGTTTCTGCGGTGATTTGGTGAAAATCTTGCTCATCAGTATTATAATATTGAAATCATTGAAAGCATAAAATGCTTACTTGCTTCTGACAGTTAGCTCCAATTCAGAACTGTAACAGCGCTACGTGTGTTTTTGAAAGAATCAGGCATTGTCAACTGGGCACGGACGTCTCAATTGTGTAGACTAGTGTAGAGTAGGTTAGGTGGACTGGTCACGGTATAGTGTCCAGGGATGAGTAGATGAGGGGGATGGGCCTGGGTGTGAGGGTCGGTGTGGACTGGTTGGGCCAAAAGGCCTATTTCCGCTCTGTTGGGATTCCTTCAGTGACATATTCTTCTTTCCAGTGAGCTCAGCAGGAGTCAGTGAGACATAAATCATTTTTTCTGAACTGAGTTATGAGTCAGGCCAGTAAAATAGTGAAATTGATTTGCTACGAGTATGATTATAAGCGAGGTAATAATCATCCTTTTGCATTTTATTTTGGTGAATATTTCTTCTACGAGGAGACACTATAATATTGAGCATTCAGGCCTTGTGAAAAATCCTTCTCCACCAAATATGCCTATTGCAAATTTATCTTTCCCTACAATGGTTGTCTTTTTCTGTTGCCTTAAACGCCCCGCATAACCACCATCGGATGGAATTCGCTCGTTGGCTCCCCCAGTGGCTGCATGCATCTTATTCATTCTTTCGAAGTGGACTCCGGTTGTGGACCCCCATGGTCTTCTTAGAAGATGACACGAGTCTTTCAGTCACTGCAGTCGGTATGGTGCAGCAACTCGCAAAAGGTTGCTGTCTCTTGGAGTTTAAGGAGATAGACGACCTCCCTCTCCAGCGTGATCTCCACAGAGAGAAATAAAGTGGCGGCACAGGGAGAAATAAAGTGCTCGTCGGTTAGCACTGCTGCCCCATAGCGCCAGGGACCCCATTTTGATCCCACCCTTGGGCGACCGTCTGTGTAGAGTTTACACATTCTCACCGTGTCTGGTTGGGTATCTCCAGGGTGCTCCGGTTTCCTCCCACAGCCCAGAGGCCTGAAGGTTAGGTGGACTGTTCACGGTATAGTGTCCAGGGATGAGTAGATTAGGGGGATGGGCCTGGATGTGAGGGTCGGTGTGGACTGGTTGGGCAAAGGGCCTGTTTCCGGTCTGTTGGGATTCCTTCAATGACATATTCTTCTTTCCAGTGAGCTCAGCAGGAGTCAGTGAGACATAAATTATTTTTCCTGAACTGAGTTATGAGTCAGGCCAGTAAAAATACACGAATTGGGTTTGTGATTTTTTTTTTGAATATAGCAACAAAATACAGCATTGACCATTTCAAGATACAGAACCCTAACATTAAGGATCGTAAGCTGCTATTTCTGCCACCTCCACCCGAAGCCACCACATATTCCCCACCCCTCCCTTGTCAGACTGTGGCAGGGGCATTCCCTCCAGGATATCCTCGTCCCACACCTCCATGGCACGTTCCAGTACAATCGCAGAATGTGCAACACCTACCCATTCAATTTTTCCTTTCTCAATATCCAAGGCAGCAGATATGCCTTCCTGATGAAGCAGGGATTTAGGTGCACATCACTCATTCGAGTCTTACTGTATTCACTGTTCACAACATGGTCTCTACATTGGCCGGACAAGACTCAGACTTGGCTATCACTTTGCAGAGCACCTAATTTCCGCCCACAAAAATGACCCTGAGCTTCATGTTAGAGATAATGGGAACTGCAGATGCTGGAGAATCCAAGATAACAAAGTGTGTGGCTGGATGAACACAGCAGGCCAAGCAGCATCTCAGGAGCACAAAAGCTGATGTCCGAAACGTCAGCTTTTGTGCTCCTGAGATGCTGCTTGGCCTGCTGTGTTCATGCAGCCCCACACTTTGTTATCTGAGATTCATGTTGACTACTTCAAAGCATCTACCAAACTTCCTGGTCAGCATCTCTGTCTCCAGCATGCTGAAATACTCCAGCATAGCTCTGCACAAACTGGAAGAACAGTACCTCATCTTCCGCTTGGGACCCTGTGACCTTCCAGACTCGATGCCGGGTTAATCAACTTTAGGACCAGAACACCTTCTCCCATATCGTCACCCCAACCCTCACACACCACATGGACGGCCACCGCAGTCAAGCCATTGTCAGCTCCTATTGGTCCCCATTAGCAGCCATTGATTCCCTCGTGATGACCACCACCCATTTGTTTGCCCAAATGTTGCTCTCTTTCTCTGGACTCCATCTCAATTTATCCTTTGCTCTTCCCTCTTCCTCCCATTCCATGTTCAGTACATATCCCAACCACTTCCATGCTACAATCAGTTCTGAAGAAGGGCCACTGGGCCCAGCAATTTCTGTTTACCTTTCGAAAGTGAAGGTTTATGGCACTGAAGTTTTTGTGCAGAATGTTTGCTATTATAACAGATTTACCAACTTCTGAAAATTCTAGACTTTCAAGGCATAAGAGGTGATCCCAATAATAAGGAAGACACTGAAAGGGCTTGTTAAGATAAACAGTGAGTGGTAATTTCTCCTGTCTGGCATAACATGTGTGTATACTCTCAGAATATGCAGGGTCACTTAGGATTGAGAGGTGGAAAATTTCTTTGTTCAGAGACTTCAGAATATTGAAAACTTTCCTATCCCAGATATTTATGAATTCTTCATCGTCCATAACAGTTGAAGGCATCGTTAGATTTTATTAATTTCTCAGAGAATCAAAGGATATGGAGGACTTGTGGGGAAGTGAAGTGTGATAAATTTTCAGCACTTCTCGATTTCATGGCAGGCCAAACTCGAAGATATGACTGGTTCATTTCAATTGCATTTCCTCATACTTTTATCTTATAGGTTTCTCATGAGAACAATTTCTTTCAGCTAGCATGTAAATCCTTGGATTGCTTTAATATTTGAATTTCACGAAATGCTCAATTTCGGTTGAATCAGGATGACAAATAAAAGAGTGACTGTGTAACGAACATGCAAAAAACGTACCTCTTACAAGGGAAAATGTGCAAGGAGAGGTAACTTCTGGTTTTAACTGAAAACTAAAACCCAATACCTATTTATACGTTTGAAATTTTAACTATTCAAGTAACATGAGATTCAGAAAGGTTAATTTTTAAAGTAGTATTTACCAAAACAGAGAAAAGTCTGTATGGGTGTACTGCAGTCATTGACTTTCCGTTCAGTTTAGACTATATAAGGCAACATTGGGTCTCATGTCTCTCCACGACACTTCTGATGTCTTCCATCTCTCATTAGGCTGCTGGTTGTGCAAACTTTAGTTTCAAGTTCGCAGATTGTGTTTTAAACACTGAAAATTGCTGTTTAGTAACTACTTTGAGGTCAAAATCGACTGCACGTTAATGATTTTATTCTGATTGGACTATTTGACGAGAAGCGAAAGCTTAATTTGATCAAAGGATGTGTGATCAATTGGTGATTGGCCCTTGAGGGTGATGGACACTCACCGATGTCACCGCCCGCCCATTAGACCCTGATAGATTCCCTTTGACGTCAATTATTTACAGAACCGTCTTTCTCATAACAGTTAATGCATAAATACTTGTTAATTTTGAATGATATCATGTAATGCAATCCTTGTCCATTTCTCTGAGATATGTGAGGATTAATGGTCGGCACAACATTGTGGGCTGAAGGGCCTGTTCTGTGCTGTACTGTTCTATGTTCTATGTTCTATGTTCTATAAGTTATATGTTTCCGGACCCTCATGAATAACACTTTGACTTATTTGCCCCAGTTTTGTTTAATTGTTACAAGTGTCTCAATCCAACACGCTGCAATGACTATTTCCTAATAGACGTCATTTCCCAGGCCTTTTTTCTTTCTATCTATGGTTGCTGTGTTTAAAAGAAATACAGTCACGATCACGACCTATCCTTGCATATTCAGTTACTGCCTAGTTCTAACTGACAGAATATATCCACAAACTTTAGTGCTCCACCATTCCATACGATTACTGCAGGTCTGGTTCTCCTCACACCCACTTTCGTGCCTTCTCCACATAACCCATGATTCCCCAACTGACCAAGAACCTATCGGTCTCAGCCTTAAGAATACACAATGGCTTTGCACCCCACTCCCCCCTCCACCCCGCCACGCCCTACAGCTCTCTGAGGCAAGGAACTGCAAAGACTCGCCACCCTTGACAGAAGAGATATCTTGTCCTAATCTTAAGCTCGCCCTTCTTTATTGTGAGACTGCGTCCTGCGGTTCTGCAGCCTCCCACCAGGAGAAATGCCCTCTCAGCATTTAAATAAAGCAAAGAATTACGAATGATTCGAATCTGAATAGAAAAGGACCACAGGACTCAAAACCTTAACTCCACAGAGGCTGCCAGACTTGCTGAGTTTCTCCAGCAATTGCTGCTTTCATTTCTTTTAGCACTTTTCCTGCTGAGACCTTTAACAATCTTACATATTTCAACGAGGCCACTTCTCATTTTTTCTGAACGCTACTGCATGAAGTCTCAACTGTTTATACTTTGCTCACATGAATGGATCAAGTACTCTCCTGTCTTCTCTGATTATTGCAATGCGCAGATGAACTTTTTTTTCCACATCTGACGGTGGCTGTGCTATAATCCAGAAAGTGTATTTTTTCCTCTTTTGGGGAGAAATGGGACGCTCTCCCTTTCCCCCTAGACTGATGGAAAACATGAGTGAGACACATCCATTCCCCCTGCGATTAGTTCTGAGTATTTAATGAGATGACTATTTCCCACTCTGGGACTAATTGAAGTAATTCTTCCGCATGTTTATGTTCTTCAACTGGGACTCCGTGGTGCAGTGTGCATGTAAATAGCCTTTTCCTGAGAAAAACCTTTGGCTGGGCACAGTTCTTACCACTATGACACTAATGGTGCAGTGTATCAAGACCTTCACTGGTTTAGGCCCGAAACGTCAGCCTTCCTGCTCCTGTGATGCTGCTCGGCCTGCTGTGTTCATCCAGCTCTACACTTTGTTATCTCGGACTCTCCAGCATCTGCAGTTCCAATTATTTCTGATACAGCTTTGTATTAGTATTAAATTCAGAGTTTGTCAGAAACGTCTTCATTTACATTGGGTGAAAATGTTTGATTGGAGTTCTTCCAAATGTTGATTCGGTGGACCCCCAAAGGTTTACAACTCTGTAGTTCCTCACATCCTCCCGTTCAAAATGCAATAAAATAATGCACATTAGATCATTCATTAGAATATTTCATTAGCACTCGATCTGATTGATCAAACTGCAATGGTTCAGTTGACAGACCACACAAAAAAATCTTGAGATTGATTACTATTAAACATTTATAAAGTTCTAGTTCTTCATTAACCTGATCACAGTGGTCGAGTTCAAGGCATTTTGTTTCTGAGTCAGGACGTGGTTATTTCACTTGCTAACCCAGAAACTCGAACATAAACTCGACGCCTTATGGAGCTCTGGGTTCACCTCTATTCTGCGCAGCACAGCCAGCAAGGATATGGTGACCATGGAGGTGCCACACCACAGTTATCGTGGAATGATACTAGAAAGTTAGGTTATGTTATGGGAACGGGTTTTCTAGTTTAGGCACTCTTTCTCTTGAGTAACTACTCATCTAATTGTGTTATCGAAGCGATTGAAGAATCTGATCTCATATACGGCAAAATAAATCCTTTACTAGGAGACTTCAGATTGGCATCTGAGAACAGTAATCTGGAAATTATGGTCACAGAAATCAGTGAAATTGCCAAAAAGCACTTCTTTATGCAAAGGCCAATGAAAATCTGAAACATTACCTTCCTTTAAAACATCGTTAATTCAGAGAACAGAGTTGGAAGGTACAAAACTGAGACACATTCCATTTGGAAAGGGCTTTGATTGTTACTGAACCGAGATAGTTCGCTGGATTTAGGGCACTGTTAACAACGATCTTTAGAAAAGGCTGGACTGGCTAATTTTCTACATATTTTCTTGATCTCACAAGGAATTAAGGGCTACAGGGAGAGTGCAGGGAAGTGGAGTTGAAATGCCCATCAGCCATGATTAAATGGAGGAGTGGATGCGATGGGCCGAATGGCATTACCTCCACTCCTAGTATTATGGTCTTATATTCTAAGACATATGATTAAACCAAATATAGACACAAAATAAAACTTTCCCGAGAATCTCACAGCTGTACACAATGAAAACGGAGGAAGTGAAATTCAGAAACTCCGTCTCCCTCAAATCTGTCTCAGGTCCAAGCATAACGAAGCAATTTTTTTTTAAGCCTTTACTAATGGAGAAAACAGAATAAAGAGGCAAATTAAATGAAATAAAGCTCTCAGCACAACAAAGCAAAAACAGGCCACTTTAGTACTAAAAACTAAGATGAAGCAAATTTTACCTTAAGGATTGTTCACCCACGAGTGAAAATAATTTCTTCACATTTTGGCTGTGCACCCGAAATAAAAATAGAAAGGAAACACAAGGAATTAAAATGAATATTTGTAAGGAGACCTTTTATTAACTAACCGCAGCTTTGGAGGTGAGACCTCCAATGAATTGACGTTGAAATGGGAGGGAGAAAGAAATAATAAATTAAAGTTTAAATATAACTTGAATTTCATTCTGAAAAGGACAAACATGTCTGAAAGTCGATTTCCGTCTTGTGAAGTGTGCATTCTGAATGTGATTTTATGATTACCTTTGTTCTGATTAAATTCATTTACAGGATGTGGATGTTGCTGGCTGAGTCAACACTTACTGCTGAAAGGGGAGTTCACGAGTCAAACACGATACTGTGATCCTAGAGTCACGTGTAAGTCTGATCCGGATAAGAGCTATGACTGTGGTCATCGGTCGACTCTTAATTCTAGACTTTTTAAAACAGAATTCGAACTTCACCATCTGTCGCGATAGGATTGGGACCTAGTTCCACAGAATATCACCCGGGGCACAGGGACTAGTGTGATGATAGTGGCATCAGTCCATGAGCTCCCCTGTGTAAAGGTGAATGTTGAATTCGGGTTCTTTCATTTCAGTGTTAATACCTTTGATGGGGCAGTTGCATTGGTTGAAGAAAATCACTGTGAGGATCAATCCAACTATTTTCACTGCAATGATGGTCAAAAGGGTCCTTGTGGTATAGGCTTGTTCTGAAGGAATGTGCATGGAGGATTAAAACAAATGAAAGGAAATTATATCCCAATATTATCATTCTGTTCTTTATAGTGGTCGTGCTCCATTCACTCTGTGATCAGTGAATATGAAATGCATTTATATGGAAATGAAAATTGGCTTAAAACTTTATTGAACTATAAGTTTTCAGTGTTAATTCACATATTGCAACATTAACTGTTGTTGGCATGCATCACAACCGAAACATTTTGTCCTGTGGGATTTTCCTGTTGTAGATAAACAATGTGCATGTGTTTCCTTAATATTAAACCATTAAACTGAAGCCCCTACTTTGGGGGATTTCCTGACAAGATGTAGCAGTTCTCTAAAAGAAGACGAAAAACAGAAATGACTCGTTTAATACTTGCACTTTAGATCTTGTGAAAATCGTGTCATGCAGAGACTGTACCGTTTTCCTACTGAAAATAACTACTCCATTAGACGAGAAGAATTGAGTTTTTTCAGGCTCGTTCATGTAAACATAGTGGTTAGTCTATTTCTTTCACCATGTCAATAAGACTCGTTTTATTTTAGTTCACAGACGTTGCTAGCAAGTCATATTTTTTCTGTGTCTCATTTGTTTCTTGATAAGTTTCAAAACAGCAGAAACCTCAGAAGAGTACAGAATATGTGAGAGTTAACATAAGATGTAGCTGAGGAGAGCTAAAACGGGACATGAAAAATAACTAGCAGATAAAATAAAGGAACCTATCAATTGTTTACAGGTACTCTCAGGGTAAAAAGATAATGAAGAAAGCAGTAAGGTTCATCAAGGACCGCAGTGGTAATTTGGGCATGGAACCAGACGATGCAGGTCGGGTTTTAAATGAATATTTTAGATCCGTGTTTACTAGTAAGAGGGATGATATAGGCCGAGACATCAGAGGGAAGGTAAATGACACAGTTAAAGATACCAGCACAGACCCACACAAGGCTTTGATGATCTGCCTGGATTAAAAGTAGATAAACCTCCACAGCCGGATAAAATGTATCGTGGATTGTTGAGTGAGGTAAGGGAGGAAATAGCAGAAATGCTTGAAAAAGAATTTTATGTCTTTGCTGGCCAATGGAGCGCTTTTGGAGGGCAGCTCATGTGGTACCATTATTCAAGAATGGAGTAAAGGATAAGCCAGGAAACTACATGCGACAAAGGCCGTCCAGACTTATCTCACTGATGGGAAAAACATGGGAACCAATTCCAAGCGGCAATATTTCTGAAGGAGGGTCTAGGCCCGAAACGTCAGCCTTCCTGCTCCTCTGATGCTGCTTGGCCTGCTGTGTTCACCCAGCTCTACACTTTGTTATCTCGGGCAATATTAGCTTGCATTTGGAGAGGTAGGGAATAATCAAGAACAATCAGCACGGTTTTGTTAAGGTGAGGTCATGTCTGACAAAGCTAACTGAATTTTTGTGTAGAAGAGGGCAATACTTTTGATGAGATCCCACATGGGAGGCCAATAGAGCATGGAACCCAACTGCATGTTTGTGCCCAGTCAGATTCCTCAGTGGTTAGTGTTAGGATACTTGCTGTTTGTGATTTATATAGATGGTTTTGAATGAGCTTGGAAAGGATCATACGAGTAATTGCTGGGAGTGGAAAACAGTGAGGAGGATAGAGTCAGATATAGAAAATATAAGTGGGTTCATCAATCAGGCTGATCAGTGGCAAATGACGTTCAAAGAAAACGTGATGCACTTGGGCAGGACAATCAAATCAAGGAATGTCTGATGAATGGTAGTCTCTGGTTAGCATCGAGGATGAGAGGGACCTTGATGTGCATGCACAACTGTCCCTTAAGATAGCATGGTAGGTGTATAAACTGAATAAGAAGGCATATAGAGTCATAGAGTTAAACAGCACAGTAACAGACCCTTCTATCCAATGAGCCCATCTCTGCTATTGTCCCAAACTAAGTTAATCCCACTTGCCCGCTCCTGGCCCATATCCATCCAAACACTTCATATTCATGTACATATCTAAATGCATTTTAAATGTTGTAACTATGCTCACATCTATCACACCTTCAGGAAGTTCATTCCACACGTGAATATCCTCAATGGGTAAAAAAAAAACTCTGTCCCATGTCGCTTCTTTAAAGTTTCTCATCTCTCATCTTAAAAATATGTCCCCAGGTCATGAGGTCATCAATCCTGGGGAAAATACACCTACTGTTAACACTATCTTTACCCTACATGATTTCATGAAACTCTACAACATCAAATCTCAACCTCCTATTCTCAGCTAAAGAAGTCCAAATATATCCAAATTTTCCTTATAACTCAAACCTTCCAAACCCGGCATCATCTTGGTAAATCTCTTCTGAACCCTATCTTGCTTAACAATGTCTGCCCCTATACAGAACGATCAGACTGGATACAGTGCTCCAGAAGAGTCTCACCAAAATCCTGAACAACCCCAACACGACTTCCCAACTCCTACACTCAAAGGACTGAAGTATGATGGCAAGCATGCTAACTGCCTTTTAACCATCCTGTGTATATGTTACACTACTGGGCAATTTCCCAACGATTGTTGCTTTAGTTTCACATTCAATCTTGGCTGCCATTCTTGTTCAATTCTTCCTCTCATTTTCCCATTTTGCAAGTAGTTCTGCTCATCAGCTTTGGATATTTCCTCTATTGAAAGTGAACGATGAAAGTGGCATGAATCTGATAGTTTTGAACTGAACGCTAGTTCTAATCAGTGTCTGATAGCTAATTGTAATGTAATGTAATGGATCTGAATACCAGATATTGAATATAAAGGCCCTCCATCTAGTAACCCTATTTGTAATATCTTCAATGATGAATTTCCACTACGAGGTGCCCTAATCTAATTTGCATCGAATGCAAAAATGTAAATCTGCTTGCTGCCCTTAGTCCTACTTGCTCCTGTACAAACTATTAACTATTATTCTTCAAACTTTTAATCAGCCAACCAACTGTTGCTTAAATTAACCCGTCCTTTGTCATTCTTTCTTGTACTTTCAGGTTAGCCTGCGTTGAACGTCATGGCATAAGAAGCAGCTTTGAGTCTTTAAAATTCTAAAATTCCATTGATGAAAAAACACCTTGTTCCAAGTTGCATGTTTTTATGATTCAGCTAGGAATTGTTTGTTAGCCTAGATTAAAAGAAAAACACTTCTCATGATAAGATTTGCTCTTGACCCATACTTTGTTCCATAAGTCGTGTACTCTATTTCACAATAATAGATTTCAGAATCACTTATTTTGGTGCCAGTAATTTTTAACAATGCATTTCTAACATACCTGTCCACCATATTGTGTGCCCTATTTGCAAAATGCAGTGCATCCAATCAGGGCACCTCTTTCAACAGCACCTTCAAGACGATCGCTACCAGAACAGAATAACAACACCAGTTGCAGGTTCAATTTTCAGCAACACAGCATCTTCACATCAAACCACGTCACTGTTCTTTCACCGTTGGATGTCCCAAAATACTGAACTTCCTTCTAGAGGTCGCTATGATTGCAATTGCATCCCATGAAGTGCAGCTTTTCCCAGAAAGTTGGTTATGGCCAGCTTCTGAAATACAATTAAGATGAGCAAAAAATTCTGGGCTGGACAGCATGGATGACAAACCACGAGAAAATAAAATAAAAGTATTTATCTACTCCAGATGAACAAATAGCATGTGTCTTATTTCCTCAAGTAATCTGCAATTAATTGTGGTATTTGCCTTTGTTTTGTGACGTATTAGCTACCTTTAACTTGTAATGATACTGTGGCTTTAAAAATGCATTTTGTCCCTTTTTTTGTCATTTTGAAGCGAGGCTTTAGGACAGCGGCACAGACCTGTCCAGTTAGATTCAGTAAAGTGAACTGTTGATGAGGCCTTGAGTTTTATTTAAAGTAAGAACAATAGAAGCAGCCTGACTGAGTGGAACAAGCTCCCACAGAATCAGGGTTTTTAGTTCTGGTTTTTTCATTTGCAGTTGCTAGGGTCTTGGGCCTGGATGAAAGCTGCAGTACATCTTTCCCCGCTACTCTCTCTATCTCAGAGTATTCTCTTCATATTTTCCTTACTGCTGCTAGACTTGCATGTGAGGTAATCTGTTATACTGAATTTGCCATTTGCCAAGGATATGTTTGTGGGATGTTACTATTTTTGAAGTTGCTGTTTATTAGTTAAATGATCTGTTATTCTGTTAAGTTTTCCAACTGAGTTAGGTTATTCCAATTCCTTCTATCTTTTGTTGTATTTTAGCTATAGTGTATGATTGAAGTGTATTTTCCTTCAAATCTGGTGGTTTGACCAATTGAATCACATCCAGAATAGCACTTAATTTTAAAATAAGAAGATGTTTGGGTGTAGAGTACCAGGACGCTTGGCCTGGTCCATTGACATAAAGAAAACATTTCACTTGTGACAAGTTTGTGTTGAAAGATGACCAGCCAAATTCTCTCCTTCTGACCAAGAGTGCATTCCTGACTTTCTGGTATTAAATTTATTCCTAAAACTCCACGATATTTATTCCAAATCGGTTTTCTCCCTACCCTAAAATGTGTAGTTAATTGGCCTGATCCACATCATTTTCTGCCATTGCAATGTGTTGCTTCTAACCAACTTTGGATTAACTGGCACATGCGATGAATTGGAGCATAACCACTTCCGTGTGTTTCTAACAGCATAAAATCTCCACGTCAATGTATAAATGATCGAAACAAAAGTGAGCATAAAGCATACAAGTGGGACCATGTTATTTCCACATTTCACATAGTTAGTAGTGTAAATATAGATTAATTGTTTGTGCTATAATCCAGTTACCTACTTTACAAGTGGTCACTGTACGATGGCAATTTTACTACCGAGATAGGTTTAATTTTCATTCAATACCTACTATATCTAACTTGAAATGATAATTTAAGTCATAAATATTTAAAAGTAGTTGGAAACAAATGAAGAAATATATCAATCCCTTGTTCACTAGTGTCCTTTAGGGAAGGAAACTGCCATCCTTACCTGGCACAGCTACATGTGACTCCAGACCCACAGTAGTGTGTTTGACTCTCCACTGCCCTCTGGGCAATTAGGGATGGGTAATAAATGCTGTCTATCCAGGATTCCCTCATCCCGTGAATGAATAAAGAAAAATAAAAACATGTAGTTATATGAAATATTGTGTTACTGTTGCATAATGCTGTGAATTAGAGATACTGGATCATGTATTCCATACATGCTTATGATGCCTAGGCCAGAGAGGCAATTTGCATCTTACCACTAGATTCTGAAATTATACAAAGAACAGTTTTTTCACTAGGTATGATCATGATAAGCAAACCCTCCACAATACTTTTGAAGAATACTTGTAACATTTGACTATGTAGTGAGCTGCACAAAAATGCTCTTGGCTCCTTCAGTGATTGACCTTCTTCTTATTGCTTGCTGCAAAGGAAAGCGAGAGCGTGCTGTAGCGGTGCCGAAATCCGAATTTAAACACAATAGCGATGGGAATCAGATAAACGCATTAGCTTGCATGGACAGCAAGGGCCGTCTGGAATTTTAAATGCTGCGTTACAAAATGAATGAAATTCCCAATGGTTATTTTGCATGGGGTCCTGCTAACAGCGAACAATGGACAATCTATTCGGACATAATCAGATAAATAAAACGCATTGAGAACGTTGTTACCAGAAGGCAGAATCGTTGCCCAAATATTTATACTCAGATCTATTTCTGTCTTGTGCATTCGAGTTGAACATGAAAGTGTGCGGAGAAAATGACCGCTCATCTTCTGTGTGAAAACAGCCGTGACCCAAGATGTGATGCAATGGAAGAAATTGCTTAATACTTTCTCGTCTGACCAAGAGTGCATTCCTGACTTTCTGGTATTAAATTTATTCCTAAAACTCCACGATATTTATTCCAAATCGGTTTTCTCCTTACCCTAAAATGTGTAGTTAATTGGCCTGATCCACATCATTTTCTGCCATTGCAATGTGTTGATCTGGCTTGACTGCCTAACATTGAACATTTATTTTTACTCTTTCCTCATGGCTGGAATGTATTGTTTTCGATTACGCACGGTGCATTCCGAGTTATCGAGTGGGTTGCGTATCCCAGTGCATGAATCGAACGAAATTAAGTATACAGGCGCAGCAACGAATTGGAAAGCAAATTTAATGTTGTTGTTTATTGTCATAGGAATCGAATTTAAAAGTAATAATTTCTGCAGGACACTGGTGAAATCTTTCTTGGATAACGGTGGACCCTATTTAAAGAACAATGTAAATGCATTGAAGCCATTCAGAAAATGCTTTCTCGTCTGGAATCAGCAGATTGTATCATGAGGAAACATAGGGCAAGCGTGGTTTATGTCCGCTGGGGTTTAGAAGTGTAAGCGATAGTTTGATTGAAATGAATATATATAGGGTGGATTTAGAGACAATGTTGCTGCTTGTGATAGAACGAAGCATGATGTATCATCGTGCGTTTTTTTAAAAGAAGGCTCACCGTTTAAGATGGAGATGAGTTTTTTTATTGTCTTGTAGGGTTTATTTGGTGTCTCGAAGTATCTTCCTTGAAAGATGGCGGAGGCGGAGAATCTGAACGTCTTTCAAGGCGGAGGCAGAAAGATTTATGATTAGCACGTGGGTGGAAGGTCATCAGGGATAGCTGAGAATTTGAAGTAATCAAATGCATGGTGGTGCAGGACTGGAGGGCCCCAGTGGCCTCCATTAGCTTCCAGTTCATATGTTCCATTTGCCTGTTTATATGCTCTTAAAACACAAATGCTGAAAACCGGAAACAAAACAGGAAACGCTGAGAACAGTGTACAGGTTGGATTTGTATCAACGGAAAAGACAAGGTCAAAAAAAAAATCACACGACATCAGGTTATAGTCCAACAGGTTTATTTGAAGACACAAGCTTTCGGAATCTCACTCCTTAGGTGTCGGTGAGACAGGTGGCATCGGACACAGAATTTATAATTAAAGAACAAAGTGTCCTAGAACTGATGGGATGTTGAAAAAAAAAACAGAAAAATGGCTCTTCAATTTTTAATCAGTCAGAGAGGATAAATATGCAAATTTCCGTATTTCTTTCAAGTCACTGCCCAAGATCACTAAAGGTTTTAGCAATTCCCTCAGTGCAGCAGAGGTGATATCCCAGGTCAGACAATGCGTTTTAGCTGTGAGGCGTTGTTTAGAATCGGGTTGTGTATCCCTTTGAAATCAGACTTGATTTATTTCCATTTATAAAATGCGATTTATATAAATCCGATTTATAAAATGCCACATTGACGGTCTACAAATTGTGCTCTTTTTGAACAAAATAGAAAACATCTGCTATTACAAATCTGCAAATTCACCCCACAGATTCATATATTTGTGTGCGTACCTTTATGCGCGTGCGAGGGAGAAAGTGTGTGTGTGTGTCTGTGTGTGTCTGCGTGTGTGTGTGCTTGACTGAGAGTGTGTACCAATTGAGTGTGAGGGAGAAAGTGTGTGTGTGTCTGCGTGTGTGTGTGCTTGACTGAGAGTGTGTACCAATTGAGTGTGAGGGAGAGTGTGTGTGTGTGAGACAGAGTGCCCATGTGAGTTTGTGTGTTTGAGTGTATTTGTGTGCGTATGCCAGCGTGTGAGAGAGTGTTTGTGTGAGACTGTGAGTGATATTGTATCGTGCGGCGGGGTCGCCTGTAGTGAGACATGAACGCAAGATCCCGGTTGAGGCCATCCTCATGAGAACCGAACATGGCTATCAGCCTCTGCTCGGCGACTCTGCATTGTTGGTTATTCCGAAGTGGGCCTGGGAGGACTTTTATGCGAAGTTCTAAGGGCGAATGGCTTTAACGGCTGAAGTGTTCCCCCACTGGGAGGGAGAATCAGTTTGTTTAACAGTTCAGGTAGACGCCCTGAAGCAGCTGATGCTGATAAAGAAATCATCCGGCACGTTTGTGCGCTTCTGGCATTTCCTCTCTTGATGAGGTTCTACCCTAACGGCAGACAGACCAACAGAAGTGGTTGTTCAGAGGCATAGAGCCGGGATGAAGTTTCCACAGGAGATCTTCTCATTGACTCCCCCATAAATTCGCAAACCATCCAGTACAATAGTGGTTGTATTTGGAAATGTGGAGAATGAAATCTGCTGACAACTTCGTTGCTCGCTCCCTTGGCTGACTAATCGATACTCATCAATGCTGAATACCACTTGTAGGAAGTTCTAAAGATGTCAGGAGCACAAAATGCACTCTGTGGTCGCGGCTTTCGAAGTGAATGACTAGGATTGGCTCGACAGCAACACTATTGACCAAGTGTGAAGCTGGATGAACACAGCAGGCCAAGTAGCATCTGGAGCACAAAAGCTGATGTTTCGGGCCTAGACATCAGAGAGGGGGATGGGGAGGGGGTTCTGGAATAAATAGGTAGAGAGGGGGAGGCGGACTGAAGATGGAGAGAAAAGAAGATAGGTGGAGACGAGAGTGTAGGTGGGGAGGTGGGGGGCGGGATAGGTCAGTCCAGGGAAGACGGACAGGTCAAGGAGGCGGGATGAGGTAGGAGGTAGGAAACGGAGGTGCGGGTTGAGGTGAGAGGAAGGTATGGGTGAGAGGAAGAACACGTTAGGGAGGCAGAGACAGGCTGGGCTGGTTTTGGGACGCAGTTGGGGGGAGGGGACGAGCCTGGCTGTTTTTGTGATGCAGTGGGCGGAGGCGGAGGTTTTCTGCAAAGCGGTCCCCAAGCCTCCACATGGTTTCCCCATTGTAGAGGAAGCCACACCGGGTACAATGAATATAGTATACCACATTGGCAGATGTGCAGGTGACCCTCCCAGTCGCGAACCATTTTAACTCCCCCTCCCATTCCTCAGACGACATGTCCATCATGGGCCTCCTGCAGTGCCACAATGATGCCACCCGAAAGTTGCAGGAACAGCAACTCATATTCCACTTGGGAACCCTGCAGCCCAATGGTATCAATGTGGACTTTACAAGCTTCAAAATCTCCCCTTCCCCCACTGCGTCCCAAAACCAGCCCAGTTCTTCCCCTCCCCCCACTGCATCACAAAACCAGGCAGGCTCGTCCCCTCCCCCCACTGCATCCCAAAACCAGCCCAGCCTGTCTCCGCTTCCCTAACCTGTTTTCCCTCTCACCCATCCCTTCCTCCCACCTCAAGCCGCACCTCCATTCCTACTTACTAACCTCATCCCGCCTCCTTGAGCTGTCCGTCTTCCCTGAACTGACCTGTCCCCTCCCTACCTCCCCACCTATACTCTCCTCTCCACGAATCTTCTTTTCTCTCCATCTTTGGTCCGCCTCCCCCCCTCTCCCTATTTATTCCATAACCCCCTCCCCATCCCCCTCTCTGATGAAGGGTCTCGGCCCGAAACATCAGCTTTTGTGCTCCTGAGATGCTGCTTGGCCTGCTGTGTTCATCCAGCTTCACACTTTGTTATCTCGGATTCTCCAGCATCTGCAGTTCCCATTATCACTAACACTATTGACCAAGCTGATGGAGTCTGAAAGGGCACGTTTGTTCACTGAGTCTGTAGCAGGTGGTGAGGGAACAGAGGAAATGGAGTGAAGACATTCCTGACCTCATTTTCTCTAGCCTGCCTGTTCAAGGTGCATCTGCACATGTCAATAGATGTCGAAGTGATGGCCTCATGGTCCTTATTCGAACTAAAGTCTCAACTTCACACTGAGCGCACACATCATTTTGTTTGGTACTATTGCCGTCCTAAATGTAATAGACATCGATCAGATCAAACAACTCAGGACTCAGCTTCTCTGAGGCCCTACAGACCATCACCCGCAGCAAAATTGTTTTCAAATGCATTGTGCCCCTCACGGCCTGGAATATCAACTTCTTTAGCATTACCAAAACATCAGGGATCAGTCCTGATTCAATGAGGAATGCAAGAGTAGATGCCTCGATCAGAAGCAGGTACAGCTAAAATGAGGTGTCAATCCGCTGAAGCTACTAAACATGCTTACTTTCATGACAGCACTATAAAGAATGGATAGGCAGAGCTGAGTGACTGAACAACAAAGGGATCAGACAAATGATCTGCTGTTCTGCTACATCCAATCATGAGCATTGGAACACAAATAACCCACAAGGGAAGGAGGCTTCAAAAATGTTTCCATCCTCAACCGTGGGCAAGCCCAACACATTGATGTAAAAGATAATGGCTTTGAAATATATCCCCCTCCCTTCACTTCACTCGGTCAAAAACCGGAATTCCCTCCCTGGTGGCATTGTGAGTCAATGGACTGGTGGGCTGCAGCAGTTCAAGAAGGCAGCTCATCACCACCTTCTCAAGGGTAACTGGAATGGGCGCAAAATGCTGGCCAGTTATACTGTTAGCATTAGAGTTATGAAGTTAGACGGAGGACCACACAAACTTTGAATTAAATTTCTCCATTTGCTTATGTTCATACATAATTCAGTGATATCAAGGTAATTGAAATTAATATAAATCTTTCAACAAATTGCATGCCAACTTGTCTTTCTCTTTGGATGTTGGCTCCATTTTTAAAAAAAAAATACCAAGTGAACAAAAATGGTTAACAACGTGGATACAACTAAATTGAAGAATATGTCATGAGTAGTTTAGTAATTCGGTGTCTTAGAATCATCATAACATATTAAGGAACGATAACAGTTTTGAACATTCCATGTAATGATTCCGATGAATTTTTCGGAGTGATTTATAACGTTAGCATTAATGTTATGAAGCTTAGATGGATAGACTGAAGAACCATGAGATATTAATACATATTCATACTTTCGAAATATTCACAGAGTAGGTGCATCTCTTTTCTGTTTCCTCTGCAAATTGTTCTCAGTCAGCGTTTTCAGTCAAGAATCAATACCCTACAGTTGAGGAATTGCTGACAAGCACGATAACAGTACTATTAACTAAACTAAGTTACAATCCTGAAGACGTGAAATGTATTAACTTAGTTAGAATCTTGTAGCACTCTATCGACCACAGAATCCGAAGTTGGGCGGTCACTGTCTGAGTCCTCGGAAACTATAGTTAGTGTTAGGGTAGATAGTGTAACTGTACGTTGCTCCCTAAATTTTAAAAAGATGTAATTTATTGCATGGGTTTTTTTAGATCATAAAGTAGCTTGAAGAAAAAAAAATCCAGGTAAATATTAGGGCTTACTTCCGGATTGTAGAACATAAGGGAATTGCTTGCTTTTCAAATGAGCGTAATAAAAACAAAAGGTGCAATTCATTCGTAGGATCTCGACAGCGTGGAAGCAGGTCATTTGGCCCATCAAGTGCACACCGATTTCCGGAAGAACATCCCACTCTATTCCTGTAACCCTGCATTTACCATGCTAATCCACCTAGCCTGCACGTCCCTGGGCACCATGGGCAATTTAGCATGGCCAATCCTGCTAACATGCACATTTCTGGACTGCGGGAAGAAATCCACGCAGACACATGTTTTGTGAGGCGGCAATACTAACCACTGAGCCACCACACAACCCAACTTACTGCATGTGATGAAAAGACAGTGATTTGCAACAAGATTGAAATGATTCAGAAGATAATGAACAATGCGAGCTATCTCAATGGTAAAGACACGTTTCGTAAGGAACCATTTTATCAATTGAAGATGTTGATCAGGTTATTGAGACTTTTTGGCAGAGTTGAATATTGGCACAGGGTGATACTAATGGGGAGGTGATAGCCTGGAAGTATTATCACTGGACTGTTAATCCAGAAACCCAATTAACATTCTGGGGACTTGGCTTCAATGGTGGCATTTGAATTCAATAAATATCTGGAATTAATCTCGTCAATGAATCTCTTGCCGATTGTTGGGGTAAAAACCTTACCTGGTTCACTAACACCATCCCTACATTTGAGTCCTGACCCACAGCAATGTGGTTGACTCTTAACTGCCCCCTGGGAAAAAAATGCTGCCTAGCCAGCAATGCCCCTTATGTGTGAATGATTAAAAGTGAGGGAATTATGTTAATTATGCATGATGCTGGGTCAAATTCCAGGAATTTACTCTGTAACCGCCTCTTACCACTCAAACATCAGTGGCAAGGAGCTGACTGAATAAAATCTGAAGGAGGAACTTAATTTCCATTTGGAGAGGCAAAGTTTGATTTGGGATTGTCATCATGGATTTTAGAGGGAGGACATGCCTAAAAAATCGATAGGAATTTTCGAGGAGGTGACCAGGTGTATACATGAGGATAGTATGGTTGGTGGCAATTGTATGGATTTCAGCAAGGCCTTTGGCAAGGTTCCACAGGAAAGACTGATAAAAAAAACGTAGCCCCATGGGATCCAGGGTAACTTGACAAGGCGGATCCAAAATTGGCTTGCTGTATGGGGATATAAGGCCATACTGGAAATCTGCTTGTATGATTGGAGGCCTGCGTTCAGTAGTGTACCAAAGAGGTGATTGCTTAGCTCTTTGTTGCTTGTGATATACACAAATGATATGGAAGACAATGTGTGAGGGTGGGGACGGATGATATATAAGTTTACAGACAACACAAAGGTTAACCAGGTGGTCAACAGTGAGGAAGAATGTCCTAGTTTACAGGAGGATATAGAAAGATTGGTCATATGGGTAGATTGCTGTCAGATGGAATTTAACCGTCATAAATGTGAGCTGGTGCCGTTCAGGGAAATAAAAAGACAAACAGTATGTAAGGAATGGCAGGACACTAGGAAGTTCAGGTGAATTGAGGGATCTTAGAGCGTTTGTCTACAGATCCCTGAAGGTGATAGGTTTGTAATAGTTCTGAAAACATAAGGGACTTTAGTCTTTATCAGTCGTGGCATAGATTATAAAAGCTGAGAAGATATGTTGAACCTGTTACAGTTCTGTGTCACTAAAGGAAGGATGTCAATGTGTTGGAGGGTATGCAGAGGAGAGTCACGAAGATGTTGCCTGAAGTGGAGTGGTTTGGCTATGAATGGAGGCTGGATAAGCTTAGGTTGTTTTCAGCACATCAACAAAGGCTAAGAGAGGACATAATTGATGAATAAAAAATGATCAGACACATGAACAGTATAGGTAGAAAGTAACTGTTCTCTTTATTTGAAGGGTTAGCTATAAAGGGTTGTAATTTTAAGGTAAAAAGAATTTAGTGTGAGTTGAGGAAAACAAACTTCACCCTGGGGATGTTAGAAATCTGGGGTGCACTACCTGGCGGGGTAGTTGAGGCAGGAAACCTGTTGAGCAGATGGTGGTGAGCTACAGTCTGGAACTGCTGCAGTAATCAGGGTAGAGTCAGAACCATTCGGTAGAGAGGAGGTCTTTGGAAACCAACAGGACTCCACTGTCAAAAACTACTCCAAATCCACACAAGTCCAAACATATGGATTCTATTCATAGATGTTGTAGTTTTATTCTTGTAGATTAATCATAAAGCGTTTGCCAAGTTGGGGTGGAGAGTTGATGTGATTGGAATATTGAGTTACAAAGTTGCTGTGAGACGCAGGGTATGTGTACAATTAAATCAGAAAGTGTTTAGATAAGCACTTGAAATGTCATGACATTCATGAGCCAAGTGCTGGAGAGTGGAACTTGTGTGGATTTAGAGCTGTTTTTGACAACGGAGTCTTGTTGGGTTCCAAACACCTCCTCTCGGGCGTATGGTTCTGACTCTACCCCGATAACTGCAGAAGGTCCAGACTGTAGCTCACCACCAACTGCCCAAGGGCAACTACGGGTGGGCAATAAATGCTAGTCTGGACCATCCAATGAATGATTCGCGAGAAATATAATGTGGAGGAATATTAAAATGAGGTATGAAGTTCAGAACTGTCTTGCATTTCAATCACCAGTTGAGTTTGTAGTTAATATTTGCTTACTGGTGGGTTTTACATCTGCTCCCTGCTATTAAATCGATGAACACTCAAGCCAATATATGAGGAATCATTTTGGTTTTGCCGGTTATACACATCAGCAATTAGCCAACAGGTATCACAGTGCGGAAGAGAGGCAAAAAAGCTCAATTATTCTGGGGTGCTATATACCCGATCCGCAATTCTGCTCAATGATCGTCTGTGAAATTTCTAAATACGATGTGTAGGGAGGAGAAAAAAAAACATCAGAAATGTAAATGACTTGAAATCGCAGCTCAATATTTCCAATCTCGCCTACGCCATATACTCCCCCCCACTCCCAATTTGTGACTAATCTTGTCTATTAAATACGCGTATCATCACGCAATATAAAGTCCGAATGCGATATAGATATGTTAGAGGTAATTGGACTTTTTCAGGATGAGAAGGGGAAGCAAAGTAAACCTTTGGGCGATATTTGCATTCAGTTTTTCTTCTGAAGATGGGTCCCGACCCGAAACGTCAAGCTTTCCTGCTCCTCCGATGCTGCTTGGCCTGCTGTGTTCATCCAGCTTCACACCGTGCTATCTCAGTAAAACATAAGTAGTGTTCTAAAACAATGGATTCTATTCGCACATGTCGTAGTTTTGTTCTTGTAGTAACAGATAAATCGTAAAACGTTTGGCAAGTTGGGCTGGAGAGTTGATGCGATTGGAATGTTGAGTTACGAAATTGCCGTGAGACGCAGGATACGGGTACCATTAAGTCAGTAGGGACGGAAACATGTAGCTGTATTGTGGCGAGTAGTCAGAGATATTTTTCGTTGTTGATAGAGTTAACTATTCGAAATGGTACC
The DNA here is from genome assembly GCF_030684315.1 of Stegostoma tigrinum. Classification (NCBI taxonomy): domain Eukaryota; kingdom Metazoa; phylum Chordata; class Chondrichthyes; order Orectolobiformes; family Stegostomatidae; genus Stegostoma; species Stegostoma tigrinum. The sequence continues at coordinate 11,908,369 of NC_081387.1, read as the reverse complement.
CAAAACTGTGAGAAAAAGAACTTTTTTTTTCAGAGTGGTGCCTGGAAAAAAGGTTTCAGTCTCAGTTTACAGAGTAGGACCTATGGGACTGAAATTGAGGGGAACAATAATCTTCAAATAGTGGGTAGGGAAAGAGCGTGAGTGAGGCGCTGGCATAGGGAATCAACCAGAATCGCATTTACCGATGCACCGCGATGATGAGTCGCCTGCTCCTACTTCCACTTGCTACGTTTCTGTGTTTCCCCCAACTTCTCTTTCCTTTCTGAAATACTGAGCGCATTTCAGGTTTTAAACTTTGCCATCGATTAAAAAAAGAACCTTCCTGAAGATTAGGAAAACGGTCTCTTTACGTTCCCAATGTGTAATTGTTGTTGAGTCCAACGTCGGAGAGCTGGGCATTCCCTTTTGTTAACTTAACATCCAGTCCGAGCACCGATACATGAGAATGTTCCGCGACATGACAAGCAACGTGGAAGGTGTGGAACGATTGAAATTATACAATGAAGCAATGTGCACCTTTCGCTTCGTCCCGGCATGAGATGACAATAGTTATCACTGAGAGGGCGGTCAGTAGAAATCCCACTGTTGTTACAACCAGGGCTGTCCGTCTACCCTTGGCAATGATCGATGTGTGATTTCTGCTCCTCGCTGCCGGAAGGAAACAGATGTCATTGATCTTCTTTTTGCCCTAGCCTACTCTCATAGAGCCAGACTGCACGGTAATAGACCCTTTGGTACAACTCGTCCGTGTCAAGCAACTTTCCCAAATTAAACGAGACCGTCTAATTTGCATTTGGCCCTTATCCCTCTAAACCTTTCCTATTCATGTACCTGTCCAAATGTCTTTTAAATATTGTTACTGTAACCTGCTACTCCCTCTGTCAGCAATTCCACGTCCCAACTGTGTGAAAACGTTGTCCCTCAGGTCCCTTTTAAGTCTTTCTCCTCTCACCTGAAAGTTTCACCCTTTAGTTTTGAATTCTCCTAAACTGACTGCGTTGCTAGTTAGTACGGGCGGATTACTGGGCAGTATTCCAGCGAACAGAATGCATTAAAACAAATCACTCGCAGGATATGTACGTGTCTCGCTAGACCAGTATTTATTGCCCATCCCTAATTGCCCAGAGGACAGTTAAGAGTGCACCACGTGCTGTGGGGCCTGGAGTCACTTGTCGGCCAGATCTGGTCAGGATGGCAGATTTCCTTCCTTAAAGGAAATTAGCTGACTAGATGGGTTTTTCCAACAATCAACAATGGATTCATGATTGATAACAAAACCTTAGATCCTTAATTCTATATTGAACTCAAATTCCACCAACTGCCATTGCAGGATTTAAAACCGGGTCCTCAGAACTTTAGCTGATTCTCTGAATTAACAGTCTATTGATACTACCATGAGACCATCGCCCCTCCTCTCCCATTTCCCGCCGTGCAAGTTAATTTAAATTAATATTCTCAGATTCCATTTTGCTTCAAGAAACGTGTTTCCTTAATCCAACCTTTGACTCTCAACCGTAGCCTTTAAACGATTAGTTTTCTATAAACCAAAAGGGAGTCGCTCAAAACCACTCTGATACGGAAGAGAAATATTTCGGACGGGGTGGGGTCCATACCGATGTCACGCTCTCGTTGTTCAGTGAATTTACACAGAACTGGTCAGGGACAAACGGACCACGGTGACTCTCCATTTCTTCCATTGACCTTAACAGAGCTGGTCTTGGCGCCGTTTGGCGATGTTGTCAATTTTCAAAGGATTGGTCAAGCGAACATTTGACAGGCACACATTCGGCGCAGTGAAATCTGTTTAAAACAGACACCGGCGACCATTTATTCCTGCACAGCGCACGCACTCCTCAAGGAAGGGCTTGGCTGGAATGGTCAGAAAGCTTGGGTATTGGATCACTTCAGCATGCAATCAAATGCTAAATTCATGAAGCTGACAGGATTGATACCGTGGAAGAATCGAATCAGGTCGTTTAAAATCTGCATATCTTCTGACCTCAGATTAAACCTGAAGGCGAGACACTTTTATATTTCCCCGCATGCTGTTGGCATGTTAGTTATGTGGTGTACTTCCGGGGTTTTCAGTTATTTTAAACTGCAATTGGAAGGAGCGTTTATACAGTATTAATGATGTGACCCCACCACCACACCTGCTACCTAACGTACTAACTTTTATTATCGAACTTATCGCATTAAAAGATGGCATTGCATTAGTCAACTGAATTAATTTCTGAAGAAGGGTCAGTGGACTCGAAATGTTAACTCTGATTCTTTCTCGCAGATACTGCCAGACTACTGACTTTCTTTAACCATCTCTGTTTTCGTTGCTTTCTGTCCTGCACGCGAACTCATGTGATTCTTGCGCTAGGTTTATTTCCAACTCTGTATCCTACATTTGTTTGCCATTTAGGTCAGGCGAAGGCTGTTGTATTCACTTTTCCCCCTCATTGAACTCCATCTGCCAGATTTCTGAGTAATCTGTCAGCATAGTCGTCTGCTTTTGGTCGGCTCAATCATGTCATTGACATACTTTGCAAAAAGATAGGCCCCAGAACAGACATTTGTAGGATGCCAGTCATCACAGCTTAGCAAACAAAACGAAATTATGCACACGTATTCTCCACTTTCTCCCAGCCACACATCTAATGTCTATCCGTGCCCCTGACAGATTTTCCGAAAGAACATGATACCTTGCAAAATGTCTTTTGGAAGTCCAAGTGCAGTACATCCATAGCACTCTGGTAAACTGTTGATCATGATTACCTTTCTAAAACGCCACTCTTACTTCCTAACGACTTTCAGATTTCCTCCATTATCAACTAAATCTCAGCTTGCTGATCGATTTCTAGCGACATGTGACTAGTGTACCTGCTTATAACTTGGGAATTTCTGCTTCCCTCCCTCTTGATTCGATTTGTCACATTCGTGCCCGTTCAAAACTTCCCAGAATCCGGCGAACTTTGGAAAGTTAGCACCAATGTATCTATGGGATAAGTGGCCATTTCTTCCAAGAAGGCATGAGAGCTCGAGCAGGATCTGGCGCCGTGACAGCTCGCTTCCCTGGTGATTGTAACTTCAAAAACATCTCTCTTTCCCACTTCCTAATCTACAGCTGTTGGTGCAATGTTCCTTGTAGCCTCTATGTCGAAGATAGAATCAAAATAATTATTCGAGTTGTGTGACTGTAGACTACATTCAAGAAATATGGTGGGATAAATAAGTACAATCTCAGAGTTTGTAATATCTGGTTTTCTAATGCCTTAATTTGCGAAGTTGTGTCTGTAGGACCTTTGCTAGTGTAAGATTGACTTCTGAGAGGGTGTGTGAACTAAAGGCACCTCAATGAGACTACTTCATCGTTCAAAGTAGCAGCGTGATGCAGGCTCACCTGTAACAAAAAGTGTCGTTCCTGGTCCATAATGTTCACCGCTTGAGACAAATTCCACTTTGCAATAATAGGTCGCCTCATCGCTCAATGTCACATTAACCAGTTGAATCCAGGCGCCCGTCCTTCCGTCGATTTTTTCCCTGATTGGCCCAGTGACCCGGCCTCTGTACTGTGCTGTGCTGTTACCAAGTTCGGTTCCATTTGTATCTTCCCTGAACCATCTGAAGACACTCGGCCCACTAGATCCTTCGTAAGCACAGTGCATAACGGCCGTCGCCCCCTCGGTTACCTTAACAAATGCCGGGCTTTGAAGAACTTTGATGTTCTCAGCAGTCACTGCTGTAAAAGAACAAGCAACGTTTCACTCTGAAGTAAGACACGTGCGACGTTGTGGGGTCTGCATGAAATATTCTCGCTAAAATCAATTATTGGAATTCAAACGACGGAACAGTCACGTGTATTTGTCTAAAGTTTGTGCAGACATTCACACACCAAAATGAAGTGATTAGCTTTCCCACTATGGGAAATTTGATTCAACGACTTTATCGTTTTGTGATAGATTTATAAATAAGATGAAATTACATTGACGAAGATGATGGAGGATAATCGCGCCATTGAGCTAATTCACTTTCGGAGATATATAATCTTTGAGGTTATCCAGTTTTATCGAACATTGGATCATGAATTTCAAAACTATATGGTATACTGTGCGATCCTTCCATTGCAAAACGAAAACAACAGTTCATGTTTTCACCACGTGATGATTTAGTTGATGTTACAGTCGTATATTTTGAAGGCGCACCAATTACAAGGATATTAAAATCTTTCAATTCATATAAAATAGTAATCACTGCCCTTGAAATCCCGTAATTTCAATGTCAACTGCACGTAATTGACAGAAATTAAATTGACAGTGATAAATTGCTAATATGACATGTTCCATGCCTCAGCAAATACAAGCCTCATACATTTCAACGTTTGCCTGGCTTTCCATATAATTCCAGTAAGTGCATTAATTAGACTTCTTACCAAAGCCAAAACTAAGAATATAGAACGCAGCGCCGGAACCCATTCTTGCCGCTCTGCGAATGGAATGGTATTGAATACAGATTGATCACGGTACTGGTGAGAGAGCATTACAACTCTTAAAGACACCGACAGCATGTGACACAATGGAAAATATTGCTCAAAGCTTCTTTGTGCTCCGCTTGGTGCAACGAGGGTTCAGCTTGTCTTGTTTCCACTGGTTTGAGGTTTTCATACATTCGTCTCTGACAGTTTCGTGAAGTATAGATTGAAAGGAAATCAGTGATGACAATCATGCAATAATGTGCACAAGTGGGACCTCAGAGCTTCGAGTGTTTGCAACGCATTTGCTTCATATTAACAACAAATCCGAAATAATGACTTATCAAAGAGTATTCAGGTCGTGAGACTAGAAATTAATCTTCCACCCAGGTATGAGTACGGAAATTGCGTCCAGACGAATCTTCCAAAGATCAGGAGAACATGCTGCTACTGTCAATTCTGAATAAAGAATAGAAAATCGAGGAGACCTGCCTCTGGTATTGTCCATGGGTGCCAGGGAATCTTCTGACACGGAACATGGAACGCTCGTCTCTTTTGTTCCAGCGTCACAAACCCATTGTCACTGGGCTTCAAACATTATGTTACATCCACCATCCAACTGGGACAAACCAGTAAACTGCATGCTAGTGGTCTCGGCCTCACCTCAGTGATGGGGAAGCTATTGGAAGAAACTGTGAGAGGCAAATTTAATCTGCTTTTGGGGAGTCGTGGATTAATCAAGAACAGTCAACATGATTTTGTGAAGGGAAAGTCGTGCATGGCGAACTAGATTGAATTTTTCCAAGAGTTGGAGAGGTGTGCAGATGAGGAAAATACATTTCACATAATCTACTTGGGCTTCCACAAGGCTTTTGATAAGATCCCGCATGAGTGACTGATAGCGAGGAGCACATGGAATCCAAGAAAATTTGGCAAATTGGATCTGGAATTGGCTGAGAGGCAGGAAGCAGATGGTGATGGTTGACTGTTTTCTTGTGATTGGAAATCCGTCTCAAGTGTGGTTCTGCAATGATAGGTTTTGTGGCCCTTACTGTTTGTGGTACATATAAACATTTAGACTTGAATGTTGGAGGGTTGGCCAGTAAGTTTATGGATCATACAAAAATTTATGGGGCTATTAAATATTGAAGAGGACAGCCTTAGATTACAGGATTATGCTCAGGTGGACTAATCAGTGGAAAATTAAATTCAATCGAGATATGTGTGAGCTGATGCACTCGGGTAGGACAAACAGGACGTGGGATCACATAAACAATGGTAGACTGTTGGTAAGTAAAGTATCAAGAAGTACATTGGTGTGCATGCACATTGATCCCTTAATGTAGTGAGTCAGGTAGCTAAAGTGACTTACAAGGCGATGGAATGCTTTCATTTATAAGCCAAAGTACCGAGTTTAAGAGCAAGGAAGTTGTGTTGAAAGGCACAGCTTGAGTGTTATTTGCAGGTCTGGAATCCATATTATAGGAGGAAAGTGGTTATACTGGAGTGAGTAGAAAATAGATGTACTTGGATGTTGCCTGGCCTGGTGAATTTTACTTCTGAAGAGAGGTTAGACAAACCATGGTTGTTTTCCTGACATTGTAGGACACTGGATGATATGGCAGAAGGTGCATGGCTGACATGTGTTTTTACTTATATACACACATGTGTGTGTGTGTGTGTGTGTGTGTGTGTGTGTGTGTGTGTGTGCATGCACACATATATGTGTATAATGTAAAGGGCAGGAGATTCAGAGATAATGTGAGGAAATTTATGTTCACCCAGAAGGTGGTGAGAAAGTGGAATTCACTGGCAGATGGTGCAAGCAGAAACCCTCCTTACATTTGGAAGTATTTAGATCTACATTTGCAATGCAAAGGTGTGCAAAGCTGTGGACCAAATTCTGGAAAATAGGATTAGAAAAGTTAGATGGATGTTTTTGTTCAGTTCAGACTCAATGAGCTGGAGGGTCTTTTGTGCTGTAGATTTCTATGAGTCTATGTCTTAAAGCATGTTTTCCCAAATGAGGTTAAGTAGGATTAGGGTCAAAATTGATTAAGGGGAGAAAAACAAACAGGAAAAGCAATGTGGGAAACAAGATGCTTCCCTTCTTTTTCCACTTTTGCAAGCACATCAATGCATTGTTCTCGCTTTAAGGAATCAGTACAAATATTTCAGATTTGAGCATCTGCAGGAAGTGGTCCTTCTTAATGTTTTTTGTGCAAGAATGTTTTAAGTTTTCTTTAACTTCTTCTGTTTCATATATCTTAAGATTTACTGCAGCCATGTGGAAAGACATCTGAAGAAATAATGTTGAAAAAGTATGTTCTTGTCATTTTAGACGTTAACAACTTTATATATATATTATATATATACAGCAACTTTATTGTAAATTAAGTGTTCAAAAGCTTGACAAAAGAAAGTATGATGATTAGCCACAGGAGGTGACATTTAGTCACATGATGTTTGTTCAGTTTTGCGGAGTGATTTTAGTGTGAAAAATCTTGTAAGGCTGCAGAGATGTGCAGGTCAGCATCAGACAAGGGTTTATGTTTGTGGAGATATTTATAGCTTACTTTCAACCAGACAGGATATGCTTGAGAGTTGTCAATTGTGCATCCCACCTGCAAAAATCATACTCAACTGCAAACTGCTATGTTTCCATAACACAGGTGCAGCTATTGACCTTCACAATATATGAGACCTAACATAATGTGCAAAAAGAATCTTCAGAATTAAAAAAAAAACAAGCTGTATGTTCCTGGTCACGGCACATGTTTGAGACAGGTGTAGTTCACTAAACTTTCAGTCCTTTCAATAATTAACTGAAGGTATTTACAAATAAATTGGATGTTTTAATATATGTGAAGAGTAGAGAAAGATTTTAAGATAATCTCTCCCTTGTGAGTATAATGTGAATGCAATTCATTCCATCTCCAGATAGATAACAGAAAACAAATCAGATCCCAACCAGTATCACCAAGTTCTGAGATCAGTTAGCAAAACATTTAACCATCACTGATTCTAGGCATTTGTCTTTAAGTATCCAGACTGAAATTCATTCAGCATTATGGCTTGTTTAAATTATCTGCTGAAAATCCCTGACAATTGGCATTGCAAAATCTACACAAATTGAAAGATTTGTGGGGAATAGGTAAACCATGATAACCAAACATTGAAGTTATTGGTTCAAATATCTACCCAGTTCACAGCCTCCTGAAAAAAACGTCCTTGCAATGGTCATTCATAATTTTATGTAACATGACATAAGACCATAAAACATAAGAGAAGAAATCGGTCACTTGCTCCATCAAGCCAATGAGATTACGGGTTATCTGATAATCCTCAACTTCAATTCCATTCCTTTATCACATAACTCCGTAATTACGCCTTCGGGAATATACACTGTCACAAGGGGCAACAATTCTATGATTCTACCCTGTCAAGACCTCAATAAAACTTGTATGTTTTAATAAGGTTGCCAAGCATTGTTTTAGCATGCAATGAGTACAGACCCAACAGATGCAATCTCCATCTGATAAGACAGTTCTTCCATAGTAGTGACCAATCTAGTGAATCTTTGCTGTACTGCCTCCAACACTTGGACATCCTTTCCTAGATAAGTGGACCAAAGGTATACACAGTATTCAAGAAGTGATCTGAATAATGACCTATGTAGTTCTTTCAAAACCTCCCTATAATTAAATACCATTCCCTTTGAAAAAAAAGCTGCCATTCTGTTTGTCTTCTCTACTGTAAGTTTTTTTCAAAAGAACATCAAACATTTCCTCGACGACAGATGATAAAGTAATCAGACTATAGTTTCGTACTTTCCCCTTCACCAATGTCCCCACCCACACCCTCTACATCATAAAGAAAGTATATTCACTACCATCCAAACTAATAGGACAGCTCTGGAATCAAGTGAGTTTTGGAAAATTAAAAACAATGCACCATGGTCTCAGTCTAAATTTTTTTAAGAACACTAGAATGAAGTTCTTCAGGACCCGAGCTTATATCAAAATACAACTCCAAGAATTTCCACACTATGCTGGTGTTTGCTATTTTCCCGAGTTCCTCCCGCCATGTTCAATTAATTTGCCATTTCCTTATTTTCGAATATCAATGCTGTGCCCTCATTTGCTCTCGATACTGTGCTCATTTTCTTAACTTGTTGCTTCTTTAGATATATATAGAGACAGTTGACATCTAAATGCACATTCAACAACTGAACACCATAAGAACTGTGAAGCTGGAAATCATGCATGAGAACAGAAGCTGTTGGGAAAACTCAGCTGGTCAGGCAGCATCCATTGAGTGAAATCAATTAATGTTTCAGATCCAGTGACCCTTCTTCAGGCTCTCCTAATTTTATATTGTTGGTTAGCTTTGTCTTGTATCCTACTGTTTCCCTCTCAATTGATTTTGGTCATAGAACAAAGAACAAAGAAAATTACAGCACAGGAACAGCGCTCTTGGCCCCCCAAGCCTGTGCTGATCCAGATCCTCTATTGAAACCTGTTGCTTATTTTGCAAGGATTTGTATCCCTCTGCTCCCTGCTCATTCATGTACCTGTCTAGATACATCTTAAATGAAGCTATCATGCCCGCTTTTATCACCTCTGCTGGCAACACATTCCAGGCACCCACCACCCTCTGCGTAAAGAACTTTCCACGCATATCTCCCTTAAACTTTTCCCCTCTCACTTTGAAATCATGACTCCCTAGTAATTGAGTCCCCCACTCTGGGAAAAAGCTTCTTGCTATCCATCCCGTCTATACCTGCCGTGATTTTATAGACGTCAATCAGGTTCCCCCTCAACCTTCGTCTTTGTAATGTAAATACCCTAATCTACTCAACGTCTCTTCATAGCTAGTGACCTCCGTACCAGGCAACTTTCTGGTGAATCTCCTCTGCATGCTTTCCAAAGCATTCCCATCTTTTTGGTCATGTGTCGAACAGAATTGTACACAGCATTCCAAATGTGGTTGAACCAAGTCCTATACAACTGCAACATGACCTCTTGTACTCAATACCCCATCCGATGAAGGAAAGCTTGCCATATGCCTTCTTGACCACTCTATCGACCTGCATTGCCACCTTCAGAGTACAGTGGACCTGAACACCTAGATCTCTCTGTGCATCAATTTTTCCCCAGGGCTTTTCCATTTACCGTATAGTTCGTTCTTGAATTGGATCTTCCAAAATGAATCACCTCACATTTGGCTGGATTGACCTCCATCTGCCATTTCCCCACCCAACTTTCCTAGCTATCTATATTCTGCTACATTCTCCGACAGTCCCCTTCACTATCTGCTACTCCACCAATCTTAGTGTCATCTGCAAAGTATGTGATCATACTGTGATAGCATCATTATATGATTTTGTTCATATTCCATGAAATCATTTATCCTGACACTGTTCTGTAAGCATGTTATATTTTTGTTCATTTTGGCCAGAGCATAAAACATATCACCTTATCTTTCTTATTATTATTGATCTATTTTCTTTCACTATCCTTATATCTTGTTTATGCTTGAATTTTTCAAAATGGTACCAGTTTGTGGCAACAGTTGAAGCTTTTCACTGTACTTTGCAATATTACTCACTGTTAAATGCAAGTGACATTAAATAAATCATTCATCCATTCAATACTTTCCAGTGGTTTTCATTTCTGAAGCACAGTTACAATGGACGTGAAGGTTGACTCTGTTTCTCTATGCACAGAAGCTGTAAAACCTGGAGCATTTCTCCGGCATTTTCGTTGTTTTCTTCCCTACCGTATGTCTCTCACCTCCGCAATACTTCAGTTATGTGAAAAGCCAATCACATTCAATCACTTACAACAATTGATGCATTGACATGTTAATGGGACGAGCTTTCAACTTGCCACCTGCAAAATACTCGCCCTGAGAACTGGACACCCGGTATAGCAAAGTTCTGATATTCGTGGCCGCTGATTACAATGAGGACAAAATTCATCAGTTACATATTGGGACCGAGAACGCATCAAAATTTAGTGATGACTGAATATTGGGTTTAGCACATAAATGCCACTTCATTTTGATGTTTTTGCCATGATTACCAATGGTAGATATTGAAATGTGTGCAGGTCATACATAATGTGTGATTTTACAACGCTGTGGCCACTGCCTGGGAGAAGCAGGTGGAGTCAATGATAGGTTGTCAGTTCAATTGGGCCAATTTGACACAGAAAGTTGCAACTACTCTCCCACAACAAGACTACGTTCTGACGAGTTGTGGTGAAATTTCTACCTGTGTGCTGACATGAACCAGTTCTGTTTAATTTTTAGGAAACTTAATTTCAAAATTTAGCTGCTAAATGAACCAGCAAGGTCATAAGTATGGTACAGGACTCATGATGATTCATGATCAATTTAATATTCACATTGGTTTGCTCTTCAATTATTCCATCTTTCAGTGGTCACTTTCACAGTCATCCAGTCAATCGATGTTGGTTATGTCATCACTTCTTTTTTGGAGTGGAGAGGGCTGAAGGGGGACCTGACTGAAATGTATGAGATTATGAGGGGCATCAACAAGATGGATAGGAAACAACTGTTCTCATTTGAAGGATCAATGATGAGAGGGCATCATTTTAAGGTGAAAGGTAGCTTAATGGGGACTGTTAGTGCCTAACAACAGGGTGTGTGTAGTGGCAAGCTGTGTGGTAACAACGCCCGGTGTGTGGGGTGGGGGGGGGGGGGGGCGCGCTGGGACATCAGGGAGTTTAGGCCCAAAAATTATTGAACTCAATATTGAGTCCAGAGGGCTGTGAGATCCTCAAGTGGAAAATGAAGTGTTGTCCTCCAGCTTGTACTCAGCTTCGGTGGAACACATCAGCAAGCCAGAGACAGAGATGTTGGTCAGCGAGCAGGATGGTGCTTTAAAGTGATAGGCAACAGGTAGTTCAGGGTCTTTTTTGCGAGCAGAATGTAGATGTTCTGAGAAGCGGTCGTCAAGCGTACATTTTGTTTCCACAGTGTAAAGGAGTCCACATTGTGAGCAGCGAATGCAGAAGACCAGATTCTGGGAATTACAGATGAAATAGTGCTTCACCTGGTAGGGCCCTTGGATACAGGGGAGGGAGGAGGTAAATGAGCAGGTGCTCCACCTTTGTTAGTTACAGGGGAAGGTGCCGTAGGGCTATGGGGAGGTGGCAGGGGTGAAGAAAGTGTGGACCAGGGTGTCCCGGAGGGAACGGTCCATGCAGAAGGCAGAAGCGGGAGGGGAATATGCGTCTGTTGGTGGCATCTCATTGGAGGTGTTGGAAATGTCTGATGATCTTGTGGATGTGGATGCTGGTGGGATGGTAGGTAAGGTTAAGGGGAATCCTATCGCTGTTATTGGAGGGAATAGAAGAGGTGCGGGCAGAAGTGGGGGAGATGTGTTGGACCTAGTTGAGGGCTCTGTTGACAACAGAGGTGGGGAATCCTCCTCCAGAATCCTCCAGCGGTTGAGGAAGAAGGTGGACATTTCAGAGGCTCCCTTGTTGAAGTTGGCCTCACCTGAACATGTGCGACAGAGGTGGTGGAACTGTGAGGATAGGGTGGAGTCTTTCCAGGAAGCAGGGTTTGAGGATGTATAGCCTGGGTAGGTGTGGGAGTCAGTCGGTTTGTAATCGATACTAGTGGCCAATCTATCCCTAGAAACGCAAACAGAAATGTCGAGGAAGGGAGGGGAGGAGCCAGAGATAGAATCATAGACTCACAGAACCATCTGGGGGAGCACGGTGGCCCAGTGGTTAGCCCTGCTGCCTCACAGCGCAAAGGACCCAGATTGAATTCCAGCCGCAGGTGACTGTGTGGAGTTTGCACATTCTCCCTGTGTCTGCATAGGTTTGCTCCGGTTTCCACCACGGTCCAAAGATGTGTGGGTTAGGTGGATTGGCCATGCTATGTTGCCTATAGGAATGTGTAGATGAGGTGGGTTCTCGGGGGTTGGGTCTGGCTGGGAAGCTGTGAGGTTCGGTGTGGACGTGTTGGGCCAAAGGGCCTGTTTCCACACTGTAGGGATTTTAAGATTCTGTGAATGTTCCATGTACCCCATGAAAAGACAGGCATAACTAGGGTCCAGAGATAATGGGAACTGCAGATGCTGGAGAGTCCAAGATAATAAAATGTGAGGCTGGATGAACACAGCAGGCCAAGCAGCATCTCAGGAGCACAAAAGCTGCCGTTTCGGGCCTAGACCCTTCATCAGAGAGGGGGATGGGGTGAGGGTTCTGGAATAAATAGGGAGAGAGGGGGATGTGGTGGGGGAAGGGGAGATTTTGAAGCTGGTGAAGTCCACATTGATACCATTAGGCTGCAGGGGTCCCAAGCGGAATATGAGTTGCTAACCCTAACCTGTTCTTCCTCTCACCCATCCCTTCCTCCCACCCCAAGCCGCACCCCCATCTACCTACTAACCTCATCCCACCTCCTTGACCTGTCCGTCTTCCCTGGACTGACCTATCCCCTCCCTACCTCCCCACCTATACTCTCTCCACCTATCTTCTTTTCTCTCCATCTTCGGTCCGCCTCCCCCTCTCTCCCTATTTATTCCAGAACCCTCTCCCCATCCCCCTCTCTGATGAAGGTTCTAGGCCCGAAACGTCAGCTTTTGTGCTCCTGAGATGCTGCTTGGCCTGCTGTGTTCATCCAGCCTCACATAACTAGGGTCCATGTAGGTACCCATGGCAACCCCTGTCGCCTGAGGAAAATGTAAATTTCAACTTGTGTGTGTAAGAGATATCTTTGGTTTGTTGGGATTGAGTCAAACTCAAACATTTTATTTGGTTAAGATTAAAAAAACTGCAGATGCTGGAATCCAACTTAGACAAACAAGACACTGGAAGAATACAGCAGGCCAGGCATCATCTGGAGGAAAGGATCAGTCAATGTTTTGGATATTACCCTTTGTAAGGACTTGTTTGCTTGATAAGATACTGTGTAGAATCAAACTGTACTTGTGACAATGTGTATGCACATTTTCTTTTTAATGAATAAAGTACATTTTTGAAATAAAACTACAAAAAGTAGATTGTAAACCAGTCTGAGGGCATTTAAGAAGTGTAATGTTACTCAGGAATTTAAAGGGTAAGACGGCTTTTGTAGAGTTGGGCACATATGTATCCATCTTGAGATTCGACGATAATAGACGAGGTCTCATGGTGAACCATGTCTCATTGTTAATGTGAATAAGTAAATCAGACACACAACCAACGTTATTTAAATCTTAATCACAGGCCCTTTTTTTGGACACAGAGGGTGATCAGTGCCTGGAGCGTGCAGCCAGAGGAGGTGGTTATCTCAGTTTAATGTCTCATCCAAATCTTGTTGAGAAATATTCACTTCTCCCTGGCACCCCTTAATCTTGAATAACATTTCCGGCGAAGTCATGTATCAAATTGAAGAGACATTTGCAGAGCTAAAGGTAAACAAAGTGTTAACTTGTTCACAAAAATAAAAGCTTCAGGTTTCACGAGGCAAGTTTGGAAGTTGCTTTTATTCGCGTTCACATCAAATTGTGAAAAGTGTTTTGAAAACAGTGAAGTTCGAACTTGCAGCGGGTCTGGGGAAATCTCTCTCCACGAATCAGGAGGCAGCGTGAAGGCAGTAGAGGGCGGAGCGTTTCCTTTTCAGGGATATATGCAAATAAGGAACGCATCATCCATCTTGTGTATTATTCCAGTAAAACATGGGATTTGGAGATGCGCTGTGATCTATTGGAGGAATTGGGCTGGGGCTAAGGCAGGGAAGCTTCATTAGGTGACTTTCCGATGTTAGAAAACGAAGTGAATGTGAGTGTGAGAGGTAGCGGGTGTTGTGGGATGTGAGCGTGTGAGTCGTAAGAGCCTACTTACCTGGCAGGGGAGATACTATGATCAACAAGGTGGTTCTCCCAGGACGAGGCTAGCCCATTGCACTTCGGGTGTGCTGACGCCTGCGATGTCCCCAAATGCGGGATACTCGACTGCAAAATTTGTGGTAGTGGGGTTGTGATTTTTGAATGAGACAGTAGTTACGTAATGTTTTTTTGGTGCAGGCGTTTTCTGCCGTTCTCTGTAACTGTGCTGCAAGTTGTGTTCATCGCTGTTGGTCAGTTTTTTTTGTGCAAATCCACTAGCTTCATACTCAGCTGGAAAAGGAGGAACGTCGAGATTGGACACCAATTTCACTACTGAATGCACCTTACAAAAATCAAGTCTAAGGTGGAACTGAACCTGAGTTCCCGCGCTGTCAGATGGCACTGAGCCAACATTCCACCTATATCATTGGTTAAGATTGAGCAGCTGCTCCAGACAGGAAGTGATGCCATGCTTGGGACTTTATCCTCTGGAATGTTGAAGACAACAAATGGGGATCTTTAACTTTTGGAAGGAATTTGAAAGAGTGGGTTTAAAAAAAAATTCTGATTTTTTGATAAGTCTAGATGAAACATTTACAATTGTTGCATGGGAAAGAATACAGAATTTTTGGGATAGCAGGGACTGCAGATACTGGACAGATAACAAGGTGCAGAGATGGATGAACACAGCAGGCCAAGCAGCATCAAAGGAGCGGGAAAGCGCTTGTTTTCCATGTAGTGCTGCGGGTATGGAACTCACTGCCGAGTGGTGTGTTTGTAGCAGTCTTCATGATTCTTTTGGCAGATAGTTTTGTGCATTTGCAACAGAGTAGGGATGTAATGGATTATAGAGTGTGGCGTATGGGGGAGGCAATGGGAATACCCCCAGATCAAGAGATGTTCTGAGGTGCAGGTCTGAGTCCCACTCTGGCAGATGGTGGTATTTGATTTGGATAAGATCAGCAATTCAATGTCTTTAGAAGTTAAATTTTTGTGTACAGTTGGCAAAAAAGATTATGGGGATAGTGTGGCTAAAAGCAGAAGTTTTCAGTGTATCAATGCCAACATTTTGCTGGTTTTTGGGCTGTTGCTTCAAACAGCTCTTAATTGCAGTACAGGGTCGACTCCAGTGAAGGAGCAGGATGATCCATCTGTTTGGGCCTGTGGAGCTGAATGTGACTGCAGCCTCTGTTTTGACAGCATTAGGGAAGACGTGCACTCCAGCTGTCAGCACAGCCACAGTGGTCGTATCATAACATAATAACAGGAGTGGTCCATCCAACCTGATGATTCTAACCCACTATTCATTCAGGTCATGGCTTTTCGTCATTTATATCAATGCTTGGCTGTAAATGTAGGAAGTATGGTTCATAAGTTTACGGATGACACCAAAATTGGTGGTGCAGTGGACAGTAAAGAAGATTATCTCTGTGTACAAGGGGAGATTGATTAGATGGGCTCAGGAACTGCAGTTGGATTTGAATTTAGATGAATGTGAGGTGATGCATTTTGGTAGGGCAAACCAGGGCAGGACATACACGATTAATAGTAGGGCCCAGGGAGTGTTGCTGAACAAAGAGACTTTGGGGTGCGGGTGCATAATTCCTTGAAAGTGAAGTTGCTGGTAGACAGGGTGCTGCAGAAGGCGTTTGGTACGCTTGCCTTCATTGGTCAGTGCATTGAGCATAGGAGTTGGGATGTCACGTTGCAGCTGTATAGGACATTGGCTCGGCCACTTTCAGAATACTGCATTCAATTCTGGTCTCCCTGCGATCGGAGAGATGTGGTTAAACATGAAAGAGTTGAGAGGAGATTTAGAATGATGTTGCCAGGGTTGGAGATTTTAACCTCTAGGCAGAGGCTGAATAGACTGGGTCTATTTTCCCTGGAGCGTCGAAAGTTGAGGGTTGACCTCAGAGAAGCTTATAAAACTATGAGGGGAATGTACAGGGTGTCCAGGTCTTTTCCCCAGGGTAGACAAATGCAAATATAGAGGGCATAGGTTTAAGATGGCAGAATAAAGATTTAAAAGAGACGTGAGGAGCAACTTTTTCATGCAGTGGATGACGTGTGCATGGAATGAGCTACCAGAGGAAGTGAAGTGGAGAGGTGAGTAATTTATAAATTTATAGAGATTCTGGAGTTTGTATAAACACTGGGCTGGGGTTGTTATAAACTCACTGGGTGTTATTGAAACACTGCGCTGGGGAGTAATAAACCTACTGGGGATTTTATAAACACTGGGCTGGAGGAGCTGTCATAATCTTACTGGGAGCTACATATACAGTGGGCTGGGGAGTTATTATAAACTTACCGGGTGTTATTTCAACACTGGGCTCTGGGAAGTTGTTATAAAATTGCTGAGGCTTATATAACACAGGACTCGGGGAGTTGCTATAAAATTACTGCAGTTTACACAAACACTGAGCTGGGTGTAGGGGGGGAGCTGTATGAACTCCCACTGCTGCAGTAACAGGAGATAAGGCGAAAGGGCCATATGTAGGCTGTACAGGTACTGCTAGGCCCCAGTCCAAATCTGAAAGCCTGAGTTCATGGCAGCCAGGAGACGGGAGGAGCAGTGCTAGGGCCTTGATCCCTGGAGCTCGACGAGCAAGAGAGCTCGAGGAGACCATGAGGGAATGTAGGGTGACAGAGAGAACGTAGGGTGAGGGATAAATGTTAGGATGAGAGCGAGAAGGTAGGGTGAGGGAGAAAAGGCGAGGTGAAGGAGGGAAGGTATAGTGAGGGAAAGAAGGTGAGTTGAGGGAGAGGAGGTAAGCTGAGGGAGAGAAAGTAAGGTGAGGGAGAGAAGATCGGGTGAAGGAGACAAGATAAGATGTGGGAGAGAAGGTAGTGTGAAGTAGACAAGATAAGGTGAGGGAGAGAAGGTGAGGTGAGGGAGAGAAGTTTGGTGCAGGAGAGAAGGGGAGAAGGCAAGGTGAGTGAGAGAAGGTGGGGTGAAGTAGGGAAGATAGTGTGCAGAAGAGAAGGTACTGTGAGGAAGGGAGACACAAGCAGGCAGTTGTAACAGGCAGGTGGTATAGATGGTAATATAATAAAAACAGCAGAAACCTGGAGAAAACGCGAGTTGGTACTGACTGGGAAGTTTTATGAACAGCAGGTAGAGGCTGCAGGACATGAAGCAGAAATCAGGGAAGTGGCACCGCGATTCTAGTTGACCACGACGGAGTGTTGAAGACCGGCACATACCAAAGTACAGAGCCACGTGCTGTGGGACGCACTAAAGCTCGGGGCAGCTGGTGCCGAGGCTCAGTGCGGAAACAGCACCATCTAAAGGTCTTTCTGACGGAGTTAAATGGGTTAAATAAATAAGCGAAATGAATCAGACTTGTTTTATTTCCAAAGTAGAGATTTATAAAATGCCACATTGTCTACAAATTGTGTGCTTTCTGAACAAAATAGAATATATGTCCATATTCGTGTGCTTATGACTGTGTGTGTGTGTGTGTGTGTGTGCGCGCGCGCGCGCGCGTGCGGAGTGTGTGTTTGTATGAGTATGTATGTGCGTGCTTGCGAGAGTCTGTGTGCCACCTGAGAGTATGTGTTTGTGAGGGATGAGTCTATGTGAGAGTGTGTAGTGTTGTAGGGTCACCTGTAGTGCGACATGAACTCAAGATCCCGGTTGAAGTCCTCCCGATGGAGACCGAACCGAAAGCCTCCGCTCGGCCGCTCTGCGTAGTGGTGTGTCCCGAAGTCCGCCCTGGACGGAGTTTACGCGAAGTTCCGAGGCCGGATGGCTTTGGCAGCTGGGAGGGAGAAGCAGTTTGTTTAACATTTCAGATCGACTCCCTGAAGCAGGAGCAACTGATTCCGCAAAAGAAACCATCCGGCCCGTTTGTGTGCTTCTCGCATTTCCTGTTTTAGTGCGGCTCTGCTCTAACGGCAGACAGACCAGCAGAGGTGGCTGTTCAGAGGCAGACAGCCGGGATGAAGTTTCCATAGGAGATCTTCTCATTGACTCGCCCATTAATCCGCAAACCATCGAGTACAATGGTGGCTGTAATTGGAAACACGGAGAATGAAATCTGCTGACATCTTCGTTGCTCACTCCTTTTGCTGACGAATATCAATGTTGATTACCGCTTGTAGGAAGTTCTCAGGATGTCAGGAGCACAAAATGTACTGTCTGGCCGCGGCCTTCGAAGTAAATGACCAAGATCGGCTCGACAGCAACACTATTGACCAAGCTGATCGAGTCCGAAAGGGCATGTTTGTTAACTGAGTCTGTAGCAGATGGTGAGGGAACAAAGGAAACGGAGTGGAGACGTTCCTGACCTCATCTTCACTAACCTGCCTGTTCAAGGTGTATCTGTCCATGTCAATAGATGTCGAAGTGATGACCTCATGGTCCTTATTCGAACCAAAATTCTCAACTTCACACTGAGCGCACACATCATTCTGTTTGGTACTATTGCCGTGCTCAATGTAACAGACATCGATCAGATCAAACAACTTAGGACTCAGCTTCTCTGAGGCCCTACAGACCATCACCCGCAGCAAAATTGTAATCGAACACAATGTGCCCCTCCTGGCCTGGAATATCAACTTCTCTATCATTACCAAAACATCAGGGATCAGTCGTGATTCAAATGAAGAATTCAGGAGTAGATATCTGGATAGAAGCAGGGATGGCTAAAATGAGATACCAATCCCTTGAAGCTACAAAACATGATTACTTCTACAGCAGACAGCACAAGAAAGAAGTGATAGACAGAGCTGAGTGACTGAACAACGAAGGGATCAGACCTAAGATGTGTCTTTCTGCTACAATCAATCGCGAACATTGGAACACAAAATTCACAAGGGAAGGAGGCTTCAAAAATATTTCCATCCTCAATAATGGGCAAGCCCAACACGTTGATGTAAGAGATAAGACTTGGAAAGATACCTCTATACCTCCACTGTGACTGGGTTAAAATCCTGGAATTCCCTACTGTATGGCATTGTGGGTCAACCTGCACCAGTTGAAGAAGGCAGCTCACCACCACCTTCTCAAGGGTAACAGGGATTATTGAGAAATGCTGGCCAGCCAGCAATGCCCACTTCTCACAAAATGGATAGAAAAAATGCGTCAAGTATTTGTGACCATCTTCAAACTGAAATGCAAAGGGGATGATTCATCGTAGCTTCCTTCAGAAGTTAAGGAGCATCGCAACTCACTGTCTCCAGCCTTTTGATTGACTCAATGTGACATCAAGAAACGGATGCAAGCAATGGATACTTCAAAGGATGTGGGCTTTGACAACTTTTCGGCAATAGCACTGAAGATTTATGACGCGGGATTAGCCACACTCCTAGCTGAGCTGCCCCAGCCCAACGAGAATATTGACATGCCTCCAACAATTGCTGTTGCATGCTCTGTATTTAGAAAAAAAAATACACAGGACAAATCTAACCTAACCAAGAGTTGTTCAATCCATCTACTCTTAATCAGCAGTGCTGTCAACAGCGTAATGGTTGAACATTGCCTCCTCACCACTTTGTTTTCATGCCGTTCCAATTGAGGTTGGTTCTACCACTTGTTCGACCATATTATATTCAATGACAGAAGATTAAGTGCCCACCAATTAACCTTCTTCTGCCAATCATTCTGCCTTGAGTTCCTAATTCAATTACTCTAGTATTGGTGTTACTTATTAAATCATCTTGAGCAACTCTATGAATAAAGTGAGCCATAGTATCTAGTCAAAAATGTGTTCATCTTGTTATCTGTACTTCGGGCACTTGGACCAGTTTATGTATTAAAAGCACTTTACCCTTGTACGTTCGTCTGTGAGGTGGACAGAGGGACACATAGCTTAGTTTGCAGTTCTATACAACTTTATTAGCAAAATTATTCCTTATTAACGTCTTGCAAACATTTCCCAAATTCCCACATATTTACTCTATATTAAGCACTATCGGCCTGAGAAAGGATAATACCTGCACCAATTACTTCTCCTGGGCCTTCTTGGGTTGTCTTATTGTCTTCCGTGATGACTCTTGCTGTGTGTCTTTGTTGAGGGAAAAATTGCCAGTGGGGTGATGAGCGGGGTTCAAGGTATCCAATGTGGTCCTGCCAACACCATTCACTGGTGCCATTCCGGGGAGGTGTAAAATGCACATACTCAGGCACTGGCTGGTAGTTAAGCTGCTGGAATTCTGACATACTTCTTTCAACATGCAACCTCGATCTGATTGTACCCCAAAGCCCACCCCCCAACCTAGCTTTGTCTGCCAAATCTGATGGAGTTGTCGCTGCTTGCTGGCGTAGCACCCTGGAAATACAGCCTTGCTATTCCCGGAATCATCACAAAACTTAAAGACTTCTAAATGATCTCAACGTCCCCAGTGTTATGAATTTTCTGACCCATATTGGTCGAAAGCAACGACCAGTTTTCTGTACTGAATAAGAATCATTACTACAAGTGAATTGATTATACCTTCAGGTAAACAATTTAAAATAAAAATGTCAGCATGTACGACTCATTAAAACTGTAATCTCGGTGCCCTTGTCCATTACTCCTTGAAAGTTAACCTGCACATGCAGGACCAAAAGACTCAGAAGTCAAAAGATATATAACCCTTTATCGCAAGAAGAGATTAAGCACAGGAGCAAAGAAACTGAACTTCAGTTATTTATAACACTGATGAGACTGCCTCAGGAGCATTGTATGTGTATATCATCCCCTATTATGTGGATGGACAGACCTGTCCTGGAGGGAAAGCAAAAAATACTCACTAAACTGACCAACTGATGTTGGTACTTTCCTATGATGACTAAGGAGGAGACTGAGCCTTTATTCTCGGGAGTTTAGAAGAATGAGAGTCAAACTTATTGAAACATATGAAATTATTCAAGCACTATAATAAATGGAAAAAAAAGCACGGTCATCCTAGCCACGGGGTCTAGAACCGAGGGTCACAGTCTTAGAATAAAGGTCAAGTGATCTAGAACAGTGTACAGAAGAATTTTCTTCACTGGGAGGTGATGAATTTGCAAAATTCTATGCTTCAGAGGGCTCTGAAACCTCAGTCATTAAGTTAGTTCAAGGCAGAGTTTGATAGATTTCTATTCTCTAGAGATATTAAAGGGGATGGGGATAATGAGGGGTTTTGGTAATGGATGATCAACCTTCGCCTATTCTGTCAGTGCAAGCTCGAGGGGCTAATTGGCTTATATTGCTCGTACGATAGACAGATGGATAGATACACAGATAGATGGATAGATATGCTGAATTTCACTTCTTTAAAATATGCAATCATTTTGGAGATAAAACTATTGAGCAACTTCAAGTTTGTGACATAATTTCCCAAATCCAACGTAATCTTCTCTTGTTCTTATCTTCAGACGTACTGGTTTTCATTCTTTTCATTTAATTTTAATGATCAATATTGTAAATTGTCCTCTGCACCTGTCTGTTTGAGGAAAGTAAAATATGAACATAATTAGTATTACATTATTATTTCAATAATACTCGATTATTAATTCAACAATATTTCTCTTGTGTGTTTCTCCAGCTACACTTCAGTTTGCTTTTCATATATTGAAGAATCCGTGGTACATTGCCATGTTTTCTGTTCAACTGGTTTAGAGTAATTTTTTAGCAGCGAGTGTTTAGAATTCAAACGTGAAAATAGATAACTTGTAATTAACCAGCTACCAGGAACGATGCACTTGCTTACTCTAATTAATTCATCAGTGAACTTGATCTCCATGTTTTATAACATAACCACATTCATCGACCAACGTTAAATTACATCATGGTTAATTCAGTGTTTTGGAGCCATCAGAATATATTAAGGGACAATAACAGTTTTGAGCATTCCACGTAATTATTCTGATGAATTTTTCAGTGTGATTTCTAATATTAATATTAATATTATGAAGGATAGGTGGATACAGACAGACCACAATATTGAACGTTTGAATGAAATGCTTCCAAATTGCGTAATGTCATATATAATTCGGTGATATCAAGGTAAATAACATGAATATAAATCTTTCAACAAATTGTATACCACCTTGTCTTTCTCTAAGATTGTTCGTTCCATTTTTTTAAAGTCCAGTGTGCAACATTGGACTTTATCTTCTCCATTTCCCTGGTTGAACAGAAATAGAATACGTTACAAAATATACCAAGTGGACAAAAATGGTTAACAAATGGCATACAAATAAATCGAAGAATGCATAAATATATATTCATGTTTTCGATATATTCACTCAGTATGTTCGTCTTCTTTTCTGTTTCCTCTGCAAATTGTTCTTAGTCAGCGTTTTCATTCAAAAATTGACAGCCTAATGTTCAGGAATTTTTGGCAAGTATGAAAACAGACCTAATTACTAAGTCAACTATTATCCTGAAGATGAGAAATATTTTAATTTATTGACTGGACATCGTTGTAGGCATACTTTCTTGGAATCAGCTTATAGTGCGATTAAATGACAAGAACAATGAAATGTTTCATTTGAATAAGTCAAAATGATTTCTAATAGTTTTTGTTTTGTTTTTAAAAACTATTTTACGTCTAAAAACATGCAGTTGTTACAAGGGTTGCTTGAAGAAACAATAAATGACGGCAGATCAGGACTCAGGAATTTTCCAATTAACCAGCTCAGAGATATTAATACACACCGCTGAAGGAAGTGGGACCTGAACTCAGGTCTCCCAGTACAACGGTTGGAACGCAATCAATGCATGCCAAAAAGCCCCTGAGGGCAGAGGACGCTAGGCTGTTCATTTTGCTGCTCACAAATGAGACGCTGAGTTGGTTCTACACATAACTTCAGCATTCAATGGCTAGGCCAGCAGAAACAAGCCGTGGTAACTTTGTTAGCTGTGCAATGCCAATAAAAACATGACCAAGAAAGAGATTTTGCTTTGACTTCCATGCATTAGAATCTACGGACCACAGATTCGGAAGTTAGGCGCTAACTGTCTGAGTACTAGGAAACTTTTTTCCTTATTCATTCACGGGATGAGGTCATCACTGACCAGGCAGCATTTATTGCCCATCCCTAATTGCCCAGAGGACAGTTGAGAGTCAACCACATTGCTGTGGGACTGGAGTCACATGTAGGCCAGACTAGGTAAGGATAGCATTTACCTTTCCTAAGATACAATTACTGTTACTGCATACGGTGTTATTGTGTGTTGTTTCGTAAACTTTAAGAAGGCGTAAATTATTACATGGTTGTAAGATCATAAAATAGCTTGAAGAAGAAGAAGATGTCGAGTTAAATATTAGGTTTTAAACCCGGTTTGTAGAACATGTGGGAATTGCTTGTTTTTCAAACGAACGTAATAAAAACAAAAGGGGCACTTCATTTATCGAATCTCTTCAGTGTCGAAGCGAGCCCTTTGGCCCAACGAACGCACACTGACTTACAGAAGAGCGTCCCAATCTACCTCAGAACCCTGCATTTTCCATGTTAATCTACCTAGCCAGCGCATCTCTGGACACTAAAAACAATTTAGTGCAGCCAATCGCCCGAAGCTATAGATCTTTCGACTGGGGGAGGAAATCCACGCAGACACGTGTTCGCTCAGACGGCGGTATTAACCACGGAGCCACCAGGCCATCTAACTTCTTTCATGTGATAAAAAGACAATGATTTGGAACAAGATTGAAATGATTCTAAAGATGATGAGCTGTGCGAGAAAAGCAGAAGTTGCTGGAAAAGCTGAGCTGGTCTGGCAACATCTGTAAAGAAAAGAAGTCAGAGTTAACATTTCGGGTCCAGTGACCTTTTCTGAGAACCGTACCCGAAATGTTAACTCGGATATTTTCTTCACAGATGCTGCGAGACCTGCTGAGCTTTTCCAGAAACTTCTGTTTTTGTTCCTGATTTACAACATCCTCAGTTCTTTCGGTTTTTAATGAACTATGCGAGCTATCCCAAAGGTAAAGTCATTGTTTGTAAGGAAACTATTGTACTAATTGAAGATGTTGATCAGGGTATGGAGACTCTTGGACAAAGTTGAATATTGGCATAGAATGATACCAATCGAAGTGAGGGCATAGTATAAATTGTATATGATGTTGGGTCAAAATTCTGGAACTCACTCCGTAACAGCCTCTCAAACACCCACACCCGACTGTCATACCAGTGGTAACAAATCTATTGAATAGAATTCTGAAGGAGAAATGTAATTTCCATTTGAAGAGGCAAGGTCTGATTATGGATAGTCACCATGGCTTCATCAGAGTGAAGCCATGCCTAACAATTTTCGAGGAAGTGACCAGGTGTGTACATGAGGATTTTTATAGATGATTCGATTGTATGGATTTCAGCAGAGGTTCCCCAAGGAAGACTGATTGAAAAAAAAAGCCACATGGGATCCAGGGTAACTTGGCAAGGTGGATCCCAAGTTGGCTTCGTGCTAGGAGATAAAAGGTGGTGGAGGAAATTTGCTTGTTTGATTGGAGGCCTGTGCCCAGTTGTGTGCCAAGACGTCATGGCTGAGTCCTATATTGCTTCTGATATTTACAAATGATTTACACATAGAAGAAAGAGTGTGAGGGTGGGCAACATCTGATAAATAAGTTTTTGGATGACACAAAGATTGACCACATGGTCGACAGTGAGGAAGAACATCCTAGTTTACAGTAATGTATAAAAAGATTGGTTATACGGATAGCTTTATGTTAGATGGAATTTAATCTTGATAAAGGTGAGCTGATGCAGTTCAGAGAAATAAAATGCCAACCGGTATGCAACGGATTGCAGGGCACCGAGAAGATGGGGTGAAGAAAGGGATCCTAGGGTGCTTGTCCACAGATCCCTGAAGGTGATAGGATATTAGTAGTTGAAAAAACATCGGGGCCCTGGACTTTATCACTCGTAGCATAGGATATGAAAACAGTGAGGATATTTTAGACCAGTTTCGTTCTGCATCACTAAAGAAAAGGTGTCATTGGACTGGAAAAGATGCAAAGGTGAATGTTGATAACTAAGACGTTGTCTCAGGTGGAATGATTTGGCTATGAAGTGAGGCTGGATAAGCTTGGGTTGTTGTCGATACAGCCGCGAAGGCTAGGCAAGGACATTATTGATGTGTAAAAAATTATGAGGCGCATGGACAGGGTAAAATGAAAGCAACTGTACTCTTTATTTGAAGGGTTAGCAATAAATGACTATAGTTTTAAGATAAAAGGTATTTGGAGGTGATTTGAGGAAACCAAAATTTCTCCCAAAAGGTGTTAGAAATCTTGAATGAAATTCCTGGGAGCGTAGTCGAGGCTGGAAACCTTACAACCTTCAGAAAGGATTTGGATAAGCACTTGAAATTTTATAACATACATAAGCCAAGTGCTGGAACATGGGACTTGTGTGGATTTGGAGTAGTTTTTGTCAGCGGAGTCTTGTTGCGTCCAAACGCCTCCTCTCTACTGAATGGTTCTGATTCTACCCCGATAACGGCGTTAAGTTCCAGAATGTAGCTCACCACCAACACCTCAAGGGCAACTAATGCTCCCCTGGAGCATCCAATGAATGATTCACGAGAAATATGGTCTGAAAGGATGTTAAAATGAAGTATGCAGTTCAGAACCGTGTTGTGTTTCAATCGCCGTGTGACTGCAGTTATTATCTACTCACTGTCGAGTTTTACGCCTGCTCCCTGCTTAATAAATCTATGAATACTCGATCCAATGTTTGAAGATTCATTTTGGTTTTGCAGGTTATAGACATCAACAAAGCTAACAGGTACCACAGTGCTGTAGTGATATAACCAAGCTCAGTTATTCTGGAATGCTACGTACCTGATCTTCAATTCTGCACAACGGTCTTCTGTGGAATTTCTCTGCACGATGTGGAGGGAGAAAAAAGCAAAACATCAGAAATGTAAATGACTTGAAATCGCAGCTCAACATTTCCAAACTCGCTTCCGACATATAATTCCCTTACTCCCAAATTGTGACTTTAAGTCATCTTGTCTATAACCCACCATAACTGTCCTATTACATACGTGTGTTACCACACAATAAAAAATACAACTGCAATATAGATACAAGTCCGAGGTAATTTTCATGGCGGGAAGAGAAAACAAAGGAAACATTTGGCCGATTTTTGCATTCAGTTCAGTAAAACATAATTAAACAGTGCTGTAAAACAAAGAATCCTATCCATTCATGCTTCAGTTTTATTTTTGTAGCAATAGATTAATCATAAAACGTTTACCGAGTTGGAAAGGAGAAGTGATTTGATTTGAACATTGAGTTAGGAAGATGCCGTGAGACGCAGGGTATGGGCACAATTAAGTCAGCAGGGACGAAAACATGCAGCTGAATTAAGGCGAGTAGTTAAAACTAGTTTTCGTTGTTAATTGGAGTTGAGAATTCGAAATGGATCCCCAAAATTGTGAGAAAAAGAATTTTTTTTCAAAAATCAAACAACAATGGTACCTGGAACAAGGGCTCGCAGTCTCAGTTTACAGGCTGAGATGAGGGGACAAACAATTTTCACTTACTGGGCGGGCAAAAAGCGTGAGCGTGGCGCTGAGAAGGAGAATCAACCAGGATCGTTTGAAAGCTGCAGCATGATGTTGAGTGGCCCACTGCTTCTCACATTTGCTGCGTTTCTGCGTTTCCCCCTCCAATTTCACTTCCCTTTCTGAAACACTGAGGGCATTACAGGTTTTAAACGTTGCCATCTATAATCAGAACTAAAATAAAACCCACCCCAGGAAACCCTCTTTACGTTCCCAATCTGTAATTGTGGAATTTCCAACGTCGGAGAGCTGGGCATTCCAAACACATAACGTAACATCCTAGCACTGATGCATGGAAATGTAAGCGACATGACGAGCAGTGTTGAAGGATTGAGATTATGTAATGAAGCGATGCGCACCTTTCCTTTTGTATCGGTAGATGACAGCGATTATCAATAAGAATACGGTCAGTAGAAATCCCGCGGCTGTAATACCCAGGACTGTCCGTCTACCCTTGGAACTGATCGATGCGTGATTTCTGCTCCTCGCTGTCGGAAGGACACAAATGTCATTGATATGTTTATCCTAGCCGGCTTTCATAGAGTCAGAGAGTACAGAAACACACCCGTTAGTACAACTCGCCTAAGCGAACCAGTTTCCCATACCAAACGAGACTGACTGCCTGTGTTTGGCCCATTTCCCTCTAAACCTTCCCTATTCATGCACCTATTCAAACGACTTTTAATGTTGTAACTGCACCTGCATACGTCACCTTCGCTGGCAGCACATTCCACAAACGAACCGTATGAAAACGTTGCCACTCAGGTCTCTTTCAAATCCTTCTCCTCTGACCTAGAAGTTATACCCTTCAGTGTTGAACTTCTCTAAACTGATTGCATTGGTACGGGTGGATTACTGGGCAGTATTCTGCAGAACAAAACGCATTTTTTTTTCATTCACTCACAGGATGTGCGCCTCTGGCTGGACTAGCATTTATGCACATCTCTTGCCCGCAGGACTGTTCAGATCTCAGCACGTGCTGTGAGTCTGGAGTACTGTACAAAACTCTGGTGCGGCCGCACTTGGAGTATTGCGTACAGTTCTGGTCACCGCATTATAAGAAGGATGTGGAAGCTTTGGAAAGGGTGCAGAGGAGATTTACTAGGATGTTGCCTGGAATGGAGGGAAGGTCTTACGAGGAAAGGCTGAGGGACTTGAGGCTGTTTTCGTTAGAGAGAAGAAGGTTGAGAGGTGACTTAATTGAAACATATAAGATAATCAGAGGGTTAGATAGGGTGGAGAGGGAGAGCCTTTTTCCTAGGATGGTGATGGCGAGCACGAGGGGGCATAGCTTTAAATTGAGGGATGAAAGATATAGGACAGATGTCAGAGGTAGTTTCTTTACTCAGAGAGTAGTAAGGGAATGGAACGCTTTGCCTGCAATGGTAGTAGATTCGCCAACTTTAGGTACATTTAAGTCGTCATTGGACAAGCATATGGACGTACATGGAATAGTGTAGGTTAGATGGGCTTCAGATCGGTATGACAGGTCGGCGCAACATCGAGGGCCGAAGGGCCTGTACTGTGCTGTACTGTTCTATGTTCTATGGAGTCACATGTGGGTCAGATCAAGTAAGGATGGACGTTTCCTTCCCTAAAGGGTATTCATGAATCAGAGTTGGCATATTAGATATGGGTTGCATTTCAGGCGTTTTTAGATATTTTGTATTGCAATTGGGAGGGGAGTTTACTCAACATTGAAGATATAGTCTCACCAATATAAGTGATTCATACCGGGTAGAGCTGGATGAACACAGCAGGCCAGGCAGCATCAGAGGAGCAGGAAAGCAGACGTTTCGAGTCTGGACCTCCATTCACCACCACTGGCAGTTCCTACTATCTCGGATGCATAACGTACCTACTTTTATTATCGATTTTATCGCATTAAAAGACCATCAGACCAGAAATCCATGAGACATAGGAGCAGAAATTAGGCCATTCGGCCCATCGAGTCTGTTCCACCATTCAATCGTGGCTGAGGAGTTCCTCAAACCCGTTCTCCTATATGCTCCGCTTAACACTTGATAATGAAGATAAGGCCATAAGAGATGGCATTGCTTTAGTCAACTGAATTAATTTCTGACGAAGGGTCATTAGACTCGAAATGTTAGCTCTATTTCTCTGTCCCAGATGCTGCCAGGCCTGCTGAGTTTCTTCAACAATCTCTGCTTTCGTTACTTTCTGTACTGCACGCTAACTCTTGTGATTCCTGCATTAGATTTATTTCCGCTTATAAACGTTACATTTGTTTGCCATTTAGGTAAGGCGAAGACTGTTGTATTGACTTGTTCCCCTCATTGAACTCCATCTGCCAGATTTCTGAGTAATCTGTCAGTAAAGTCGTCTGCTTTCGGTCGGCTCATTCATGTTATTGATATAAAGTGGAAAAAGATCGGCCCCAGAACAGACATTTGTCGGACGCCGGTAGTCACAGTTTAGCAAACAAAACGGAATTATTCTAACAGCCAGCGAGCCAATGTCTATCCGTACTAACATTGTAGTCCTGACTTATATTTTCTACAAGGACTTGTTACCTTGTAAAATGCCTTCTGGAAATCCTAGTGCAGTTTATCCATCGAACTCGTGTAAACTATTAAACCTTTCCAAAACACCGCACTGACACTTCCCAACGACTTTGAGCGTTCCTAAATTCTCAGCTAAAACTGATATTGCTGATCAATTACTAGCGACATGTGACTAGTGTACTGGCTTATAACTTTGGGATCGCTGCTTCTCTCCCTCTTGACTCGATTTGTCTAAATCTTTCCTCGAAAAAGCTTCCCAGAATTCAGCGAACTTCGGAAAGCCAGCATCAATTCACCTACAGTCGAAGTGACCATTTCTTTTAAGAAGGTATGAGAGTGCGATCAGGACCTGGGGACGTGTCAGCTCGCTTCCCTGCTGATTGTAACTTGAAAAGCTTCTCCCCCTTTTCTACTTCCTAATCTACAGCTGTTGGTGCAATGTTCCTTGCATCCTCTAAATCGAAGTTATAATCAAAATAATTATTCTAGCTATTGGGTTATTGAACATCATTCAAGAAATATAGTGGGATAAGTAAGCGGAGTATATCTCAGCGTTTGTAATATCCGGTTTTCTAATGCCTTAACTTGCGAAGTTGTGTCTGTAGGACCTTTACTATTATAAGATTGACAACTGACAGGAGATGTGAACTAAAAGATTCCTCAATTCTGTAGTTTTGCTCCTTCATTGTTCAAGTTAGCAGCGTATTGCAGGCTCACCTGTCACACTAAGCGTTGTTCCTGGGCCATAATGTTCACCGCTTAAGACAAACTCCACCTTGCAATAATAGGTCGCCTCATCGCTCAATGTCACCTTTGTTAGTTGAATCCAGGAGCCCGTCCTTCCGTCGATTTTTTCCCTGATTGGCCCAATGACCCGGCCTCTGTACTGTGCTGTGCTGTTACCAAGTTCGGCTCCATTTGCATAGTCCCTGAACCACCTGAATGCACTCGGCCCACTAGATCCTTCGTAAGCACAGTGCATAACGGCCGTCGCCCCCTCGGTTACATTAACAAATGCCGGGCTTTGAAGAACTTTGATGTTCTCAGCAGTCACTGCTGTAAAAGAACAAGCAACGTTTCACTCTGAAGTAAGACACGTGCGACGTTGTGGGGTCTGCATGAAATATTCTCGCTAAAATCAATTATTGGAATTCAAACGACGGAACGGTCACGTGCATTTGTCTAAAGTTTGTGCAGACATTCACACACCAAAATGAAGTGATTAGCTCTCCCACTATGGGAAATTTAATTCAACGACTTTACCGTTTTGTGATCGGTTTAGAAATAAGATGTAATTACTTTGATGAAGATGATGGAGGATAGTCGCGGCATTGAGCTAATTCATTTTCGGAGATATTAATCTTTGAGGTCGTCCAGTTTTATCGAACATTGGATCATGAATTTTAAATGTATACGGTATTCTGTGCAATCCTTCCATTGCAAAACCAGAGCAACAGCACATTTTCGCTAGGTGACAATATCAAACTGCGTGATGATATCGCTGATGTTACAGTCATATATTTTTGAAAGCGCACCAATTACAAAGATAGTAAAACATTAATCACTGTTCTTTACTTCCCGTGATCCCAGAGTTAACTGCACGCAATTGACAGAAATTAAGCCAAATGTCAACTTTCAAGATAAGATTTAGTGCTAAATCACGACTGTAAAGAACTGATTTTAAACTACTAAGACTATATCTCACCTGTTTTAATATCCTTGTAATTCGTTTTGCTTCCAAATGTATCAAGAGATTTTGGCTCTCCCTACCTCCACATCCCAATGATCTGGCAAGCATTTTACCACATTTTGAAAAAGCTGTGATAAACGTTGCTCTGTTTCTTTTTTGACATATTTCATGGCATGCTGTTTAGTTCAATATTTAAAGCAGAAACACACTTGGCTTGACGTGAAGTCTCAAGCTGTGCCATAGATCCAGACATTAACAACATTGCTGAGGTACTTTTTCTTATATGGATGCTATCACCAGTGGGGAACTGTTGGTTAAGAAACTGAAATAAAGTAGCGAAATAATTTTTTTTACTTCCCATGATTCCCAGCTCGTATATGCTTTAGAGTAGAGATTTAGTGAAGGCGAATGGAGTTGATCTGTGAACCCATGCATTAAAATTAATGAACGCTTGGTCAGTCATTCACCAGCCACCTTTAATAAAATAGCATAACTAACTAAGTAAAAGCATACCTAGTGATAAATTGCTAATATGACATGTTCCATGCCACGACAAATACAAGTCTCATACATTTCAACGTTTGCCTGGCGTCCCATTTAATTCCAGTAAGTGCATTAATTAGACTCCTTACCAAAGCCAAGGCTAAGAATACAGAACGCAGCGCCGGAACCCATTCTTGCCGCTGTGCGAATGGAATGGTATTGAATACAGATTGATCACGGTACTGGTGAGAGAACATTACAACACTTAATGACACCGACAGCATGTGACACAATGGAAAATGTTACTCAAAATTTTTTTTTCACCTCCTAGTGCAGCGAGGGTTCAGCTTGGCCGCTGTTTCCACTGGTTTGAGGTTTTCATATATTCGTCCTTGACAGTTCCTGAAATATAGATTGAAAGAAACCTATTGATGACAATCATGCAATAATGTGGACTCGTGGGACCTCAGAGCTTCGAGTGCTTGCAACCCATTTGCTTCATGTCAACAACCACTCTAGAATAATGGTTTATCAAAGAGTACCCAGATCGTGAGACTGGAAATTAGACTTCCTGACAGGTAAGGAAATTGCGTTCAGACATATTTCCAAAAGAACAGGAGAACTTGCTGTCCCTGGCAATTCGGAACAAAGAATTGAAAATCAAGGATATCTGCCTCTGTTGTTATCCACGTGCGCCAGGGAATCTTCTGACGTGGAACTTGGAAAGCTCATTTGTTCTGTTTCATCATCACAAACCCATTGTCACTCGGCTTCAAACATTATGTTACATCCACTATCCCACTGGGATAAGCCAGTAAACTGCAAACCAAGCCTTTTGTGCTGTAGAGCCCTATGACTTAAAGCATGTTTTCCAAAATGAGTTTAGTTAGGATTAGGGTTAAATTTGATTAAAGGGAGAAAATCGAAATATTAATGTGGGAAACAAGACGCCTTTTTTGCCATTTTTGCAAGCACATCGATGCATGGTTCTCTCTTTAAGGAATCGGTACAAATATTTCAGATGTGAGAAACTGCAGGAAGTGACCCTTCTTATTGGATTTTGTGCAGGAATATTTTAAGTTTTGTTTAACTTCTTTCGTTTCATATATCTTCAGATTTACTGCAGCAATTTGAAAAAAAAAGGTGTCCTTGTCATTTCAGTATTTGATCAGTTTTGTGGACTGTTTTTAATGTGAAAATTATGTGGGACTGCAGAGATGTGCACGTAACCATCAGATAAGGGTTTATTTTTGGATAAGTATTTATATCTCACTTTCAATCAGACCGGCTACGCTTAAGAGTCGTCAATTGTGTATCCTAACAGCAAGAAGTGTACTCAACTGCAAACGATGGTTCTTTTTTTAAAAGTGCAAATTGCTATGCTTCAGTAACACAGATGCAGTTATCAACATCCACAATATAAGATACCTAACATAATGTGCAAAAAGAACTTCAGAATTTGAAAAGTCAAACTGCATGTTCCTGGTCATGTTGAATGTTTTGGTACAGGTTTAGTTAACTGAACTAACAATCCTTTCATTCATTAACTGAAGGCATTTACATGGAGACTAGTTGTTTTAATACATGCGAGGAATAGAGAATTATTTTGAGTTCATCTCTCCCTTGTGAGGAAAATGTGAATGCAATTCATTCCATCTCCAGATAGATACCAGAGAACAAACCCAGATCCCAACTAGTATCAGCAAGTTCTGAGATCACTTAGCAGAACATTTAACCATCACTGATTCTAGGCGGTTGTGTGTATGTATCCAGGCAGAAATTCATTCAGTATTAAGGCTTATTTAAGTTGTCTGCTGAAAATCCCTGACAATGAAAACTTGACTTGCAAAGTCTACAAAATTTGAAAGATTTCTAGGGATAAGGAAACTATGATAACGAAACATTGAAGTTATAAGTACAAATATCTACGCATTTCACAGCGTCCCGACAAAGACTTAATCCCTAATAAATAGTCATTCTTAATTTTATATCACCTGACATAAGACCACAAGACTTAAGAGAAGAAATCGCCATTTCTTCCATCAGGCCAATAAGATCACGGGTGACCTGATAATCCTCAACTCCAGTTCCATACCTTTACTCAATAACTCTGCAATTATGTGGCTAGAGCCTGTTCACTGTCACAAGGGGAAGGAATCTTTATGATTCTACTCTGTCAAGACCTCAGTGAATCTTGGATGTTTTAATAAGGTCGCCATTCATTGTTCTAAAATGTAATGAGTACAGACCAAATAGACTCAATCTTCATCTGATAAGTCAATCCTTCCATACTAATGATCAATCTAGTTCATCTTTGCTATACTGCCTCCAGCACTAGATCATCTTCTCCTAGATAAGGGGACCAAACTTTTCACAGTAATCCAGAGGTGATCTGACTAATGAGCTGTGTAGTGCTTTCAAAACCTCCCTAGCATTAAACACCATTCCCTTTGGGGAAAAAAAACACCATTCTATTTGTCTTCTCTAGTGTAAGTTCTTTCAAAAGTAAGTTTATCGAACAGACATAAGAACATAAAAACTAGGAGCAGGAGTAGGCCATCCGGCCCCTCGAGCCTGCCCCGCCATTTGATAAGATCATGGCTGATCTTTGAGACTCAGCTCCACTTAACCGCCAGCACACCCATAACCCTTAATTCCTTTACTGTTCAACTATTTACCTAGCCTTGCCCTAAAAACATTCAGCGATATAGCTTCAACCACTTCACTGGGCAGGGCATTCACAGATTCACAACCCTTTGGGTGAAGAACCCTTTATTGTGAGGCTATGCCCCCTAGACCTAGTCTCACCTGCTACTGAAAATAACCTCCCTGCTTCCACATTATCTCTTCCCTTCATAATCTTATGTGTTTCTATAAGATCTCCCCTCATTCTTCTGAATTCCAATGAATACAATCTCAGTCTACTCATTCTCCTCATAATCCAACCCTCTCAGCTCTGGAATCAACCGAGTTAATCTCCTCTGCACCCCCTTCAGTGTAAGTATATCGCTTCATAAGTAAGGAGACCAAAACTGCACAAGTACTCCAGGTGTGGCCTCACCAGGACCCTATATGGTTGCAGTATAGCCTCCCTGTTTTTAAACTCCATCCCTCTAACAATGGCGGACAAAACTCCATTTGCCTGTTTAATTACCTTCTGCACCTGCAATCCTACTTTAAGTGACTCATGCACAAGGACACCCAAGTCCCTCTGCAGAGCAGTGTTCTGCAATTTTTTTCACATTTGAAACATATGCATTTTGCGGTTATTCCTACCAAAATGGATGGCCTCACACTTGTCAACATTGTACTCTATCTGCCAGACCTTTGCCCACTCACTTAGACTATCTATATCCCTCTGCAGACTTTCAGTGTCTTTTGCACACTTTGCTCTGCCACTCCTCTTCATGTCATCTGCAAATTCTGACACACCACACTTCATCCCCAACTCCAAATCATCTCTGTAAATTGCAAATAATTGCAGTCCCAACACTGATCCCTGAGGCACAGCACTAGCCACTGACCACCAACCAGAAAACACCCATTTCCCCCCTCTCTTTGCTTTCTACTAGTCATCCAATCCTCTATCTATGACAATACATTACCTGTAACGCCATGCAACTTTATCATATGTAGCAGCCTTTGGTGTGGCATCTTCTCAAATGCCTTCTGGAAATCCAGATACACCACATCCACAGGTTCCCCATTGCCCACTACGCAAATAATGTCCTCAAAGATTTTCTCCAAGTCAGTTAAACATGACCTACCCTTCATGAGCCCATGCTGGGTGTTCCCAATGGGAGATTTTGTATCCAGATGTCTTACTATTCTTCCTTAGTTATAGATTCAAGCATTTCCCCCACTACCGAGGTTAAGCTAACTGGCCTATAGTTACCTGCTTCTTGTCTTTATTTCCTTCTTAAAACAGTGGGTCACGCTGACTGTTTTCCAAACTGCAGGAACCTCCCCAGAGTCCAGTGAAATTTGGTACCTAGTTACGAGTGCATTTGTTATTTTCCCGTAACCTCTTTCAGTATCTCTTTTAGACAGACGGGTGCCTGTCTGGTAGATTTTGCTCCGATTAAGAATGTCTGGCACTCCGTTTCAGCAAATGTCAGCTCCCAATCACAAAAGGCCCCATTTCCCTTCCCAGTCTTAAGTCCAAACTTCGGATACTGTAACGTGGGACCGACAGGTTTAGGCGAGCCTCCCATCTGAATTGCGAATCTCCACAGTTGCACAGACTTTCGCTCCTTTCAAAAAGCATTTCTAAAGGGGTGGCTTGATTGTCGATCTCGTAGTCCACGCCATGGCTGGTAGAGCCTGTATGATGCTGGATTGGTCAATACATCTGACAGACAGGACGGACAAGGCTAAAGTTTCAGGGATATTCGCAGCAGCGTTGTAATACACCGTAAGCATTGCTCCCGTTCAGGGAAAGCCTGCGTACGTTTAATGAGAGAAAGTGCGACAGCACTAAGAGGGAAATGTCACACAAAAATTCATACAAATTTGCACCCGAAACAGGGTTGTCTCTATGTTGAAACAGCAGAGAGTAAGAGTTCATTTAAAAAAAAGAATTAAATGCTATAGGTAAGGCAATGCATCGCTTGACCGGGTGTGCCCTCTTGATGGAGCATGGAAGTGGAGAGATTTTTCAACGGTACCATCATCTCGATTTCCACCGTTTGGATGGAAAGTGGTGGGCGGCTAGCTGAGCTATTTCTGCTGCCACTCTAGCCATTAGTCTGACAGGCCCACCCACACAACCACACGGCACGTACGCACTGCAGCGTCCGACATTAGCCCTTCTGTATTATAGATGCGAGCCGAACTTATTCACCACCGCAATGCTCTGGCACAGTCAAATCAAAGCTCGTTCGCAGTACCAAACAACGCCAGTAAAGCAAGCTGTGGGAATATCTGCAGTCATCTGATCTATTACCGAAAACACAAGATAAAAGGAGTTTAGTCATTCCGCTCTGCGTTATCGTCTTAAAACTCGGGAATTATAATTTGTATCCTCGATGATTAAGGGAACGGTTCCAGGCGAAAATTACAGGCGTAAAGCTCGTCCATATCCCTGTCTCAGTGACTTTTATAGAGCATTGGGAGAATTTCATCTGGGCTGGAAAATCAGTCTATTTTCACTCGTCTTTCCTCGCTATCCCCATTTGTGTAAATATTAATAAAATTGCGAATAGTGACAAACCTTTTGGTGTCGGCTCAGCATCGGATTCAAGTGCGAAAGCTGTTCCAACCAGTTTGTTTTAAATTTGTTCCAGACGTTAGAGACCCTCGGAATTCGTGGTATAGAATATTTCAGTGATCGAAAATCACCCGTAAGAGGCTCGAGGCTCTTCAATTGGCTTCAGAATGCCTTTACTCTGCTGTTATCACAATCGTCTGTTCTTCTTTCAGCTCAAACTTTGAATTCATCTCGTAGTAGTCTTAAGTTTCCTTAATTCTTAAGGCACAAGTTAGATTTTACGTAAAGTGTCCCATTCATAGTTTTTGGACCCGTGTTTAAATGAAGTAATACGCCAATTATATCTTTTATGGTCAGACAACAGATGCATAATTACACAACTCCCGAACACAAACTAATTCGCGAGAAGATGTGCGGGTAAATAAATTCAAGTTGGTTATTTAGGGCTCTCTTTCAAAATATGCACATCTCCAACTTATCGCATTGATCCCAGGTACTTATGACTGATGAACCCACGTGATGGCTCAGTTATGCCATTCCTATTTCTGAGCACAGATTCAACATCAGCTTCAAACAGAGATGGAGGCCCAACTACTGGATTAGCATCATACGTTTGCAGAATTAACCACATCTGGAAACTACTAAAATCATATTGCCATTATATGCGTTATAAAATATTGTTTTTCTGCAAGCCCTAAATTTGTTTTTATTCATCATTTATTGTATTAATATATTTTATTACCAGTTGCTGACAAATGTTCTTGCGGTCGGTGTGGATTTCAGTTCAAACGTTTGAACTACGGAGGAGTTCCAGGCAAATTTTTCCTGGACCTAGTCAAGCAGAGCACTTCACCCGAAGTTTCACCTTCGATTGTTCTTGAAATCTAATGCATATGTTTCTGAAGATCCTCTTCCAAGAGCCTTTGATACTTGTAAAAAAATTAATAAAACTGACTGGATGAGGATAAAATGCCCATACATTTATCTCTCTGTTAGGTAACTAGCATTCGTATTGTGGATGTAAATATTAATGTTGTACAGGGCCATTAAACGAGCATCATATTAAGTGATTTAATGGAACATACGTGTAGCGTTGGTTTGCTATGGTTGCATGTGATATTGGGGCGACCCCTTCTGGAGGACTGTGTAAAATTTTGATGTCCTCATCGGTAAAGGATATCAATGCGTTGGCTGTTATTTGAGAACTGTTTCGCTTTACTGATACCTTGAATGGGAGGTTACTTTACGAAGAAATATTTGACAGCTTGTCTCTGTATTCTTTGGAGTTTTGGAGACTGAGAGGTAAACTTAATGAAGCTTACAACGTCCTGAGGGAACATGTAGGGCGATGCTGAGAAAATGTGCCCCCTTACGGCAGAGACGTTAACAAGGGGCCAAAAACAGATAGTGCTGGAGAAAATCAACAGTTCTAGTGGCATTGAGAATCATAGATGGATAGACACATGGATAGGGTGAATAGTTTGAATAGCCAAAGTCTTTTCCTCAGTGTAGGAGAGTCGAAAACCGGAAGGCATGGGTTGAAGGTAAGAGAAGAAAGAGAAAAAAGGGATTTAAGAGATTTTTTTTCACTCAGAGGGCGGTGCGTGTATGGAATGACCTGCCCGAGGAAGGGGTGGAGGCTGGTACAATTATGACATTTAAAAGGCATTTGGATGAGTACGTGAATAGGAAAGGTTCAGAGAGATATGGGCCAAATGCTGGCAAATGGGACTGGATTAATTTAGGACATTTAATCGGCATTGAAGAGTTGGAATGAAGAATTTGTTTCCATGCTGTACATTTCCATGATTCTATGACTTATTCAGTGCGGAATGGAGATAGAAATACAAAGTTAACGCAGGGACTCGATAATGGACTTGAAACATTAAATCTGTTTTGTCTCGACAGATCTGCTGAGTTTTGCCCACAATTTCTGATCTTGTTTCAAGTTTCCAGGATCTGGAGTTCTTTGTTTACATTTTCCTTGGAACTAGAGGGCACAGTTTAAAAGTAAGGAGTCTCCCATTGAAGATGTAGTGAGCTGGAACTTTTCCCAGACTGGGTCATGGCACTGTGAAACTGTCTTCTCCCAAAGGTAGTTAAAGGTGGGGCTAATTAAACACATTCAAGGCAGCGTTGAATAGTTCTTAGCTAACAAGGAAGTTAAAGATTGTCGAGAGGATCGCTGAGCTGAGGCCACAAGCGAAACAGTTATGATTTTATTGAATGGTGGAGTAGTTTTAATGCACTAAAAGGTCCTCATCTGCTCCTGATTTGTTTGTTCGGAGAAGAATTCATTTTGGGTCTTTAGTTAGATTTTGCCATGTAGACCATCCTTTATCCTTAAATTTCTAAATTCTGCCCTGTTCAAGTTTTAAAAGGATTTGTTGTTAGTTTCTATGTAATTTGCGTCATGTTTTGAGGAGATGGCATGACAGGGAGTGATGTGTATAATGTCCTTCAAGTGCTTCCTATTCCTGATTTCCACCCTGACTTTAGCATGATCGGAAGCATGTTCAACTTGCTGGTAACATTCACATTGGCCTTCTTTGGTCTCCCTTAGCATTGAACGACAGCCAAAGCTTTATCACAGGTTACAAAGTCAAAAATGACTCACACAATGACGCCATGGATACTACACGAATGTGCCTTACTCGTGAACCCCACAGCTTCTTTGTATAATGCAGGCAGAAGCAACTACAGTCGTTGTAACTATTCACTACTCAGTGATATCTGTTAGATGTGGTTGGAAGTGTGGTTGAGATGGGTAGCTGAAGATTCACCACATAAAGTGGCACTCAATGAATCCTGGTCAGAGATGGTGGATGATCTCTGGTGTAACGCGGCCTGCTTTAGCTCGGCAGCATCAGGGACAATAGCGGAGTACTGGAAATGGAATGACATTGCTGAGGAACCAGCTTAAACCAGCTTTTCCAGGACAAATACTTTTACTTCTTGTTCGTTTCCACCAGAATTTCACCATTTAGTATTTTATTAACTATTAATTTGACCTCTGTTTATTCGTACTAAATTAATTCCAAAGGTCCTACATGGAAATACATATAAAACTCATGGGTTTGGTATTCCCTTCAGATTTTCTTGTTTTTCCCAGCTGTTGGCTAACATTCCAGAGACAGTCAGAGCTTTGAAATCACTCAACAGGACAAATTATTTGACTCACTTCCTGGATTCACTGTTCAGGCTAAGAGCTGGAGAATGTGCTTAATACCCTACAACTTCAAGATGCTGCTGCAGGATAAATTCACATGATCTCCAACCTGGATCTTCATATTCATATTAATTACAGGGTGATTGTTATGGATTTAGGGAGAAATGTCAAAAGGAGTCCTGATGTCAGTGTTCAGCTGCACAAGTAGTCTTTATTCAGAATGCTTCTTCCACATGAAGGAGATTGCAGAGACTACTCTATATATGGCTTTCATGTGGGGCCCAGTTGCCCACACAGCTCAGACCTGAAGAGAATTCAATGACACTCTGAGTTCCCCAGCTGAGCACCACCTTCTCTGTTATAATAATTACATGCAATATTGATGTCATTGTTAGCCACATCTCCGCAATTTATACGTCCAATCCTGAAAACACACGATCAATGATGGACAACTCTATGGGCAGACCTAGGTCCTCCCATAATCTCATGATGTCTCCCAGATACCCCCATCATCTGTCTTTAGAATATTACAATACTTCTGACTGTTACGCCGTTTCCCAGATATTTACCAGCTGCATCACATTAATTGTCAATAAACTGGACACTTATCAAGATGAACTCTTCCAAATTCTGTGACAACTTTAATATGACTGATGAGGAAGGATATTGATTTCTACTAATTGTTATAAAGTCTTTAAAATCAACTTGAATATAAAGTGACAGCAATTCTACGACACAGCTGAGAAATTGAGAACCAGCTTTCTCTCATTTCAAACAACAGTCCTTATGACTTGCAACTGCAGTTTACAATCCCACATTGCTTGGCTGGTGGTGAGAGGTGCTCTGCCAGTGAGATCCTCTATGCAGGCCCGGAATCTCTGTGCCACCGCACGCTGCCCTCGAGGTGGCTGCGGGGGGGATGAGACTGTCGATTACCTCCTTCTGGAGTGTGCCTATGCGCAGGAGGTCTGGAGGGGGATGCAGTGGTATTTGTCGAGGTTCGTCCCGAGCAGCTCCGTGACACGGGACTCTGTGCTCTACGGGCTGTTGCCCAGGACGCACACCGAGGCCAACATCAACTGCGCCTGGAGGACCATCAATGCGGTGAAAGACGCTGTTTGGTCTGTCCGCAACTTGCTGGTCTGCCAGCTGAAAGAATTGACCCCAACCGAGTGTTGCAGACTGGCACACTCCAAGGTCCAGGACTACGTGCTGAGGGACGCGCTAAAGCTTGGGGCAGCCGCCTCCAAGGCGCGGTGGGGAAAGACCACCGTATGAACCCCCTCGTCCAGAATAGAAAAAAGGGCCCCATCTGGTAACTGGGCCCAGCTGGCGCCTTCCCAACTGGTCAGGGGGCCAACAGGGACTGTGCGGGGAGACAACTGCTGAGGCTTTTTCTTTGTTTTGTTTTTTTAAACTTTTAGTTGGTGTACGTACCCCCTGGGTAACCCGGAGCGGCTTGCATGACTGGGTAGGTGTATAAATATGTTTTATTTTTTGTACATTCTATGAATAAAGTATATTATTTCAAATAAAAAAATGCAGTTTACAAGCCCTTCTGTTTGCATGCTTTAAGTGAACTTTAAACAAAATTTTCATTTGTAAATAAATCTTTACTGTTTCTACCCTAAGCACTTTCCATTGCTAATTTTCATTTCTCAATAAAAAGCATCCATTCGAATTCCATTGACAGTTGTGAAATTTAATCATTTTACAGTCTTACCACGTCTTTAAATGAAACTTGTTTAGATTCCACAGATAACTAGGGTTCATAACCATATTTTCATTCTGTATTTTTAATCTTTTTTGTCACTCTTCCCTTGATCTTTGGATGTTAGAATTTGTTCAAATTATCTACATCTGCACTTAAGCTACAATTTTATATCTCTCCCTAGTCATGACCTCTTTTTACCACCTTCCACTGCCCTCTTCCTGTGCCAATAGTCTTTTAGAGGTTGTGTTTCTACCATTTGTAACCTTATCTTCCCTAATAACACAATGGGTGTCTTTACTGCCTACACACATTACCTCAAGGAATGCAATTAACCTTTCACACTCAGGTGTTGTTGCTTTTCTAATTCTACAGTTACCTAAAAAAAATCAGAATTCTGTAGAATCAGACACTCCATCTACTTTTCAATAAATAACAAACTTGGGACTGTGGCTAAAGCACGACTTTCAAAATTACCCCTTATTAAAATGCTTCTTGTTTAGAATTGCCTGTTCACAGAAGTCTGATTAACTTCTGTAATGTTTCTTTCTACGGGGAATCTTATCTTATTCACTGTCTCTAAATGGAGACCACAAGTTTGGCTTTGAAACTTTGCTGTATGTAGCTGTCAACCTTTGTTTGGCCATCTCGTCAACTTTAGGCTTGGGTGGCTACAACAGTTCTGATTCATTTTTGAATATGTTGTCAGTCATTGATAGACATGAGTCACTTTCATTTTGTATCAGGTGCAACATGGTTTACAGAGGATATTCAATGTTAGAGAAATAGCAGATGCAGAACTGAACCTTCTTTCTCATGCTTAGAAACATGCTTTCTTAACTACGTCACTGGACCTCACTCCTTCATTCAGAATAGTGTTTCCAGTCATGAAAATTTCAATTGTAAGCACACCATTTCCCTATTAGCCTTCTGGCCAAGCTCCAAACTTGAAATTAATGTGGAGAACCAGGCAGCAGCATAAGTGACCTTTACTCAGAGCTCTGCTCCCACCAATGTAGAGGAGGCCAAAGACCACTCCAAATCTGGCTTTCAACATGGGTTCTGTCATCCTCTTAATCACAGCTCAGATCAGACGTGCGGGAGCATGGCACCAGCCCAATTATACTGACCACGAAAGCCATTGAAGGGTGATGTTGGCTGATGTACAAAATGAACTTCCACATAGCCTGTGGGTTTTCTGTGGGCCTGGTAGGTTAAGACAGATAGTTTAACTGTGCCTGTCAGTTTCAGGATAAAAACATGGGCATATATAGCAAAATATGGTTCAGGGCTGTCAACGTCAAATTGACATCATCCAATTATTTATTTCTGTCCAGCATTTAATGCACTAGTCAGAACCTATGTGTCAAAACACTTCATTGAAATTCCCCAGGACAGATGCAAGAATTCCAATTTCCAAAGGAAACATCAATTTGTACCACTGGAGAAGCAGGGTGCTTATTGTTTGGCTAAAGAGGCCAGGCACCAGTTCTGTTTGTTAACCCTGAACCCAGTGCCAACCAGGAAACAATGAAAATAAGAAACATTCTGATTTAGAGAACCAAATAGTATCCCAACGCAACATTACAGGTCAAGAATGTGTAAAACACATCAAAACATTGATACACTATGACTCATACAGTGAGTTACAATGCTTATCGGATTACACAAATACATTTTAAAATACAGAGAAGGACATTTGCTATCAGATGCCTTCAGTGGCTGTAAAGTGCTTTGAAATGTCCTGGAAGCAGAACAGGCACTGAAAATAAAAACTTCTTCCTTTGTTTCTCAAGAACAAGAAATGAAAACAACAATACAAGTCAAGGAGAGTCTCAGTGCAATTCTTTGAAATTATGAACAGTTTTAACAAAGTAGATCAAGAAAGAATGTTTCCTTTTGCGGGGAAGAGCATAATTATGAGTCTTCAGTATAAGGTAAATAACGTCCAATTGTTATTAGATGCTTCATCGTGTCAGCTCGGTCAGAATGTGGAACATCTTACTATGCGGTGTGGTTAAAGCTCAAAGTATTGATGCACTAAACAGGAAACTTGAGAGGCAAATAAGAGAAATGAGCATAAAGGGTTCCGATGATAGATTTAAAAAAGAAAGATGGAGACAGGTTCGAGTGGAGTCTCAGCACAGGTCTGAAATGCTTGTACTGGACTGATTTTTTCTGTTGTATATCATGTCTAATCCTGTGTATCAAATAAGAATTAAACAAGGCCTGATGTCACACCAGATATGTTCACGAGCCTCTGCACTGAAATCAGAAGATTAGGTGC
Source organism: Stegostoma tigrinum (assembly GCF_030684315.1). Classification (NCBI taxonomy): domain Eukaryota; kingdom Metazoa; phylum Chordata; class Chondrichthyes; order Orectolobiformes; family Stegostomatidae; genus Stegostoma; species Stegostoma tigrinum. Next base: position 11,864,489 of record NC_081387.1, on the reverse strand, counting down.
AATTTCTCCATTGTCCTATTTATTCACTACTTCAGTGCACTCCTGAGGATTTTCTCCATTTTCCTGCACAAATTATAAAGGGGAACCATGGTTAAGCAGTACAGTTGAACACCAGTTAAAGCAAACCACACGAGTGCCCCATCCTACAGCATTTCACGTTAGCACAGGGTGCATATAGTTTGCTTTAATTGCAAATGCAAACAATAAGCCTGATACAATTTGCTGTTTGGTGTGAAAGAGGTGAGAATCACAATCTTAATGACTGTCTGCTTCCCTCAGTTTTATTTTCCAATGGCTCAGAATATTCCTTGTTTGCTGCATTGACCAATGTTCAATTTGATGAGATAATATTAAATATAAATAATTCTGTTAAGCGCAATAATCAAAACACACTTTGGAGGGATTGCATAAATGCTCAAGGATAATGGACAATGGATAAGGAACTCCAGTTGACCTTATCCATCTTTTCAGCTTCCTCCATCAGAACAAAAACCCTCCTAAAATGAATGCCATCTTGCATGTGCTTTCCAACCATTAATTATCACTTTCTGCAGATGGCAATTAGCCACCAGTCTTTAATTGGAACTGGCTCATATTTGTTGAATTAAATGCCAACTTGCTCACACAAGCGAAGGGTACTGTCACTGTTATCTTACCTCGTCCTTTGGTATGCCTTCAGGTTTAGGATACCGTTTTGCTGAGAATTAAATGAGAGAGAAGTACAAGTAAATAGTTTTATGTCTCATTCCCGCAAGGAAACAGTCTCAGAACAACTGTGTCAACCCTTAGTCCCTAAAACTTGCATTGATATCATACCCAATTTTAAAGATCATGGCAGGAATTTTATTCTAAACATTTGCAGTTAAATTGATCAAAGCTTTTCCTGCCGAGTTGCGGGTAAATGGGATTAATTGGGTCGCTGTTTGACAGTGTTAACACAGGTGCAGTGTCCTGAATAGCCTCCTTCTGTGCTGTTTCACTCTGTGGCAACTGCAAGATCCTCAAGGCATAAATGCCAAGCGACTGATTACCTTTGTCGGCACATATCCGAGTTTTTATGGGCACTGTATCAAAATCCTGACATTACTAACTGTGCAAAATGATGGAAGTACTTCCGCCACCAGAACTGATACCACAGTTAGCTTTACAGAACTACTAGCGATGGCTAATGAAAAAGTGGTCCTGTTCACCTTGAACACATTATAAAACAAATTTAATTCCGCAAAGAGATATTACGTAAATTCTGTAAGTTTTGAAGTGAAAGTGACATCGGCACAGCTAGCCTTCACTACCATCGTCATAATTTCACTGAAACTGGCATTATCTTTTGGAGACCGTACATGTATGGAATAATGTGGAGGACCCCAGAGCTGCTGCTCTAGTGATTCTGCCTTGCTCCAGAGAATGTGCTTCTGAAATACCCCAGACAATGGAATATTACTGAGCTTCTCAGTCCTACACTATCAGTCAGAGTAAAACAAATGCCTAAAATACACCTTATTTGAAGAGACCCGTATTAGTGTTCACTTGGAAATGGCACTGTAAGGATTCTTTTGATGGGGAATCTCAAATTTCTCCACAGTGAGAAAAGAAACATGTATTTTCAAATGATCTTTTAGAACTGTATCCTTATTTCATCAAATTTTAAAATCAATGATGAAGACATTCTCAATTTAAATTCCAAAGTTGCTCACTGTGAGCATTCTTCAAATGGAATAGTCGATTAAGTTGCTTAACTACATCAGCACTGCTGCAAGGTTATAGATCACTTCCATTTAGCGCCATATTCAGTGTAAACAGGAAAATATGCAATGTGTACCACAGAAACCATTACATCTGGGCAGCTATTTCAAAGGGAGCTAAATAGGCTGTATTGATTTATATGCTAACAGTAACCAGCTTTAGTTGATGCAAAGGGGCCTTTAGACAAGTCTCTCCATAATCATCACTTTCACTTCAATCTCCTGTTGCTTTATGTCCCTCTGAGTACTACAGGGAAGGAAGGTCAAATTGTAACAACTAAGAGGTCATTTTCTGATCTGGGAAGATGGGATCGAAACTCGTTTTGTGGGAAGTTATCAGAAATACCGAATCAGTCAGCATTTCACTCCACTGGTTCTAGGAAACTGTCTGCTTCACTCACAACAATATCCTGCACCAATAACCAAGGGGTACTTAATGGGCAACAGTGGGAGCAAAGCCTTATTGGATTAATCACTACTTGCCTCAAATTCACAAGACAAAGGTTGCAAGATATAGTATACCATCCAGCTTCCCCAAAATATATACTTTCTTGTTAGTCACCTGTTACATTAAGCTCGTCATATCCATAATCATGCCTGCAAAAGGAGAGGAAGAGATTGCAAACATGAGAATAAAATACACATCAAGGAATTAAAAAGCACTGAGAAGATAGTCAATATCAAAAAAGTCATAATTAAACAAAAATGCCTCAGAAACTCAAGGCATATGTTCTAAAACAAATATCTTCAGCCTCCCCAACCACCCACTGTGCCCCATTTTATTTCAATAGAGCTTCATTTTTACTTCTGGTTATGGATGAGACCAAACCCCCTCAAAATATATTAAGAAGGTAGTCTAACTTTGCCTTAATTTAAAGGTGAATGTAAGGTGTTGCAGTCCAGATGTAACTCGACTCGTCAAATCACCAGATCTGAGGCAGGATCCAAGAGATCCATCCAGCACCTTCCAGGCATTGCTCAGCAGTGGGCTAATTGATGTGTGTGCCAGAATTTGGGAAGAATTGAACTCATTGACAGTAGTCAACAAGAAATAAACTGATTCCAGTATATCATATTGACTAATGGGCTGAGGCTAGTTACATCAAGAGTGGTTTTGGAAAGGAAGTGTGCATCTAGAACAATGTTTTTTCAATGATGTATTGAGTGACAATGTTAACTCCCCAACTGTGATTGTTGGAGCACTGTAGATGTGCTGAATAAAAGTTTTTTTTTAAGCAGCCCTCCAGTCATTACAGTTTCAAGTGAATAAGGCAAATATGACATATGAGTCGTTTCAATGAGAGAAATTTTTGACTCACTCTAAATCATCGCCTTCTGCAATCATGTTCAGAGAAGATGATCCGCATGTCTTGTCTAACACTAATGTTGCGTATTGTACACCAAATGATGAAGCTCTCTAATTAAACAAAATGTTCAGTTAGCCTAAATTGAACATACTCTGCATGCTTCGGTTATATAACATTTGCACAAGTTACCAGCCTTTTCAATTGAGGTTAAGCAAGGAATGTTGCCAAATGTAAGCAATTTTGAGAGAGTAATGGCCATAAATGCAACTAAGATTAGAAGGAGAGGCAATGGCCTAGTGGTATTATCACTGGACTGTTCATCCAGAGACCCAGGAAATGTTCTGGGGGCTCTGGTTCAAATCCTGCTACGGCAGATGCTGGAAATTGAATCCAATAAAATATCTAGAATTAAGAATCTAAGGATGACCATGAATCCATTGTCAATTGTTGTTAAAAACCCATCTGGTTCACTAATGTTCTTTAGGAAAGAAAGTGCCATCCTGGCCTACGTGTGACTCCAGACCCACAGCAATGTGGTTGACTCTTCACTGCCCTCTGGGCAATTAGGGATGGGCAATAAATGTTGGCTTAGCCAGTGATTCCCTCATCCTGTGAATGAATAAAGAAGAGGAAAAAGTGCCCAGTTAAGGATTGGTTCAGCGGTTAGCACTGGCACCTGACAGTACCAGGGATCTGGGTTCAATCCTACTGTCTGGCAATTGTCTGTGTGAAGTCTGTGCAGTCTCTTACAACTGTGTGTGTTTTCTTCGGGTGACCCGCTTACTTCCCGCAGCTGAAAGATGTGCAGGTTAGATGTATTTTCCATGCTAAATTGGCCAGTCCAGAGATGTGTAGGTTAGCCATGGGGAAATGTAGAATTAGAGATCTGGGTGGATGTTCTTTCATGGGTCAGTGTAGCTTTGAAGGGCTGAATGGTTTGCTTCCGCACTGGAGTGGTTCTACTCTAATTTTGTCTCATTCTCATAATCTTTCAACTAAGTGTGCTGAGTTCTTTATTTTCATGTCATTTCAGTCATGTTCTGTAATCGTTCAGTCTGTTGATTTATGAAAGCCAGTCAATTTGCACACTAATTTACATGTGTGGAAAATCTCATCTGAAATTTGGTGAAAAATGCAACTGTTTGGGTTCCTACGGGTTACAATTTTGAAAGGCAGTTCGATCAGGAACAGCATGGATTAAATAACATATTTACCAATGGACACAGATACGCCTGTGAAATGATGGCAACTAAAGATCACATTTTTGTATGATTTGTCAACAAACTATGCACTTTCGATTACTGCTTACCCATAGTTTGGGCGGAGGAATTTGGCAATCTGCAAGAACAAAATATAATGTGTAAGAAAGAGTCAATGGAGTTCAACCCAGAAAGGCAAAGTAAAGACTGGTTGATTGGTAATAAAATGTGAGGCTGGATGAACACAGCAGGCCCAGCAGCATCTCAGGAGCACAAAAGCTGACGTTTCGGGCCTAGATCCTTCATCAGAGAGGGGGATGGGGTGAGGGTTCTGGAATAAATAGGGAGAGAGGGGGAGGCGGACCGAAGATGGAGAGAAAAGAAGATAGGTGGAGAGGAGAGTATAGATGGGGAGTTAGGGAGGGGATAGGTCAGTTCAGGGAAGACGGACAGGTCAAGGAGGTGGGATGAGGTTAGTAGGTAGGAGATGGAGGTGCGGCTTGGGGTGGGAGGAAGGCATGGGTGAGAGGAAGAACAGGTTAGGGAGGCAGAGACAGGTTGGACTGGTTTTGGGATGCAGTGGGTGGAGGGGAAGAGCTGGGCTGGTTGTGTGGTGCAGTGGGGGGAGGGGACGAACTGGGCTGGCTTTGGGATGCGGTGGGGGAAGGAGAGATTTTGAAGCTGGTGAAGTCCCCATTGATACCATTGGGCTGCTGGGTTCCCAAGCGGAATATGAGTTGCTGTTCCTGCAACCTTCGGGTGGCATCATTGTGGAAATCTCCCCTTCCCCCACCGCATCCCAAAACCAGCCCAGTTCATCCCCTCCCCCCACTGCACCGCACAACCAGCCCAGCTCTTCCCCTCCACCCACTGCATCCCAAAACCAGTCCAACCTGTCTCTGCCTCCCTAACCTGTTCTTCCTCTCACCCATCCCTTCCTCCCACCCCAAGCCGCACCTCCATTTCCTACCCACTAACCTCATCCCACCTCCTTGACCTGTCCGTCTTCCCTGGACTGACCTATCCCCTCCCTACCTCCCCACCTATACTCACCTCTCCACCTATCTTCTTTTCTCTCCATCTTCGGTCCGCCTCCCCCTCTCTCCCTATTTATTCCAGAACCCTCACCCCATCCCCCTCTCTGATGAAGGGTCTAGGCCCCAAACGTCAGCTCTGGTGCTCCTGAGATGCTGCTGGGCCTGCTGTGTTCATCCAGCCTCACATTTTATTATCTTGGATTCTCCAGCATCTCCAGTTCCCATTATCTGTGGTTGATTGATGCTTTGTTCGTGAGTTTGGAAGAGAGATTGAAAAAAATAGCAAATTTGTTCTGGATTCAATTGAACTACCTTCTAATTGTACGATAGAATAGTCAAGAATAGCCTGTCCTTACATTTCTATAAAGTCTATTCATTCCAGGATTGCCATAACCCTTCCCATAGAGATAATTGCTGTGGCTATCCCCACCTAACCCCTCCAGTGTAATGCTGATTGCTGCTCAAATGAGATATGCCCTGTCACCTGTGAATCAAAGACACTGACTAATTCTAATAGATGTACCGTGGAAAGCATCCTATCTGGATACATCACAGTGTGTTGTGACAATTGCTCTTCCCAATACGACAAGAAACTACAGAGTTGTGAACACAGCCCAATCCATCACAGAAACCAGCCTTCCTTCCTTTGACTCAATCTAAACTTCCACCTGCCTCGAGAAACTAACCAACATAAACAAAGACCCCTCCCACCCTAGTATACCCTCTTCCCCACCTCGCCCCCACTTCTGTTGGGTGGAAGATTTAAAACTTTGTACACGTACGCTCGGATTCAGGAACAGCTTTCCCCCCGCTGTTATCGGACTTTTGAAAGGACCTCTCAAACGTTGATTCTGATCTCTCTCTCTCTGCATCTTCCCTATACCTGTAACACTGTATTCATTCTATTCTGGCACCCTGATGCACTTTGTATTATACAGTCTGCCTGCATAGCACGCAAAACAAGGCTTTCCACTGCATCTCAGTAGATACGTTAACAATAAATCAAATTAAATCGAATCAAAAGTTTCTGATGTCAAGCTCCACCTCAACCCTCAAATCCAGACTGGAACTCTAACGCAATGCTATCAGAGTGCTAAATTGTCATCTGATTGCTATCCCACCCACTTCACCACATTAGCTAAGATGTGGTAACAGCACCAGTGAGCTAGCATTCCAAGATTCATTCAGTTGGGCGTGTATTCAAGTGGCTCAAACAATGAATCTGGGATTGAAAGAAGCAATCTCATTGTTTTGCAAAAATCCTACTTGTTGTATTTCCGTTGAAGGAATGAAATCCGCATTTATCATCTGGTCTGACTTACATCTTGCTCCAGACTCACAGCAATGTGGCTGACTCTCAATTGACCTCTCTCCAAGGGCAATAGGAATAGGGCAAAAAAAAATTCCATTTCCAATGCACATCTCATGACAGAATAAGAAATAATGGTGATTGCATTGAGTGAAATCATTATCGTCATGAATGTTTACTTTAAAAATAACAGTTCCAGATACAACAGTAAAGTAACATAAATGACCAGTTCATCTCATTGATATGCATTTGGATGCCTCAGTGTTTTTTTATGAAAGCAACATGCTGGAATGAATGAGGTTTGTCAAAATGCCTACAACGTTTAGCCTGAAGAGTGGACATCTTGAGAGGTGGAACATCTTGCATCTTAGCATACTCTCATCCCCACACAATTGCAATAAATCACAATCATCTATGGAATTTTTGAAGTAAAACTTAATTCTGCAAAAGCTTGCTTCAGAAGCAAGAAAGCCAGTAATGGAGCCAAACTGATGGAAAAGAGATTAATACCAATGAACACACCTATATTTATATAATTTTTAACTATCATGTTTTTAATAAAAGCAATAGTTGGCTTGCATCATGAATGCCAATGACTTAAAATAGCAAGTAGAGAGCTGTGAAACAGACACGATTAGTGTTCGCTATGTCTTATACCGAAGAGAGAGGATGGCCTAGCGGTATTATGGGGGGATTGTTAATCCAGAGACCCAGGTAGTGTTCTGGGGACCTGGGTTTGAATTTCGCCATGGCAGATGGTAGAATTTGAATTCAATGAATATCTGGAATTAAGAGTCTGTAGATGACCATGAATCCATTGTCAACTGTCAGGAAAAACCCACCTGGTTCACTAATGTCCTTCAGGGAAGGAAACTGTCAGCCTTACCTGCTCTCATCTACATGTGACTCCAGACCCACAGCCAATATGGCTCACTCATAACTGCCCTTTAGGCAATTATGAATGGGCAATAAATGCTGGCCTAGTCAACAGTGTCGTCATCCTAATGATGAATAAAAATAATTACCAAGTTACATCTACCATGTTGTTACAATTTCTAGGTAGCATCTTTCATTCGCCATTGCATATTGAGACAGATGGTTACTCTGAAAATTTATTCCTTTGTCATTGGTCAAATGAAAGCCACTATTTGTTTTTACGTTCCATATTAGATGTAGCGTGGGTCCAATGTAAATCTCAAGGAAGCAAATTCATTGTAATGTTTCTGTTTCTCAGAACAGAGAAGGGGATAAATGGTTTTGTGGTGATTCATGAGTGATTTCCAGTTAGGAACCAAGCACACTAGAGATTGTATCAGAGATAATAGGAACTGCAGATGCTGGAGAATCTGAGATAACAAAGTGTGAGGCTGGATGAACGCAGCAGGCCAAGCAGGATCTCAGGAGAACAAAAGCTGATGTTTCGAGCCTAAATGTCAGCTTTTGTGCTCCTAAGATGCTGCTTGGCCTGCTGTGTTCATCCAGCTCCACACTTTGTTGTCTCTGTTACACTAGAGATTGTGTTAAGGCACTTCAAATCAATTCTACATACTATATTTAGGCCATGCACTGTGGAGAATTTACTCTTCTCTCTCTATCACTAATTCACATAAAGATAGTAGAAACAAGTTGCTTTCTGCATTCACCCAGGAGAACTACTGAGTCATAAAAGCTTCACTCTAATCTCAAACCCAGACTTGTGAAATGTCACCTGAGTGTTACCGAATTTTGTAAATTACAGTGGATGTAAAAGCTCAACAACAACTCAGCTTCCTCAGGAGCCTAACGAGATTCCACATGTCCATTAAGACTCTTAGAAATATTACAGGTGCACCATAGAAAGTGGCTGATTTGGATATATCGCAGCATGATATATCTCTTCCCAACACCACAAGAAACTACAGTGTTGTGAACACAGCCCAGTCCACCGTACAAGCCTAACCTTCGATCCATTGACTCCACCTATACTTCCCTCTGTCTCAGGAAAGCAACCATCATCAAAGACCCCTCATATCCTGGTTATACTCTCTTCCATCTCAGAAGATACAAACATTTGACCAGATTCATTAACAACGTCTTCCTTGTTATCAGACTTTTGAATAGACCTTTTAAATGTTAATGTTGATCTCTGTCTGCACCTTCTCTGTGGCTGTAACTCCATAACATGCACTCTGTCCTGCTACCCTGATGCACTTGTATAGTACCATCTACATATAAAGCACATAAGACACCATTTTTCATTGTAATAACAGTGTGGAGCTGGAGGAACACAGCAGGCCAGGCAGCATCAGAAGAGCTGGAAAGCTGACGTTTCGCGTCTGGACCCTTCTTCAGAAATGGTGGAGGCGAAGGAGGCTCTGAAATGAATAGAGAGCGGGGGGCCGTGATAGCAGGTAGGTAGTGATGGGGGTTGGTCAGTGAGGTGGGAGGAGTGGATAGGTGGGAGAGAAGACAGACAGGTCAATGAGGCGGGGATCAGAGGAGAGGCTGGTCTTGGGATGAGGTCGGGGGTGGGGAGATTTTGAAGCTTGTAAAGACCACATTGAGACCATTGGGCTGTAGGCTTCCAAGGCAGAATATGAGGTGCTGTTCTTCCATTTTACGGGTGGCATCGTTGTGTCACTGGAAGACGCCCAGGATGGGCATGTCATCCAGGGTGTGGGAGGAGGGAGTTGAAGTGGTTCGTGACTGGGGGGTGTTGTCATTTGTCATAAACAGAGCATAGGTGTTCCACAAGGCAGCCTCTATGCCTCTGCTTAGTTTCCCCGATGTGGAGGAAGCCATCGTATCTCAGCACACGTGACAATATTAAATCAAATTCAAAGAAATCCCATGACATAATTTTGAAGAACAGCAGGAGAGTTCACTCTAGTGGTTTGACTGATGTGCTTTCCTGAACAAGTGACATTAGACTTTATCATTATCAATTACTTCCTATGGGACACTGCCTTATACAAATCTGTCTGTTTTACACTGCATCAATGACTACACTTCACAAGTCCCTCATTGGCTGTAAATCATTCTGAGCTTGAAAGGTGTTAAATGAATGCACTGTCATGACACCAGAGCAAAACCTTACCATATCATTGTCACTTGAAAAGCCATGAAAGGTATCTATTTCCAGAAGATCTCCCGATAGATGGTAAGAAATTAAAAGCAAGGTTTAAGTGGGTTATGTTAGTCCACAAAAGATGTACTTCTAATTTCTCACCAGCTCTTTTAAACATTTAAATGAATTGAGGTACTTGCCCATCTCAGTCGCTGTTGAGTTGCTGAAGGTCTTTACACTGTCAGAAACCAACAAAAGATAATACTATTTTCTTCTTACAGACAATGCAATCAATCACGTGTGTTTCAACCTTTCTTTTATAGATACTTTTAATCAACTAGCTGAGGCATGTTGTGACACTCCGCTGGAGCAGCTGAGGCTTGAATATTTGTACAGCTGGCTTCTTATTAAAGTGGACAAACTGAGTAAATGGGCAAATTAATCTGGACCATCACTGCTGAGGCCTAATCCCCTCTAGGCCACTTCCTAGTAACTGTACCTCCCCCATCCCCATCATGATGCTAGTAGAACACTTCTGAAGAATTTATCCTTGACCTACAACACTATCCTGTATGGTGAACAATGACAAAAGATTGAAATCCTAAAGAACACCTCACATTTATACTAATGACTGGGGCCAATTTTTTTTTAAACACTGTGTCATTCATGTGTAGAATAAACTGCCAGAATCAGTGGTAGATACAGGGACATTTACAACAATGTTTGGAGAAAGGTTTGGAGGGATGTGGGCCAAACGCAGACAAATGGGACTGGTTTAATTTTGGAATATGGTCAGCGAGGACTATAGTCGGATCAAAGGGACTGTTTCCATGCTGTACGACTCTATGCCAGCAAGATGCCTTCAGAGGCACTGGGAGAAATTGTCACCTTCCCCACTGACAGAAGGCCAGAGGTTCAGAGGGAATGCCAGTTTTGTATCCTACTCAATATTAATGTCCAGCCAATGTCATGTGGAGTAAAATTTGCTTCTCCCTAAATCTCTACCTGCACCAATCCCCTCAACATCCCAAATAGTAGGTCATTTCCTCCATTTGTTTTGCATTGCACCTGATATAACTCCCTAGTGTCAGGTGATGCAGCTTACAACATAAAACTGGGATTCCACCAGCTCTTCTGCTCATCTAGCTTTCGGTTGAAATTAGCTCCTGCTCTGTCATTAGCACTTTTACATGAACGTAACTTCGTATGAAACCCAACAAGAAGCAGTCAAATACAGAGAGGGATGTGGGTGAAAATGAAACAAATTGTATGGAGTAAAATAGCTGGGGTGAAAGTCAACTTGCTGGGAATCACCAGAGGAGCGATTCCAGGACAGCATTGAATTGACTGGGAAGAAAAGCTGATGGAATGCAGAATGAACTGCTGATCTTCTCCCTCCTGGTTTGTGAGCTTTAAAGCCCAAGTGTCCTAAAGAGGCTAAATTGATGTGCAGTGATGATTTCATGCTCCACTTAGTAACGCTTGGGACCACGTCTTTGAAATAAGTGCCTGAGCAGACCTCGCTCCACAGTCCGGTCCACCAGCTGCTTTTGCACATTGTTGGGGGGGTGGGGGGAGCGGGGAAGGCTTGCTGAAAATACTGTTTGTTGCTGGAGTGCTCTGGGAATCCTTGTGGCAGGATTAAACCATATACTTCCTATTTTTCAGCAATGGGCATGTGTTGTGACTTTCCACTAGTGCAAAATTGAAATATTACGGTTTCTCTGTGAAAAAATGAAAAGTGAAAGAAGATCATGTTCCTTATGGTTACCTGATGTTTTAATGTCGTTGACCACATTTGAATTCGGAAAGCACAACCAAGTGTCTCTCGATAATCGCCAAGGCTTACTTTGTTGTAACAGAATGATGCAAGGTTGTGTTTTTTTTAATCAGTTTCCAGCGTATCCAATAGATTACCCATGAAATGTAACAGGGAATCCTGCTCTTCTCTAGTAGACCTAAAGTTCAGCTGTTGGGGGAAACCCTGGAAAGCCCATACATTTGTACATTGTTGAGCTCAATGCCGTCCATAAACACACTATGCTAGCTTTATAACATGCCTCAGCTGACTACTATGCTTTCCACAGGCAATACTGGAAGACAAATAGCTACGGTCTGTAACTGTAACTGTTGCAATGGAAGAATTAGGATTCACCTTTCCATAGGTGTGTAAATCGATGTGTCTTCATTGTTTTCAACCTTTGGAACACAAATTAAACTCTGTTAATGATTACTCTGCTTTCAATGAAGGGTAACATAATTGAACAAAGTGGAATACTTCCATACCATGCACAGTGTGTCAGATTCCAGTTCACTCTCGTCTTGATCCTGTTATAAGATAAAACATTACCAAATGAAATGGACATTTTTATAGACCAAGACATTTTAATGCACTGACATGATCATACATCTATGAACTGTCACAGAAAAAAAAACATTATTCTCTACTGTTGGAGTTAAAGTTATACATAGAATCCCCACAGTGCAGAAGCAGGCCATTCCGCCTATCAAATCTGAACTGGCCATCCAAACAGCATCCTATCCCACCCAGATTCAACCCCCTACTCTATAACTCTGCATTTTCTGTGGCTAATTCACCTAATCAACACATCCATGGATACTATGGGCAATTTAGCGTGACCAATCCACTTAACCTGCACATCTTTGGACTGCGGAAGGAAACCCACACAGACACAGGCAGAATACACTAATGCAAAACAGACTGTTGCCCAAATTAAAGCCAGGTCCCTGCCTGGATATGAAGCAGCTGTGTTAACCATTGAGTGCCCATGCTACCTGCATGTGTGTATGTACTCCAGTTGACATTGTGCTTTACTGCAGCTTAAACATAACTGAATAGAGCTGGTATTGCACTAATGAATGCTTCAAATGTGGCCACCCTAAAATAAATGTGGTAAAATTGGGCATGAAATTCCTCTCACTGTGTTTTAAGTAATCACTGGTAAAAAAGAAATATCCCAACTATGTTTAACACATTGTGAGAACAGAGTAAGAAAATCCCTTTAGCTCCCATGCTTATGACATCATCAACATACTTGGACCCAAAGAATCTCAATGGCATGTTTCCCATGTCACCAACATGCTAGAACAGCTCACTGTTTTGATATTGTTGTTAATAAACATGCAGAAATTTCATGTCATTTTGGGTCCAGAGAGGCAAATTTTCTCCTGCACAAAGTAAATGTCTTCATATGACTGGAAGGAGTCAGAATATCAAGGGTATTGATGTTAAAATGTACAATTTAACTAGTAGGGATCAGTGAAATGTAGATGTTTAAGGTAATCCTCACCACAGATTAAACAATCACTCGATTGTTATTGGAGATTCTAAGAACCTTTGGCACTGTCTCCAAATAAGATTCAACCATACTCTTCCCATTGTTTGCCAATGGATGGGTGTTACAACTTCCTTCTGGTAAAACATTGAAATAATATGTTTTCTCCGTGAACAATTAGAAGTGAAAGATGATCATATTCCTTATGGTTATTTGGTAGCAGTTGTATTGATGCATAATGTAATGTCTGAGTTTTACAGTTGATTAATGGTGATCATTCATTGTCTCACCTACAGTTGTATACAAATTTGTTTTACAGACTTTAGTCTGCAGAGAAGTTTTAAATTAATTTTAAGCTGAGTGCTATCTATTGGTAGTCTAACATATCTAGCAAGACCAGGAACTATCCAATTGAACAATCCACTTTGACTCGCATAGGGATGAAAGTTATCCTAACAAATGGCAGTAAAGCAGATGGTGTGAAATTGACTTCTGTACTTGATGTTTAATCCTGTTGACAACAATGGAACTGAATATTATCTGCTGGCTACCAGCAATTAACGCTGCCACTTGTAATTCCAGAATGCAAACTGTAATAGATAAAGCATAGTGTATTAACTGGATTTAAATCAAGAACAGAAAGTGAAATAAGATTGTGAAATACAGTTAGTATTAAAACATGTACATATGCTCTGAGTACATATACGATGATATTTCCAAACTCATTACCTGCTTCAGAAGTGAGACTTCATACTTGTAAAGTTCTTCAGAAGCAATACAGTTGTTGGTCAGTGTTTTTTGATGCAGAGGTCACTTACTTCTCAATGCATCGGCTTTAATTGTTATCTGCCATCAATATACTGGAAACTAAACATCAGTTATCCCAAGTTCAATGTGGTGCATTGATCCCAGTGATGAGACATTAATATCAGAGCCAATGGAGAAATGTGGGAGGTCTGACAGCAAATTATTAACTATACTTTGAATTGAGGCATCAGACATTGCATATAATAGTGACCAGTGTCAGCCTCCCAGTTATTTTTAACAAAATCTCCTTCTGCTCTTTAACGGCAATCATTTTCAGGAACAGTCTAGGTATTTCTGCAACCTTGTGCTTGATTTTGTATCTGGGGACTTGGGTATACTTTGTTTCAGTCCTAATGTGCAAATGTAGATTTCAAGTGCAGTGATTGTCTTCCTATTAGGTTACTTACCAGATTCTGCACTTCATCCATGACAGGTAAAGTTAGAATATCTAAAAGACAAAAGCACGAGAATACAAATATAGAACATAGATGAATGGCAAACGTTTTGGGGGATATGGGCTGGGAGCAGGCAGGTTAGACTAGTTTAGTTTGGGATTATGTTCGGCATGGATTGATCAGATTGAAGGGTCTGTTTCTGTGCTGTATGACCCTATGGCTCCATAATGGAAGGTATCTGCTGGAATTGTTAGAAATGTTGCATTATAAGCACTTTTATGGAAAGAGTTTCTTATAGTTGTGGTATTGTTACTGTGTGGATACTGGCCCACTGGCCCAACAACTCCACACCAACTCTGAGAGAATCCCACCCAGACCCATCTAATCCACACACCCCTGAACACTACAGGCAATTTAGCATGGCCAATCCACCTCATCTGCACATCTTTGGACTGTGGGAGGAACCCAGAGCACTGGGAGGAAACCCATGTAGACACAGGGAGAATGTGCAAACTCCGCACAGACAGTCGCCCGAGGGTGGAATGGAGTCCGGGTCCCTGGCACTGTGAGGCGGCAGTGCTAAACACTGAGCCACCTTAAATATGAATAAAAATAAGATACTACTGCATAAGTATGTCCTTAAGATTGTTTAATGCTTCCAGTTGTGCTTAGTTTGCAACACTAAATAGTGAAACATCTGGATTCAAGTGATAATCTACCATTGGAGAACAGAAAAATGGCGTTTTATTTCTGTCTGGAACTGAGGCCGCATTGTCAGACATTCTTCATTCAATTAAACAGAAACCATTTCACTGTCAGTAAAATTTCCTGGCATCTTTCAAAGAAGAGCAGGGTACCCTTGCATTGTACTGTTCAACAATATTCCCATAAGTAAGTCCAGCATGAACCAATGTTGATATTAACACTCACAGTTGTTGTCTGTAGGGCACTGTAATGTATAAATTGATAAGTCCCCAGGGCCAGTAATAGTTTTGCAACGTTGATACTGTTGCTTCCTTACGTTACGGTAAAAGCATAAGCTCACTGCAACTCATAAATTGTATGAAATGCATACTGACTGTCTTTTAAAAGATGCAGCATCCATTTGAGGTTTTACAGGGTGCTGGTGAGAACTCTTCCGGAGTACTGTGTTCAGTTCTGGTCAGCCTATGATAGGAAGGATGTTATTAAGCTAGAGAGGATTCAGAAGAGATTTGCCAGCAAGTTACCAGGAATGGAGGGTTTGCACTCTAAGGAGAGGCTGGATAGGCTGGGACTTTTTTTTCACTGGAGGTTGAGCAGTGAACTTATAGAGGTTCATAAAACCATGAGGTACAGACAAGGTGACTGGCAGGTGTGTTTTCCCTCAGGTGTGGGATTTAAAGACAAGAGGACATATTTTTAGAGTGAGAGGGGAAATATTTAAAAAAGATACGAAGGGCATTTTTGTTCGACACAGAGAGTGGTCCGTGTGTGGAACGAACTTCCAGGGGAAGTGGTGAGATAAGCACATGATTAGGAAATATTAGGAAAAAGGGATATGGGCCTATTAACTAGTTTAGTTTGGGATTATGGTCAGCATGGGCTGGTTGGACTGAAGGGTCTGTTTCTGTGCTGTACGACACTATGACTCAAACTATGCATTTTGAGAAATTCCACTGAAATAGTTGCATCTTTACCCTAAACAGCCAATTGTGAAAACCAGCAAGAATATTCGGAACATTGGCTCTATACCCTAAATAATCTTACCCCTCAATAAAAATCAACAAACAGTGCTATTGTCTGAGAGGTAAAGCTATCTTTCACCCAGTTCTGTGGGATACTCCCCTGGTCAATGTTCAATCTTATCTTTGTTTGGAGTGTACGTTCATCAGCTGGTGTAACAGTCAGTGAAATACAATTTCCAGCATGTCCTGTAGCTCTGTTCACATCCAAATTCAACCCCAATGTATCCAACAGTTGAGCATCTCAGGTATTCTCACATTCATGTCACAATTAGAATAGAACCATAGAATAGGCTGATACAGCTCAGTAGAAAGTGTGTCAGCCCATGGAGTCTGTCTTGTCCCTTTCACAAGTCTCCCCACTCTCTCACTACTTAAATTTTATTAATGTCCATTGTCAAATACTTAATGTAGTTATAGCTGAAGAGAATCATATTTTATTGAAAGTTCATGTGTTGCATACCCCCAAAGATTATTTTGAAAATGTTGTTTAATCACAGGTTTCACATCTAATGTTTGGTTGGCATTCTGCCTACATGGGCTGGTTGCACATAGTCAGCACCTGCTTGTGGCAAATGACTGTAAGGATATGTCATTTTATATGATATTTGGTCTTTGTCTAATGAACATATGGCTTACTTGTCGAGCCTCGCACAGGTATTGACAGGCATATACCACATCATTAATTTCAGTCATAGCAAGCACATCGGTTTCATTTTTCCTGCCAAGCTGAAAAGGCATTCTGCCTATCACACAGCTAATTAATGTGGCATGTGAATTTCATTGTTGGTCCGATGCTAGGAAAGTTAGCCATTTCTCCCAATGAATGGCAAACTTAGAATCATAGAATCACAGAATATTACCTTATAGAAGGAAGCCATTCAAGTTATCATGCCTGTACTGGCCCCCAGAAAAGCTACCCAGTTAGTCCTACTCTCCGGCACTATCCCTGTAGCCCTCTAGAATCTTATGACACTGAATATCCCTCCAACTCAGTGAAACAAGAAAGGTATTCAACTAATCTGCATTTGCAAACCTCACGATGCAGCGTCCAACATTACGGTGATACTGTGATTGGAAAACATTTGCTACATAATACTGATTCGTGAAGAGTTACACTGATAACCAATTTAGGATTATCAGTTGGGCAATGCTCTGATCAATCAGGGTCAAGCTGCCTAGTTGAATATTTGATGAAAGTTTGGCAGTTAACTGTCAGTCGTCCAGAACTAGTTCATCCTACATCTCAACACGTCTGTAGTCAGAGGCAATTTGCCAACCAATTAGCATTTTCTCTCATACAATACTATGATATACAATATGTTTTCCATTTACTTTCATATTTACATTAGTGAATTGTCCTAATGGGTACAAGAGAAATGTGACAAAGTGTATTCTTTTTTTCCAGAATATTCATATCCACATTCCTGCAATTGTATACTGTTTCTGCCACAGAACTTTACTTTCCTCTAACTTGCGTAAGTGGACACCATGACTAAAAAAAAGGCAGAAAATTGTGATTATCTCTAAAGATCTGATTTCTGTTCAATGGAAGAGTGAAAATAAAGTGCTGCCTTTGATTAAATCAGATGCCATTGACTGAGAGATAAGTACTTTGTGGAAGTGGAAACAATTATAAGAAGGTATTAAATGAGTTAAGAAAACTGTAACGTTTAGGGATTTTTTTTCTGAATCATAATTCGGGTGCCAAACTGGAAACCTTTCAACCATTTTAAACTCAGTATCATGGTAATCCTGAGGGTTTTAATAACCCCATAGAAGTTTATATTATTTTCAAATATAACCAAAACCAGCTTTACGTACCATCTACGCAGAATATCTCTGAAACAACTTGGACTTGTCTGCAAAACAATGAAAAGGAAGAACTCAGCCACATTTGCTGATAACATTTGACCACAGAAATGTGGATGTATTTAAAGTAGAGATAAGGCTGTTCAACCCATCATGTCCGTTGAGATAAGCTGATTTTCCTGTTTGACTATAACTTCTCAAACTTTGACCTTTAACTTTGTCGGATGGGGGCATCTCAGGGGTATTTACCAGGAGCTCTGTCTCAACTCTGATGACTGTTTCAGGCTCCTGTATCCTTGCAGAAAATGGGCTGCAGACAATCTGCATGCAATAAAATTTACTGCTAAACTGTCCACAAATATTTCAATCACTTCAAACGCTAACAGAGTGCATTTGTTAACCAGTAAATGTGTACCTCACCTTTGAGCCGGTTGAGCACCTAAAACAAAGCGACACAAAAAAAATATTGGATTACAAAAGAAATTTCTTATTCCTTAATTCTTATTATTCATTGATGCCAGTTTTGTGCATGGAGCTGTAGAGACTGCACTTCAAAATACTAATTGCTCAAAGTTATTCACTACAAATGACAGACAAAATAAATAACAATAAAAATGCATGTGATTGACTTTAATTCAATTTTTTTTCTCTCAAAAGGTATCAGCGGAAAGAATAGACCAAGGGACAGCCTAAAAGAAGTTCTGAGAGCATTTGATGGTAGAAACTGATGAAACATTTCTATTCGTGAGGTTACAAATGCAACAGTAAATGCAACAAGGAGAAACTGATTCAACAACAGAATGGGCAAAATGTCACTGTGGGTTGAAGCAGTTGAGGCAAATTGCTGAGTACCTAACGAATAAAGCCATGTAAATTATGTTGAAATGGTGAGAGGGGGCTCAGACCACTGCCAGAATAGTCTAGTTGCACAGAGTCCACATATTCTGTGTTGTAATGCATTTAGAAGTATTAATATTTTAACTGCTGGCGTGATTGCCATGGGAAACTCAGCATGCCCCGTGGTCAGCTGGCCAGCAGCAGAAATACTTACAAGACTGGCTAAGAGCTTCAATGAAGCATGCTGGGAATTGGGTCAAGCTAGTTTAAGCTCTGGCCTCAGATAAAGTTGTAACCAGGGCATATTGTGACCTGCAGTTTCCTGTGTTGATCAAATAAGGAAAGTGTTCTGATGGTTTCTCGACATGCTGGCACCACTATTACCTTATACGGAACATGGAATGTGGCTGTTTATTGGCTGTAATTATTTGGGAGATGTTTACCAATAAAGCTCATTAGCTGAGATTGAACAATGTGATCTGGCTTTGGTCAATTCATTGGCTGAGCATCAGAGAAGTCTCTGTAGGAGGTGAGTACGTTTTGAGATATATTAGCAGAACAACGGAATTTTTTGCAGGAGAAACCTTCAAGACCAAATTTCAGAAGTCTGGCCCTGATGTGATCTTCAGAGAAAATTTCGAACCACAAGGCAATATCTGTACTGAAAACAATGTTGGCCATTTCACTCAAATTTTATTCGATTCAAGCCAAACTTATAGAGTTAAAGTATGAATTGGGGTTCAATATGAATTAAGCAAAATAAGATAAGGTGAATTTAAATGAAGTGAGTTACAGTTGAATTTAAGTTAAATGAAGTAAGAATTAAAGTTCCAACTAATGTGTGCTTCTATTGAGTCATGGTCATAGCGCCACACAGCACGAAAACAGACTCTTCGGTGCAACCAGTCTGTGCTACCATAATTCCAGGGTAAACTAGTCCTATTTACCTATTCATGGCTAAGAACCACTCCCCCCACCCCCAAACCTCTCCTATAAATGTACTTATCTCAGTGACTTTTAAATGTTGTAACTGTGCCTCTATCCATCACTCCTTCTGGCAGTTCATTCCACATGGAACCACTCTCTGTGGAAAAGATTTTTCCCCTGTGCCTCATTGAAATCCCTCTTGTTTCACCTTAAAGGATATGCCCCTTAGTCTTGAAATCCCTAGAATGGGAAAAGACACCGTTCCATTTACCCTATCCATACCCATGATGACGTTATAAACCTCCGTAAGGTCAACTCTCAACTTCTAATGACAAATGTCTCAGCTTTTACGCAGCCTTCCTTTAAAACTCAAACCCTCCATACCCGGCAACATCCTCGTAAATCTCTTCCGAGCCCTCTCCATCTCAATAACATCCTTCCTATAACTGGGAGTTAAAATAATGAAGACCTTGTTTAATGAAGTTCCCTGTCCTTTGTCTGTCACATATCTGAGTAAAAAAAAATCTGAGTACTCCTTTCAGGCATCACTGAGTGGCCATTGATAAGCTGAGGCTTTAAGTTATTTTGAAGTTGAATTCCCCAGCCATAGTGAATTGATCAGCAGTTGGGAGTAATGCGGGTGTTTGCTGAGTGTGCCGAACAAATGGCAGAATTTGTGAAGTGAATCTGGTTGCTTCTTGTATCCCCCAGAAGATGCCTAAAGTGTTTAGAGTAAAGAATGGCAGATCGCCAAGCACGGTCAGAGATGTTAAGGAAGGAGCTAAATAAGACACAGCCCTAGTTGTTGAACATTGCAGTAAATTAGTAACAAGTCTGGGTTCCATTGGCCAGAAATGTTATGAAGTAACACGTAGAGGGCAAGGAAAGCATGCTACCAAGCTTACTTAGTAAGGCTACAGCAATAGTCAGTTGTTTGCAGCAGTTAATGGGCAGAGAGTTGGAGGATAAAACATTACACAAAGAAAATGAGAGATTACATGAGGAAAATTACATGAGCAGTTGGAAATGTTACTGAGAAAAGTGGTGGAACAGGCGCAAGGGAGTTAGATAAATGTGTTGTATGTGGGCCACATTCTGATCCAATGTGTGAAGGCTTACCAAGGAGTACACAGTGCAAACAGGGGTCATGACTTGACCAAACAGAGACAGTGAATGAACTGAATGGGAAATGCGCCAATTTGCAGGCTGCTGTTAAAATTCTGTATCAATTAGGCAGAAAAAGAGGAACCTCTGGCTGACTGTTCAAAATGTCAGCAGCGGATTGATAAATTAAAATCTCAGCTGTTGATACAGAAAAGAATCAAGTGGGTAATTGGGGCAGTTCAGCCGGAGGAGCAGAGTGACTACGGAATGGATTGGGGAAAGCTGGAACAGAATGCCCAGCAGTATGTTGCACGCGGTGATGACTGGGGACCCCCTACGTCCCTAACTAGCGGCACTGAATCCCTCAGCGCCCCCACACAACCATTGCCTTCCCCAGTGAATTCTATGACTGCAGTGAGGGGAAGTTGCTAAAATGATTTTGTGATAGTGCAGTGGCTTTAAAAGGTTATTTTCCTCTTATTTTTTAAAGAGAGGGATAAAACGGAGGTGCAGAGCTGGCTAGTTGGAAAGCCAGTAAAGTAAACAGCTTGTGAGGCCTTGGGTGATTTTTTTTAAAAGTTCAAACAATGGAAGCAGCCTGTGAAGGTGAGGTCAAGCTCTCAAAGAACCAGGGTTTTTAGTTTTAGCTCTCAGCAGTTGCAGTTGAAGAAGTGCAAGTTATTTGTTCCTTCTCTTGGATATACCAAAAATTGAGTATTCTCTGCCTGCTATGGGAGTTGCATGTGAGACAACGTGTTTGCTGAATTTGCCTTTTATCAAAGCTGTGTTTACAGATTATTACTATACTGGAACGGTTAATTATTAACGGTTATGCTGTCTATTGGAGATTTTGAAGATATGAAGGAAGCTATATTAGCTGCGACAGGTTGTAACAGAGGGGATCCAACAGGCGATTTAAATAGGTATAGTTCCCTGATTGCATGTGCAGATCAGTATGGGGTTGATTTTACTCAAGTTTTTGGGAAACGGACTATACTCGGTGAATTGGATGCGATCACTCTAATTGGCTAAGGTCTTTAGTAGTGTGCGCTTTGGAAGGGGGGAGAAAAAGTGCATGAGAATCTTGGCCCACAAGTGATACACACGATGAGGTACAGACAGTATGGTGAATGGTTTGAGCTTGGGAGAAGGAAATTCAAGAGATAGATAAAGGCGAAGCAAATAAGAGTGCCAATGAGATACGCCAACTTTAAGAAAACAAATGTAAATGTTTGCAACATGATATCTCACAGCCATTACATCTGCCATACAGCAAAAAAAAACACATCCTTACCTTTTGCTCTGTGTAACTTCACATAGTAGAACACAGCAATTAACAGGAGAGCTAGTTCTATCAAGCCACCAATCAACAGGAATAACCATAGCGTAGTGCTACTTTTTGGTTTCACTAAGACACAAAAAGAACAAACCAGAGCACAACACAGGTAAAAGAAACATGCTATTCAGCCCCTTGCATCTATTCAGACATTTATGTAGATCATGTTTGATCTGAACCTGAACTCAAACTGCTACAACAATTTACATACCCTTTATTAACACTGTCTTACAATATCCATCAACATTGCCTTTTCAAGTTTCAGTATTTTCAGGCTTCCCAAGGATGGTTCCAGATTCTCACCCTCTTTTGTATTCGAGTCTGCTTCCTGCCTTCACTGTTTATTTATCAGTCTCTAATTTTCAGATCATGTTCCATTGTTCTTGATGCTCCCGCTAAAAGAAATATTTTTTTCCCTATCTATAAAATCTAAAACTGGGCATCAGCTTAAACTCCGAGCTGCAGTGCCACACAAGCAAGTCAGGCTTGTGATCTCATAAGGCTAATATATCCTTCTGGATCTAAAGCCACATGCATCACTCCAAATTTGGTTCAAGTGTAATTTCAAGCAACAGAGGAATATTTCCTCCACTTTTATACTCCATAATATTATGATTGCTTCCATTTGCATATTTAAATAATTATTATTCCTGCAACTTCAGAATTATCAGAATACTCTTCTTAGTTAATTTTCAAAGTGAAAATCAGGCTCCTCGTCTGGAATGTTGTGTCCCATTCTGGCCACCCTGTTACAGGAAGGATATTATTAAGCTGGAGATGGTTCAAAAGAGATTTACAAGGATGTTGCCAGGTCTGAAAAGCTTGAGTTATAAAGAAAGGATAGACAGGCTGAAACTTTTTTCACCAGAGTGTCGGAGGTCGAAAGTGACCTGATAGAAGCTTGTAAAATCATGAGGGGTAGAGATAGAGTAAATGGTGGGTGCCCTTTCTGTAGGATAGGGAATTTCAGGACCGGGGGTATATATTACAGGTGAGAGGAGAGAGATTTAGAAAAGAAATTAGGGGCAATTTTTTGTTACACAGAGAGTGGTTCGTGTGTGGAATGAACTTGCTGAGGTAGTGGATATGGGAACAGTTACAACATTTGAAGACATTTGGATAAGTACATGAATTAGAAATGTTTGGAGGGATATGATTCAAGTGCAGGCAAGTGGGACTAGCTAGGTTCAGAATTATGGTCAGCATGGACTGGTTGGATTGAATGGTCTGTTTCCATGCTGTTTGACTCTATGACTACATTGCTTCCATTTACACAATAAACTAGTTGTTATTCTACAATTCTCAATATACTCCTCCCAGTCAACTTTCAAACGACAATCAGTCTCCTGCGTAAATTATCGATTCCGACTTGATTATTATAATCTGGAACAATGGGTAATCAGGATGCTCATGGAAGTATGAGACAAATAAATGTGCAAATGGCTGATAATGTCTCCATAGCTAATTTAGAATGGAATCCCGACAGTGTGGAAGCAGGCCATTCAGCCCATCGGAAGGGCATCCCACCCAGACCCGTCCCTGTGACTCTGAAGTTCTCATGGCTAACCAAATTAACCTGCACATTCCTGAACACGACAGGGCGACTGAGCATGGCCAATACACCCTAGCCTACACATCTTTGGGCTGTGGGAGGAAACCCATGCAGACACGGGGAGAATGTGCAAACTGCACACAGAATTTAATACTGAAGGCACAATAGTAGCAATTTCCATGAATAGTTTACACGTTATTGACTTTATAAATATTTCAAACTTTAAAAATACACTTTATTCATTGAAAATGTACAGAAAAAGTCACTAAAGATGTCTGGTTCTGTACATGAAGAAAACCATCACTGGAGTTTGACTTGGTCCAAACAAACAAACCAAAGGCACCTCTTAGCTGTGCAAGATTGTACTTTTCTATGATTGTGTTACTGGGAGAGTGCTCGAACTGAATAGAACCCCGTCAGTGGAAGGACTTGGGAAAAGTTACCCAGTTGTGCTGTGGAGCTGATTCCTGCTGTCACACATGGCTATTTGCAGACAAGTGAATCGCTTACCTCTGACCGTGAGCTGTGTTCCATTCCCATATTCCTCACCCAGCTGCATGAATTTCACGCTGCATCTGTACATCCCAGAATCAGTAACCTTCAGCTCCTTCAGCAAGAGGGAAGCATTGCGGCTGTGGATGAAATCCTGTTGGGGTCTGTGCACTCGCCCTGTGTACTTCGCTGTCTGATTGGAAACTTCCGCACCATCCTTCAACCATTTAAAAGAGCCTATTGTCAGGGAGACATTGCCTGTCCACTCGCATGGGATGAGGACGGATTGACCCTCATCTGCCAGAATCCTTGGAAGTTTCTGAAAAACTTGGAACTTCTTGGCACCGATTCCTGAAACTTAGAGGGGAGGGAGCGATTGGAAGTTGGAACTTTGAGAGTCAACGTTAAAATGAATAAACAAATTACCAGCTCAGTGGAGGGAATATGCAGCAATGTTTAGAAAACCGTTTTATCACTCAGTGAGATGCTGTCATCTGCGTGAAAGTGCTTTGGGAGAAGATTCCAATACAGCCTGAACAAGGAAGCTGACTGCACCCTTCATTGGGAAACGATTACGTTCTAAGTTCAAAAGCGTTTTTTTAAAAACCTTGCACTGGCACGATGGGCAGAATGGGCTTCACAGTGCTGCATCATTCTATGGGCAGATCAACAAAAACAGCAAATCCTTCCACTTGGTTTCCAACAAGCAGGATAATGAAAGCGCTGTAGATGTGACATGTTATTCAAAAGAGCTGCAGTGGTGATCTGTCACAGAGATCACCTATTTCAAGGAGACCCAATATGTTATTTTGATATTACTAAGTCATAGACTTCTACAGCACAGAAACCGACCATTTGGTCCAACCGGTCCATTATTCCAAACTAAACTAGTCCCACCTGCCTGCACTTGGCCCATATCTTTCCAAACATTTATTATACATGTAATTATCTAAATGTCTTTTCAATATTATAACTGTAGCCACATCCACCACTTCCACTACAAGTTCATTCCACACACAAACCACTCTCTGACAAAGTTACCCCTCACGTTCATTTCAAATCTCTCTCCCCTCATATGCTCCCTACTCTTGAAATTCCCTACTGTCGGCAAAAGACCTAAGGAGGTGAGGTGTCAAGAAGTATGAGGAAGGACAGAGAAAGGAAGGATGACTCTATGATCACTCTGCGACCCTACGAGTGAGAAAGCTATGAGAGGCCAGTATTGTAAATACAGCAAAGCACTTGACTCTGCAATGATAGGATTTGGGAACATGATAAGTGATAAGAAGGCCAGTTTGAAAGGAGTGAAATAATGGTGGTTCAGTCAAATTCTCTGTTTCTGAACTGTGCACTTTACAGGGGATGTGAGTATCACTAGTAAGATCAGTATTGGTCGCCCATGCGTAACTGCCATTGAGCTGTATGGTTTGGTAGTCTATTTAAGAGTCAATTGTTATGGGTCATGCAGCCCAGACCAGGTAAAGATTGCAGATTTCCTTCCATAAAGGACATGAATGAACCATCAATAATAATTGTTACAGTACGAGCATTGAGACTAGCCATGTACTCCAGGTCTCCACAGTGATGAATCTTAATTCCACCACTTGCTTGGTAGGACTTGTACTTGTGTTATACAGTATTAGTGTAGAGCAGTGACATTACATTACCGTACACTCTGCCAGCAGGGCTGTGGGGGAGCACACTGTGAGAGTTATGGCAGGGCAATCAGAGGTTCAGATAAAATCAGGTTTATAGCGGGTGCTGTGTGGGAAGTGCTTATAGTACAGTCAAGTATAGATGTAACAAAAACATCTCTGATGGTTCCAGCATCAGATTAATTGAGATTTGGTGGAATCAGGCAGTTTCCTGAAGATGGAAGTGAGTGGTAAATGATACAAAGACATGAATCTCTATGAAGAAGTTCAACTCGAAGCCACATATTCACCAAGATTTTGTGCTCTGCTTTATCCTCAAGACACCTGCCATGGAGACAGACAGAGTTAGTTGTGGGGAACTGGAAGGAATGGTTTTGGTCTTCACAAGTATTTTACAAGAGGAAATTTCTGTTTTCCTAGAGTGGGGGATTCCAAAACTAGATGGTATTGTTTTAAGATGAGAGGGGAAAGATTTTAAAAGGGGTTTTGAGGTAACTTCTTCCTTGCAGAAGGTAGTGCGTGTATGGAAGAAGCTGCCAGAGGAAGGAGTGGAGGTGGGTACAATTACAACATTTAAAAGGCATGTGGGGGTGAAAGATATGGGCCAAATGCTGGCAAATGGGCGTAGGTCAGACTGGGATGTCTGGTCCATGTGAACATGTGAGACTGAAAGGTCGGCTTCCGTGCTGCATAATTTCCATCCTAACCTGCACATCTTTGGGCTGCGGGAGGAAACCCACGCAGACACGGGGAAAATATGCAAACTCCACACAGAATTTAATACTGAAGGCACGATAGTAGCAACTTTCCATGAAGAGTTTACACATTATTGACTTTATAAATATTTCAAACTTTAAAAATACACTTTATTCATTGAAAATGTACGTAAAAAGTCACTAAAGATGTCTGGTTCTGTACATGTTGAAAACCATCACTGGGGTTAGACTCGGTCCAAACAAACAAACCAAAGGCACCTCTTAGCTGTGCAAGATTGTACTTTTCTATGATTGTGTTACTGGGAGAGTGCTCGAACTGAATAGAACCCCATCGGTGGAAGGACCTGGGAAAAGTTACCCAGTTGTGCTGTGGAGCTGATTCCTGCTGTCACACATGGCTATTTGCAGACAAGTGAATCGCTTACCTCTGACTGTGAGCTGTGTTCCATTCCCATATTCCTCACCCAGCTGCATGAATTTCATGCTGCATCTGTACATCCCAGAATCAGTAACTTTCAGCTCCTTCAGCAAGAGGGAAGCATTGCGGCTGTGGATGAAATCCTGTTGGGGTCTGTGCACTCGCCCTGTGTACTTCGCTGTCTGATTGGAAACTTCCGCACCATCCATCAACCATTTAAAAGAGCCTATTGTCAGGGAGACATTGCCTGTCCACTCGCATGGGATGAGGACGGATTGACCCTCATCTGCCAGAATCCTTGGAAGTTTCTGAACAACTTGGAACTTCTTGGCACCGATTCCTGAAACTTAGAGGCGAGGAAGCGATTGGAAGTTGGAACTTTGAGATGCAACGTTAAAATGAATAAACAAATTACCAGCTCAGTGGAGGGAATATGCAGCAATGTTTAGAAAACCGTTTTATCACTCAGTGAGATGCTGTCCTCTGCGTGAAAGTGCTTTGGGAGAAGATTCCAATACAGCCTGAACAAGGAAGCTGACTGCACCCTTCATTGGGAAACGATTACGGTCTAAGTTCAAAAGCGTTTTTTTTAGTAACCTTGCACTGGCACGATGGGCAGAATGGGCTTCACAGTGCTGCATCATTCTATGGGCAGATCAACAAAAACAGCAAATCCTTCCACTTGGTTTCCAACAAGCAGGATAATGAAAGCGCCGTAGATGTGACATGTTATTCAAAAGAGCTGCAGTGGTGATCTGTCACAGAGATCACCTATTTCAAGGAGACCCAATATGTTATTTTGATATTACTGAGTCATAGACTTCTACAGCACAGAAACAGACCATTTGGTCCAACCAGCCCATTATTCCAAACTAAACTAATCCCACCTGCCTGTGCTTGGCCCATATCTTTCCAAACATTTATTATACATGTAATTATCTAAATGCCTTTTCAATGTTATAACTGTAGCCACATCCACCACTTCCACTGCAAGTTCATCCCACACACAAATCACTCTCTGACAAAGTTACCCCTCACGTTCATTTCAAATCTCTCTCCCCTCATATGCTCCCTACTCTTGAAATTCCCTACTGTCGGCAAAAGACCTAAGGAGGTGAGGTGTCAAGAAGTATGAGGAAGGACAGAGAAAGGAAGGATGACTCTATGATCACTCTGCGACCCTACGAGTGAGAAAACTATGAGAGGCCAGTATTGTAAATACAGCAAAGCACTTGACTCTGCAATGATAGGATTTGGGAACATGATAAGTGATAAGAAGGCCAGTTTGAAAGGAGTGAAATAATGGTGGTTCAGTCAAATTCTCTGTTTCTGAACTGTGCACTTTACAGGGGATGTGAGTATCACTAGTAAGATCAGTATTGGTCACCCATGCGTAACTGCCATTGAGCTGTATGGTTTGGTAGTCTATTTAAGAGTCAATTGTTATGGGTCATGCAGCCCAGACCAGGTAAAGATTGCAGATTTCCTTCCATAAAGGACATGAATGAACCATCAATAATAATTGTTACAGTACGATCATTGAGACTAGACATGTACTCCAGGTCTCCACAGTGATGAATCTTAATTCCACCACTTGCTTGGTAGGACTTGTACTTGTGTTATACAGTATTAGTGTAGAGCAGTGACATTACATTACCGTACACTCTGCCAGCAGGGCTGTGGGGGAGCACACTGTGAGAGTTATGGCAGGGCAATCAGAGGTTCAGATAAAATCAGGTTTATAGCGGGTGCTGTGTGGGAAGTGCTTATAGTACAGTCAAGTGTAGAGGTAACAAAAACATCTCTGATGGTTCCAGCATCAGATGAATTGAGATTTGGTGGAATCAGGCAGTTTCCTGAAGATGGAAATGAGTGGTAAATGATACGAAGACATGAATCTCCATGAAGAAGTTCAACTCGAAGCCACATATTCACCAAGATTTTGTGCTCTGCTTTATCCTCAAGACACCTGCCATGGAGACAGATAGAGTTAGTTGTGGGGAACTGGAGGGAATGGTTTTGGTCTTCACAAGTATTTTACAAGAGGAAATTTCTGTTTTCCTAGAGTGAGGGATTCCAAAACTAGATGGTATTGTTTTAAGATGAGAGGGGAAAGATTTAAAAAGGAGTTATGAGGTAACTTCTTTCCCGCAGAAGTTAGTGCGTGTATGGAATAAGCTGCCAGAGGAAGGAGTGGAGGTGGGTACAATTACAACATTTAAAAGGCATTTGGGGGTGAAAGATATGGGCCAAATTCTGGCAAATGGGAGTAGGTCAGACTGGGATGTCTGGTCCATGTGGACATGTGAGACTGAAAGGTCGGCTTCCGTGCTGCATAATTTCCATCCTAACCTGCACATCTTTGGGCTGTGGGAGGAAACCCACGCAGACACGGGGAAAATATGCAAACTCCACACAGAATTTAATACTGAAGGCACGATAGTAGCAACTTTCCATGAAGAGTTTACACATTATTGACTTTATAAATATTTCAAACTTTAAAAATACACTTTATTCATTGAAAATGTACGTAAAAAGTCACTAAAGATGTCTGGTTCTGTACATGTTGAAAACCATCACTGGAGTTTGACTCGGTCCAAACAAACAAACCAAAGGCACCTCTTAGCTGTGCAAGATTGTACTTTTCTATGATTGTGTTACTGGGAGAGTGCTCGAACTGAATAGAACCCCATCAGTGGAAGGACCTGGGAAAAGTTACCCAGTTGTGCTGTGGAGCTGATTCCTGCTGTCACACATGGCTATATGCAGACAAGTGAATCGCTTACCTCTGACTGTGAGCTGTGTTCCATTCCCATATTCCTCACCCAGCTGCATGAATTTCACGCTGCATCTGTACATCCCAGAATCAGTAACTTTCAGCCCCTTCAGCAAGAGGGAAGCATTGCGGCTGTGGATGAAATCCTGTTGGGGTCTGTGCACTCGCCCTGTGTACTTCGCTGTCTGATTGGAAACTTCCGCACCATCCTTCAACCATTTAAAAGAGCCTATTGTCAGGGAGACATTGCCTGTCCACTCGCATGGGATGAGGACGGATTGACCCTCATCTGCCAGAATCCTTGGAAGTTTCTGAACAACTTGGAACTTCTTGGCACCGATTCCTGAAACTTAGAGGGGAGGAAGCGATGGGAAGTTAACTTTGAGAGTCAACGTTAAAATGAATAAACAAATTACCAGCTCAGTGGAGGGAATGTGCAGCAATGTTTAGAAAACCGTTTTAACACTCAGTGAGATGCTGACCTCTGCGTGAAAGTGCTTTGAGAGCAGATTCCAATACAGCCTGAACAAGGAAGCTGACTGCACCCTTCATTGGGAAACGATTACGTTCTAAGTTCAAAAGCGTTTTTTTTAGAAACCTTGCACTGGCACGATGGGCAGAATGGGCTTCACAGTGCTGCATCATTCTATGGGCAGATCAACAAAAACAGCAAATCCTTCCACTTGGTTTCCAACAAGCAGGATAATGAAAGCGCCGTAGATGTGACATGTTATTCAAAAGAGCTGCAGTGGTGATCTGTCACAGAGATCACTTATTTCAAGGAGACCTAATGTGTTATTTTGATATTACTGAGTCATAGACTTCTACTGCACAGATACAGACCATTTGGTCCAACCAGTCCATTACTCCAAACTAAACTAGTCCCACCTGCCTGTGCTTGGCCCATATCCTTTCAAACATTTCTTATACATGTAATTATCTACATGCCTTTTCAATGTTGTAACTGTAGCCACAACCCCAACTTCCCCTACAAGTTCATTCCACACACAAACCACTCTCTGACAAAGTTACCCCTCACGTTCATTTCAAATCTCTCTCCCCTCATATGCTCCCTACTCTTGAAATTCCCTACTGTCGGCAAAAGGCCTAAGGTGGTGAGGTGTCAAGAAGTATGAGGAAGGACAGAGAAAGGAAGGATGACTCTATGATCACTCTGCGACCCTATGAGTGAGAAAACTATGAGAGGCCAGTATTGTAAATACAGCAAAGCACTTGACTCTGCAATGATAGGATTTGGGAACATGATAAGTGATAAGAAGGCCAGTTTGAAAGGAGTGAAATAATGGTGGTTCAGTCAAATTCTCTGTTTCTGAACTGTGCACTTTACAGGGGATGTGAGTATCACTAGTAAGATCAGTATTGGTCGCCCATGCGTAACTGCCATTGAGCTGTATGGTTTGGTAGTCTATTTAAGAGTCAATTGTTATGGGTCATGCAGCCCAGACCAGGTAAAGATTGCAGATTTCCTTCCATAAAGGACATGAATGAACCATCAATAATAATTGTTACAGTACGAGCATTGAGACTAGACATGTACTCCAGGTCTCCACAGTGATGAATCTTAATTCCACCACTTGCTTGGTAGGACTTGTACATGTGTTATACAGTATTAGTGTAGAGCAGTGACATTACATTACCGTACACTCTGCCAGCAGGGCTGTGAGGGAGCACACTGTGAGAGTTATGGCAGGGCAATCAGAGGTTCAGATAAAATCAGGTTTATAGTGGGCGCTGTGTGGGATGTGCTTATAGTACAGTCAAGTATAGAGGTAACAAAAACATCTCTGATGGTTCCAGCATCAGATGAATTGAGATTTGGTGGAATCAGGCAGTTTCATGAAGTTGGAAATGCGTGGTAAATGATCTGAAGACATGAATCTCAATGAAGAAGTTTAACTCAATGTCATATATTCTGTCATGGTCTGCTTCATCCTCAAGAGACTTGCTATGGATACAGATAGAATTAGTTGTGGGGAACTGGAGGGAATGGTTTTGGTCTTTGCAAGTATTTTACAAGTGGAAACTTCTGTTTTCCTCGAGTGGGGAATTCCAAAACTAGATGGCATTGTTTTAAGATGAGAGGGGAAAGATTTAAAAAGGAGTTATGAGGTAACTTCTTTCTTGCAGAAGGTAGTGCGTGTATGGAATAAGCTGCCAGAGGAAGGATTGGAGGTGGGTACAATTACAACATTTAAAAGGCATGTGGGGGTGAAAGATATGGGCCAAATGCTGGCAAATGGGAGTAGGTCAGACTGGGATGCCTGGTCCATGTGGACAAGCTAGACTAAAACATCTGTTTCCGTGCTGCATAATTTATAAATGTTTGGCAAAGCGTTTGAAAATTTAGCAACGGTTGATGAGTCGAGCTAGGTCATTGTGAAGTTGTGTTAGATTACAGCATAAGTGATTCTGTTCAGCTGTGTCTTTAAACTCAGTCTAATTTGCTTGTCGTTTGCACCATGTACTATTTGCCTTTATCTGCAAAATCTCCAACACCAATGCGTAAAGTTTATAAATAATGGAATGATACTCACCCAAGAAGACAGCCAATATCCAGAGGATCGGGCTTGGGTTCATCCTCCTGTGATGGGTAAACAAATGAATTGCATGGAATGTGAAATTAACACTCTTGGTACAAGAAACTAAAACTCATCATTGTAATTTGTTTTCCATTCATTCACAAGATGAGGGCATCGCTGGATAAGTGAGCATTTATTGCACAGATGGTGAGTCACAAGTAGACCAGACCAGGTTCGGATGGCATTTTCTTTCCCTAGTGCACATTGTGTGGGCTTTCTCCTGGTCATCATTAGATTTTTAAGTGAAGGTTTCTTTGAAAGACAAGAATTCAATACGCCATGGCAACATTTGAGCCCACATCCCCAACAATTAGCTGGGATCTCTGAATTGACAGTCAGGTGATAACACCTCTCAGCCATGATCATCCCACTTTAGATGGCTAAGGTCATTATGGGTGTTGATCGGGGGTTTGATCTCCATCTATGAGTGCTACATGGCAGCTACCCACCACATTTCACCCAACTGCACATCCATTCTGCCGCTGTTAAATTATCCCCAAGTGTACATTCAGTCCCATGAGAATGCATTCAAACTTAAGATCAACAAAAGTCTTTGGGGCCTGAATCAAAAGCAAGCAAATTCAACTTTGTGACTGAACACTTATGGGGTCACCAGTCCATGACTTTTAATTTCTAAGCATTCTTTTCTCGAAGCATTAATCCAGGAGCTTTCCCATTACCCATGTGGAAGATACTTGAGCACAAATCTATACAATGGAACTAATGCAAACAACAAAATCTCTCAGAGAACGTTAGTCCTTCGGATTGAAACAAACCTGAAATGCAATGAGAGAAGGTTAAAGCCAGTTTATTGTTTTCTAACACAATCAAAAATTGTTGGAAAGCCTCAGCAGATCTGGTAGCATCAGTGGAGAGAAATCAGGTGTAATCCTACTTCAGAACTGATGGTAGCTGGTAGCTTTTATGCAGAAGGTAGGGTGGGGGAGGTGGGTAGAGGCAAGGAGTAAATGGCTGAGCCCAAAGAGACAGGAGAAAGATTTTAAAAAAATGAGAGACAACTTTATTTTTACACAGAGAGTGGTTTGTGTGTGGAATGAACATCCAGAGGAGGGTGGATGCGGATACAGTTATAATCTTTAAAATGCATTTAGACAAGTACGTGAAATGGAAATTGAAGGGATATAGGTCAAGCACAGGAAGGTGGGACGAGGTTAGTTTGGGATTATGGCCAGTGTAGACTATTTGGACCGAGGGGCCTGTTTCCGTGCTGTATAACACTATGCAATATTTTCTTCCTTGAAGCAAAATAACAATTATCTCCGGTGATATTGCAACGCGAAACTTACACCCGTCCGCTATTTTCAAGGAAAATGCTAAATCTTCACACTGGGGCTTGGCGCTACATACATTCACATTCCTCAGCCACTTAATGAATGAAATTTGAGCCCACCACATTGAGTGTGTAATAACTTCAGCACAGGCAGCAAGCGTTTGTGAGTCGGCCTCAAACTGAACACCGGGAACTCTGAAGGAGCAGCGCTTCGAAAGCTTGTGATTTCAAATTAAAACCATTTGACTGTTACCTGGTGTCGTGTGACTTCTGACTTTGCCCACCACAGTCCAGCACCGGCACCTCCACATGATGAAATTAAAGTGAAAATTGCACACGAGGAACATTCCAAACTCGAATTCAGTTTCTTTCTCAGTGTCCACAGAGATCTGTTGAGTTTCCCCAGCAGACTCTGTCAACTGACTCACATCATACACAGTATGTAGCTTTTATTTAAAAAGAGAAAA
This sequence comes from Stegostoma tigrinum, assembly GCF_030684315.1. NCBI lineage: Eukaryota > Metazoa > Chordata > Chondrichthyes > Orectolobiformes > Stegostomatidae > Stegostoma > Stegostoma tigrinum. The sequence continues at coordinate 11,830,644 of NC_081387.1, read as the reverse complement.
GCCCTCCAGAGTGTTTTTTAAAAAATCTTACGTCAAGTTCCATTTCCAATGCAGCTCACCTTATTTCCAAATCCGCTTCCAATTTCGTCTACATTCTCAGTCTGTGCCCGAAAGGTCAGGGGCTTGTGATTTTTGTTCTGGCTTTCGGCGTATGCATCACACAGCCATTTGAAATTTGCAGTCTCCTCTAAAAGGGCTGGTTCACAGCAGAGCCTGTGACTGTATAACCCCAGGTCGTTTGCAGGCGAATCAATTTAAAAACAAAAGAGATAAAAACAAATCCTACACTCGCCTCAGTTTCCGCAGCGCCGGTCTGCTGGTGTGAAATTCCTCACGTTCGCATCAGCGCTCATTCCCCGCCTGTCCCCAAATAAACCCGCCGGTTTTATTTTCGTTTCCAGGGCGGTTTGAGATAGGGAGAGAGACTGCAAGCGGGACCCCGTCTCTATTTTAATCCGGCTGGTCGCGAGCACAGAAACATTTCTCAACGATAACCCGCGCTGTTTCTTCCTTTAGCAGAAATTAAAAGATAGCCTTCGCCGGTTCTGTGTCTGAAAGATCAGGGGCTGGGAGATGTTATCAAGAATGCGGAGAAGTTGTGGCAGGCTCTCACATATAGAAAGATATGACGCTGAAACTCTCTCTCACTCACACACACACACACACACACATAGAGTGGCAAAAAGTTTACAGAAATCTGCACAAACTATCGTCAAAAAAGCACAGTCGTGACAGAGACACTGTCATTTTGAGGTACTCGATATTTGCACACTCACTGGCTCATTTGTCCAGACACATAAACGCACAAACACACACACACACAGACACACACACATTAACAGGCGTGCAACACATACACTCACAGCTCACAGACATGCCCTCGGAAACACAGCGGATATAGTACATATACTCAGATGCACAACGCATACATAATGCCACAGACAACACTATAGTGCAGACACTTACAGGGACAGTCTCATGGATACAGCCTCTCGAACCTCTGTAAAAGACACACAGATACGTAACAAAAGATACACTCTCAAAGGCACATATGCACATTCTCACAGACCAACTCACAAAACATGCTCACACATATATAACACTGATATGCACTGTCAGATGCAGCAATACGCTGTCACAGAGACAGTGCACAGGGAAACACATGTACAGACATACAGACAGACAGCATATACATGTACATACCACAGGTACAGACTGTCGCAGACACATACAGATGCACACACACCACAGATACACACTGTTACAGACTCACATCACAAATACATACACACCACAGATGTACACTGTCACAAACATAACACAGATAGGTACACACCACAGATAGGCACTGTCACAGACACACAAAGCAAATATGTACACACCACAGATACACACTATCACTGGCACAAGTCACAGATACCTACATATACCATTGGTAGATGTACATTGTCACAGACACATAACACAGATACACACACATACACAGATAGACACTGTCACAGACACACCACACAGAATACGGATACAGACTGCCACAGGCATTAATTACAGATAGACACTGCCACAGACATACAACACAGATACATGCTGTCACAAATACTGATGACAGATACAGGCTTTCAGAAACACACACCACAGATAGTCGCACACAGACACATAACACATAAATGTACAGACAGATACTTTCACAGACTCACAGCACAGACATACACACGGTTGCATATAAATATAAAGATAGACATTGTCACAGACACACACACACACACAGACAGATGCTCCCATTGGCTCTCCCATGGACGCTCAACACAGATCCACACTCTCACAAACACACTCTCAAAGATATAGAACAAGATTCAGGCTCTCAAGCACACAGTCTCATGGACACATGCCAACAGATACATTTCCTCAGTTCTAAGGAAGGGTCACCGGACCAGAAACGTTCACTCTGTTTTCTCCTCCACAGATGCTGCCAGACCTGCTGAGCTTTTCCAGCAACTTTGTTTTTGTTCTCAACAGATACACAGCTTACTCACTTTCCAATGCACTCTAATAGACACATTCTCACCAATATATCGCAAGACATATGCTCAATTATGCATTCTCACAGACTCAAGTCTCACAAATACTGTGAAGACATGAACAGGTCAGAGGCTAGATATCCTGCAGTAACTCACCTCTTGAAATTCCCAATCCTGTCCACCATCTACAAGGCACATGTCAGTGGTGTGACGGAATGTTGTCCACGAGATGAGTGTAGCTTCAACAACACTCAAGAAGCTTGAATGGCACACAGCCACAAACATTCACTCATTCTATGATAATTGGAACCATCACAACCTGTAAGTTCCCCTTCAAGCCACTCATCATTCAGACTTGGAGTCATGCCACCTTTCTTTAGTGTTACGGGAACTCTCTCCTTAATGGTGTTGTGTGTCTACATACAACAAATGTATTTAAAGCAGCACACAGGATGGGCAATAAATGCTAACCTATCCAGTGATGCCCACCCCTATTAAATTGGAGAGGGTGAAGAAAAGATTTACAATGATGTTATCAATACTGGGAGGTTTGAGTTATAAGGAGAGGTTAGATAAGCTGGGACTTTATCAGTTGCGTAGAGGAGGCAGAGAGATTACCTTGTAAGTGTTTATAAAAGCTAAATCCTTTTCCCTAGCTTTGGGGCGGGGGTTCAGATCTAGAGGGCATAATTTTAAGGTGAAGGGAGAAAGATTTAAAAGTGACCTTAGCGGAAATTTTTTCATACAGAGGTTCATATTAACTGTCAGACAAAGTGATAGATTCAGGTACAGTTCCAACAGTTAAAAGATATTTGCACAGGTACATGAATAGGAAAGGTTTAGAGGGATGTGGGCCAACACCAGACAATGGGACTGGTTTACTTTGGGAAAATTGTTCGGCAAGGATGAGTTGGACCAAAGGGTCTGTTTCCGTGCTGTGTGGCTCTATAAAAGTTTCCCCTAAAACAATTAGATGCAAGCCATCACATCCTGGTGACTTGTCTGCCTTCAGTTCCATTAGTTTGTTAAATACTTCATTCCTCATATAGCGATTGGAACAAGACCTTTCTTCCCATTAACACCTTGTTTATCTGATATCTTTTGGATGTTTGTAGTAGACTCTAACATGAAAACTGATGTAAAATATTGATTTTAAATTATCTGCCATTCCTCCGTTACCCATTGTTAATTCGCCAGTCACATCCTCTAAGGGTCCCATACTGACTTTAGCTACTCTCTTTCTTTTTATATACTCACAGAAACTCTCATTGGTTGTTTTCCTATTTCTTGCCAATTCTTTATGGAATCAATTTTCCCCCTTTTTAATAGATTTGTAGTTGCCCACTGCTTGTTCCTAATGGATTCACAATCATTGCGCCTAATCATTAGTTATCGACTTCACATGTCTTAATTTTTGATGCGATACTCTCCCTAACTGTTTTTGTTAACCACAGTGATTCATCTTACCCATCAAATCTTTCTGAGTGGCAGAATCTATTGTGGAGCATTATGTCTGCTTAAATGTTTGCCATTGCTCAACTACTGGCTTTGGGCAACTCTATCTTCATATCTCTGTAATTGGCCTTACTTAAGTTGAGGACAGGGTTTGGAATTCTGAGTTGCTCTTCCTCCAAGCAAATTTGAAATTTGGGACCATACTATGATCATTACCTCCTGGAGGATCCTTAACTCTGGGATCTCTTAGTAGTCTAATCTTATTGCACATTGTTAGATCTGAAATAGACCCCCAGGCAGCTCTGGAACTTACCGCCACTAGAAAAGTTTATGCTTTGCAAATTTGTCTTCCATGTTTACCTTGTCCACCTAATTTGTCTAGTCAATATGTGGATTAAAATTACTCATGACAATTTTAGTGACCGACTGACACAGCTCCACAGTGAGTACTGCATGATGACTCGGTGGTTAGCACCACACAGTACCAGGGATCTGGGTTCAATCCCACCGTTGGCTGACTGTCTGTGTGGAGTTTGCACATTCTCCTTGTGCCTGCGTGGGCTTCCTCCCATAGTTCAAAGATGCACAGGCTAGGTGGATTGGCCCATGCTAAATTGCCCATAGTGTCCAGGGTTGCGTAGGCTAAGTAGTTTCGCCATGGGAAGTGCAGACTTACAAGATGACTCCAGTTGGGGTCCTTGTCAGTGGCCTAAATGACCTGCTTCTACACTGTTCTACACTGAGATGATGCACACCTTTCTTGGTTGATACTTTGTCCCTCAGTAAGGCAAATCTTGAGGGCCTAGAGGCAAGTCCTACCGACAATTTCCTTTCCTTGCTGCTCCTTTGTTTCAGCCAAATTGATTTGACATCACAGTCTGTGTGGAATTTGCATGTTCTCTCCGTGGCTGCATGGGTTTCCTCCCACAATCCAAAGATGTGCAGGCTAGATGGGTTGGCCATGCTAAATTACCCAGATAGTGTTCAGGGGTACATAGATTAGGTGGCTTATAGGGGGATGTGTCTGGGTGGGATGCTCTGATGATCAATGTGGACTTGTTGGGCTGAAGGGCCTGTTTCCATGCTGTAGGGGCTCTCTGATGATACTGCTTACTAGAGCACTGCAAAAATCCTTTATCAACAATGCCACCCCACTTCCTTTTCCTTTCTATCAATTTTTCAGAATAAGGAACACCATTAAATATTGAGTTCCCTGCCTTGGTCAGGCTACAACCACATCTGTGTAACAGCTATCAAATCATATGCATTCCTGCATATTTGTGCTGTGAACTTATCTATTTTATTCCTAATTCTGCATGTGCATTCAAATAAAGAGAATCGATGGAAGCACTCCATTCATTTCTGGTCTCCGTGTTCTAGAAAGGACATTGTCAAACTTGAAAGGGTGCAGAAAAGATTTTAACAAGGATGTTGGTGGGTTGGAGGGTTTGAGCTATAGGGAGAAGCTGAATAGACTGGGGCTATTTTCCCTGAAGTGTCGGAGGCTACGGGAAGAGGTTTATAAAATCATGAGGGGCATGGATAGAGTGAATAGCTGAGGTCTTTTTTTTTCCTGGATAGGGGAGTCCAAGACTTTAGGTTTAAGGTGAGAGGGGAAAAATAAAAAAAGGGACCTGACGAACAACTTTTTCATGCAGAGGGTAAAGCATGTATGGAATGAGCTGACAAAGGAAGTGGTGGAGACTGGAACAATTCCAACATTTAAAAGAAACCTGGACTAGGAAGGGCTTAGAGGGAAATGGGCCAAATGTCAGCAAATGGGATTAGATTAATTTAAGATATCTAGTCGGCATGGACAAGTTGGACTGACGGGTCTGTTTCTGCGTTGTACAGCTCTTTATAAGCTTTGATAGTTTATGTTTATTACTCATTCTGGTTCTCATTTCTATTGCACTGTTCTGTTCATATTATCTGCTCCTTCCTGTCACACTTTTGATTTTTGTTCACTCCTCCCTCAGAGGGAATCTCAAAGCGACTGCAGTTCAGAGGGAACACTGTCACTAACCACAACCTATGTAGTCATTTTTTGCCTCAGGCATGCAGAAAGGTGGTCCTTGTCATTTCCTTTTATCTGCTATTGCTGATACTATTCTCACACAGTTCTGTTTTCCTCAGTCTGCTTCACTGTGATGCTGACTTTCTGCATATTTCTCCCAGACATGTCCGCATGTGATTATTACTTTGGCCAAACGTAACACCCCTTTGAAATGAGAATGCCCTAAATGTGACATGTTCATGGGACGCTCACTTTTGCAGTACAAAGATCCTTACAAAGTGTTAATTACAAGTATAATGTTGATGGACTCTGAGACCCCAGTTAACACCAGTGAAAATGATTCTAGAATATACCAAGATGGCAGCATAGTAATTTGCTACAATCAGAATGCCACTCTGCATGCCAGTTCTCCTTCTCCTTCATTTGCCCTTCCTTTTTGTTCCCCACCTCTTCACTGTAGCTCTGTTGAAATTCCAACCCCCCATCACTTTTCACTACTGACCCAGGAATCAGGGAGGAGCTGGGTCATGACTGGGAGCCAGATGGTGGGAGCTGAACATGTATGTTTTGAAGCCTGCAGTGGTGGCAGATTGATTGTGGGAGAGAGTGAGGGTGTCAGGTCAAGGGTGGGCCGGCGAGAGTGGGATGGTGAAACAGTGACAGTGAGGGCAGGATAGTGAGACAGTGACAGTGATAGGGGGATAGTGAGACAGTGACAGTGATAGGGGGATAGTGAGGCAGTAACAGTAATAGGGGGACAGTGAGGCAGTGACAGTAATAGGGGGACAGTGAGGCAGTGACAGTGAGAGGGGGACACTGACGCAGTGACAGTGATAGGGCTGGTAGAGAGTCAGTGACAGAGATAGGTGGGCAGTGAGGCAGTGACAGTGATAGGGAGGATAGTGAGGCATTGACAGTGACAGTGGGGCTGTGAGGCAGTGACAGTGAGGGAGTATAGTGAGGCAGTGACAGTGATAGGGGGACAGTGAGGCAGTGACAGTGATAGGGGGATAGTGAGGCAGTGACAGTGATAGGGGGACAGTGAGGCAGTTACAGTGATGGGGGGATAGTGAGGCAGTGACAGTGATAGGGGAGACTGAGGCAGTGACAGTGTTAGGGAGATAGTGAGGCAGTGACTATGTTAGGGAGATGATGAGGCAGTGACCGTGATAGGAATACAGTGAGCCAGTGACTGTTATGAGGGACTGTGAGGCAGTAATAGTGATGGGGGATAGTGAGGCATTGACAGTGACAGTGGGGCAGTCAGGCAGTGACAGTGATAGGGGTATAATGAGGCCGTGACAGCGAGGGGAGAATGTGAGGCAGTGACAGTGATAGTGGGGACAGTGAGGCACTGACAGTGTTAGGGGGATAGTGAGGCATTGACAGTGTTAGGGGTACAGTGACGCAGTGACAGTGATAGGGGGGCAGTTAGGCAGTGACAGTGAAAGGGGGATGGTGAGATAGTGAAAGTGTGAGGGGAAAGTGAGGCAGTGACAGTGGTAAAGGGACAGTGAAACAGTGACAGTGACAGTGAGATAGAGAGGCAGTGACAGTGAAATAGAGAGGCAGTGAAAGTGATAGGGGGATAGTGAGGCAGTGGCACTGGTAAGTGGGATAGTGAGGCAGCGTCAGTGGTAGGTGGATAGTGAGGCGGTGACTGTGATAGGGGGATAGTGAGGCGGTGACTGTGATAGGTGGACAGTGAGGCAGTGACAGTAATAGCGGGACAGTGAGGCAGTGAAGCAGTGACAGTGATAGTGAGGTAGTAAGGCAGTGACAGTGATTGGGGGATAGTGAGGCAGTGATAGTGATAGTGAGGTAGTGAGGCAGTGACAGTGATAGGGGGATAGTGAGGCAGTGATAGTGATAGTGAGGTAGTGAGGCAGTGACAGTGATAGGGGGATAGTGAGGCAGTGATAGTGATAGTGAGGTAGTGAGGCAGTGACAGTGATAGGGGGATAGTGAGGCAGTGATAGTGATAGTGAGGTAGTGAGGCAGTGACAGTGATAGGGGGATAGTGAGGCAGTGATAGTGATAGTGAGGTAGTGAGGCAGTGACAGTGATAGGGGGATAGTGAAGCAGTGACAGTGATAGGGGTACAGGGAGGCAGTGAGTGTGATAGGGGGAGTGCCAGGCGTTGATTGTAATAGGCGGAGATTGAGGCAGTGACAGTGTTAGTGGGATAGTGAAGAAGTGACTGTGAGAGGTGGACAGTGAGGCGGTGACAGTAATAGGGGAACAGTGAGGCAGTGACAGTGATAGGGGAACAGTGAGGCGGTGACAGTGATAGGGGAACAGTGAGGCGGTGACAGTGATAGGGGAACAGTGAGGCGGTGACAGTGATAGGGGAACAGTGAGGCGGTGACAGTGATGGGGGACAGTGAGGCAGTTACAGTGATGGGGGACAGTGATGCAATGACTGTTATGGGGGACAGTGAGGCAGTGACAGTGATAGGGGGACAGTGAGGCAGTGACAGTGATAGAGGGATTGTGAGGCAGTGACAGTGATAGGGGGACAGTGAGGCAGTGATAGAGATGGGGGGACAGTGAGGCAGTGACAGTGATAGAGGGATTGTGAGGCAGTGACAGTGATAGGGAGACTGTGAGGCAGTGACAGTGATAGAGGGATTGTGAGGCAGTGACAGTGATAGGGGGACAGTGAGGCAGTGATAGAGATGGGGGACAGTGAGGCATTGACAGTGATAGGGGATAGTGAGGCAGTGACAGTGATAGGGAGACTGTGAGGCAGTGACAGTGATAGAGTGACAGTGAGGCATTCACAGTATAGGGGGATAGCGAGGCCATGACAGTAATAGGGAGAATGTGAGGCAGTTATAGTGATTGGTGGGATAGTGATGCAGTGACAGTGATAGGGGGACAGTGAGGCAGTTACAGTGAAAGGGGCATAATGAGGCTGTCACAGTGATAGGGGGATAATGAGGCAGTGACAGTGACAGGGGGATAGTGAGGCAGTTACAGTGATAGGGGGATAATGAGGCTGTCACAGTGATAGGGGGATAGTGAGGCTGTGAGGCAATGACAGTAATAGTGAGGCAGTGAGGCAGTGACTCTAATAGGGGTACATTGAGGCACTGCGTGTGATAGGTGGAAAGTGAGGCAGTGACAGTGATCAGGGGACATTGACAGTGATTAGATGAGTTTCCCTACAGTGTGGAAACAGGCCCTTTGGCCCAACAAGAGCACACTGCCCATTGCAGCATCCCACCCACGTCCTTCCCCCTAATACCCATACACGCCCCTGGACACTATGGGCAATTTAGCATGGCCAATCCACCCTGGCCTGCACATCTTTGGACTGTGGGAGGAAACCGGAGCACCCGAAGGAAGTCCACGCAGACACGGGGAGAATGTGCAAACTCCGCACTGAGAGTCGCCCGAGGGTGGAATTGAGCCCGGGTCCCTGGTGCTGTGAGGCTGCAGTGCAAATCACTGAGCCAACGTGCCCCACCATTAGCGGGGGGGAGATAGTGAGGCAGTGACAGTGGTAGGGGGACAGTGAGGCAGTTACAGTGAAAGGGGCATAATGAGGCTGTCACATTGATAGGGGGATAATGAGGCAGTGACAGTGACAGGGGGATAGTGAGGCAGTGACAGTGGTAGGGGGACAGTGAGGCAGTGACAGTGATGGGGGGATAGTGAGGCAGTGACAGTGATAGGGGGATAATGAGGCAGTTACAGTGAAAGGGGCATAATGAGGCTGTCACAGTGATAGGGGGATAATGAGGCAGTGACAGTGACAGGGGGACAGTGAGGCAGTGACAGTGATGGGGGGATAGTGAGGCAGTGACTGTGATGGGGAACAGTGAGGCATTGAATGTGATAGAGGGATAGTGAGGCAGTGACTGTGATGGGGAACAGTGAGGCATTGAATGTGATAGAGGGACAGTGAGGCAGTGACAGTGATGGGGGATAGTGAGGCAGTGACTGTGATGGGGAACAGTGAGGCATTGAATGTGATAGAGGGATAGTGAGGCAGTGACTGTGATAGGGGATAGTGAGGCAGTGACAGTGGTAGGGGGACAGTGAGGCAGTGACAGTGGTAGGGGGGCAGTGAGGCAGTGACAGTAATATGGGGACAGTGAGGTAGTGATGGCGATAGGGGGACAGTGAGCCAGCAAAAGTGATAGTGGGGTATTGAGGCAGTGACAGATGTAGGGGACAGTGAGGCAGTGGCAGTGATGGGGGGATAGTGAGGCAGTGACTGTGATGGGGAACAGTGAGGCATTGAATGTGATAGAGGGATAGTGAGGCAGTGACTGTGATAGGGGATAGTGAGGCAGTGACTGTGATGGGGAACAGTGAGGCATTGAATGTGATAGAGGGATAGTGAGGCAGTGACTGTGATAGGGGATAGTGAGGCAGTGATGGGGGACAGTGAGACCTTGAGAGGGATAGGGGCACAGTGAGGCAGTGACAGTGATAGAGGGCTAGTGAGGCAGTGACAGTGATAGGGGATAGTGAGTCAGTGACTGTGATGGGGGACAGTGAGGCATTGAATGTGATAGAGGGATAGTGAGGCAGTGACTGTGATAGGGGATAGTGAGGCAGTGACAGGGGGACAGTGAGGCAATGAGAGGGGTAGGGGCACAGTGAGGCAGTGACAGTGATAGAGGGCTAGTGAGGCAGTGACAGTGATAGAGGGTTAGTGAGGCAGTGACAGTGATAGAGGGTTAGTGAGGCAGTGACAGTGATGGGGGACAGTGAAACAGTTCCAGTGATGGGGGACAGGGAGTCACTGACTGTGATAGTGGGATTGTGAGGCAGTGACTGTGACTAAGACCATAAGACCATAAGACATAGGAGTTGAAGTAAGGCCATTCGGCCCATCAAGACCACTCCATTTTTTAAATCATGGCTGATGGGCATTTCAACTCCACTTCACTGCACTCTCCCCATAGCCCTTGATTCCTTCTGAGATCAAGAATCTCTGCCTTGAAGGCATCCAACGTCCTGGCCTCCACTGCGTTCCGTGGCAATGAATTCCACAGGCCCACCACTCTCCGGCTGAAGAAATGTTGTTTCATTTCAGTTTTAAGTTTATCCCCTCTAATTCTAATGCTGTGCCCACAGGCCCTAGTCTCCCCGCCTAACGCAAACAACTTCCTAGCGTCCACCCCTTCTAAACCATACATTATCTTGTAAGTTTCTATTAGATCTCCCCTCAACCTTCTAAACTCTAATGAATACAATCCCAGGATTCTTAGCCGTTCATCATACGTTAAACCTACCATTCCATTTGTGTGAATCTCCGCTGGACACGCTCCTGGGCTAGTATGCCCTTCCTGAGGTGTGGGGCTCAAAATTGGACACAGTTGGGGACAGTGGGACAGCAAGAGATTGATAGGGGTCAGTGAGGCAGTAACAGTGATAGGGGGGATAGTGAGTAAGTGACAGTGATAGGGAGATAGTGAGACAGTGACAGTGATAGGGGTACAGTGAGGCAGTGACAGTGCTAGAGCGACAGTGAGGCAGTGACAGTGAAAAGGGATAGTGAGGCAGTGACAGTGATAGAGTGACAGTGAGCCAGTGACAGTGATAGAGTGACAGTGAGGCAGTGACAGTGATAAGGGGATAATGAGGCAATGACAGTGATAGGGGGACAGTGAGTGTGGGGCCGGTGAGGCAGTGCAGGTGGGTGTGGGGCCGGTGAGGCAGTGCAGGTGGGTGTGGGGCCGGTGAGATAGTGATGATGAGAGTGGGTCGGTGAGGCAGTGATTTTGGGGCAGTTAAGGCAATGACGGTGATAGCAGGGATGGTGAGGCAGTGATGGTGACAGTGGGGACAGTGAGGCAGTGATGGTGACAGTGGGGACGGTGAGGCAGTGATGGTGACAGTGGGGACGGTGAGGCAGTGATGGTGAGAGTGGGGACAGTGAGGCAGTGATGATGAGAGTGGGGACAGTGAGGCAGTGATGGTGAGAGTGGGGACGGTGAGGCAGTGATGGTGACAGTGGGGACGGTGAGGCAGTGATGGTGACAGTGGGGACGGTGAGGCAGTGATGATGAGAGTGGGGACAGTGAGGCAGTGATGGTGAGAGTGGGGACAGTGAGGCAGTGATGATGAGAGTGGGGACAGTGAGGCAGCGATGATGAGAGTGGGGACAGTGAGACAGTGATGGTGAGAGTGGGGACAGTGAGGCAGTGATGATGAGAGTGGGGACAGTGAGGCAGTGATGATGAGAGTGGGGACAGTGAGGCAGTGATGGTGAGAGTGGGGACAGTGAGACAGTGATGGTGAGAGTGGGGACAGTGAGGCAGTGATGATGAGAGTGGGGACAGTGAGACAGTGATGATGAGAGTGGGGACAGTGAGACGGTGATGATGAGAGTGGGGACAGTGAGACGGTGATGATGAGAGTGGGGACAGTGAGACAGTGATGGTGAGAGTGGGGACAGTGAGACAGTGATGGTGAGAGTGGGGACAGTGAGGCAGTGATGATGAGAGTGGGGACAGCGAGGCAGTGATGATGAGAGTGGGGACAGTGAGACAGTGATGGTGAGAGTGGGGACAGTGAGACAGTGATGATGAGAGTGGGGACAGTGAGACAGTGATGGTGAGAGTGGGGACAGTGAGACAGTGATGATGAGAGTGGGGACAGTGAGACAGTGATGATGAGAGTGGGGACGGTGAGACAGTGATGATGAGAGTGGGGACGGTGAGGCCGTGATGATGAGAGTGGGGACAGTGAGACGGTGATGATGAGAGTGGGGACAGTGAGACGGTGATGATGAGAGTGGGGACAGTGAGACAGTGATGATGAGAGTGGGGACAGTGAGACAGTGATGGTGAGAGTGGGGACAGTGAGACAGTGATGGTGAGAGTGGGGACAGTGAGGCAGTGATGATGAGAGTGGGGACAGCGAGGCAGTGATGATGAGAGTGGGGACAGTGAGACAGTGATGGTGAGAGTGGGGACAGTGAGACGGTGATGATGAGAGTGGGGACAGTGAGACAGTGATGATGAGAGTGGGGACAGTGAGACAGTGATGGTGAGAGTGGGGACAGTGAGACAGTGATGGTGAGAGTGGGGACAGTGAGGCAGTGATGGTGAGAGTGGGGACAGTGAGACAGTGATGGTGAGAGTGGGGACAGCGAGGCAGTGATGATGAGAGTGGGGACAGCGAGGCAGTGATGATGAGAGTGGGGACAGTGAGACAGTGATGGTGAGAGTGGGGACAGTGAGACAGTGATGATGAGAGTGGGGACAGTGAGACAGTGATGGTGAGAGTGGGGACAGTGAGACAGTGATGATGAGAGTGGGGACAGTGAGGCAGTGATGGTGAGAGTGGGGACAGTGAGACAGTGATGATGAGAGTGGGGACAGTGAGACAGTGATGATGAGAGTGGGGACAGTGAGGCAGTGATGATGAGAGTGGGGACAGCGAGGCAGTGATGGTGAGAGTGGGGACAGTGAGACAGTGATGATGAGAGTGGGGACAGTGAGGCAGTGATGGTGAGAGTGGGGCCGGTGAGGCAGTGATGATGAGAGTGGGGACGGTGAGACAGTGATGGTGAGAGTGGGGACAGTGAGACAGTGATGATGAGAGTGGGGCCAGTGAGACAGTGATGATGAGAGTGGGGACGGTGAGACAGTGATGATGAGAGTGGGGACAGTGAGGCAGTGATGATGAGAGTGGGGCCAGTGAGACAGTGATGATGAGAGTGGGGACAGTGAGACAGTGATGATGAGAGTGGGGACGGTGAGACAGTGATGATGAGAGTGGGGACAGTGAGGCAGTGATGATGAGAGTGGGGACAGTGAGACAGTGATGATGAGAGTGGGGCCGGTGAGGCAGTGATGGTGACAGTGGGGACGGTGAGACAGTGATGATGAGAGTGGGGCCGGTGAGACAGTGATGATGAGAGTGGGGACAGTGAGGCAGTGATGATGAGAGTGGGGACAGCGAGGCAGTGATGATGAGAGTGGGGACAGTGAGACAGTGATGATGAGAGTGGGGACAGTGAGGCAGTGATGATGAGAGTGGGGACAGTGAGACAGTGATGATGAGAGTGGGGACAGTGAGGCAGTGATGGTGAGAGTGGGGACAGTGAGACAGTGATGGTGAGAGTGGGGACAGTGAGGCCGTGATGATGAGAGTGGGGACAGTGAGACAGTGATGGTGAGAGTGGGGACGGTGAGGCAGTGATGATGAGAGTGGGGACAGTGAGACAGTGATGGTGAGAGTGGGGCCGGTGAGGCAGTGATGGTGAGAGTGGGGACAGCGAGGCAGTGATGATGAGAGTGGGGACGGTGAGACAGTGATGATGAGAGTGGGGACAGTGAGGCAGTGATGATGAGAGTGGGGCCAGTGAGACAGTGATGATGAGAGTGGGGACAGTGAGGCCGTGATGATGAGAGTGGGGACGGTGAGGCAGTGATGGTGAGAGTCGGGACAGTGAGGCAGTGATGATGAGAGTGGGGACAGTGAGACAGTGATGGTGAGAGTGGGGACAGTGAGGCAGTGATGATGAGAGTGGGGACAGCGAGGCAGTGATGGTGAGAGTGGGGACAGTGAGACAGTGATGGTGAGATTGGGGACAGTGAGGCAGTGATGATGAGAGTGGGGACAGTGAGACAGTGATGATGAGAGTGGGGACAGTGAGACAGTGATGGTGAGAGTGGGGACGGTGAGTCAGTGATGATGAGAGTGGGGACGGTGAGACAGTGATGATGAGAGTGGGGACAGTGAGACAGTGATGATGAGAGTGGGGACAGTGAGACAGTGATGGTGAGAGTGGGGACGGTGAGTCAGTGATGATGAGAGTGGGGCCGGTGAGGCAGTGATGATGAGAGTGGGGACAGTGAGGCAGTGATGATGAGAGTGGCGACAGTGAGGCAGTGATGGTGAGAGTGGGGCCGGTGAGGCAGTGATGATGAGAGTGGGGACAGTGAGGCAGCGATGATGAGAGTGGGGACAGTGAGACAGTGATGATGAGAGTGGGGACAGTGAGACAGTGATGGTGAGAGTGGGGACAGTGAGGCAGTGATGATGAGAGTGGGGACAGTGAGACAGTGATGATGAGAGTGGGGACAGCGAGACAGTGATGGTGAGAGTGGGGACAGTGAGACAGTGATGATGAGAGTGGGGACAGTGAGACAGTGATGATGAGAGTGGGGACAGCGAGGCAGTGATGATGAGAGTGGGGACAGTGAGACAGTGATGGTGAGAGTGGGGACAGTGAGACAGTGATGGTGAGAGTGGGGACAGTGAGACAGTGATGATGAGAGTGGGGACAGTGAGACAGTGATGATGAGAGTGGGGACAGTGAGACAGTGATGGTGAGAGTGGGGCCGGTGAGGCAGTGATGATGAGAGTGGGGACAGCGAGGCAGCGATGATGAGAGTGGGGACAGCGAGGCAGTGATGATGAGAGTGGGGACAGTGAGACAGTGATGATGAGAGTGGGGACAGTGAGACAGTGATGATGAGAGTGGGGACAGTGAGGCAGTGATGGTGAGAGTGGGGACAGTGAGACAGTGATGGTGAGAGTGGGGACAGTGAGACAGTGATGATGAGAGTGGGGACAGCGAGGCAGTGATGATGAGAGTGGGGACAGTGAGACAGTGATGGTGAGAGTGGGGCCGGTGAGGCAGTGATGATGAGAGTGGGGACGGTGAGGCAGTGATGATGAGAGTGGGGACAGTGAGACAGTGATGATGAGAGTGGGGACAGTGAGACAGTGATGGTGAGAGTGGGGACAGTGAGACAGTGATGATGAGAGTGGGGACAGTGAGACAGTGATGATGAGAGTGGGGACAGCGAGGCAGTGATGATGAAAGTGGGGACAGCGAGGCAGTGATGATGAGAGTGGGGACAGTGAGACAGTGATGGTGAGAGTGGGGCCGGTGAGGCAGTGATGATGAGAGTGGGGCTGGTGAGACAGTGATGATGAGAGTGGGGACAGTGAGACAGTGATGATGAGAGTGGGGACAGTGAGGCAGTGATGATGAGAGTGGGGACAGTGAGACAGTGATGATGAGAGTGGGGACAGTGAGACAGTGATGGTGAGAGTGGGGCCGGTGAGGCAGTGATGATGAGAGTGGGGACAGTGAGACAGTGATGATGAGAGTGGGGACAGCGAGGCAGTGATGATGAGAGTGGGGACAGTGAGACAGTGATGATGAGAGTGGGGACAGTGAGACAGTGATGATGAGAGTGGGGACAGCGAGGCAGTGATGATGAGAGTGGGGACAGTGAGACAGTGATGATGAGAGTGGGGACGGTGAGGCAGTGATGATGAGAGCGGGGCTGGTGAGACAGTGATGATGAGAGTCGGGCCGGTGAGACAGTGACGGTGAGAGTGGGGCCGGTGAGGCAGTGACAGTGAGAGTGGGGCCGGTAAGGCAGTGACGGTGAGAATGGGACCTCCCGTCCCCGCCCCTCTCCTCCACTCCCGTCCCCTCCCCTTCCCTTCCCTTCTCTTCCCTTCCCTTCTCC
Organism: Stegostoma tigrinum; assembly: GCF_030684315.1. Taxonomy (NCBI): domain Eukaryota; kingdom Metazoa; phylum Chordata; class Chondrichthyes; order Orectolobiformes; family Stegostomatidae; genus Stegostoma; species Stegostoma tigrinum. The sequence continues at coordinate 11,814,694 of NC_081387.1, read as the reverse complement.
CCCTCTTCCTCTGGGCATAGGGTTGCTAATGCCCTGTTTCTCTCCAGGGGGAGCTGGAGGACTTAGCTGACGGCCAATTCCACAAGGGCAGGTGATACCTAACAAATTTGATAGAATTCTTTGAGGAAGTAGCGAGCGTGTTATCCAAAGGAGCGCCAGCAGATGTGATCCATTTGGATTTCCAGGAGCCCTTTGATAAAGTGCCACTCAGGAAGCTGCTACACAAGGTGAGAGCCCGCAATGTCAGGGATAAAGTAGTGGCATGGATAGAGGATTGGCCGACTGGCAGAAGGTAGAGAGTGGGGTTAAAGGGGTCTCTTTCAGGATGGCAGCTGGTGACTAGCGGAGTTCGTCAGGGGTTAATATTGGAACCACAACTGTTGACGTCGTACATTAACAACCTGAATGAAGGAACTGAGGGCATTATTGCCAAATTTGCAGATGACATAAAGATATGTGGATGGGACAGGCAGTATTGAGGACGTAGAAAGGCTGCAAAAGGCCAGGCTAGGAGAGTGAACAAAGAAGTGGCAGATGTAATGCAGCCTGAGAGTGCTAGGTTATGCACTTTGGTAGGAAGAATAGGAACACCAGGCAGAGTAAGGCACATAGACACTTGGGAGTACTAATTCAGGATTCTCTTAAGGATAACATGCAGGTTCATTTGGCAGTCAGGAAGGCAAATGCAGTGTTAGCTAGAGGACTAGAATGCAAGCGTGAGGATGTACTGCTGAGGCTGTATAAGGCTCTGGTCAGACCGCACTTGGGATATAGTGAGCAGTCTTAGTCCCAGTATCTAGGGATGGATGCATTGGTTTTGGACTGGATCCAGAGGAGGTTCACAAGAATGATCCTGGGGATGACAGGCCTATCACATGATGAGAGGTTGATGACTCTGGTTCAATGCTCGACAGTGCTTAGAAGGATATGGGGGAGGATCTGATTGCAACTTAAGGAATACTGAGAGGCCTGGATGGATTGGACATGGAGAAGTTGCTTACACTCGCAGGCAAGACTTGGAGTTGAGGGCACAGGCTCAGAGTGAAGGGACAACCTTTTCAAACTGAGATGAGGAGGAATTTCTTCAGCCAGAGGGTGATGAATCTGTAGATCGCATTGCCCCAGAAGGTTGTGGAAGCCAAGTCATTGAGTTTATTTAACAGTGGGGTGGATAGTTGCAGGAACAGCAACTCATATTCCGCTTGGGAACCCTGCAGCCCAATGGTATCAATGTGGACTTCACAAGCTTCAAAATCTCCCCTCCCACCACTGCATCCCAAAACCAGCCCAGCTCGTCCCCGCCTCCCTAAGCTGTTCTTCCTTTCACCTATCTCCTCCTTCGACCTCAAGCCACACCTCCATTTCCCACCTACTAACCTCATCCCACCTCCTTGACCTGTCCGTCCTCTCTGGACTGACCTATCCCCTCCCTACCTCCCCACCTATACTCTCCTCTCCACCTATCTTCTCGCCTATCCATCTTTGCTCCGCCTCCCCCTCTCTCTATTTATTTCAGAATCCTCTGCCCACCCCACTCTCTGATGAAAGGTCTAGGCCCAAAACGTCAGCTTTTGTGCTCCTGAGGTGCTGCTTGGCCTGCTGTGTTCATCCAGCTCCACACTTTGTTATCTCTTATGACCGACATAGCCAACTGGTAGAAGCAGAACATCCTTTGCTATACTTAATCTTAATCTTGATCGCCTCAGTAAGTTCACCTCTTAATCTCCTCTGTTCCAAAGAGGGTAGGTCCAGCCTCTCTAATCTTTCCTGGTATCTAAAATCCCTTATTCCTGGTATCGTTCTAGTGAATAGCCTTTGAACTCTCTCCAGGGCTTTAACATCCTCCCTGAACACAATACTCCAAATGTGGTCTGACCCCATGATTTGTAGAGGTGGTTTATACTCTGTCCCTGTATTTGTAAACCCGAAGATCTTGTATGCCTTCTGAACGTCTAATTCAACCTGCCTCATCCCATTCAGAGAGTCAAGAAAAGGCATAAACCAATTACTTGGAGCATTCCACAGCCACGAGGCCAGTGCCATCCTTCACAACACGGGCACAGGTAGAGCCTCAGTATGTAGTGACACTTGGCGTTTCTGCACCAAGTGTCTACTCACAGCATTGGGTATATTCTGCATCTCCCCACCCCCCACCCACCCACTTTACCCAGAGCTTTAAACGTGGTGTAACTGTGGACACGGTCTACCTTTGTCCTCCAGATGAAGTAGAAGATGGCTCGGATGACTGCAGTGGTGCAGTTTTGAGGAATGGGCCAGACCTGCGCTACGTACAGCAACGGAGAGAGAGAATTCAGAATCATTTTGACTGATTCTGGGAGAACTGAATGTCTACTTGAAAAACTGTGTCATGTAATGAGGGTTCTTGAGGCACAGCGATTGTGTTGTTGCCTCATTAAACCCCCTAAAGGCTTCGGTTCAAATCCCACCTATTCCAGACGACTTGGGTGAGTGCATTGATGAGGAAAAAATGCACAATTGTGTTTCGCTAGTTGTGCCAAAACACAAAAAGGTAGCATTTCAGTTAGTGGTTTGCAGTATAGTTTGCCCTCAAAGTTAATGTTTGCTTAAACGTGTTTTAGGTCCTTTGTTACTGTTAGAGCCTTTAAAAAATAGTTAAACCCTGTCACCTGGTCAGCTATTAACTGGAAAATGAATTTCCTTTTGAAAAAGTTGCCTGTTTCAAACGACACGAGGAAGGATGTGAGCCTGAGAGAGTGACTATTCCATGCAGCGAGGGACTGCAATTCAAAGTCTCCCTGCCCGTGGATGGTGTTGCCATTTTGCGCTCTGATCTGCTGCCATCTGTGACCCCTTCGACCTGGCCTCAGGAGCCCAGTCAAAGCAAGGCAAGAGCGAGGCCATGTTCTTTGGGAACTGGGCCAACTGATCCTTTATCCCCCTTCACCTGAAGGTGCTGGGAATATGGTTCGGAGGTGCTGGGGCATGCATCAAAATTTGGGAAGAGTGCATTCCCAAGGTGAGGCAGAATCTGGGCTTTCGGGGGCACTGCTGCCTCTCCACTGTGGATAAAAACCTGGTTATCAGTTATGAAGTGTTTTCCGTCTCTCTCTCTCTGTCTCTCTCTCTCTCTCTCTCTCACTCTCTCTCTCTCTCCATTGCTGTACGTAGCGCAGGTCTGGCCCATTCCTCAAAACTGCACTGCTGCAGTCATCCGAGCCATCTTCTACTTCATCTGGAGGACAAAGGTAGACCGTGTCCACAGTTACACCACGTTTAAAGCTCTGGGTAAAGTGGGTGGGCGGGGGGGGGGGGGGCGGGGGGGGGAGACGCAGAATATACCCAATGCTGTGAGTAGACCCTTGGTGCACAAACGCCAAGTGTCACTACATACTGAGGCTCTACCTGTGCCCGTGTTGTGAAGGATGGCACTGACCTCGTGGCTGTGGAATGCTCCAAGTAATTGGTCCTTTCTGTATCACTATCCTCTGCAGGGGAATTTGCAAAGAAAAACACCTTTGACCACATGTCCATCAGGAAGTGGTCAGCACGCAGCACCCTTGAGACACTGCGGAAAAATGAGAGGGTGGATTCTATAACGTGGTTCCCTGAGCGGAATCACACAAAGTCTAAGTCATTTGGCAGAATCACCAAAACTTTCCAACAAGCACTAAGGCATCACAAGGCTAGTTAGTGATTAGGGCACTATCTGTGAGATCCTTCATGTGTGCCCTGACTCTCTGCACCACCTCACACTGCCCTCGAAATGGCTGCAGGGGATAGAAAGTAGCATACATGTCCTTCTAGCATGTATCTTTGCTAAGGAAGTCTGGGGAGAGATGCAGTGGTTTTTTTGTCGAGGTTCGTCCCAAGCAGGTCCGTGACACGGGACTCTGTGTTCTACGGTCTGTTCCCCACTGAGACAAACATCAACTGTACCTGGAGGACCATCAGCTCTGTGAAAGATGCTCTTTGGTCTACCCGAACCTTTGTTGGCTTTCCACAGCAAGGAGTTGACCCTGACCGGGTGTTGCAGACTGGCACATTCCAAGGCCCAGCACTATGTGCTGAGGGACGCACTAAAGCTCGGGGCAGCTGCTGCCAGGGGGCAGTGGGGAAGGACCACAGTCTGAGGTCTTTCTGCTGAAGTACAGTGGAGGTCTATTTCATTCTCAGACCCTCGCTGCCTTGTTCATAAATATTTTTCCTGCATGAGTTAAAATTATCTATGTTTTTGCAGCTTTTACTTCCAAAAACATACTTTATTCATTAAAAAAAACATGCACAGTCTTTAGGATGTCAAAGTGCAACATATTGTTTGCATCTCTCGTACATCTTGGCAAAAACTGCAAGGAGCAGATTAAGGTCCTCTTTTTCTACATGTAGATTTTTTTAATGAATACAGTACATTCTTTGCAATAAAAACAACATGCATGGATGTGCTACATAGCTTTCTCCTCTCTCCATGAAGCGATGAGTGAGCACAGATCTAGACGTACAAATTCCTGTTGGAATATGATAGTTCACAATCTGCTGGGTATTTGCCTTCATGTAATTAGGAGGTTCTGTAAATGAGTTTTAATTCTTGTAGGTGCAGGGAGAAGATATCAGCAGTTGGCGGTGGAGGGAGGTGACTGAGGGCAGTGGGAGAGGAAGAAAACAGCAGATGCAGACATTTGATTCGATTTGAGTTGATTTATTATTGTCATATGTACCTAAGTGCAGTGAAAAGTCTTGTTTTGTGTGCAGCATAGGCAGATCATACCAAACAAGGTGCATTAGGGGAGTAGTATGGCTACAGAGAAGGCGCACAGAGAGTCAACATTAAACTTATAATTTGAGAAGTCCCTTCAGAAGTCTGAAAACAGCGGGGAAGAGCTGTTATTGAAACTTTTCATGCACGTTTATAAACTTTTACATATCTTTGGATGACAGAAAAAGCGTGGGAGGGGTCTTTGATTAAGTTGGCTGGTTTGCCCGAGCCAGTGAGAAGTATAGGTGCAGTCAGTGGATGGAAGGAGATGTCAAGGACTGCAGATACTGGAAGTCAAGAGTTGATAAAAATGTGGAGCACAGCAGGTCAGACAGCATCAGAGGAGCAGCAAAGTCCACGTTTTAGGTCAGGACCCAATGAAGGGTCCCTGAAGGGTCAACCTTCCTGCTCCTCAGTAGATGGGAGGCTGGTTTGCGTGATGGACCAATGACCCCTCTGTAGTTTCGTGCAGACCTGAGCAGAGCAGTTGCCAAACCAAGATGTGATGCATCCGGATAGGATGCTTTCTGTAGTGTATCTGTAAAAATGGGTCTTTGTGGACCTGCTGAATTTCCTTCACCTCCTGAGGAAGTAAAGGCCTTATTGTGCTTTCTTGATCATAGTGACAATGTGGATGGACCAGGGCAGATTGTTGGTGATCGTCAGTTCCAGGAACTAGACGCTCTCAACCATCTCCACCTCAGCACCATTGATACAGACAGGGGCATGCTCTCCACTCCACTTCCTAATGACCAGCTCCTTTGCTTTGTTGACATTTATGGAAAGAGATTGTTGCCTGTACACTATGCTGCTGAGCACTCAATCCCCCATATTCTGTCTCCCGTGCCAATACACCAGTCTCATCTGCTAACTTGTAAAGAGCATTAGGGTAGAATGTAGCCACAACATCGTGATTTATATGGAGTGTAGTAAGGGGCTGAGTACACAGCCTCGTGGGGCATTGGTGTTGAGGATGAAAGTGGAGGAGGTATTGTCACCTATTCTTACTGACTGTGGTCCATGGGGCAAAAAGTCGAGGATCCAGTTACAGAGGGGGGATAGCAATGAGTTTGTTTGGACTTATGGTGCTAAAGACAAATCTGTAGTCAGCTGTTGTAGGTATCTTAGCTGTCCAGATGTTCTGGAGATGAGTGTAGGGCCATGGAGATAGTGCCAGCTGTGGACCTGGTGTGTAACAGTGCCATTCCTTGAGTTCATCCTTAGTGTATTCCCTTTTTCCTCTGTGTAATGTTGGCCATTTGAGAGCTGATAAAACAGGATGCAAAGTGGAATACAGCTTTTGGCCACCTGGATAGTATTTGGCCCACTGATAGAGATCAAGGACGCACTGCAGATGCTAGTATGGTGATGACAACAATTCTGTGCTCTACAATGTTTATAGACTTCTTAGTTTGCAAAGTGCAGAGGATTGAGGCAATTTGATGAGCTGATAGATAAATAGATATATAGTTATAGACAGAGAGCACAAGGCCAGATGGGGTGAAATTGGAACATCAGTATGATCAGAACAAAATCGAAGAAACGTATGTGATGTAGAATGGGTGACATAATCAAAGTCCGTGGAAGGCTGGTAATCTGTGATACAAGCAGAAACTGCTGGAGAAAGCCTGCAGGGCTGGTATCATCTGTGGAGTGAGTTTTGAGCCCAACTGACTTTTCAGTTCTGAAGAATAGTCATATCAGACTCAAGAGGTTCTCTGTCCACATGCACTGCCCGCTCTGCCCAGCAGTTTCTGTTTTCATCCAACAGGAGAATGTTGCAAAAGGTTGTGCGTGTTTGTGCGTGTTTGTGTGTCTATTTGTGAACGTGCAGGAAGACAGTGTGCCATAGTAAACTAACACACCAGGGGAATATTGCTGAAGGCATCTGCTCAGGCAGAGTGACATAGAAAGCCATTGGCTGTCTTTCAGGTTGAGGAGAAATTTTACTCAGAGCTCCAAATTTCTGTCATGCGCATTCTTGTGACTGAGCAGACTCACATCTGACCCACAGGTCCTTAAGCACATAGAGCAGGACCAGAGTGATCTGAAGTACTTCCATTTCTTTGCTTCCCTGCAGGCCGCTGTCTCATGATCAAGATGCTGTGACTCCAAGCCCAATGCAGATTGATGGATATCTTGCTATATTCTCGAAGATGGGTAGAAATCTTCTCCCAGTCAGTAACATCAACAGTGGGCCTTTCCTCAAGTTTACTCTGAACGTGCTTCCTTTGCCCTCTCTGGAATGTTGCTCATTCAAAGGTTGGGAATACAGGATGCAGAAGGGAAGACAGTTTTTGGCCACCTGGATAGCAGCTTGGCCACTGATGGTAGGTCAAGGACTCACTGAAGACACTAGTATGTTGATGACAAATTGCTCTAGCCTCTATGATGTTTATTGACTTCATAAAATCTCTACAGTGTGGAAGCAGGCCATTGGGTCCACACTGGTCTTCCAAAGAGCATCCCACCCAGACCCATTTCTCTAACCTATCCCTGTAACCTTGCATTTCCCACAGCTAATCCACCTACCCTACACATCTCTAGGTGCTATGGGCAATTTAGCATGGCTAGTCCACCTAATTTGCATATCTTTGGTATTAAGAACAGAAATTGCTGGAAGAGCTCAGCAGGTCTGGCAGCATCTGTGGAGAGAAATCAGAATTAACGTATTGGGTCCAGTGACCCTTCCTCAGAACTCTGCACATCTTTGGGCAGTGGGAGGAAACCGGAGCGCCCCATAGGAAACCCATGCAGTTTTTTTTTCTATTCATTTTTTTTTGTGGGATGTGGGCATTGCTGGCTGGGCCCAGCATTTATTGCCCATCCTACTTGCCCCTTTGAAAAGGTGGTGGTGAGCTGCCTACTTGAACCGCTGCAGTCCTCCTGCTGTGGGTTGACCCACAATGCCCCAGGGAGGGAATTCCAAGATTTTGAGCCAGTGACAGTGAAGGAACGACGATATATTTCCACATCATGATTGGTGAATATTTTGGAGGGGAACTTGGAGCTGGTGGTGTTCCCATATGTCTGATGTCCTTGTCCTTCTAGGTGGAAGTGACTGTGGGTTTGGAAGATGCTGATTGAGGATCTTTGGTGAATTTCTGCGGTGCATCTTGTAGATGGTACACACTGCTGCTACTGAGCGTGGGTGATGGAGGGAGGGGATGCTTGTGGATGCGGTGCCAATCAAGCGGCTGCTTTGTCCTGGATGGTGTCGAACTTCTTGAGTGTTGTTGGGGCTGCACTCATCCAGGCAAGTGGGGAGTATCCCATCCCACTCCTGACTCGTGCCTTGTAGGTGGTGAACAGGCTTTGGGGAGTCAGGAGGTGAGTTACTCACTGCAGTATTCCTAGCTTCTGGCCTGCTGTCATGGCCACTGTGTTTATGTGATGAGCTCAGTTGAGTTTCTGGTCAATGATAACCCCCAGGATGTTGATAGTGGGGGATTCAGTGATGGTAACACCATTGAATGTCAAGGGATGGTGGTTTGACAGTCTCTTATTGGTGATGATCATAGCCTGGCATTTGTGTGGCACGAATGTTACTTGCCACTTGTCAGCTCAAGCCTGGATATTGTCCAGATCTTGTTGCAAGTGAACATGTACTGCTTCAGTATATGAGGAGTCACAAACGGTGCTGAACATTGTGCAATTATTAGTGAACATCCCCAATTCTGACCTTATGATGAAGGGAAGGTCATTGGTGAAGTTGCCCAAGGCTGGAATCAAAGCTGGATCCCTGTCAGGCAGCAGTGCTAACCATTGAGACACTGCGCTGCCTTTGTAGATCCCTTTGTTGTCAAACACTCACCCCTGTAAATTTTAATTTATGCAGCTTGTGTTGGATCTCCTGCTCTGAGGTCCTTTGAGAGATGTAGCTGCCAAGGTATGGGAAGTGCTCAGTATTTCAGAGTCTCGCCTTCAGTGTAGATGTGAGGTGGAATATTTGAGTGACCAGGTCTGGAATAATGTGAGTTTTATTGTTGGGAACATCAAGAATAGTCTGAGTCCCACATTTGCAGAATTGTAGTGATTTGAGTAGCTTGCAAATTTAGTGCAGTCATCTGCAAACTATCTGTATCAATGATGGTCAGTTTAGCGTTCACATGGCAACAACTGAAGTTGAAGAGTTTTCCATCTAGACAGTGCTCAATTTTTTGCATATATCACAGGGTGTGGGCGTTGCAGGCTAGGCCAGTATTTATTGTCCAAACCTAATTGCCCAGAGGCCAGTTGCGAGTCAGCTGCATTGCTGTGGGGCTGGAGTCACATGTAGACCGAACTAGATAAAGACAATAGATTTTCTTCCCAAAAAAAGACTCAGTGAATCATATCAGTTTGCCCAACAGCCAGCAACAGTTTCATGATCATCATTCAACCCTTAGTTCTAGATTTGATTGAGTTCAAATCTCACCATCTGCCTTGGCAGGATTTGAGCCCAGGTCCATAGAATATAACCTGCATTTCTGCATTACTAAACCAACAATCATACCACTAAACCATCACCTCCTCAGTTTATTTTTTTGTCTGCATAGTGCAATTGATCATTTAGAAGGTGCATTGCCACTGTTAGGTTGATGGCAAACCATTTGAGGGCTATCATACACCAGTCCAGAGCTTCATACCTAATACAACTGTAGTCATATCATCCTGAAGCACTTCCAACATTGCAATAGGGTTTCTTGAAATCTCTGGAGAATAATCTAGATCCTCACGGTTTAGCGAGTTGAGTGCTTTAGTCAGATCCATGAAAGCAACAAACAGTTCCTCGTGTTGTTCTCAAACTTTTTCTTGGATGTTCCCAGCAACAAAGACCATGCTAGAGGTTCCTGTGAAAGACCTAAAACCACTTTGTGTCTCTGGGAGGATTATTCCACTCCGTTGCGAAGGAAAACTGGAAGTGAGGTAATCCAGCTCAACGAACACCAGGTTTAATAACAGTTGAGAAAACACAACAGCACTTCATCAGAGGCTCCACTGATGATGTTACCCAGCAGGATAATGAAATGTCTGCGGAGCAATGAACCAGCTCAGTGAGCCAGCCAACTTCAACATCCACATCCCGAGCTACAGATCTCATCCAAAACCTTCGGATTATCCCTGCCAAAGGAAGGAAGTGATTCAGAAAACCGTACATCAGGGATTTCCCTGCTCTGGAAAAGATGGAATCACCTAAACTATTCACAAGGCATGATTTAACATCCTTGATGAATGTGGAAACGTATGGCAAATCAAAAAGCAGAGATCACAGATGGCAGGAAAATTTTGATGTGGGAACTAAGCATCAGAGACTGGCAGGAAGGGGCAGTGAGATAAAACTTAAGAAAACACCAACAATCAAGACTAGATGTGACAAAGATAACAAAAAGACAAAACAAAAGGCTCTGTATCTGAGATAACACAGTGTGAAGCTGGATGAACACAGCAGACCAAGCAGCATCTTAGGAGCACAAAAGCTGACGTTTCGGGCCTAATGTATAGCATTTGTAACAAAAGAAACAAATTGCTAAGACATATATTGAAAGAAATAAATCTAAATTGATAACCATTAAAGCTTTTGAGAATTGCATCTTGAATATTGAGCAATAGGTGTTATTCACGAAAAATAGGAGACCAGGTAAAGGTCACACTTTAGTTAATGATATTTGTGCAGTTGATAGCAAAGACCCTAGATCATGAGATCACATGTCGAATCCGTTTAGTTTGAGTTGAGGAATATTAGGGGTAAGAAGTCACCAGTGGAAATGGTATAAAGGCCCCTAACACAATGGACGGCAAAGTAGACAGGAAGAAATATTGGGTCAATAAATCGAAAGAACTGAAAAGGCTGGAAGCATGAAACAAAAATAGAACTTGCTGGAAAATCTCAGCAGATCTGACAGGATTGGCGAAGAGAAATCGTCTCAGGTCCAGAGGTCCTTCTTCGGAAGAAATGGGAGGTGTTTGTTGAAATAACCCCACAGAAGCTGGTATCCCGTCACGGAGTCATCCTTTACTTATATGTGAGTGGTGTTTGACATTGGCCCAGCTCCCTCAGAGCCAGCTCTTAGAGTGAACAGAACCTCTATCTGTCAGCCAGGGCTCCCTGATTGCACCAGATTAAAAGCCCCAATCAGGGAACTCCTATTCTACTAGGTCCAGCTAGCTGACCTTGTTACAATCAATACATTCTTCCACCTCTGAGTCTGAGGACATGGACCAGTTCTTTGTTGTGCACCTCCTCCTGGGCATTTTAGAGCCAAGTCAGGTTCCTTCAACCTTGCCTCAGGTGTTGTGCAGTAGCTCGCCTCTTGGACCCACAGAAATTCATTTTTCTCAGCAAAGGCATCATACAGGCAACATCCACTGCATTCCGGGAAACCATCAACGCTTGACGGAAAAGGGGACCCCACGAGTTCTCTGAAAACACAGTCGGAGAAAAAAAAAACGGAGGGCCCCGGCACCGTTTGTGAGTTCGCAGCTTTCATATGGTCCATGTACTTGTTCAACACCTACACAAACGTCATACATCGCTAGACATGACCTTGCGTTGACCGGGCCTCTTAATCATGCCGGACTATTCCCGTGGCTACTACACCAAAGTTGGTCCCCTGAAGTAAACTGTGTGTTTGGTTTAGCACAGTCCTTTGTCCAGCATTGTAGTTCCTGGTGCCATTTCACATTCCCCCCCAGGCCCAGAAAGTCTGCTCCCCATCAGTAACTCTGCTGCAGCTATCCCTGCACGTTTCTGAGGGGTGGTCCTATCAGCAAACAGGGACCTGGACAGTCTGGCATCGAGCGAAGCTGTAGGCTGTCTTATTAAACCGGCCTTCAATGTTTCTGCCAGATCAATGGATGATGGATGGTGTGGAGCTGTCCTTATGTAATGAATGCAACTCGGCTTTTGGAAATGCTCAAGCTCCCTGTTGGTAAATGGTGGCCCTTTGTCTGTGCCCGACACTTCCGGGAGTCCGCGTATTGCAAAGGACGCGCGCGGTTTTTCTGTAACTGTCCCCGTGTTTGACAAACGGGATCTATGCCCATCCAACCACTTTGTGTGGGCACCCGCAATAGCTATGAACATTGAGCCCGCGAAAGGGCAGTGCACAGTCGACGTGTAACTGGGTCTAAGGTTTACCCAGCCATTCCCAGAGAAACGGGGGAGCCGCTGGCAGGAATGTTTGCCCTTACTGGCATCTTGGGCACTGTACCACCAATGCCAGCACCCAGTCCTGGCCACTGGGCATAACCTCTTGCCAACATCTTCATTTTGGATGCCCCTGGTGGAGTTCAGCCAGGATCTGGCAGTGACCTTTGCTCGGGTCAGTCACTCCCACCCGCCTCAATAAAATTCCGCCCTCTGCTATGACCTGGTCTCTCCATTTCGATTCTGTTTGTGACTGTCCTTTTGCTTTCGCCCCATCGACACCGGATGTTTCAGTTTTGCTGGCATTGGACGTTTTTTTTTGCATCCACGGCCCCCGATACTGCCAGCGGTGACCAGCAGCGTGCCTAAAAGGTTTAAAACCAGAATGACCCTTCAAAAGGCAGCATTGTCAGTGGTGTATCTGCCAGGGAAAGCAGCCCAAGCAGCAATGTTCGCTGCTTGGTACCCCGGGTGACATTCCAGATTGTAATGGTATCACTTCGAATGAGAGCTCCTCACTGAATTTGACCTGAAGCTATGGACAGCACGGCCTTGCCCTGTATGAGTAACCCCAGCAGGGGTCTGCGGTCTGTACTAATAGAGATTTATGTCTGTCAAGGTATTGGTTCTCGCACTAAAGACGAATGCCAAACCTTCCTTCTCCATCTGGGTGCGATTGCACACTGCATCAGCCGAGGGAAGCAGACCCCATGGGGCGTTCCTCTTCATTGCACCGACACGGCCGCAGTGCTGTACATGGCCGTTATCAACTGTCAGCACCGGGTCTCACTTCTTCACGTCCCTTTAGGCTGCGTCTTGGCTACGAGACCATCTCTGAGTCTGGACGGATGCGAGAGTGTCAGGATGGAGGCCAGGTTATGCATGAACTTTCCATAATACATCACCAGTCCAAGGAGAGACCTAAGCTCTGGTCCAGAGATGGGAGCCAGGCCACCTTTGATCACCCTCAGTTTATCTTGCAATGTGTATAACTTGGTCTTGTTGATCCCAAGGGCGCCTGGAATATATTTTTCTTTCCCAAGGCATACACCCACCTTGGAGAAACATCTAAGGACCATGTCCAAGTTCTCTAAATGCTCCTTATTGGACTTCCTCATTATTAGCACATCATATAGATAAAAGGCAAACTGGGGTAGATGTTATAAAATGTTCTCCACATTCCGCTGGAGAATGCGATAGACTTTTGATAGCCTAAACACCATTGTCATGAATTGGTATAAACACTCACGGGCATTAACTGTAGCATATGTCTGGGAATCCACATCTAACCACAACCACAAAGGTGAACCAACCTGTCAGACTTCACAATCAGTACTCCCGCAAAACTGGACTGGTTTGATGACTCAGGAGCACAAAAGCTGACGTTTCGGGCCTAGACCCTTCATCAGAGGAGGATGGGGTGAGGGTTCTGGAATAAATAGGGAGAGAGGGGGAGGCAGACCGAAGATGGAGAGAAAAGAAGATAGATGGAGAGGAGAGTATAGGTGGGGAGGTAGGGAGGGGATAGGTCAGTCCAGGGAAGACGGACAGGTCAAGGAGGTGGGATGAGGTTAGTAGGTAGGAGATGGAGGTGCGGCTTGGGGTGGGAGGAAGGGATGGGTGAGAGGAAGAACAGATTCGCTCCACACTGCCCTCCAACCCCACCACACCCGGCACCTTCCCCTGCAACCACAGGAAATGCTACACTTGCCCCCACAACTCCTCCCTCATCCCTATCCCAGGCCCCAAGATGACTTTCCACATTAAGCAGAGGTTCACCTGCACATCTGCCAATGTGGTATACTGCATCCACTGTACCCGGCGTGGCTTCCTCTACATTGGGGAAACCAAGCGGAGGCTTGGAGACCGCTTTGCAGAACACCTCCGCTCGGTTCGCAATAAACAACTGCACCTCCCAGTTGCAAACCATTTCCACTCCCCCTCCCATTCTTTAGATGACATGTCCATCATGGGCCTCCTGCAGTGCCACAATGATGCCACCCGAAGGTTGCAGGAACAGTAACTCATATTCCGCTTGGGAACCCTGCAGCCCAATGGTATCAATGTGGACTTCACCAGCTTCAAAATCTCCCCTTCCCCCACCGCATCCCAAAACCAGCCCAGTTCGTCCCCTCCCCCCACTGCACCACACAACCAGCCCAGCTCTTCCCCTCCACCCACTGCATCCCAAAACCAGTCCAACCTGTCTCTGCCTCCCTAACCTGTTCTTCCTCTCACCCATCCCTTCCTCCCACCCCAAGCCGCACCTCCATCTCCTACCTACTAACCTCATCCCACCTCCTTGACCTGTCCGTCTTCCCTGGACAGACCTATCCCCTCCCTACCTCCCCACCTATACTCTCTCCACCTATCTTCTTTTCTCTCCATCTTCGGTCCGCCTCCCCCTCTCTCCCTATTTATTCCAGAACCCTCACCCCATCCCCCTCTCTGATGAAGGGTCTAGGCCCGAAACGTCAGCTTTTGTGCTCCTGAGATGCTGCTGGGCCTGCTGTGTTCATCCAGCCTCACATTTTATTATCTTGGATTCTCCAGCATCTGCAGTTCCCATTATCGCTGGTTTGGTGATTCCTTCATTTTCCAGCTTCTGCATCTACTTTTGCTCGTAAGACAAATGGCATTGGATGAGCCTCGGAGAATCACGGAATTGCTTCCCAGTCAACAAGCAAAATGGCTTTGACTCCTTCAATAGTACCTAGGCCTTCCTGAAAAACTTTCCGGCCATCTAATTATGGCTTTATTCCAAGGCAGCCATTTTCTCATTGAAAAATGTTGAGCCAATCTCACTGAATCTGTTTCAACCAAAATTGCCCCATCAGGCTTGGGCCCGAGCCTTTTACTACAATCCATAAGACCACAAGACATATGAGTGGAAGTAAGGCCATTCGGCCCATAGAGTCCACTCCGCCATTTAAATCATGGCTGATGGGCATTTCAACTCCACTTCCCCGCACTCTCCCCGTAGCCCTGGATTCCTTGTGCGATCAAGAATTTATCGATCTCTGCCTTGAAGACACTTAACATCCCGGCCTCCACTGCGCTCTGTGGCAATGAATTCCATAGGCCCACCACTCTCTGGCTGAAGAAATGTCTCCTCATTTCCGTTTAAAATTTACCCCCTCTAATTCTAAGGCTGTGCCCACGGGTCCTAGTCTCTCCGCCTAACAGAAACAACAGCTTCCTAGTGTCCACCCCTTCTAAATCATACATTATCTTGTAAGTTTCTATTAGATCTCCCCTCAACTTCTAAACTCTGATGAGTACAATCCCAGGATCCTCAGTCGTTCATCGTATGTTAAACCTACCATCCCAGGGATCATCCATGTGAATCTCCGCTGCACACGCTCCAGGGCTAGTATGTCCTTCCTGAGGTGTGGGGCCCAAAATTGGACACAGTGACTACAATCACTGGGAGCTGACCCAGTTGGAACAGACTGGAGTCAAAGCTGTAACCAAAATCGGTATAGCTTCTCAGTCTAGCCGAGGTCTTACGCAGACTTGAGAGTTGGAGTCGAAAGCAAATTTTGTTGCAGACTGGTTCTGCAAACACTGAAACGGCCCTGTCTGTATCAAACACCATTGGGTGTCCCGTTTAACCAGACGTTTATTTTGATTGGTTCTAATTTGGATGTTGCTAAGCATTTGGACTGTTCCAAGCCAGGTGTAGGTGGGTTTTCCAGAATTAGAGGAGTCTTGGGCTGATAATATTCCTTAGTTGAATCCATCAACTCTTGAAAGATTTTAGTATATGATACCTGCGGAAAAGTAAGGCTCCTAATAACTGAAAAAGCTGAGGGTCCACAAGCTGCCAGGAGAATTACTCATTGCTCTTCATCTGCCCCAATGTCGATTGCACTAGAAAAAGATAATGCATTCTTTCCACATCAGGATCCAACATGTCAAGCTCCCCAAATAATGATGCGCAAAATGATTACCTCTATTCAAGATGACTTTGGAAGGGAATTTCTTCAGGAACATTTTTTTTTCTGTCATCGCCTCTGAGATAACTCCACAGAGGGCAGTATCCTGTTGCCAATTCTCCCTTTATTTACACGCGCACATACTTACTGCTGGCCCGGCTTCCTCAGAGCCAGCCCGTCAGAGTGAACAGAACCTCTGACACTCCTCTTTATGCCTGACAGCCAGGGACCCCTGACTGGGCCAGGTCAACAGTATATCAAAGTTTATTGTGGAAAATTAAAAGCTCACGGTGCAGGAGTAGAGTTTTAGCATTGATAGATCGCCGGCTGGTTAGCAGAAACCAAAGCATATATGTAGAACTGGACCTTTATCTAATGGCAAACAGCAATGAATGGAGTTCTGCAGGAGTCTGTGTGAGACCCTGAACCTTTTATAACTTACATTAATGACTAAGATAAGAGGAGCAAAGTCATGTCAGATAAGTTAAATCGTAACATCAAGCAAAGTTGTAAAGCAGGACATGAGGGGAACGTAAAGACTTTGCAGATGGGTATAGATTTGTTGTGAGTGGTCAAAATTCCGGATGATGGAGTACAATGTGGGAAAATGGGAAGGTGCTGACTTTGGTAGAATGCGTGAAAATGCAGAATACATCTAAATGGAAGAACACATGGGAATTCCAGGATGCAGGGGAATTTGGGCGTTCCAGTCCGTGAGTCACTAATGCAGGCGCAGCATTTTAGGCCAATCTAATACCATCCTTTGTTACCAGACGAATTTAATCCCTACAGTGTGTAAGCAGGCCATTCAGCCCATTGACCATCTGAAGGGCAGCCCAACTAACGTACAACCCTGCATTTCCCATGGCGAACCCAGCCAGCCTACTCATCCCTGGACACTATGGGGAAATTTAGCATGGCCTATTCACCAAACATGCACTTCTTTGGGTCGTGGGAGGAAACTGGAGCACCCGGAGGAAACCATCGGAGACACAGGGAGGAGGTGCAAACTCTACACACACACACACACACACACACACACACACACACACAGTCACCTGAGGGTGGAATCAAACCTGGGTCCCTGGTGCTGGGAGGCAGGGGTGCCAATAGGGTGAATGCCAGGGGTATTTGGTTGGATGCATTAAAATGATCCAATCCCACTCAAATTCTTAAGGGCAGAATTCCAGGCTGACGGAGTGCTGCACTGTCAGCAGTGCGAGCTTTCACAAACCTCAGAACCCATCTCAGCTGGATCTAAAAGATCCCACTGGCTATTTTGACTACGATCCCTGGGTGCCCTGGTCAATATTTACCCTTAATCCAACATCTCTAATGAAAACGGATTATCTCATTTCCTGCGTTAGTGGGTTTGCTCAGCGTATCTGACTGCTGCATTTCCTTCATGACAAAAGCTGGTGTGAAACCCCGGTGTTGGAAGTGAGAAGGGCAATTTTCGCATTTTTTTTTCAACCCTAGAATGCAACCTGGAGTACACCAGGGTGGGTCTGCAGTGTAACATTGCGTGTGCTGCTCATTCAGTGCCTTACAGTTGTCTCTGTCAGCTCCACCTATTCTCTCCCTCTCAGTTGTAAACAGGATGCTATGAATTGAAACCTCAGTTCTGTGACGTCCTCAGATCACACAACTCCTTATCACCCTCTCTGCAGAGACCCAGGGCTACGCAAAGGCCCGGAACGGATCACCAGGAGGTTCAGGAGCAGACCTCTCTGTATGAGAAGAAAGGGCGGTCATACCTAGACAGGCGCAGATTAAAATGGCTTTATTTCACACACACCATTTGAAGAGACAGCCCACCATTTACTGACCTCGATAATGACACCCAGACAAACTGTTCTCGTTTAACACCGTTACACCTTCTGGTGACACTCATAATCCCAACCGGAAACAAAAAGTCCTGAAATCACAGCAGGTCAGACAGTATCAGTGGAGGGAGAGAGAACGAGAGAGAGTAAGCTAATGGTTCGAGTCTGGATGACAGACCATCCCAGGCTAGGCTGCCAAAGTTATGCTGCAGCTGGGCACCAGCAACTTTGATCTCTAAAGTCAAGAAAGTTGTGAGATCCCAGGTGCTTTCTAACAGAATGGGAGCTCACGACTTCACAGTTTTAAACCAACTGAGTTCTTCGATACGAAATTTGAATGGTAATGCAATATATGTACAATTTGCATCTTTTAACATCCAGAATAAACATAAGGCAAAACTGAGATCAAACAGAACACATCAGATTGCAAACGTGGCCGAGACTGGTCCCATGCAATTCTCAGCAACACTCCAACTCTGATGTCTGATATCTGTGGCATTGCAGCCGATAGTCATCACCGACTTTAGAACAGGTTCAAACTTCCCTCTCGTTCAAAAGCTGCTCTTCATGAGCTACCACAATGATGCGGTTACCTCGCTGACCCTTAATCCCAGACTTTAGGAATGCGCCTGCTGTATGGCACACCGACATCTCATCATCAGTACAATTCCTGCGTTTTATGCAGCTCTGAGTGACCACACTCCTACTGATGGGCACTCCCTTGCCCCAATGTCACGAACAGTATAGTGGCTGGCAGTCCCTTCTTTGCTCTCCAGCAGACAGTGAGCTTTCAAATGCCTCAGGGCTGCCCACTTACTTCTCCTCCCGCTGCTGACTAGCCTCCTGTAACCTTTGAACTGTTTTGTCTGGCTTATTCAAGAACCGAATTACAATTAGCTCCACTGTCGTGTGTACTCACATGAGAAAAATTTACGAGTCACCACTCATGGCACCATCTCAGGTATCGTTCTTGAGCACAAATTCTTAGGGGGAAAACAATTACAAAGGTAAAGAAATAAAAAGTCCAGCAATAAATCAGAAAAATACAGAGAGTTCAGAATAGAAGGCCGTCCAAGGCGGGCGGCTTTGGGCCTTACCTTAAGGCGGGAGTTCGAGGCCGCACTGAGGCCGAGAGTTCGAGCCCATGCTGAGGCCTGGAGTTCGAACCCACGCTGAGGCCTGGAGTTCGAGCCCACACTGAGGCCTGCAGTTCGAGCCCTCGCTGAGGCCTGGAGTTCGAGCCCAGACTGAGGCCTGCAGTTCGAGCCCTCGCTGAGGCCTGGAGTTCGAGCCCAGACTGAGGCCTGGAGTTCGAGCCCAAGCTAACGCCTGGAGTTCGAGCCCACGCTGAGGCCTGGAGCTCGAGCCCACGCTGAGGCCTGGAGTTCGAGCCCAAGCTGAGGCCTGGATTGGGCCAACACTGAGGCCTGGAGCTCGAGCCCATGCTGAGGCCAGGGGTTTGAGCCCAAACTGAGGCTTGGAATTCGAGCCCACACTGAGGCCTGGAGTTCAAGCCTACATGGAAGGCTGGAGTTCGAACCCAGGCTGAGGTCTGAGGTTAGAGTCCACGCTGAGGCAGGGAGTTCAAGTCCACGCTGCGGCCGGGAGTTGGAGCCCACGTTGAGGACTGGAATTTGAGTCTGGGCTGAGGCCTGGATTTTGAGCCCACACTGAGGCCGGGCGTTGGGGCCACACTGAGGCCTGGAGTCCAAGCCCACGCTGAGGCCTGGAGCTTGAGCCCATGGTAAGGCAGTGCATTCAAGTCCACGTTGAGGCCTGGAGTTTGAGTCTGGGCAGAGGCCTGGATTTCAGGCCCACACTGAGGCCGGGAGTTCGAGCCCACACTGAGGCCTGGAGTTCGAGCCCAGGCTGAGGCCTGGAGTTGGGTCCACGCTGAGGCCTGGAGTTCGAGCCCAGACTGAGGCCTGGAGTTCGAGCCCAAGCTAAGGCCTGGAGTTTGAGCCCACGCTGAGGCCTAGAGCTTGAGCCCATGCTGAGGCCTGGAGTTCCAGCCCAATCTGAGGCCTGGATTGGGCCAACACTGAGGCCTGGAACTCGAGCCCACACTGAGGCCAGGTGTTTGAGCCCAAACTGAGGCTTGGAATTCGAGCCCACACTGAGGCCTGGAGTTCAATCCTACATGGAAGGCTGGAGTTCGAACCCAGGCTGAGGCCAGGGGCTAGAGTCCACACTGAGGCAGGGAGTTCAAGTCCACACTGCGGCCGGGAGTTCAAGTCCACACTGCGGCCAGGAGTTGGAGCCCACGTTGAGGACTGGAATTTGAGTCTGGGCTGAGGCCTGGATTCCGAGCCCACACTGAGGCATGGAGCTCAAGCCCATGCTGAGGCCGAAGGTTCAAGTCGATGCTGAGGCCGGGAGTTTGAGCCCACACTGAGGCTGGGATTTCGAGTCGAAACTGAGGCCTGGAGTGCGAGCCCACACTGAGGCCTGGAGCTCGAGCCCACACTGAAGCCGGGGGTTCGAGTCCACGCTGAGGCCTAGAGTTCGAGCCCACATTGAGGCCTGGAGATGGGCCCACACTGAGTCCTGGCGTCTGAGCCCACGCCGAGGCCTGGGCCTCGAGCCCACGCTGGGGCCAGGAGTTTGAGCCCACACTAAGGCTGGAATTCGAGCCAACACTGAGGCCGTGAGTTCGAGTCCAAACTGAGGTCTGGAGTTCCAGCTCACACTGAGGCCTGGGGTCCAAGCCCGCACTGAGGCCTGGAGCTCGAGCCCACGCTGAGGCCTGGAGCTCGAGTCCACGCTGAGGCCGGGAGTTTGAGCCCACACTGAGGCCTGGGGTATGAGCCCACGCTGAGGCCTGGAGTTCGAGTCCACGCTGAGGCCTGGAGTTCAATCATGGAGGGCTGGAGTTTGAACCTACGCTGAGGCTAGGAGTTCAAGCCCACGCTGAGGCCTGGAGTCCGAGCCCGCACTGAGGCCTGGAGTCCGAGCCCGCACTGAGGCCTGGAGTCCGAGCCCGCACTGAGGCCTGGAGTCTGAGCCCGCACTGAGGCCTGGAGTCTGAGCCCGCACTGAGGCCTGGAGTTCAATCATGGAGGGCTGGAGTTTGAAACTACGCTGAGGCTAGGAGTTCACGTCCACACTGAGGCCGGGAGTTCGACCCCACACTGAAGCCTGGAATTCGAGCCCACACTGAGGCCTGGAGTTCGAGCCCACATTGGGGCCTGGAGTTGGGCCCACACTGAGGCCTGGAGCTCAAGCCCATGCTGAGGCCGAAGGTTCAAGTCGACACTGCTGCCGGGAGTTTGAGCCCACACTGAGGCCGGGAGTTCGAGTCCAAACTGAGATCTGGAGTCCAAGCCCATGCTGAGGCCTGGAGCTGAAGCCCACACTGAGGCCTGGAGCTCGAGCCCACATTGAGGCCTGGAGTTGGGCCCACTCTGAGGCCTGGGGATCGAGTCCATGCTGAGGCCTGGAGTTTGAGCCCACGCTGAGGCCTGGAGTTCAAGCACACATTGAAGCCTGGGGTTTCAGCGCCCGCTGAGGCCTGGAGTCTGAGCCCACACTGAGGCCTGGATTTCAAGCCCACACTGAGGCCAGGGGTTTGAGTTCACGCTGAGGCCAGGAGTTTGAGTCCAAATTGAGGCCTGGAGTTCGAGCCCACGCTGAGGCCTGGAGTTTGAGCCCACGCTGAAGCCTGGAGTTCAAGCCCACATTGAGGCCTGGAGTTTGAGCCCACGCTGAGGCCTGGAGTTCGAGCCCACATTGAGGCCTGGAGTTTGAACCCACGCTGAAGCCTGGAGTCTGAACCCACGCTGAAGTCTGGAGACTGAGCCCACGCTGAGGCCTGGAGACTGAGCCCACGCTGAGGCCGGGGGTTTGATCCCAAACTGAGGCCGGGCGTTCGAGCCCACACTGAGGCCTGGAGTTCAATCCTACATGGAGGGCTGGAGTTCGAACCTATGCTGAGGCTAGGAGTTCGAACTCACTTGAGGCCTGGAGTTCGGCCCACGTTGAGGCCGGAGGGCTCAGCCCACGCTGAGGCCAGGAGTTCGAGCCCACTCTGAGGCCAGGAGTTCGAACCCACGCTGAGGCCGGGCGTTTCAGCCAACACTGAGGCCTGGAGTTCAATCATGGAGGGCTGGAGTTCGAACCTACGCTGAGGCAAGGAGTTCGAGTCCAGACTGAGTCCTGGAATTCGAGCCCACACTGAGGCCTGGAGTTCGATTCCAAAGTAAGGCATGGAGTTCGAGTCCAAAGTGAGGCCTGTAGTTCGAGCCCACACTGAGGCCTGGAGTCCGGGCCCACGCTGAGGCCTGGAGTTTGAGCCTATGCTGAGGCTGGGAGTTTGAGCCCAAGCTGAGGCCGGGGGTTCGAATTCACGCTGAGGCCAGGATTTCGAGCCCACGCTGAGGCCTGGGGTTTGAGCCCACACTGAGGCCTGGAGTTCGAGTCCAAAGTGAGGCCTGGATTTCGGGCCCACACTGAGGACGGGAGTTCGAGCCCACACTGAGGCCTGGAGTTCGAGCCCAAGCTGAGTCCTGGAGTAGGGCCCACACTGAGGCCTGGAGTCTGAACCCACGCTGAGGCCTGGAGCTCGAGCCTGCGCTGAGGCCTGGAGTTCGAGCCCAAGCTGAGGCCTGGATTGGGCCAACACTGAGGCCTGGAGCTAGAGCCCACGCTGAGGCCGGGAGTTTGAGCCCAAACTGAGGCTTGGAGTTCGAACCCACGCTGAGGCAGGGCATTCAAGTCCATGCTGAGGCCTGGAATTCGAGCCCACACTGGGGCCTGGAGTTCAAGTCCAAAGTGAGGCCTGTAGTTCGAGCCCACGCTGAGGCCTGGAGTCCAGGCCCACACTGAGGCCAGGATTTTGAGCCCACACTGAGGCCAGGAGTTTGAGCCCACACTGACGCTGGGAGTTTGAGTCCAAACTGAGGCCTGGAGTTGGGCCCACACTGAGGCCTGGAGTTCGAGCCCATGCTGAGGGCGAGGGTTCGAGTCCACGCTGAGGCCTGGAGTTTGAGCCCACGCTGAGGCCTGGAGTTCGAGCCCACATTGAAGCCTGGAATTTGAGCCCACGCTGAAGCCTGGAGTTCAAGCCCACATTGAGGCCTGGAGTTTGAGCCCACGCTGAGGCCTGGAGTTCGAGCCCACATTGAGGCCTGGAGTTTGAACCCACGCTGAAGCCTGGAGTCTGAACCCACGCTGAAGTCTGGAGACTGAGCCCACGCTGAGGCCTGGAGACTGAGCCCACGCTGAGGCCGGGGGTTTGATCCCAAACTGAGGCCGGGCGTTCGAGCCCACACTGAGGCCTGGAGTTCAATCCTACATGGAGGGCTGGAGTTCGAACCTATGCTGAGGCTAGGAGTTCGAACTCACTTGAGGCCTGGAGTTCGGCCCACGTTGAGGCCGGAGGGCTCAGCCCACGCTGAGGCCAGGAGTTCGAGCCCACTCTGAGGCCAGGAGTTCGAACCCACGCTGAGGCCGGGCGTTTCAGCCAACACTGAGGCCTGGAGTTCAATCATGGAGGGCTGGAGTTCGAACCTACGCTGAGGCAAGGAGTTCGAGTCCAGACTGAGTCCTGGAATTCGAGCCCACACTGAGGCCTGGAGTTCGATTCCAAAGTAAGGCATGGAGTTCGAGTCCAAAGTGAGGCCTGTAGTTCGAGCCCACACTGAGGCCTGGAGTCCGGGCCCACGCTGAGGCCTGGAGTTTGAGCCTATGCTGAGGCTGGGAGTTTGAGCCCAAGCTGAGGCCGGGGGTTCGAATTCACGCTGAGGCCAGGATTTCGAGCCCACGCTGAGGCCTGGGGTTTGAGCCCACACTGAGGCCTGGAGTTCGAGTCCAAAGTGAGGCCTGGATTTCGGGCCCACACTGAGGACGGGAGTTCGAGCCCACACTGAGGCCTGGAGTTCGAGCCCAAGCTGAGTCCTGGAGTAGGGCCCACACTGAGGCCTGGAGTCTGAACCCACGCTGAGGCCTGGAGCTCGAGCCTGCGCTGAGGCCTGGAGTTCGAGCCCAAGCTGAGGCCTGGATTGGGCCAACACTGAGGCCTGGAGCTAGAGCCCACGCTGAGGCCGGGAGTTTGAGCCCAAACTGAGGCTTGGAGTTCGAACCCACGCTGAGGCAGGGCATTCAAGTCCATGCTGAGGCCTGGAATTCGAGCCCACACTGGGGCCTGGAGTTCAAGTCCAAAGTGAGGCCTGTAGTTCGAGCCCACGCTGAGGCCTGGAGTCCAGGCCCACACTGAGGCCAGGATTTTGAGCCCACACTGAGGCCAGGAGTTTGAGCCCACACTGACGCTGGGAGTTTGAGTCCAAACTGAGGCCTGGAGTTGGGCCCACACTGAGGCCTGGAGTTCGAGCCCATGCTGAGGCCGAGGGTTCGAGTCCACGCTGAGGCCTGGAGTTTGAGCCCACGCTGAGGCCTGGAGTTCGAGCCCACATTGAAGCCTGGAATTTGAGCGCACGCTGAGGCCTGGAGTCTGAGCCCACGCTGAGGCCTGGATTTTGAGCCCACACTGAGGCCAGGGGTTCGAGTTCCCGCTGAGGCCAGGAGTTCGAGCCTACACTGAGGCCTAGAGACCAAGCCCACACTGAGGCCTGGAATTCGAGCTCACACTGAGGCCGGGAGTTCGAGTCCAAACTGAGGCCTGGAGTTCGAGCCCACACTGAGGCCTGGAGTTTGAGCCCACGCTGAGGCCTGGAGTTTGAGCCCACGCTGAGGCCTGGAGTTCAAGCTCACACTGAGGCCTGGAGACTCAGCTCACACTGAGGCCGTGATTTCGAGTCCAAACTGAGGCCTGGAGTTTGAGCCCACATTGAGGCCTGGAGTTGGGCCCATGCTGTGGCCAACAGTTCGTGGCCACGCTGAGGCCTAGAGTCCGAACCCATGCTGAAGTCGGGAAATTGAGCTCACGCCGAGGCAGGAGTTCGAACTCACTTGAGGCCAGGAGTTCGGCCCACGCTGAGGCCTGGAGTTCGGCCCACGCTGAGGCCTGGAGTTTGAGCCCACACTGAGGCCGGGGGTCCGAGCCCACACTGAGGCCTGGAGTCCGAGCCCATGTTGAAGTCGGGAAATTGAGCTCACGCCAAGGCCAGGAGTTCGAACTCACTTGGGGCCTGGAGTTTGGCCCACACTGAGGCCGGGAGTTCGGCCCACGCTGAGGCCTGGAGTCTGAGCCCACGCTGAGGCCGGAGGTCCACATTAACTCTCAGCCCTGACGTTGCCAATGCTGCCCAAGCCCCTAATGGAGAAGTACAAAGAAAACCCCAAAAAAGAGAGAGAGAGAAAAGAGAAAAGAAATGGATGGAGCTGAGGACTCCTACTCTGTCGCCGTCTCGGTGAATTGCTTTGTGCTCTGACCCAATCTGTTTGACCTGTTGAGAATCTCGTAATTATCCCCCATTCCCTGGTCGGCTCGAACATCGTTGTCTCACAATTCCTTGGGACTGTCTGTTTGCTGAAGGTTACAACGTTCACAGTGCTGGCTCCCTACACAGTTCAGTTGGACCTATAGAACCTGATCTCATCATCGTGCATCAGACTGAACACTGTGCAGAAACAGAGCGCTGTGAAAACGGCGAAACTATCGTAGAAATACTCAGCAAGTGGGCCAGCATCTGCAGAGACAGAGAGAAGTTAATGGTCCAGGTGGAATTGTTGCAGAGCTGAGGCATTGACTCTGTACACCTCTCACCATCAGCAGCTGCCGGATCCTGCTGAATATTGTCTTGTTGCTGATTACACTGCTGTCTCTTACAATTAGAGGCATATGGATCAAATGGGACTAGACTTATTTAGGATATCTGGTTGGCATGGAGGAGGTGGACCGAAGGGTCTGTTTCCATGCTGGACACCTCAATGATTCTATGAACAGGCAATTCCATCACGTGGGTGTGAAGCAGGAACTGTATGGTCGGAGTAAAAGTGAATTTCACTTGGGATCACGTGATCCAGTCTCGTACAATCACTACAGTGCGGAAGCAGGCCATTTGGCCCATCAAACCCAAGCAGATCTTCTGAAGGGCATTCCTCCAGAATCCGTTCCACTCCCTCTCCCCCATACCTCCACGCTCCTAATCCGTTTAACCTGCACATTGGTGGGCTGTGCGAGGACACCCGAAGAGACGTAGGGAGAATGTGCAAACTCCACACAGTCACCTGAGGCTGGAATTGAACCTGAGCTCTTGGCACTGTGAGGCAGCGGTGCCAACCACTGAGCTACCTTGCTGCCTTTCATCTATGCCCATCCATTTCTTTATCTTTATTCACATCTTTTAGATTTCAAAAATATACTTTATTCATAAAAATAACTTTGCATATATGCATTGACACAAAAGCAGTTCGGTTCTGCACAGATGCATATCTGGTAAACACATGAAACATTGGAGTTTGACTGTCCTCTCTTACAAACACAATGCTCATATTCTCATATACTTGAAACACTAGGAGGGTATCACAAACCCGGCAGCATTTATTGCCCATTTCCAAATGCCCAGAGGGCAGTTCAGAGTCAACCACATTACTGTGGGTCTGGACTCACATGTCGGCCAGACCAGGTAAGGACGGCAGTTTCCTTCTCTGAAGGACATGAGTGAACCAGATGAGATTTCCACCACCCCCCCCGCAACAATTGATGGTCATCTTTAAACTCCTGATTCCAGATTCTGGAATGAATTAAAATTCCACCGACTGCCACGGTGGGATTGCGAACCTCAGTCCCCAGGCCATGGGCTGTGTTTCTGGGTTAATAGGTCACACAATACGACCACAGCACCATTGCTGCCCCCCAGCTCTGTCTCTGTTAAAGGTAACCAGGAATGCTGGTTCAGATGTTAAATCAACACCCCACCTCATCCCATGGGATTGTCAACTGGTGTTTAGTTCAAAACTACTGTTTGCTGATTCTTTTATTAACTCGCAACCCTGCTCATGACATTATCAATGCCAACAACACACTACCAATCACTGACTCGACAAGCTGATTGCTCTCACTGGCTGGGTTGACGCACGCTGCACTTTTGCTTGTTATCATTGTCATGGTAGGTCCCTCAGGATTAGGACGGTCTCTGCTGAGCTTCATGTAACCTCAGGCATCTCGGCAGAAAGGGTAAAAGTTAACCTGGGGATTGTAGAAGGGATTTTTGTTTGGATAAGTAGCTGCCATGTCGTAAGGGTTGTGGCAATTTCATCCTGTGCACTAATAGCAATATCCTTTGTATTTAGGGCCAGACTGGTCTCTGTGCGCGACTTGCACTTTGGCCTGAGAAACTGTGGATGCATTGCTGGTCATCTTTCAAAATTCTACAGACTCTGAAACATTTCTTATGGATTGGAAGGTAGCTACTGCCTGAAACACAAAATGCTAGTGTGGCAGGTCATTGGGAAGATGACTGGAATAATAGAATCCCTTACAGTGCAGATAGAGGCCATTTGTCCCAACAAGTGTACACTGAAACTCTAAACAGCATAGCCCTGTTGCCATGCATTTCCGAAGACTGGCTAAGTAGCCTGCACAATTTAGTGCGGCCAAGCCACCCTGACCTGCACATCTATGGGCTGCATGGAGAAAACCTTTGCAGGCACAGACAGAATGTGCAAACTTTGCACAGAGAGTCACCTGAGGGTGCAGTTGAACCCAGGTCCCCAGGGCTGTGAGGCAGCAGTGCTAACCAATGAGCCACCAAGCCAGCTCCAAAATGTTGATCCTATTTCATGGGGGATAAGAGTAGGGAATTCTTAATGCAACTGTGCAGGTTCAGGTAGGACCAGATCTGGAGTATTGGGAGCAGTTTTAATCCTGTTACTGAAGGAAAAAAAAAATTATTTCATTGGGGGCCATTCACAGCAGGTTCACGAGGATGATCCCCACTCAGCTTTTGATTTGCTTTAATTTCTTACTGTCACATGTACCTACGTACAGTGAAAAGTTTGGTTTTGCATGCAGTAGAGGCAGATCATACCATACAAAGTGCTTTAGGATAATAGAACAGGGCTAGGAATACAATGTGCTGCAGAGAGGGTGCACAAAGAGCGAGATTAACATTAACTTTGAAACTTGAGAGGTCCATTCAGTTGCCTGATAACAGCGGGCAAGAAGCCGTCCTTGAACCTGCTCGTGGTTAAGCTTTTGTACCTTCTGCCTGATGGAAGAGGGTGGAAGAGATTATAATCGGGGTGGGAGGGGACTTCAATTCTGTTGGCTGCCTTTCCAAGGCAATGAGAGGCAAACTGTATTGCATGCTGATCCAACTATTTAGGATCTTGGTTTGCCTGTGCTGCCCATGAATATCCTCAATTTCAGATATGCCTGGTGCTGCTCTTAACATGCCCTCCTGTGCTCGTTCATCAAACCAGCTGATCCTCCGGTTTGGTGAAATGGCAGAGCGGGAGATCTGCCAAATCATTAGGATACAGATTAGATGCGGACAGACATTACCGGCGAAGCACAAGTCTGAAGATCATTAATAGAAATGTTGCCTCTTGGATTCATGCTATTTTGTGGCTGGCTGAAGCAATAAGGAGGGCAAATCGAAAGCTGGAGAGGCGATAGGAACTGCAGATGCTGGAGAATCTGAGACAACAAGGTCTAGGCCCGAACCGTCAGCTTTCCTGCTCCTCTGATGCTGCTTGGCCTGCTGTGTTCATCCAGCTCCACACTTTGTTATCTCAAATGATGATAGGATAGTGTAGGGGGAGGGGCTTAGAATAGTTCACAGGCCGGCACAACATCGAGGGCCGAAGGGTCTGTTCTGCACTGTATTGTTCCACGTTCTAAATTGAATGCTGGCCTTTGTTTCACTGGGAGTGGAGTGCAAAAGTAAGGAGTCCTTGCTAAAACTGAGTGAGGCGTGACTAAGACCCCAGCTGGAATACTGTGAACAGTTTTGGTCCCCTTACCTAAGGGAGGATGTGCTGGTGTTGGAGACTTTCCGGAGAAAGTTTACTGAGGGTTTTGTAAATCCCGGGTATGGAGGGATTGTCTCATTAAGAGGATTGAGTCGGTCGGGCCTGTAATCATTAGTCACAGAGGTGTACAGCATGTGAACAAGCCCTTCAGTCCAACTCACCCATGCTGACCAGATATCCTAAACTAATCCAGTCCCAGCTGCCTGCATTTGGCCCATATCCCTGGCCTTACATTCTTGGGTCACTTCTTGACCCTGGGAATGAACTAAGCCTGCAGCATTCAGTCTAGTGTTTCCAGGGACTAAGGATTAAATTCCAGGACTATACTGGCAGCAAACGTGGGGCAAAAAAAAGTCACGGAAGTACTTTTAAGAAGTACGTAGTTCTTTTCATTTTCTTTGAGCATTTATAAAATCATAATTTGTTGGAGAGGAAATTGCTTGTCACACATGGTTTTGGTAGTGAGATCCTCGGCTCCACCCCAGCACTGGAAGAAAATAATCTGAGATCACATCCCAATGCAAGATTCAGTGCCTGCCCCAAACGCTTTGGCACATGGTTCAAAACATAGACGCAAAGCCTAGAGCATGTACTAGTTTGCGAGATAACAAAGTGTAGAGCTGGATGAACACAGCAGGCCAAGCAGCATCTTAGGAGCACAAAAGCTGACATTTCGGGCCTAGGCCCTTTAGGCCCGAAATGTCAGCTTTTGTGCTCCTAAGATGCTGCTTGGCCTGCTGTGTTCATCCAGCTACGCACTTTGTTAACTTGGATTCTCCAGCATCTGCAGTTCCCATTATCGCTGCAACAGTTTGCGGATGGTTTACATGAGACCACCAGCAGGTGGCAATGTTGTGCTATATCCTGGCTGGACGGTTGGGGTTGAATGCTTGTGGAGCTGATAGAGCACAGCAGGTCAAGGAGCAGGGAGGTCAATGTTTCGGGCTGAGCCCCTTCCCCAGGACTGGGGAGGGGGAGGAGTGGGGCTGGGGGTGGGGGGAGGGTAGGTGGATCCAGGGTAGGAATCCAAAGGTTTAAGGTGAGAGGGGCAAGATTTAAAAGGGACCTAAAGGGTAACTTTTTAATGCAGAGGGTGATGCGTGTACGGAATGAGCTACCAGAGGATGTAGTGGTGGCTGGTACAATGACAACATTAAAAGGCGCCTGGATGGATACATGAATGCGCAGGGTTTAGAGGGACATGGGCCAAATGCTGGCAGCTGGGACAAGATTAGTTTAGGGTATCTGGTTGGCATGGGTGAGTTGGACTGAAGGGTTTGTTTACATATTGTACGTCTCCCTGACCAATGAGAGCAGGCCCTATCTACTCAATCCTCTGAATGAGACATCCACACTCAGGATTTACAAACCCTTGGTCAGCCCTCTCTGGGTAATTTCCAACACCAGCACATCTTTCCTTAAGTAAAGGGACCAAAACTGTTCACAGTATTCCAGCTGGGGTCTCAATCATGTCTCATTCAGTTTTAGCAAGGCTTCCTTACTTTGATGGATGGTCGGTGGGAAGGGTGGAGCGTGTAGGTGAGTAGGAAGATGGTCACGTTGCAGGGGGCTGGAGAGATTTTGAAGCTGGTGAAGTCAATATTCAGGCCATTGGGCTGTAACGTCTGAGGGTGAAACTTGAGGTCTTGTTCCTCCAGTTTATGTTTGGCCTCAATCTAACAGCGGAGGGGGCCAAGGATAGAGCTGTCACCAGGGGAGTGGGAGGGCCATTTAGAGTAGATGGCAAGCGGAAGGTCAGGTTGTTTGGTGTGTTCAGAGCGCAGATGGTCCGCAAACCGGTCCCCAAGTCTGCGTTTGGTCTCCCTGGCATAGAGGAGATCACATCGGGGGCTACGGATACAACAGTTGAGCCACTACTCCCACCTACCCTCCCCACAGCTCCAGCTCCCCTCCCTCTAATTATTTCTGGGCTCCCCTGCCGCTCCCCAGTCCCGATGAAACATTGACTTTCCTGCTCCTCATGTGCTGTCCGACCTGCTGTGCTTTCCCTGCTTCCAGCATCCCCATTCCTTACTGTCTCCAGGGCTCAGTGTTTGTTCAGGGGAATGTAATGGCTTGCAAGAGAAGCATGAGCTGCCTGAAGTCCCTTGGGAGCAACAAGAGAGCTACCCAAATTACTGGCCTGACCAGGTGTAGAATGGCAGAGATAACAAAGTGTAGAGCTGGATGAACACAGCAGGCCAAGCAGCATCTCAGGAGCACAAAAGCTGACGTTTTGGGCCTAGACCCTTCATCAGAAAAGGGGGAGGGGGAGAGGTTTCTGGAATAAATAGGGAGAGAGGGGGAGGTGGACCGAAGATGGATAGAGGAGAAGATGGGTGGAGAGGAGAGTGTGGGTGGGGAGGTGGGGAGGAGATAGGTCAGTCCGGGGAGGACGGACAGGTCAAGGAGGCGGGATAGTGTTAGTAGGTGGGAAATGGAGGTGCAGCTTGAGGTGGGAAGAGGGGATAGGTGAGAGGCAAAACAGGCTAGGGAGGCGGGGACGAACTGGGCTGGTTTTGGGATGCAGTGGGGGAAGGGGAGATTTTGAAGCTGGTGAAATCCACATTGGTACCATTGGGCTGCAGGGTTCCCAAGCAGAATATGAGTTGCCGAAATTGCATTGTGAGGAAACCAAAGGACTGATGGTTACTAGCGCAGGAGCAATCTTCCTCACCACCCCCAGCATCCCTTTAGCACTGGCCTTCCGAAGGGTTAATGAAAAATCTCTTCAGCATCGTTACAATTCATTTGTGCCTGAGGATATCAGCAAGTTTAAGCAGACATTCTGTCTCCACAGGGTCATCAGGGAAGCAGGAAGTGACCAGCTGACCCGTCAAACATCCAGAAATTTGCAGCTTCCGGACCAAAATCTTCTGCTTATAGATTGCAAGCAAAACCCTTGAGCTGCGAGCCTCTTTCAGCAGTATGCAAGTTAGCAGGTGAATCTTTTGCATTGCAAATTTCAGGAGAGATGTGAAGGCTTTGTCGATGGTACAGGAGGAATTTAACTCGGTTGAGGTTACTCAGGTCCATCACAGAAGACAGAGGTTATTCTCCTCAAAGCAGAAAACACCGAGGAGATTCGATCAAAATTTTTTTTACAACCGTGACCAGCCTGGATAAAGTAAAATGCTGTTTCCAAAGACTGAACAACTGACAATTGTAAATCTGCACCATTATAAAACTTGGCCATCTCCACCTCTATCTCAGCACATCTATTGCTGAAACCAGTTTTTCCTTTGGACTCAATTATTCCAATAGCCTCCGGGCTGCTTTCCCACATTCTCCCCCCTCTCCACTGACTTCAGGTTGTTGAAAACTCTGCAGCAGATTCGGTTTCTCCATCGCCCACCTTGCTTGCTCCCCGACATTGTCTCCCAGTCAAACTGCACCTTTGTTTTCAATTATCAAGGCGTTTTCAAATCAATCTGTTTCCTTGCCCTTCACTCTATCTGTGAGTAGGTGGCAGGAGTACCCCATTCAGGCAGTCCAGCCTGCTCCGCCATTAGAGTCAAATCCTCGGTGTGGAGGTGCAAGGGGATTGAGTAGGTAGGGCTTGTACCTGGGCTCATGGTGTCATAGACATCTACAGCATCAAAACAAGCCCTCTGTCTAACTCATCCATGTCGACCAGATATCCTAAATTAATCTAGTTCCATTTGCCAGCGTTTGGCCCATATCCCTCTAACCCTTTCCTATTCATGTACCCATCCAGATGCCCTTTAAATGATGTATTTGTACCAGCCTCCACCACTTCCTCTGGCAGCTCATTCCATACACACACCACCCTCTGCGTGAAAAAGTCACCCCTCAGGTCCCTTTTAAATCTTTCACCTTAAACCTATGCCCTCTAAGTTTGGACTTGCCTATCCTGGGCTATTCGCCCTATCCATGCCCATCATGATTTAGTAAACTTCTAGAAGGTCCCCCCTCAGCTTCCGAATCTCCAGGAAAAACAGCCCCAGTGTATTTAGCCTCTCCCTGTAGCTCAAACCATCCAAACCCGAGAACATCCTCGCAAATCTTTTCTGAGCCCGTTCAAATTTCACACCATCCTTCCTCTAGTAGGGAGACCAGAACTGGACACAGTATTCCAAAAGTGGCCTGATTAACGTCCTGTACAGCCTCAATATGATCTCCCAACTCCTATACTCATCTCATCTTTTAAGAATGTTCTGCCTTTCTGTGTTTTTTAATTCCAAAGTTAAACATTTCACACTTTTCATCACCAAGCATGGCTCGGGAGCAGTGTTACTGATCGAGCTGGTCAGCTCTGAAAGGATATGGTTGTTGGACTGGGTCTGCAGCAGGTGGTGAAGGAAGTAATAAGAGGGAAAAACATACTTGACCTCATCCTTACCAATCTGCCAGCTGCAGATGCATCTGTCTGTGACACTGTCTGTAAAAGTAACCACCACACAGTCCTTGTGGAGATGAAGTCCCCCTTCACATTGAGAATAACTCCATCGTGTTGTGTGACGCTATCACCATGCTAAATGGGACAGACTTCGCTCAGATCTAGCAAGTCAAGACTGAGCATCCATGAGGCGCTATGGGCCATCAACAGCAGCAGAACTGTACTCCAGCACAATCTGCAACCTCATGGGCCCGGCATATCCCCCACTCAACCATTACCATCAAGCCAGTGGATCAACCCTGGTTCAACAGACAGTGCAGGAGGGCACGCCAGGAGTAGCACCAGGCTTACCTGAAAACTAAGTGTCAGCATGGTGAAGCCACCAAACAGGACTACTTGCACATCAAACAGCAAAAGCAGCGAGTGATAGACAGAGCTAAGTGATCCCACAACCAACAGGTCAGGTCTAAGCCCTGCAATCCTGCTAATTAAACAGTTAAACAGCTCACTAAAGGAGGGAAGGGGCTCCACAAATATCCCTATCCTCAATGATGGAAGAGCCTGCAACATCAATGCAGAAGGTAAGGCTGAAGCATTCACAGCAATCTGCAGCCAGAAGTGCCGAGTAGAAGATCCATCTCAGCCGCCTCCAGTGGTCCCCAGCATCACAGATACCAGTCTTCAGCCAATTCGACTTACTCCATGTGATATCCAAAAATGGTTGGAGCAAAGGCTATGGGCCCTGACAACATTCCGACAATAGTACTGAAGACTTGTGCTCCAGAACTTGCCGCTCCCCTATCCAAGCTGTTCCAGTACAATTACCCGACAATGTGGAAAATTGCCCAGGTATGTCCTGTACACTAAAAGCAGGACAAATCCAACCTGGCCAGTTACCGCCCCATCAGTCTCCTCTCGATCATCAGTAAAGTGATGGAAGGTGTCAGTAACAGTGCTATCAAGCAGCACCTGCTCAGCAATAACCTGTTCAGTGATGCCCAGTTTGGGTTCTGCAGGGCCTCTCAGCTCCTGACCTCATTACAGCCTTGGTTCAAGCATGGACAAAAGAGCTGAATTCCAGAGGGTGAGGTGAGAGTGACAGCCCTTGACATCAAGGCTGCATTCGACCGAGTGTGGCATCAAGGAGCCTGAGCAAGACTGGATTCAATGGGTATCAGGGCAAACGCTCCGTGGTTGGAGTCATACCTGACACACAGGAGGATAGTTGTGGCTGTGGGAGGTCAGTCATCTCAGCCCCAGGACATCTCTGCAGGAGTTCCTCACGGTAGTGTCCTAGGCCCAAGCATCTTCAGCTGCTTCACCAACGACCTTCCCTTCATTATAAGGTCGGAATTGGGGATGTTCACCGATGATTGCACATGTTCAGCACCATTCGTGACTCCTCAGGTACTGAAGCAGTATCAAATGCAACACGATCTGGACAATACCTAGGGTTGGGCTGACAAGTGGCAAGTAACATTCGTGCCACACAAATGCCAGGCTATGACCATCACCAATAAGAGACAGTCTAACCACTGGCCCTTGACATTCAATGGTGTTACCATCACTGAATCCCCCACTATCAACATCCTGGAGTTTATCATTGACCAGACACTCACACATAAACACAGTGGCTACAAGAGCTGGGCAGAGACTAGGAACACTGTGGCAAATATCTCACCCCCAACTCTCCAAAGCCTGTCCAACATTAGAAGGCACAAGTCAGGACTGAGATGAAATACTCCCCACTTGCCTGGATGGGTGCAGCCCCAACAACACTCAAGAAGCTCAACACCATCCGGGGCAAAGAACCTCCACAATGAACGTGCAGTAGTAGCACTTTGTACTATCTACAAAATGCTGCGATAATATAAAAATCCTCAGACAGCTCCTTCCAAACCACTTCCAAGGGGCAGCAGATACATGGGAACACCATGCCCTGCAAGTTCCCCTCCAAGCCACTCACCACCCTGACTTGGAAATATATCACCATCCTCTCGCTGGGTCAAAATGCTAGAATTCCCTCCCTAATAGCATTGTGGGCCAACCCACAGCAGATGGACTGCAGTTGTTCAAGGAGGCAGCTCACCACCACCTTCTCAAGGGGGCAACTAGGGATGGGCAATAAATGCTGGGCCCAGCCAGCGACATCCCACAAAAATGAATTTTTAAAAACTTAGCACATTAGATCCCACCTTCTGTTCACTGAGCCTGTCCAAGTCCTCTTGAAGCTTCCTTGCATCCTTCCATCAATTCCAGTTCTCACTCAGTCTGGTGTCATCGGCAAATTTAAAATTTAGAATTTACAATTGATCTTCGCATCATTTGCACAGATTGTGAACAGCTTTTCTGAATACAGTCCCTTGTATTACTCCAGTTTTAATAAGCTGCCATCCTGTAACTGATCAGTTTCTGCTGATATCTATCTGTTAACCAAATCTTTATCTATATTAGTCTATTTTCCAAGTCCTTTGCACTCTGTTTACTAACCTCCTGCATGTGACTTTATCAAATGTCCTTATGAAGAGTGGTACTGTGTCTCCATTTGCTTTTATCCTTATTGTTGCAGATGCTGAATAAACTCTCCAGTTCCGAAAGAACTGTGGATGCTATAAATCAGGAACAAAAACAGAAGTTGCCAGAAAAGCTCAGCAGGTCTGGCAGCATCTGTGAAGAAAAAGAAAAATCAGAGTTAACGTTTCGGGTCCGATGACCCTTCCCTTTGTCAAAACCGGACCCAAAATGTTAACTCTGATTTTTTTTTGGCTTTACAGAATGCTGAGCTTTTCCAGCAACGTCTGTTGTTGTAGCTGGTTCCTAGTCTTCGTCATCCTGCAGCCATGTCGCAGTAGAGTCATAGGGCCATGCTGCTTGGAAACAGACCCTTTGGTCCAATCGGTCCACGTCAACTATGTTTCCAAACTGAACTAGTCTCACCTGCCTGCACTTGTCTCATATCCCTCCAAACCTTCCCAAACCCTGTACTTATCCAAATGCCTTTTAAACATTGTAACTGTACCCATATCTACCACTTCCTCAGGAAGTTCATTCCACACACAAACCGCGCGCTGTGTAAAAATAA
Source organism: Stegostoma tigrinum (assembly GCF_030684315.1). Classification (NCBI taxonomy): domain Eukaryota; kingdom Metazoa; phylum Chordata; class Chondrichthyes; order Orectolobiformes; family Stegostomatidae; genus Stegostoma; species Stegostoma tigrinum. Next base: position 11,778,752 of record NC_081387.1, on the reverse strand, counting down.
ATACCCCTCATGTCTTTCTTAAACCTCTCTCCCCTCGCCTTAAAAATGTCCACCCTCTTCTTGAGACCCCCGTCCTGGAGAAAAGACCATTGTCATTCTCCTTATCCACATCATGATTTTATAGACCTCAATAAGTTCACCTCTCAACCTCCCGCACTCCAGAGTTAGTCAGTCAGTCAGTGACTAAGAAATTAGGTGCGAAACACTCAGCGTCATCAGTAAAGAACTGAAAGGACTTAAGAAGATGAGATAATGGGAACTGCAGATGCTGGAGAATCTGAGACAACAAAGTGTGGATCTGGATGAACACAGCAGGCCCAGCAGCATCTTCGGAGCACAAAAGCTGACGTTTCGGGCCTGGACCCTTCATCAGAAAAACATCAGCATTTGTGCTCCTAAGATGCTGCTTGGCCTGCTGTGTTCATCCAGATCCACACTTTGTTGTCTCAGACTTAAGTAGATGATCAGAGAGCAGGGGAAGTAAAAAGACATTTCACTGATCCCATGGCCTGGTGCTGTTAAACCATGTTCCCTTAATTTTCTTTTTCCTCCCTTCATGCTTAACATTGGTTTCTGTGTGTGCGCGCGCGTGTGTGTGTGTGTTTGTGTGTGTGTCTGTGTATGTGTGTTGTCTGTGTCTCTGTGTCTGTGTATGAGTGTGTTGTCTGTGTCTCTGTGTATGTGCGTGTGTGTGTGTATGACAAACTTTAAAAGGGGGTAGAGTTTAAGTTAGAGAATTGTAAGTCGATAAACCATATTTTGTTTGCCTGTAGTTGGGACTGACTTGTAATAAATAGTGTTTTTTCCAAAAGAAAATGAAGTTTAGGAATCTAAGACAATAAAATGACCAGTTTAGGAATCTGGTCAGTGTTGACTGTTAGCCTGAGCTCATCAGGCAGGCAGATTTGACACTGAGATAATTTGACGACATTTTAATCTTTTTTTGCGGCAACCCCGGAAGTGGTGGGACTGAAGTAACAGTGAACTTTCCTAAGTGGGTAAATGGCCCATGGGGCTGAGTTCAAAGCACACTGCAGGTCCAGAGAAAGACAGTCAAGACTGACCCTGCGGTGCAGTACTGAGAGAGTGCTGCACTGCCAGATGTGTGCCTTTTGTTTGAGACGTTAAACTGTGGCCTGGAATGACTTACAATCTCATTGTTTGAACAGAAGAGTGGAGCCGCAGCCCTTGATGCACTGGGCGGTGTTAATTTCGAAAAATTAAAAGTGCAGTCATCAGCAGATTCCTGTTGCTGCTTGGCCTGCTGTGTTCTTCCAGCTCCACACTGTGTTGTCTCTGACTCCAGCATCTTGCTACCGCATTCCTTTTTTTTGTTGGGTCTCGCTGTGCGCACCCAAATTGCACGTCTCGTTATAACAGTGACTGCACTTGAACGGCCCTTGAAAGGCAGCTACAGAAATGCAGCCTGTTGCCCTTTGTCTTCAACTGGGGTGGCTCCAGGTCGAGTTTCACGCGGTTGTAACTCACGCTAGTTGAATGCAAGTTGTTGTTGTTAAAGACTAGCTCAGCCCGCCAGTGGCACCGCCGCCTCTGCATTTTGACAGCGCCTGGTGAAGCAGGTATCCCTGCAACCCGGGAGGGGCGGGCCCCCCCTGAAGAAATAAAATCCACGCCGCGTTTTAGCAGATGCTGGCGTTTCCACGCCCGCCACCCCACCCCCCCACCTGGCTCTCGGCAGGCAAAGGGACCGAGTTGAAGGGGGCTGCTCGGAATACATGGAGCCGGAGTTAGGTGGGGTGGAGCTGGAGGAGCGGGGCGAGTCGCTGCAAGACGGGCAGAGCGGATGGGGTGGGAAGTTGGACGGGAGGGCACGAACCAGCTCGGCGAGCCAACCAGCCTCAAGACCCACAACCCCGAGCTACAGATCTACTCCGAAACCTCAGCCCACCTCTCCTGCCGAGGCGGGGGCGTGGACGACCGAGAGAAATAAGGCTCGGTGCATTGATGCAAACCTGCAAAATAGAGAGAGAGAGAGAGAAATAAGGAGTGAAACCACTTTAGCATTAACGCCTGCAAGCGCAAGCAACCTCCTCTTGAGAATAAATAGGGCTGCACCTCGTACAAACAGCCTGAATGAGACCGGCTCTAGCAAAACCTGCAGAGTATTTCAGCAGTTTGCTGAAATCAGAGAGAGAGGGGTGTTGTCTTCATCTCTCTCTCTATTTCTCCACCCCCTGCTTTGCTGCCACTGAACAGCCCTCTCTCACCCTGCAGTTCCTCTCGCCTCGGCTGCCAAGAACCTCCTCCCTCCGGCAGGATAACTCTCAGTGCTTTCCAGACCAAGGTCATTAAGTGCCGGGGACTGCCCACTGAAGGCGTGTGCCTCTGCTTTCACGGCCCGGCACCCAGTCAGCAGCTGGGCGCTTCCTAACGCTGGGTAAGTACCTGGTATGTGCGCGCCTGTTTGTGTGTATCCCAGTGCACTTGTGGGTCTCTGTGCATATGTAAGTTAGTGTGTGTATCTGTGCGCCTGAGTCAGCGTGTGTATGAGATAATGGGACATCCAGCTCCACACTTTGTTATCAGCGTGTATATGTGTGTGCGTGTGTGTGCCTGTTGGAGTATATGTATCTGTGTGTGTGTTGTGTGTACATGACTGTGTACATGTAAACGTGTGTGTGTGTATGTGTCTGGGGGCATAGTCTGTGTATCTGTATATGTGTGTCTGTGCACGTGTATCAGTGAGTCTCTTGTGTGTCTGAGTGTGTACACGCCTGTGTGTCTGTGATTGCCTGTGTATCTGTGTCAATTGGTCTGTGTGTGTGTCTGTCTGTGTTGGTCGGTCTGTCTGTCTGTGTTGGTCGGTGTGCCTGTGTGTGTTGGTCGGTCTGTCTGTGTGTGTGTGTGTGTGTGCTGCCAGCTGCTACACTTGGTCCTACGTGGGCCATTGTGTGTAACTGTGAATGCCCACCAGTCAGGCTGAAACACCAGAAGCACCTTGAACCTGATACAGCTTCCTCTCACTGCCGAGTGCCTGAGGCTGTTCAGGGGCATGTTTCCTTGCCCCCAGCCCTCCATCACTAACCCTAACCCTAACCCTTTCTCAGCTAGTGCTGAGAAAGGCCCACCACTCCAAGCCGCCCTGCCTTGGTTTGTTATTGCAATGCTCCCAGTCTTTTGAAAGCGACGCAGCTTTCTGCGTTTTCCTTTCTAAATTGCCCCGCCAGTTCAAACGGCTGCCGCCTTTCCTCTGCTCCCGAGTTTTTAAATGGGTCCGGCCTCGGGGCAGCTAGGGAAAGGAGTTTGAGTGGTTGGCGGGAGGGGTGGGTGCGTGGGTATCCGAGGTGAAGGGGAAAAACATTTGGAAGAGAGCAGGCAGCACTTCTGAGGGTCGGTCTACAATTCTGCGTGTCTTGTGAGCAAATTTGCAACGAGTTAGTGAACGCTTGTGACTTCCTCTTTCTCTCTCTCTCTGTGTGTTCTGAAGGACAAAAGGAGGATGCAGAGTCCAGTTTGAGCCCAGGACGGCGCGGATGAAGGGGATGTAACTGCTGGGCGGCTCCAGTTTGAGACAAGTTTTGAGTGGACCGGACATAATGAGTCTTTGCATCCTGAGCAGAGAGGGCTGACCTCGGACATTTGTGTGTTGATCAGGAGGTGTGCCTGTCGTTACCATGGGGACACAGCAGCTTGGCCAAAGTTTCGCTGGTTAACTCCCTTTCTGCTCTTTTCAACTCTGCCACTGTGACAGGCTTGGTTGCGGGGGGTGGGGGGGTGGTGGGGGTGCGAGGGGGACACCAAGGAGGAGGGTGAGCAAGCATGGTCAGATCCCAAGGGGCGGCCGCTGGCTGGCGCACCCCAGGATCGAGCTGCCCTGTTCGCTTTCTCCCGAGGGAGGCCGGTTGGTGAGCGAGCTCGCCCGAGCGGAAGGGAGTGACCCTTCCCCCCCCCCACCCCCAACCCTCACCCCCCTCCCCAACCCTCACCCCCCTCCGTCGCGGATGCTTCCCGGCTGGCAGGAGACTGGGATGCTGCCTCGGACGGTCCGCCACATCCTGGATGGAGTCAGGCTGGAGATTTCCGGAGATGCCAGCGTGGTGCTGAGTGGATACAGAGCCAGGGATCCAGATCTGAACTCCCCTCCGGTGAGTAGAGCAGGATGTCTTTCAGTATTTTTTGGGGGGGGTGTGTGAGGGGGAGTGTTTGGGGATGGGGGCGGCTGCGGTTCTTTGTATCTTTGTCCCCTTGAGGGACCGGCCTTGCTTCTGGCACTCAAATAACATACAAATGTTTTAGACCCAGGTTCCTGGCGTAACGGGCTCAGTCAGTGAGGGAGATCGCTGGGCTGGCGGTAGGAAGAGCACTTCTTAACATGTGCCCAGTCTCTCTGCGCCACCTCACGCTGCTCTCGAAGTGGTTGCAATGGGGTAGAGGCTGTCACGCATCTGCTGCTGGAATGTGTCTTTGCAAAGGAAGTTTAGAGAATGATGTGTGAGGCTGGATGAACACAGCAGGCCAAGCAGCATCTCAGGAGCACAAAAGCTGACGTTTAGGGTCTAGGCCCGAAACGTCAGCTTTTGTGCTCCTGAGATGCTGCTTGGCCTGCTGTGTTCATCCAGCCTCACATTTTATTATCTTGGAATCTCCAGCATCTGCAGTTCCCATTATCTCTCTTAGAGAATGATGTAGTGGCTATTGTGGCGACGCGGGGCTCTGTGCTCCAGGGCCCGTAGCCCAGGATGCACACTGAGACCATCGGTGAAAGACCCTTTTTGGTCTGCCCGAACCTTGTTGGTATTCCGGAGCGAGGAGTTGATCCTGACCGGGTGCAGCAGACTGGCACGTTCCAAGGCCCAGGGCTATGTGCTGAGGGACGCACTGAAGCCTGGGGCAGTGGGGAAAGACCACCGTCTGAGGCCTTCCTGCCGAAAGTAAATGGGGGTCCGATCAGGTTTCGGACACTCCTAGTGTGTCAAATATATGTAAACATAGTCTGATTCAGGTCAGAGATGACTTTCAAGATGTTTTTTATACAGAGTCTAAGTCCAATGTTTCTTGTTTTCTTCATATGCTACAGTACTGCTTTAGTGACTATGTGTTTTTCATGAATAAAACATATTTTTGAAACAAAAAACAGTGAGGGTAACGACAGGGTCCGACTGCGAGGGTCGCCGTCAGCGTGACAGGGTCCGACTGCGAGGGTCAGTGTCAGTGCGACAGGGTCAGACTGCGGGGGTCAGTCTCAATATGCTGTGCAGCTTAGAACGAGAGGAAACGTTGTCGCTACATGTAAAATTCTCACAGCACTCACATGGGTAGAGGACGCAGGTGCCCAGACCCACAGTATGAGGCCGTGGGGGGGGGGTTCCAGAATGATGGGCAAACGCCTCATATTTAAAGTGGAGACTCAGACGGTGCTGGTTTTCTTCATTCAACAGACTTTGAATTCTGTAAAGACTGTGTCAATGAGTACATTCCAGGCAGTGATCAACATATTTCGAGATATTGAAGATACCAATAAACTGGTGACAGTGCAGGTAAATGGGCTTGAGGTGGAAAATTAGCCAAGATTGTGTTGAATGGCAGAGAGGGCCAGGGAAGGTGCATGGCCCAATCTTGCTCCGATTTCCAGTGTGCGCATACCCCAAATACTGAATGTGGCCAGATTATGCTTGGATTTGGACCCCGGAAGAGAATAAATCAGGAGTGAGGAGTGCTGTGCTGGGGTTGTTGGAATTTGAGACTTGTTTTCTCCTTGAGAGTGCAGGATCCACATTTGCTGAAGTACAAAACTAAACGGGAATGTAAGCTGTGAGTAACCCATGGAGGGATTCAGACAGCTTAAGGGCGACAAAGTGATTGATGGAGTATCACAGAATTATTTTAGTGTAGGAGGATCGCATTCCGCCAATCCAATCATTCTGTGTGCATTTTGACTTTGTGCAGAGCCTTGTGATTCCTCTCTGTAACCCCACATTTTAATTCTCTCCGAACAACCATCTGTTGAATGCCTCAGTGTAATCTTCCAATATAACCAGTCAGTACTTTCCAAACCCCAGGCACTTGTGAACAAACCTTACCTCGCTTTAAATTTGCCCCTTTAGAAAAATGCTTCAAAACTGTGCTATCTGACTCTTGATCCTTTTGCAAGCGGGCACGGGTTCTCCTCACCTGCTCTGTCAAGACTTGAGGAGGTAGGGAGGGGATAGGTCAGTCTAGGGAAGATGGACAGGTCAAGGAGGCAGGATGAGGTGGTAGGTAGGAAATGGAGGTGCGGCTTGAGGTGGGAGGAAGGGATGGGTGAGAGGATTTCCTATTTTCTATAGGATTTCCTATTTCCATTTCCTACCTACCACCTCATCCCACCTCCTTACCTGTCCATCTTCCCTGGACTGACCTATCCCCTCCCTACCTCCTCACCTATACGCTCCTCTCTACCTATCTTGTTTTCTCTCCATCTTCTGTCCGCCTCCCCCTCGCTCCCTATTTATTCCAGTTCCCTCTCCCCATCCCCCTCTCTAATGAAGGGTCTAGGCCTGAAACGTCAGCTTTTGTGCTCCTAAGATGCTGCTTGGCCTGCTGTGTTCATCCAGCTTCACACTGTGTTCATCCAGCTTCACGCTGTGTTCATCCAGCTTCACGCTGTGTTATCTTGGATTCTCCAGCATCTGCAGTTCCCATTATCACTGATACACTTTTAATAAAAATGCTTTGCCTTTTCAATTGAGATGCTGATCCATTGATTAGAATGCCTTGATTGCTCATCAATATGCAATGGCTTTTAAGCTAGTGGCCTGCATTTTACCATGGAACTCCAGGGTGCAGGCACTTCCCTTCATTAATGCAATGTTCACATAGGTTTATTTTAGGAAAGATGATCATTTATCTTGAATAGAGATGAATTAGGTTTTGTGTCAGGAGCTTGTTCATGAATGGTGCTTCTGACACCGCTTAATCTGCTGTTGTCTTCCTGTGAGCAAATAAATGTGAAGCTCCCCACATATGCACGCTGACAATTAGGCTTTTGTCTTCGAATCGTTTTGCAGTCAGACGTTGAAGCTGTTTTACCACAACGAGCGGTCACATGCATTTTCCTACAACTGGAGCCTCCTCAGGGATAACTGGCATCTGCCAGCATCGGGGCAGTTTTCCTTTTGTTTCGAGAAGCTAAATAGTTGGTTCGGAGGTGCTGGCACTAACAGGGAGACGGCAGCTGCGTGGGCCAATGTGTTTCTCTATCACTCCCTCCATGTAGGAGCATGGGACAGCCATTCAACCCTTCGAGCCTAGTCTATTCCTCTGGCAGCATTCTCAAATCCTACACACCCTGTCCTCGTGAAACAAATTGCGTCAATTTTAATCACTGGTGATTTTCATTGGTCCCTACCCGCCACCCTCCACCCCCCACCCCCCAATCGGCCTCAACAGGGTTTCCCCGAGAGATTTCTGCCCCATTTCGCCTGAAGTAGAAAACCCGTTTCCTTACTCACTCCAAAATAACACAACCTCAATTATACTGAGTGGCGGAGCAGTCTCAGTGGGCTGAATGGCCGCCGCCTCCTGTTTTCTATGTTTTCCCAAATGAGAACATGACAAGTTCTTCAACCCCAGGTCGGTGTCCTGCAAGGTGCTTGTCTCTATCTCTCCCTGATTTTCTGGTGAACTGGGTTCAGCCCCAGGAAGAAAAGACTCTCGCAGTGGCCGCTTTGTGTTGACTTTGCAAAATGTGTCACTGACGCACAGTTCCACAGGGAGGTCCCGATTATCCACGGAGCTAAATCCCAGAGCAAACCAGCAGCATCAGAAAGCAATAAATAACACAAGCCTTGCACTGTACCATAACTTTATACTTTATTGCAGAGACTGTAAACAAGTGGATTCATTTGAACTCACTTACCCCTTTGTAATCTTGATAGTCTCTCCCAATCTCCCTTCTAATTTTGCTGAGCCTTTCTCATCCCAATTAAACTGTGCAAACAACATCATTGATGCAATGCTTTTTAAAAAAAAAACTTGTGCGCTGGGACCTTAAGCATGCCCAGCTCGGGTATAGTTTGACAATAAAAGCAGGCATTGTTGGAAATACCCAACAAGCCTGGCACCATCTGTGGTCAGAGGAACAGAGTTAAATGTTAAGATCAATGACCCTTTGTCATTGTAGATTTTCAGGATTTGCAGTATTTTGCATCAAGTGTAGCTTGGGTTCATAGGAAAAGTTTAGAGGGATATGGGCCAAATGCAGGCAAGTGGGACTGGATTAGTTTGGGAAACATGGTAGGCATGGATGAGTTGGACCGAAGGGTCTGTTTCCATGCTGTATGAGTCTATGACTCTATTGATGCAGATAGCATCTCTCTGTGTGTTGTCTCCAACAGATACTCCCAGTGCAGGTACAGCACAGGTTAGCATATTCTCAGGACGACTACAACATGGCTAGCCATAGAACACACTTCCCTCTATACCGTCCCATCAATATTCCCGGAATAGGGATGGCCTGGGTTGGGTGCAGAATGAAACCTTCATTGCACTTTTAACATTCACAGGACAGGTGCAGCTCAGTGTAAAGAAAGTAAAGCTCCCTCAATGCTGTCCCCACCAAAAACTCCCCAGGTCAAAAACAGCACAGGGTTAGCTACAGAGCAAAGGTTCCTCTACTCTTTTAAACTAAAGTTTAAGGCTTTCTTTGCGCTGCACCCATTAAGCACACACGGATCAGGTGCAGTCTGTGGTCAGATATGGAGCAAAGCACCCATTTGACTTGATCTGTTTTGATTTATTATTGTCACATGTACCTGTGTACAGTGAAAAGTTTTGTTTCGCGTGCAGAACAGGCAGGTATACCATACAAAGATCATTGAACAGAAGGAGGAACACAAAGTTATGACTGCAACAAGTCAATTTAAGAGAACATTGTTAGTAACTATAGAACTGGGGTTTAAAATTGATGAATGATTGTAAGCGATGTAAGAGTAAGATTTGTTGTGGAGAGCACCCAAAGGGTCGCCCTGTGTCAAAACCACCTCAATCCAATTATCGTTCTGTCCCATCAACCACTCCCAAGCCAGGTGGAGCGTGGTGTGAGGTACAGGGTAAAGCACACTCTACACTCTGCCGTTGAGCTTTGCACGTGACCACATTGAAACTTAAAGCAGCAACACGTCATTTATCAGCATTGCTCCATTGCTGGTGTTTATGTTCCACACAGATGACCTGCACCCCTTTTCTTGGGTCAGCCACGGTGGCTCCGTGGTTCGCACTATAACCGCAAAGTGCTAGGGTTAATTCCACCCTCGGGTGTCTGTCTGTGTGGAGTTTGCCCATTCTCCCCGTGTCTGTGTGGGTTTCCTCCGGGTGCTCCGGTTTCCTCCCACAGTCCAAAGATGCGCAGGTTAGAGTGGAATGGCTATGCTGAATTGTCCAGGCTGGGTGGGTGAGCCATGGGAAATGCAGGGTTACAGGAATAGGGTATTGTGCTAAGTCTGGGTGTGGTGCCCCTTGGAGGGTCAGTGTAGACTTATTGGGCTGAATGGCCTGCTTCCAGGATGTAAGGATTTTGTCCAATTGAATTCTATATCCATCAATCCCTTTCTCTGTCCTGTCTTTATGTTGCTTCCTTGTAAATGCGTGGGTCCTACCCCCCTGAGCCACCCAGTTATCAGTAGCCAGCTCAGACAACTCTGCTTCTGTGCAGGTAGACTCTGTGCTAGTCAATGGTGATGCTGCTGTCACTTCACCCAGACAGGTACCTTCTGTAAAACAGAGTAAAGCCGCACAGATGGAAGACATTTGGCCCATCGTAACTTGTGCTGACTCTAGCACAGCTATTCAATTAGTCCCACTACCCCCCCACCCCCACTCCAGCTCCAGGCTTTCATTCTCCGCAGACCTGAGCAATCTCATCTTCGAGTACTCATCCAATTCTCTTTTGAAATTCAACCTCTGTGCATCGCCCAGATCAGAACCACTTGCTGCACTGAAAGAGAGAACCTCCAGTTCCCCACCTGACTGCTTGTTGTTCAGTTCAACCACTGCCAACCTGTCTTTTGGTTGCCTGCAGTCATAGAGTCCGAGATATCTACAGCATGGAAATAGATCCTTCAGTTCAACTTGTCCACGCTGACTAGATATCCTAAACTAATCCAGTCCCATTTGCCAGCATTTGGTCCATATCCTTTCGAACCCTTCCTACTCATGTACCCATCCAGATGCCTTTTAAATGTTTTCATTGTATCAGCCTCCACCTCTTCCTCTGGCAGCTCATTCCATTCACGCACCACCCTCTGCGTGAAAAAGTTGCCCCTTAGGCCCCTTTTAAATCTTTGACCTCTCACCTTAAACCTTTGCCCTCTAGGTTTGGATTCTCCTACTCCTTGACTATTCACCCTATCCATGTTGCTCATGATTTTATAAACCTCAATAAGGTCACCCCTCAGCCTCCGACGCTCCGGTGAAAATAGCCCCAGCCTATTCAGTCTCTCCCTATAGCTCAAACCCTCCTACCCTGGAATCTTGTAAATCTTTTCCGAAGCCTTTCAAGTTTAACGCCTTCCAGAACTGAACACAGTATTCCAAAAGTGGCCTAACCAATATATTGTACAGTTGCAACATGACCCTCCCAACTGTTATACTCAATGCACTGACCAATAAAGGCAAGCATACCGAACGCTGCCTTCACCACCCTCTCTACCTGCGACTCTACATACTGGCCCTGCAGACTCTCGAACCAGTCTGCCATCGTTTACTCTTTCAAATGCCTTTGTAATTCTGAATGGCTTGCGTTCATGCCCCTCGCTCGCAGGAGAACTGACCCCGAACTTTTCCAGCCCCTTTCTCCTTCCTGACAAGTCCCTCCACCCTGGCAAACATTCCCGTGGATCTCGCGCAACCGCAGCCTCCCGAAGATGCCAGTTATTGCTGCGGAGCCCCGTCCTGTCCCCATTGTGTCGGCGACATTCAGGATATCCTGCTCCTGATCTCGAGGGGTGCGTACGACTCATGCTTGCCTGAGCTCAATTCCAAATTTCCATGTGCCTCTCGTCCCAGCTGTACTTTATCCCTCCCCCATCCCCCTACCACCGGCCGTGACTTCTGAGGTTTGGAAGCTATGGTAAACAGGAAATCCTCTGAACAGCCTCGGAGTGTCCTTTAAATGAGCCGGGCCTCGTACCAAGCTGAAAACTGGCTCTTGGGCCTGAACCTTGGGAGAGGTCAAGCCCCAAACTTCCCCTCCGATCCGCCGGCAAGCTGCAGATGTGGAACTTTCCGGAGGTTTTGACAGCGTGCGATCTGACTAAATTTGGCCTCGGGCCTTCATTCCAACTCCTCACCCGCTCGAGAAGCGCCTCCCCTTCCCTCCTCTGGTTCTCACTCCATCCCTCCCTCTCACAAGGCCTGTACGAGTCCCCCCGAGCACGGTCCCTTCCTCCAACCCCTTATCCCCTGGAGCTCTTGGCCGCTATCACGCCAACAGGCCATAATCCCTCCTGGGTTTCTGCCACATGTTGTCCAGTAGCACTGACTGATGGCAATGCGCTAAGAAATTCGAGGAGGGCCAATGCATGTTAAATATTACAATGCTTTGAAAGGCATGTGAACCCAGAGAGGACTGGTGGTTGTCTGAATTTTGACAGTGGCATCGTAAGTTTCCAACTGGGATTGGGTGGATACTTCACGAGAGATGAAATAGCAGGAGTTTGGGGAAAGTGCAACAGCTTGGGACCCGCGGGATTTGCTTTCCAGAAGAGCTGTGATAACCTGCCTTCACCACCCTCTCTACCGGCGACGCTCCTTACTGACCCTGCGGACTCTGAAACCAGTCTGTCATCGTTTACTCTTTGTGATTCTGAATGGCTTGCGTTCATGCCCCTCGCTCGCAGGAGAACCGATCCCGAACTTTTCCAGCCCCTTTCTCATTCCTGACAAGTCCCTCCACCCTGGCAAACATTCCCGTGGATCTCGCACAACCGCGGCCTCCAGAAGATGCCAGTTATTGCTGCAGAGCCCCGTCCTGTCCCCATTGTGTCGGCGACATTCAGGACATCCTCACTCTAATCACCCGTGAGCTGAGCAACGCGCTGGGCAATTTTAGAGTCAACCTATTGCCATGGGTCTGGAGTCACATAGAGTCGTACAACAGGGAAACAGACCCTTCGGTCCATCCAGTCCATGCCGAACATAATCCCAGACTAACCTAGTCACCCCTGCCTGCTCCCGGCCCATATCCTTCCAAAACCTCCCTATTCACAAAATGATCTCAGTGCCTTTTAAATGTTGTGACTGCGCCGATATTTGATAACTCTGCACCCTCTGATTTTCTTCATTACCAAAACATCTGTGCATGCCCGATTTATGGTGCAGAATTTAATTCTTCAAATTCAATTGAGTGCGGATTGTTGCAGCTTTGCTTCTGTCGTTTTCCACCTGTTTATTTTGACCACTCTCAGCTGACCTTTATTCTTCCGTGGGTTTCAGTTTCCCCGCTTTCGAGGCCACCGATAGAGGACTTCATAGTTTCTCTGGGCCTGGAGGCCTGGGTTCAAGCCCCAACTGCTCCCGGGGTGTGTAATAACATTCCTAAGCAGGTGGGTTTTAAAATATCTACTCATTAACTCCTAACAAGTAACATCTCCCCGAGGTATAACTACTTTTTAATTTGTTCCTTTTGCATTGCTTTCCAAGGGTTAATGGCATGTGTCCTTTCCCTAGGTTGGGTGTTTCAAGACTAGGGGGCATATTTTTAAGGAAAGAGATTAAAAAAGGAAGGCATGAGGATCACAAACCTTTTACACACAGGGTGTGGACTGAACTTTTGGAGGAAGCAGTAGATGAGTGCATGTAGGACAGGTCCAATGCAGTGGCAGATTTCTCCTCGAGTGGATGTTATTGAAGGTGGCCAGGCCGTTGTAGAGCGGTTCCTAAAGCACGTGGCATTCTTGTCTTTATTAACAGTGCCACAAAGCCAAAGGAGCGAGGAAATGCTGTTGAACTTTTACTCTCAGAAATGTGCGCAGGTGTGGCTGCACCGTTATGGGACAGATGTGAATGCGTTGGAGAGAGTGCAGAAGCGATTCACAAGAATGGGCCCAGGAGTGAGAAGCCTCAGTGATGAGGGTTAGATTGAAGTGGCACGGTGGCTCAGTGGTTAGCACTGCTGCCTCATAGCACCAGGGGCCTGGGTTCGATTCCACCCTCGGGTGACTGTCTGCGTGAAGCTTGCACATCCTCCCCGTGTCTCTGTGGGTTTCTTCCCACAGCCCAAGGATGTGCAGGTTGGGGTGGATTAGCTGTGTTAGATTGCCCATAGTATCTAGGAATATTCATGTTCAGTGGATTAGCCATGGGAAATACAGGGATAAGGTGGGATGTTCTTTGAAAGGGCCGTGTGGATTGAATGGCCAGTTTGCACACGGCAGGGGATTCTGTGATAATGGGAACTGCAGATGCTGGAGCATTCCAAGATAATAAAATGTGAGGCTGGATGAACACAGCAGGCCAAGCAGCATCTCAGGAGCACAAAAGCTGACGTTTCGGGCCTAGACCCTTCATCAGAAGACCCTCTCTGATGAAGGGTCTAGGCCCGAAACGTCAGCTTTTGTGCTCCTGAGATGCTGCTTGGCCTGCTGTGTTCATCCAGCCTCACATTTTATTATCAGAGGATTCTGTGATTCTATTCTGTGAAGTCAGGACTGTTTGCTGTTTCTAAAACCATGGATGGCCTGGATGGAGTGGAGAGAAAGAAAGCATTTCCACACGTAAAAGTAAGAATAAACACAAGGACATAGATTTAAAGTGATGTGCAAACAAAGAAAGGGTAACTGGGGGTGGGGGAAACCTTTTCACTCAGCGAGTGGTTCGTTCACTGCCTGGAAATGTGGCAGACCAGGTTCAGTTGAGGCACCCAATTGGATGGTCATTTGGGATAGAAATGGCGTGCAGTGATATGACAAGAAGAGGCGATAGAGCTGGTGCAGGTATGATGGGCTGAATGGCCCTTCCTGCACGGCAACAATTCTGTGATGAGTGAACCAGATGAGTTTTTTGTGAAAATGGGTGAGAATTTTCACTGCGCTGACACTGGCTTCATAGTTTTTGCTTTGTTAGCTGAATTCAAATTGCGCCAGCATTTGCTTTGCTCGCTGGAGTACCAGCATCAGCAGTAAATCACCGTCGAGAGCTGTGCCAGACTAGACTTGGGCACAGGCGGGAGAAGACGGAGAGGGGGCAAGGCTGCAAGTGGTGTGAACAAGACTTTGCACAGTTTTGGGAATGGGCTTCAGAGATTTGGATGGGGGGGAGGGGGTGATGCTGGGTGTATGTTGTCAAACAGAGAGACCTAGGGATGCAGTTACATAGTTCCTTGAAAGTGGCATGACATGTAGACAGGGTGGCGAAGAAGGCATTTGGCCCACTTATGTTCCTGGGTAAGAGCATTGAATGGGATATCATGTAATTGTAAGACATTGTAAGGCCACATTTGGAGCACTGTGTACAATTCTGGCCGTCCTATTATAACAGCCATGTTACTGCACTGGGAAGGGTGCAAAACAGATATACAAGGACATTAATGGGACTCTGAGTTATAAGGAGAGGTTGGGTAGGCTGGGGGTTCTTTTCCTGTAGCATCAGAGACTGAGGGGTGTCCTTACAGAAGTTTATAAAATCATGAGGGGGATTTTTCCCTGGATAGGGGAGACCAAAACTAGAGGGCATAGGTTTGAGGTGAGAGGGGAAAGAGTTAAAAGGGACCTAAGAGGCAACTTTTTCACGCAGAGGGTGGTGCGTGTACGGAATGGGCTGCCAGAGGAAGTGGTGGAGGCTGGTGCAATTACAACATTTAAAAGGCATCAGGATGGGTACAGGGAGAGGAAGGGTTTAGAGGGATATGAGCCAAACGCAGGCAAATGGGGACTAGTTCAGTTTAAAGTCAGCAGTCACACGACACCAGGTTGTAGTCTCTTTTTAGAGATCACAAGCTTTCCTAGCACTGCTCCTTTATCAGGTGAAGTTCAGTTTAGGAAGCCTAGTCAACACAGACGAGTGGGCTGAAGGGCCTCGTTCCATACTGCATGCCTTTCAGTTTTAATCAGGAGGAAGGTGGGAGGCTAGCCAGGAGAGAATGCGAGATAGCACTGGACGGAAGATGGAAAGACAGAGGAGGATTTAAGCAGGATAACACAGTGTGAAGCTGGATGAACACAGCAGGCCAGGCAGCATCTGGTCTGCTGTGGTCATCCAGCTTTACACCGCGTTATCTTAGATTCTCCAGCATCGGCAGTTCCTACTATCTCTGGACGATTTAAGCATTCAGTTTGACTTGAGGTGAAGGCGGGAGAAGGGGAGTATGGGGAGAGGCAGGTGGACAGAGTGTATCTGATTGTCTGCCTGGGGGCCGCTGAGGGCGATTTACTTACGGAGTCTTGTTAGCACCAAAGAAATCAGCACAGGAACAGGGAGTGGTGGCCGAATGTGACAGGATCAGGAAGGCAGAGAGGAAACCGAAGTCTACAGGGTGAGAGCTGGGAGAGACACAGGCCGCGGCCCCAAGCACAGATTGATTTACTCACCGAACCAGTGCAATCTGCAAAATGGTGAACTGTAAATACCGCCTGTCGCCGTAAACAGAGTTGCAGATTGTGAGCGAGATCGCAAGTAGCACTGTCTTGGAACGAGCAGAGCAGAACATAGAACATAGAACATAGAACAGTACAGCACAGTACAGGCCCTTCAGCCCACAATGTTGTGCCGAACTTTTACCCTAAACCTAAGGTCTATCTAACCTCCACCCCACCTTATACTATCATCCATATGCCTATCTCATTGCCGCTATAATGCCCCTAATGAGGCTGACACCACTACTCTCTCCGGCAATGCATTCCATGTCCCAACCACTCAATTCTAGTTATTTTCCCTGTTGCCTTCAACCACCTTCAAAACTCTGCACCCATGAATCCACTTAATTTTCTGCTGTGGCTACTTCACTTGGTTTCAAAAGATTTTGGAAACCTACCTCACCAACCATTTCTCGGAACCGGTTTGGCAGAGATATCTGTCCGTTGAAGGTGCAGCCGCTGTCTTGGGTGATGGGTTATTCTGGGCGAGGAAAGTTACCCTTTAAGATCAACAGCACCCAGATAACAGCATAGTGTCTCAGTGCTTAGCACTGCTAGCTCGCAGCACTAGGTACCCGGGTTCAATTCCACCCTCGGCTGACTGTGCGGAGTTTGCACATTCTCCCCGTGTCTGCGTGTGTTTCCTCCCACGGTCCATAGGTGTGCAGGCTAAATAGATTCACTGTGCTACAGTGTCCAGGGATGTAAGGTTAGGGGGGGGGGTGGGTCTGGGTGGGATCCTCCGAGGGTTGGTGGAGACTTGTTGGGCCGAAGGGCTTATTCCCACGCTACAGGGGTTCTATGAGGTAATGCCTTCGCTTCTACCACTGTGTCTCGTTCGTGTGTGCGCTACCTCCCCTGTGAATCCAAAGGCCCACCTCCCCAACTTCGAATTTAGGCTGAAGACAAAAAAAAACACTGGAAATCACAGCGGGCCAGGCAGAGTCCTGTGAGAGAGAAGAATTTTGAGTCTGGATGACTGACGGAGCGTCCCACTCGCATGCCCGCTTGTTTGTCCTCAGCATGATGCAGTCTTCCAGCAAGCCAGAGCAACATCACCTCTTCAGACTGAGGTAACAAGGTGTAGAGCTGGATGAACACAGCAGGCCAAGCTGGAAAGCTGAAATAACAAAGTGTGAAGCTGGATGAACACAGCAGGCCAAGCAGCATCTTAGGAGCACAAATGCTGATGTTTCGGGCCTAGACTCTGATGAAGGGTCTAGGCCTGAAACGTCAGCTTTTGTGCTCCTGAGATGCTGCTGGGCCTGCTGTGTTCATCCAGATCCACACTTTGTTATCTTGGATTCTCCAGCATCTGCAGTTCCCATTATCACTCATGGAAAGCTGACGTTTCGGGTCTAGACCCAAAATGTCAGCTTTCCTGGTCCTCTGATGCTGCTGCGTTCATCCAGCTCTACGCCTTGTTATCTCAGTTCCTGCTACCTCCTCTTCAGACTGGGCACTCGGGAACGTTCTGGACTTGAGATTGAGTTCATCACCTTCAAATTTCTTCCCTTTCTTTTAGCTTTACTTGTTACATTCTCCGTCACCATGTCCTCTCCCCCCTTCCCCCTGCCCTTCCCAGTCTGGTAGTTAGACACACCACTGTTCTGCCATTCTCGCATTCTGATCACTTAATCCGAGCTACCAACATCCTTTCTCCCCCGTGCACTCCGCTCCCCCTCCACACTTCATGTCAACTCTGATGAAGAGTCATCTAGCCTCGAGATATCAGCTTGCTCTTTCTCTCTCTCAGGATGCTGCCTGACCCGCTGTGATTTCGGCATTTATTTTCAGATTCTGTAGTAACGTGCTCCTACTCTGCATCTCTCTGGTGCTGCCAATATGCATCCCGCCCGGTGCTGTCCAGATCCGCTCGTTATTGCTATCGGTGTGAGCTTGCCGTGCCTCAAATTTGCGGCTGCGCCCCCTGCAATGCAACACTTCAGGAAAGTGCCCTCTGCCCGGCGCCTGAGAGCTGTCAGTGACTGTGAGAGGCGCTACGCAATTGCAATTCTGGCTTTGCTTTAAATTAACGAGTCGGCCGCTTGGAGAAACTTCAAAACCCGGAAAAGCTTTCCAGCAAACTTCTGTTTTTATTTCCGATTTCCAGCATCCTCAGTTCTTGGTTTCTTTTTTGTCAGTTTCGGTCCCGTTCAGTTTTAGGGTAACTGTGGCAAATCGGAAATGTTTGGAAGGGACTCAAGCCTTTGATCGGATCTGTGTTTCAGCCTGGTTCGAGGTTAATATCCGAACCTGTTCCCCGTCTCGGTGTCAGCTGTCAGACGTGTTTCACTGAGGAGCACAGCTTCCCGCGGCCTTTGCTGTTGGTTCGCGATAAAAGTGGTTGTGGGGAAGTTGAAAACCATCACCAGAGTTTAGCTCAAACCAGCTTGGCCCAAGAGCTGGGAAACCAGAACAGGGTGTGATTGTTCCAGACTGAGAAATCCTTATCCAGCTGACCAGGAAATATTTACTGAGAACACAGGTTGTTCCGTCCACATCAGAGATAGCGACACTTCCCTCATGCTGGAACATTGAGATGTGCAAGGACTCAGATCTGACTGTGAGATATAGGAATTGTACACAGTATATTTTTTTGTCCCAGCAAGAAATGCAATGCCACGTAATATCGTGGAATCACAATCAGATGTTTCTGAAATAAAATTGTTTTTTTATCCCCCCAGTTCTCAGAGATTTTGTAAGCTCTTTACTGGCGCAACGAGACCGAGAATTTTGTCTGCATGATTCGTCGATGATCTATTTATTATTTGTGCAGAGGGATAATATGCTGCCCGAACATTACTGAGTTCCTCATCTCTGCTCGTGTTACTAAGCACCGATTGAAGCAAAACCTGAGTCCCTCAGCAACCCAAAGGATTTGTCGAAAAACACAACATTATTCTTACGAACAGTCTGAGCCATCTTCTTGAGATATTTCTGAATCCGGTCCCAGTTATAGTGTTCCCTGTACTCAGGGCCTGTGTTGTAACTACACCCTAACACGGTGACAGTGTCCCTGTACTCAGGGCCTGTGTTGTACCTACACCCTAACACGGTGACAGTGTCCCTGTACTCAGGGCCTGTGTTGTACCTGCACCCTAACACGGTGACAGTGTCCCTGTACTCAGGGCCTGTGTTGTAACTAAACCCTAACAAAGTGACAGTGTCCCTGTACTCAGGGCCTGTGTTGTACCTACACCCTAACACAGTGACAGTGTCCCTGTACTCAGGGCCTGTGTTGTAACTACACACTAACACGGTGACAGTGTCCCTGTACTCAGGGCCTGTGTTGTACCTGCACCCTAACACGGTGACAGTGTCCCTGTACTCAGGGCCTGTGTTGTACCTACACCCTAACACAGTGACAGTGTCCCTGTAATCAGGGCCTGTGTTGTACCTGCACCCTAACACGGTGACAGTGTCCCTGTACTCAGGGCCTGTGTTGTACCTACACCCTAACACGGTGACAGTGTCCCTGTACTCAGGGCCTGTGTTGTAACTACACCCTAACACAGTGACATGTGTCCCTGTAATCAGGGCCTGTGTTGTAACTACACCCGAACACGGTGACAGTGTCCCTGTACTCAGGGCCTGTGTTGTAACTACACCCTAACACAGTGACAGTGTCCCTGTACTCAGGGCCTGTGTTGTAACTGCACCCTAACACGGTGACAGTGTCCCTGTACTCAGGGCCTGCGTTGTACCTACACCCTAACAGGGTGACAGTGTCCCTGTACTCAGGGCCTGTGTTGTAACTACACCCTAACACAGTGACAGTGTTCCCTGTACTCAGGGCCTGTGTTGTACCTACACCCTAACACGGTGACAGTGTCCCTGTAATCAGGGCCTGTGTTGTACCTACACCCTAACACGGTGACAGTATCCCTGTACTCAGGGCCTGTGTTGTAACTACACCCTAACACGGTGACAGTATCCCTGTACTCAGGGCCTGTGTTGTAACTACACCCTAACACGGTGACAGTATCCCTGTAATCAGGGCCTGTGTTGCAACTGCACCCTAACACGGTGACAGTGTCCCTGTAATCAGGGCCTGTGTTGTACCTACACCCTAACACGGTGACAGTATCCCTGTACTCAGGGCCTGTGTTGTAACTACACCCTAACATGGTGACAGTGTCCCTGTACTCAGGGCCTGTGTTGTAACTGCACCCTAACACGGTGACAGTATCCCTGTACTCAGGGCCTGTGTTGTACCTACACGCTAACACGGTGACAGTGTCCCTGTACTCAGGGCCTGTGTTGTAACTACACCCTAACACAGTGACAGTGTCCCTGTACTCAGGGCCTGTGTTGTAAGTACACCCTAACACGGTGACAGTGTCCCTGTACTCAGGGCCTGTGTTGTAACTACACCCTAACACGGTGACAGTGTCCCTGTACTCAGGGCCTGTGTTGTACCTACACCCTAACACGGTGACAGTGTCCCTGTACTCAGGGCCTCTGTTGTAACTACACCCTAACACAGTGACAGTGTCCCTGTACTCAGGGCCTGTGTTGTAACTACACCCTAACACGGTGACAGTGTCCCTGTAATCAGGGCCTGTGTTGTAACTGCACCCTAACACGGTGACAGTGTCCCTGTACTCAGGGCCTGTGTTGTAACTACACCCTAACACGGTGACAGTGTCCCTGTACTCAGGGCCTGTGTTGTAACTACACCCTAACACGGTGACAGTGTCCCTGTACTCAGGGCCTGTGTTGTACCTACACCCTAACATGGTGACAGTGTCCCTGTGCTCAGGGCCTGTGTTGTAACTACACCCTAACACAGTGACAGTGTCCCTGTACTCAGGGCCTGTGTTGTAACTGCACCCTAACACGGTGACAGTATCCCTGTACTCAGGGCCTGTGTTGTACCTACACCCTAACACGGTGACAGTATCCCTGTAATCAGGGCCTGTGTTGTAACTGCACCCTAACACGGTGACAGTATCCCTGTACTCAGGGCCTGTGTTGTAACTACACCCTAACATGGTGACAGTGTCCCTGTACACAGGGCCTGTGTTGTACCTACACCCTAACACGGTGACAGTATCCCTGTACTCAGGGCCTGTGATGTACCTACACCATAACACGGTGACAGTGTCCCTGTAATCAGGGCCTGTGTTGTAACTACACCCTAACACAGTGACAGTGTCCCTGTACTCAGGGCCTGTGTTGTAACTACACCCTAACACGGTGACAGTGTCCCTGTACTCAGGGCCTGTGTTGTAACTACACCCTAACACGGTGACAGTGTCACTGTACTCAGGGCCTGTGTTGTAACTACACCCTAACACGGTGACAGTGTCCCTGTACTCAGGGCCTGTGTTGTAACTGCACCCTAACACGGTGACAGTATCCCTGTAATCAGGGCCTGTGTTGTACCTACACCCTAACACGGTGACAGTATCCCTGTACTCAGGGCCTGTGTTGTACCTACACCCTAACACGGTGACAGTGTCCCTGTAATCAGGGCCTGTGTTGTACCTACACCCTAACACGGTGACAGTGTCCCTGTAATCAGGGCCTGTGTTGTACCTACACCCTAACACAGTGACAGTGTCCCTGTAATCAGGGCCTGTGTTTTAACTACACCCTAACACGGTGACAGTGTCCCTGTACTCAGGGCCTGTGTTGTAACTGCACCCTAACACGGTGACAGTGTCCCTGTACTCAGGGCCTATGTTGTACCTACACCCTAACACGGTGACAGTGTCCCTGTACTCAGGGCCTATGTTGTACCTACACCCTAACATGGTGACAGTGTCCCTGTACTCAGGGCCTGTGTTGTAACTACACCCTAACACGGTGACAGTGTCCCTGTACTCAGGGCCTGTGTTGTAACTACACCCTAACACGGTGACAGTGTCCCTGTAATCAGGGCCTGTGTTGTACCTACACCCCAACACAGTGACAGTGTCCCTGTAATCAGGGCCTGTGTTGTACCTACACCCTAACACGGTGACAGTGTCCCTGTAATCAGGGCCTGTGTTGTACCTACACACTAACACGGTGACTGTGTCCCTGTACTCAGGGCCTGTGTTGTACCTACACCCTAACACGGTGACAGTGTCCCTGTACTCAGGGCCTGTGTTGTAACTACACCCTAACACGGTGACAGTATCCCTGTACTCAGGGCCTGTGTTGTACCTACACCCTAACACGGTGACAGTGTCCCTGTACTCAGGGCCTGTGTTGTAACTACACCCTAACACAGTGACAGTGTCCCTGTAATCAGGGCCTGTGTTGTAACTACACCCTAACACGGTGACAGTGTCCCTGTAATCAGGGCCTGTGTTGTAACTACACCCTAACACGGTGACAGTGTCCCTGTAATCAGGGCCTGTGATGTACCTACACCCTAACACGGTGACAGTGTCCCTGTAATCAGGGCCTGTGTTGTACCTACACCCTAACACGGTGACAGTGTCCCTGTAATCAGGGCCTGTGTTGTAACTACACCCTAACACGGTGACAGTGTCCCTGTA
The DNA here is from genome assembly GCF_030684315.1 of Stegostoma tigrinum. NCBI lineage: Eukaryota > Metazoa > Chordata > Chondrichthyes > Orectolobiformes > Stegostomatidae > Stegostoma > Stegostoma tigrinum. The sequence goes on along the minus strand of NC_081387.1, from coordinate 11,756,689 downwards.
CTCAGGGCCTGTGTTCTACCTACACCCTAACACGGTGACAGTGTCCCTGTAATCAGGGCCTGTGTTGTACCTACACCCTAACACGGTGACAGTGTCCCTGTAATCAGGGCCTGTGTTGTACCTACACCCTAACACAGTGACAGTGTCCCTGTACTCAGGGCCTGTGTTGTAACTGCACCCTAACACGGTGACAGTGTCCCTGTAATCAGGGCCTTTGTTGTAACTACACCCTAACACGGTGACAGTATCCCTGTAATCAGGGCCTGTGTTGTACCTACACCCTAACACAGTGACAGTGTCCCTGTACTCAGGGCCTGTGTTGTACCTACACCCTAACACGGTGACAGTGTCCCTGTAATCAGGGCCTGTGTTGTACCTACACCCTAACACGGTGACAGTGTCCCTGTAATCAGGGCCTGTGTTGTACCTACACCCTAACACGGTGACAGTGTCCCTGTAATCAGGGCCTGTGTTGTACCTACACCCTAACACGGTGACAGTGTCCCTGTACTCAGGGCCTGTGTTGTAACTGCACCCTAACACGGTGACAGTGTCCCTGTAATCAGGGCCTGTGTTGTACCTACACCCTAACACGGTGACAGTGTCCCTGTACTCAGGGCCTGCGTTGTACCTACACCCTAACACGGTGACAGTGTCCCTGTACTCAGGGCCTGTGTTGTACCTGCACCCTAACACGGTGACAGTGTCCCTGTAATCAGGGCCTGTGTTGTACCTACACCCTAACACGGTGACAGTGCCCCTGTAATCAGGGCCTGTGTTGTACCTACACCCTAACACAGTGACAGTGTCCCTGTAATCAGGGCCTGTGTTGTACCTACACCCTAACACGGTGACAGTATCCCTGTAATCAGGGCCTGTGTTGTACCTACACCCTAACACGGTGACAGTATCCCTGTAATCAGGGCCTGTGTTGTACCTACACCCTAACACGGTGACAGTATCCCTGTACTCAGGGCCTGTGTTGTAACTACACCCTAACACCGTGACAGTGTCCCTGTACTAAGGGCCTGTGTTGTACCTACACCCTAACACGGTGACAGTGTCCCTGTACTCAGGGCCTGTGTTGTAACTACACCCTAAGACGGTGACAGTGTCCCTGTACTCAGGGCCTGTGTTGTACCTACACTCTAACACGGTGACAGTGTCCCTGTACTCAGGGCCTGTGTTGTAACTACACCCTAACACGGTGACAGTGTCCCTGTACTCAGGGCCTGTGTTGTACCTACACCCTAACACGGTGACAGTGTCCCTGTACTCAGGGCCTGTGTTGTACCTACACCCTAACACGGTGACAATATCCCTGTACTCAGGGCCTGTGTTGTACCTACACCCTAACACGGTGACAGTGTGACTGTAATCAGGGCCTGTGTTGTAACTACACCCTAACACGGTGACAGTGTCCCTGTACTCAGGGCCTGTGTTGTACCTACACCCTAACATGGTGACAGTGTCCCTGTACTCAGGGCCTGTGTTGTACCTCCACCCTAACACGGTGACAGTGTCCCTGTAATCAGGGCCTGTGTTGTAACTACACCCTAACACAGTGACAGTATCCCTGTAATCAGGGCCTGTGTTGTACCTACACCCTAACACGGTGACAGTGTCCCTGTACTCAGGGCCTGTGTTGTAACTACACCCTAACACAGTGACAGTTTCCCTGTACTCAGGGCCTATGTTATACCTACACCCTAACACGGTGACAGTATCCCTGTAATCAGGGCCTGTGTTGTAACTACACCCTAACGCGGTGACAGTGTCCCTGTACTCAGGGCCTGTGTTGTACCTACACCCTAACACAGTGACAGTGTCCCTGTACTCAGGGCCTGTGTTGTACCTACACCCTAACACGGTGACAGTGTCCCTGTACTCAGGGCCTGTGTTGTAACTACACCCTAACACGGTGACAGTGTCCCTGTAATCAGGGCCTGTGTTGTACCTACACCCTAACACGGTGACAGTATCCCTGTACTCAGGGCCTGTGTTGTACCTACACCCTAACACGGTGACAGTATCCCTGTTCTCAGGGCCTGTGTTGTACCTACACCCTAACACAGTGACAGTGTCCCTGTACTCAGGGCCTGTGTTGTAACTACACCCTAACACGGTGACAGTGTCCCTGTACTCAGGGCCTGTGTTGTACCTACACCCTAACACGGTGACAGTGTCCCTGTAATCAGGGCCTGTGTTGTAACTACACCCTAACACAGTGACAGTGTCCCTGTAATCAGGGCCTCTGTTGTACCTACACCCTAACACGGTGACAGTGTCCCTGTACTCAGGGCCTGTGTTGTAACTACACCCTAACACAGTGACAGTTTCCCTGTACTCAGGGCCTATGTTGTACCTACACCCTAACACGGTGACAGTATCCCTGTAATCAGGGCCTGTGTTGTAACTACACCCTAACGCGGTGACAGTGTCCCTGTACTCAGGGCCTGTGTTGTACCTACACCCTAACACAGTGACAGTGTCCCTGTACTCAGGGCCTGTGTTGTACCTACACCCTAACACGGTGACAGTGTCCCTGTACTCAGGGCCTGTGTTGTAACTACACCCTAACACGGTGACAGTGTCCCTGTAATCAGGGCCTGTGTTGTACCTACACCCTAACACGGTGACAGTATCCCTGTACTCAGGGCCTGTGTTGTACCTACACCCTAACACAGTGACAGTGTCCCTGTTCTCAGGGCCTGTGTTGTACCTACACCCTAACACAGTGACAGTGTCCCTGTACTCAGGGCCTGTGTTGTAACTACACCCTAACACGGTGACAGTGTCCCTGTACTCAGTGCCTGTGTTGTACCTACACCCTAACACAGTGACAGTGTCCCTGTACCTAGGGCCTGTGTTGTACCTTCGCCCTAACACGGTGACAGTATCCCTGTAATCAGGGCCTGTGTTGTACCTACACCCTAACACGGTGACAGTGTCCCTGTAATCTGGGCCTGTGTTGTACCTACACCCTAACACGGTGACAGTATCCCTGTACTCAGGGCCTGTGTTGTACCTACACCCTAACACGGTGACAGTATCCCTGTAATCAGGGCCTGTGTTGTACCTACACCCTAACACGGTGACAGTGTGACTGTAATCAGGGCCTGTGTTGTAACTACACCCTAACACGGTGACAGTGTCCCTGTACTCAGGGCCTGTGTTGTACCTACACCCTAACACGGTGACAGTGTCCCTGTACTCAGGGCCTGTGTTGTACCTACACCCTAACACGGTGACAGTGTCCCTGTACTCAGGGCCTGTGTTGTAACTACACCCTAACACGGTGACAGTGTCCCTGTACTCAGGGCCTGTGTTGTAACTACACCCTAACACAGTGACAGTGTCCCTGTACTCAGGGCCTGTGTTGTAACTACACCCTAACACAGTGACAGTGTCCCTGTACTCAGGGCCTGTGTTGTAGCTACACCCTAACACAGTGACAGTGTCCCTGTACTCAGGGCCTGTGTTGTACCTACACCCTAACACAGTGACAGTGTCCCTGTACTCAGGGCCTGTGTTGTAACTACACCCTAACACGGTGACAGTGTCCCTGTACTCAGGGCCTGTGTTGTAACTGCATTCTGTTCCATAGTAATGTCCGTGTAAACGACGCCCAGAAAGTTTACAGTTGCGACGTGTTTTTTTTCACTTGAAGGGTTGTGGACTTCACTTGCTGGTTCAATATTTATTTCCAATCCTTCATTGCTCTGCAAAAGGTAGTTTTGTGAAAACACTGCAGTCCACTTAGTGTATGACCATCTACGTTGCTGTTTTGAAGATGGTTTGAGGATTTTGACTGCATGACCGTGAAAAATTGATATATTTCAATGTCAGGATGGTGCATGACTTGGAGGGGAATTTGTAGGTGATGGTGTTCCCATATATCTGCTGCCATTGTCCTTCCAGATGGGAGTGGTTTTGTGTTTGGAAGGTGCTGTCTGAGGATCTTTGGTGAATTTCTGCAGAGCATCTTGTAGATAGTACACACTGCTGCTACTGAGTGTGGGTGGTGGAGGAAGTGGATGCTTGTGGATGTGGTGTCAATCAAGCGGCTGCTTTGTCCTGGATGGTGTCGAGCTTCTTGTGTGTTGTTGGGGCTGCCCCCATCCAGGCAAGTGGGGAGTATCCCATCCCACTCCTGACTTGTGCCTTGCAGATGGTGGACAGGCTCTGGGGAGTCAGGAGGTGAGTTACTCACCACAATATTCTAGCCTCTGACCTGCTGTTGTAGCCACTTTAATGATTTGACTAGTCCAGTTGAGTTTCCTTTTGAAATAGGAACGGAGTCGGCTGTTTGACCCCTGGAGCCTGCATCCCCTTTCAGTAGGATCAAGACAGCTCTGCCACTCATGTCCACTTTCCTTCCCTTTCCCTGTAATCTCTACCCCCACAAGTCTCTGTGGCAAGGAGTTCCAAGGATTCTCAGTTCTCTGAGGGAAGGAATTCCTCCTCATCTCCGTCCTAAATTGGTGCCCCTTCATTCTGAGACTATGCCCCTCTACTCCTAGACTGCCCCGGGAAAGGTCTAAGACCCTCTCAGCCTTTACGAGATCCAAAATATTGACTCTGCTTTCTCTTGGCAGATGCTGCTGGAGTTTCTCCAGCTGTGCTCATTTCCTCTCGGCATTCATCCTGTCTTTGGTCAATGCCATCTCCTGGGGATTTTGGTAGCGGGGAATGCAGTATGGTAAGACCATTACCCGTCAATGGATGCTGGTTAGATTCTCCCTCTTGTTGGAGTATGGTTGTTGTTTAGCACTTGTGCATGTAGTGAAGCCTGAACATTGTGAAGAAATACTCCGGGCCCTTTCGATCAGGAGCCCCATGGCCAGCTTAGGATGAGAGTTAGAATGGCCAGAGTGCCCAGAGTCAACATGGGGGCATATTGAAACATTGCAACTTCCATGTATCCGATCCCCTCCCTCTCCCCCTCCCCTGCCTACTGCACCTTGTCCATTTTTATCACCATGTTTGTCAAGGGCATAGTGACTGCACATTGGTGCCACGTCTCCTCTTGAAAGCCAGCTTCCCAGGGGTGCCTGAGTGTACCGCACTCGGGCAAGCACATCCCTGCCACCCATTGGGCGCCAGCCTCCCTCCAGGCGCGCCTTCCTCGTGCTGTTCAGAAATGGATCGGCGTGCCAAGGGTCGTGGGTGGCACATTCGAGCCTCAGGCCCTCCACCTAGGCCGGGCTCTTCACACGGGCCGTGCTCTGCCGCTGCCGGGCGACTAGGGAAGAGCCTAGTTCCGAGATGTTTCCTCAGAGTCCCGGGAGAGAAAGACCTGGGGCCTCAGGTCACCTCAAAGGAAAGGGCGAAGGGGGTTGGGAGGGGTGCAGGGGCGGGTGGGAAGGCCAAAGGTCAAAAGTGAGAGTGAAGAGCAGGCTGCCCAGTGAGGGAATGGAGTTGAGTGGGCAGGTTAATCCCCTGGGGTGGGTGGCAGTTGGTAGTGTGTTGTTCTCGTCAGGGAGCTGGAAGGGTTAACCGTGTCATTTGGGAAAAGGCTAAAATGTAAACAGGAAAAGGTGGGAACGCCACAGCCTCCTAATTTATCATCTGCTCTTCCCCCCCTTTGCTGAATGGTTTAATTACAGCAGAAGTCAAAACAATTTCCTTTGCACAATAATCTGGTCTGGCAAATGGCCCACAGTCTGCGCCACAAATGTCTCTCCATCCACACACTCACTGTCTGTGGCCGCTGCTGGTTTCTGTAGCATCCTGCAGTTTCACAAACTTATCTCTCTCTCTCTCTCTCTCTCTCTTTTCAGTCCCTTGTGCATCCCCAGCCTCCTATTTCCTACCTTCCCCTTCCTCAGCCCTGAATTTGATTCCCAAGCCTCTCCGACTACAGATGCTTGATCTGTACTGAAAACAACAAACACTCTCTCTGACCCACTGCAACGTCCAGTTCTTGTCGTTTACCCCAATTCCCTATCGACCTTCTAAGATGCTCCTTAAAACTTACTTCAGGCTTTTGGTTGACCCTGGTTCAACTTGGTGTCAGCTTTTGCTGGTCCATTGCTGTTGTGACCGTGTTAGGGGTTCCACACAAATGCCAGTCGTTTGATACAGTTCATCACCAGAAACTATGCCCCTACTTTTCCAGATCAAACGGTTTGGAAATCATGGAGCAGTGCAGCTCGGAAACAGATCCTTCCATCCAACTCATCCAGATATCCGAAATGAATGCTGATCCCGGCATTCGGCCCGTATCCCTCTAAACCCGTCCTATCCATGTACCCATCCAGATGCCCTTTAAATGTTGTCATTGTACCAGCCTTCACCACTCCCTCTGCCTGGTGGAGAATTGAAGACTTTCTTTCAGAACAACACGGTAATATCCTGCCACCGACTGCCCTCAGGTTGATTCGCAGATGGGCAGAAATTGCTGCCTGTCACCAGCGTGACACATATAAACAAGACGTGGGAAAAACATAAACATGTAATTTTATGTTCAGTGCCACGACATTAACTATCTGACTGTCTATAGATAAAATTCCTGAAACCATCCCTCCAATTATCATTCCTCCCTTCGCTGTGTCTCCAGTATCCCACATTACTGTCGCCTCACTGGCACCTACAAATTGACCTTGTCACCACCAATTCTGACTGCTAAACAGCACAGAGATCCGAATCAAAGAATAGGTACCGAAGAAGGTGAAATTATGAAAGATAAAAAGTAGACAGTGGCTAGCAGAGGTGTCTGTGAGGAAGAACAGAGAGCACCTGAAGACAGTGTATTTCTCACACTCTCTCACTCTCTCTCTCACACACACACACACACTCTCTCTCTCTCACACACCCTCTCTCATGCACACGCACTCATATACACACACACTCACTCACGCTTTCCCACACTCTCACACACCACTTGCATATACACACACCTATACTACAATCGCACATACATGTACTCTCTCTCACATGCACACAACCACACACATACACATCCTCAAATACACACATACTCTCAAAACACACACATTCTTAAAACACACCTGTACACTCTTTCATACACACATATGTACACTGTCTCAAACACACATACATACACTCACTCACACACACGCGCACACACAGCCATTTTCATACATGCAATCACATGGACACATACATGTGCGTGCGTGCACACACACACATTCACACAATAATTCCCATACACATTCACACGAACACACATGTGTGTGCACATACACACACACACACACTCATTCTCACACACACACTCATACAAACACACATGTACACAGGAAGGCAATGACCTAGTGGTGTTATCTCACTGGACTCTTAATCCAGAGACCTCAGTAATGCTGTAAGGACCTAGGTTCGAATCTCACCACGGCAGATGTTGGAATTTGAATTCGCTAAAAATATGTAATTAACAATCTAATGATGACCATGAATCCATTGCCAATTGTTGGAAAAACCCATCTAGTTCTAATGCCCTTTAGGGAAGGAAACTGCCATCCTTACCAGGTCTGGTCTATATCAGACCCACCTCTAGACCCACAACAATGTAGGTTGACTCTAAACTGCCCACTGGGCAATTAGGAATGGACTATAAGTGCTGTCTGGTCAGTGATGCCCTCATCCTGTGAAAGAATAAAAATAAATAAAACACTCACACTCATGTTATGGAGCAGGTAGGGGTGGTTGGTTTGGAACAGTGTCTATAAATTTGTCTTTCTCAATTGCCCTTAATATAGCATGTGATAGCTACTTACAAAATGATTCTGTCAGTGAATTTGCCTGTTAGACTAATGCTCTGTCAGATTTAAACATATTAATTGAGCTAACATCTGTTATAGACCAGATCAGACACCCTCAAAATATTTTAAGAAGGTAGCCTAACATTTACTGACTTTTAAAGTGAGTGTAAAGTTCCAGACGCAGTTCAGCTAGTCAAACGACTTGACGTTAATTAAAAATACAATTTATTTAAAAGCTGTAATTAAAATACAAACAAAAGCAAGAAGAACTTAGAAGACTTAACTCTATTGGAAAACTTAACCGAATAATAGATGCAGTACCTGTTACTGATTAACTGTTCCAAGATAGCAACACCCCATAAACGCACCACCTGGCAAAACAAGGCAGATTCAGGGAATTAGATTTGTCTCACAGGTAACCCATCAGCAGAGAGAAATCCCCACTTCCAGCTGTAATTGAGAGAGGGGAAAGATAGCTTTGATTTCCTCAAGCCAACAACAACAGCTGCTTGAAGCTAAACTTGAAAACTTAAAAAAACCCCAGAAAATCCTGTCTGTGAAAGCTGGCCCCACCCAGCCAGGCTGCTCATATTGTTCCAACTTTAAAAAAAAAACATAATCTCATGAGCTGTTTAATCCAGCAGGTCTGCCTTACAAGCGCTCTTCAAAAAAGACCAGGACAAAATATATCAGTTAAAGCCACAGCATCGTCACACGTCTATTGTTTCATATGGGACAGATTTCACATCTTTTACCATGTCCAAGCATTCACTAACTTCTCCCTTGAAAGGCCAGGTTCCAATCATAATGTTGTCTACCCTTTCTCTCAGCTCAGCTACCAGGAGAAATTGTCTTTGTCAGCTCCTTTCAACATTTTAAATCTCTCAGCCAATCAATCCTTCATCTTCCATATTCCAGGCAAAGGAAATCTAGCTCCAGCTAATCTCGCTTTTAATTATTCTTTTATGGGATGTGGGTACCTCTGGCTTGGACAGAATTTAGTGTTCAGCGATGGTAATGCCATTGAATGTCAAGGCATGATGGTAGAGATGGGCATTGCCTTGCATTTGTGTCGCTTGGATGTCACATGATACACATCAGCCCAAGCCTGGATATTGTCTGGATCTTGTTGCAATTGGACATGGACTGCTTCAGTACCGGAGGAATCGCGAATGGTGCTGAACATTGTGCAATCATCGGCAAACATCCCCACTTCTGACCTTATGATGGAGAGAACATCACTGATGAAGCAGCTGAAAATGGTTGGGTGGAGGACACTACCCTGAGGAACTCCTGCAAAGGTATCCTGGTGCTGGGATGACTGACTTCCAACAACCACATCCATCTTCCTATGTGCCAGATATGACTCTAATCAGCAGAGAGTTTGCCCTCAACACAAATTGATTCCAGTTTTTCCGTGACGCCTTGATGGTGCACTCAGTCGAAGCTGGCCTTGATGTCAAGGGCCGTCACTCGCACCTTGCCTCTGGAGCTTGAGCCAAGGCTGTAATGAGATGAGATGCTGGATGGTCTTCGCACACAATCTAACCTGTGTCAGTGAACATTGCTGAGCAGGTGCTGCTCCGTCGTTGTGTTGCTGACGCCTTCCATCACTTTACTGATGATCAAGAGTAGACTGATAGGTGGTCATTGGCCGGGTTGGGTGTGTTCCCTTTTTTGTGTGTGTGTACATGACAATTTTCCCCATTGTCAGGTATATGCTACTGTACTGCTCCCTCCACACTTCACATCAGCTCTGATGAAGGGCCATGTAGATTCAAAATCTTAGCTTGCTTTCTCTCCATGGATGCTACCTGACCTGCTGTAATCCCCAGCATTTATTGCTTTCTGTAGCTGCACTGGAGCAGCTTGGCTCGGGGAGCAGCAAATTCTGGAACGAAAGCGTTCAGAACTATTGCCAGAACATTGTCAGTGCCCATTGCCTTCGACCATTTCTTGATATCACGTGGGATGAATCGAATCGGCTGAAGATAAGAATTTGTGGTACCGGTGATTACTGGAGGGTGCCAAAACAGACCATCCACTCAACGCCTCTGTCTGAAGATCTTTGCGAATGCTTCAGCCGATCTTTTTCACTGTTGTCCTTGTATCATTGACGCTGGGGATATTCGTGGAGCTTCCGTCTTCGGTGAGCTGTTGAATTGTCCACCACCATTTTCGACTGGATGTAGCAGGACTGTAGAGCCGAGATGTGCTGCGTTGGTTGGAGAATCGCTAAGCGCTGACTTTAACCTGCTGCAGCTCCTGGCATGCTGTCCTCTCCTTCACCGGCAGGCAGTTGCCCTGATCCTTCTTTTATCTGGTGCCATGAGTCTTCATCGGGTCTGGGGTCAATGTTGGGAAGAGCAACTCTTCCCAATTATCCACAATGCCACCGCCTCTGCTGGTATATTTGGGTGTGGGGGGGGGGGGGTGGGTGTGGTGGTATGTGTGGGAAGGGGCTGTTTAATGAACAAATGATACTGTAAATACTTTTACAACTGTTCAGCGATTGGAAGAATCAGCAATAACTGTTTCTGGAACCAGTGGTTTCCTGAAGTGGGACGGACAAGGAGACAATGTTGTAGTGGAAGTAAATAAATAAACAAACACCCAAAGGGATAAGGAGGTAAAACAGCATCAAAACCGGAATGGTGGCTCAGTGGGTTAGCACTGCTGCCGCACAGTTCTAAGGGCCCTGGTTCGATTCCAACCTCGGTAACTGTCTGTGTGGAGTTTGCACATTCTCCCCGTGTCGAAATGGGTTTTCTCCCAAAGATATGCAGGTTAGTTGGATTGGCTGTGCTAAATTTCCCGTGATGTGCAGGTTAGTTGGATTGGCCATGAGGAAGCGCTGGGTTATAGAGGATGGGTCGGGGGTTGGTGGTGTGCTCGTCAGAGAGTTAGCATGGTCAATGGGCCAAATGGCCTGCTTTTACACTGTTGACATTCTACTCTATATATAACCCGCTTCCTGGAAGAGAGGAGATAAGGACTGGCCGATAACACGCTGCTTTGTGACAAATGGGCAACTAAGTTTGCCTGAATAAAGAATGCCTTGAGGTGAAAGGGTTAATGGCAGGTCAATCTGTGTTTCGAACAGACAGTCAACACCAAATGTAACCAGGAACAGAGAAGCTCCTTCTGATAAGAAAGTGCAGCTGTAGCCTTGATGACTAAAGAAGTGTGATCAATGTTGTGGATGAACAGGTCGAGAGGTTCATTAGCAACATCATACCAGAACCTTCACAAGACAGGGAATGCTAGAAAAATTCAACTTCAGGATTCATCAGTAGCAGAACTCTGAGAGAACAACGCTGAACACTGGACATCCAGAGGCAGACGCTGTTGGTTGGAATTGTAGCTCAGTTCCACCATTAACTTGTGAGACTTAACTCGCTTGCTTGAGGGGTCTCATTTTGGCCTCAACATGCAGCAAACTTGAAGTGATGGTTTTAGACTTTGATTGTCTGGTGAGATTTTTGAATACATAGCCGAATTCAAAGTGTCTTGCGGCACTTTACACAAACAACAGGGGATTCGCAAGGAAGGCAATGAAGGAGCCTGGGATATGTTTGCAGTGAATGACTCTGAGAGTGTGATTTTTGGCAGGCCGTTGCAACCAGTAGCCTAGGAGAAACCTGTCCCAATTTTGTCACCGGTGTCGGGTGTTGGTCAGCGGGTTAGACACAGTAAGGACAGATACCGGAAACCAAAGTCAATTGAATGGAAATCTGGAAAAACACAGCAGGTCAGAAAGCATGTGAGGAGCGGGGACAGTCAGTGTTTCGGGTGGAAACCCTTTGTCAGGATGTGGGAGCGGAGCCCAGGAATGGATAGCGCAAGGGTGGTGGGGTGAGGGGAAGGGTAGGTGGGATGAAGATAGGTGGATGGAGGTGGGGTAGGTATTGTGATTGGTCAGTGGGAAGAGTGGAGCAGATAGATGAGCAGGTAGATGGACAGGTTAGGCCAGGTCAGGAGGGGAAGGGCTGGGTATCGTGATAAGGTGGAGGGGTTTTGAAGCTGGTGAAGTCAATGTTAAGACCATAAGACCATAAAACATAGGAGTGGAAGTAAGGCCATTCAGCCCATCAAGTCCACTCCGCCATTTAAATCATGGCAGATGGGCGTTTCAACTCCACTTCCCTGTACTCTCCCCGTAGCCCTTGATTTGATTGGGCCATTGGGCTCTAAGCTCCCGAGGCGAAACATGAGGTGTTCTTCTTCCAGTTTACGTTTGGCCTCACTCTGAGGAGGCCAAGGATGGACATGTCACCAGGCGAGTGGGAGGGGGAGCTTTTAAGCTGGTTGGTAAGTGGAGCTTCGCAAGGTCAAGTTTGTGGTGTTTTCTGCTGCCATTTGGTCTGTCTGTATTTTGTCTGAGCAGTTCGATACAGGTGAGTGTCTTGCTTGACCAGCAGGGGGCAGTTAAGAGTCAACCACATTTGCAGTGGGTCTGGAGTCACGAGCAGGCCAGACCAAGTAAGGATGGCAGACTGCCTTCCCGAAAGGGCATTAGTGGTATCAGGTGGCTTTTTAGTCATTCTTCAGGATTGTAGAAGAATCACTGGGCCCGAAACTTTAAGACAGCCTTCTGTCACAATTTCCTCCAGCAATTTCTGCTTTAGTTTCGGATCTCCAGCATTTGCAAAACTTTGTTTTATTCTGGGGTTTTTAGCCACCTTAAATTCATGGTCATCGCTGAACTTCTTAGTCCAGATCTTCCTCCTTTAGATCAAAAACTTGACCGTTAGCCATGAATTTGGATTCCCGGAGAAATACCAGAGTCTCTGGATTGCTCGTCCAGTGACAATACCATCATGCTGCCTCCTCCCCGTGTAAACAAATTCCTCAAAGCTGCTTTTAGAGTCACAGCAATTAACAGCTGCGCTTTGTCTTAATTCCAAGCTCCCTGAGTCCAAATTTGCCTCAGAGGTGAATTTTTTGACCAAAATCAGAGAGAAAAGAAAAAAGCAACAATTCAGAGTTAGGTGTTACATAAAATTTTGACTTTGTTTTCTAACAATCCCTAAATTCAACGCAGTTATTTGGTTCATTAGGCATTCGAGCAGGGAGATTTTGCTATTTGTCAAATACTCAGTGTGGAAATGTCAACATTTCATTTGCCACACCCAGTCAGCAAATTAAAAAGGCGCTTGGGATTTAAAGGGGAGGCTGCAGTGAAGGTTCTGATCGCTGGGATGAGGCTAAGGACAGGCCTTATCCCTCTGATGTTTACAGGACTGGGAGCTGATCTCACTGAAACATACCACGTCCCCTCTTGTTATGTTTCTGACTGGGCAGGTCAGTGCTCAGTTATAGTCACACAGCCAGGGTTCGGCCATGAGCTGAGGGGAAATTTGGTGGCTCAGTGGTTAGCACTGCAGCCTCACAGCTGCAGGGACCCGGGTTCGATTCCACCCTCAGGCGACTGTCTGTGTGGAGTTTGCACATTTTACCCGTGTCTGCATGAGTTTCCTCCAGGTTCCTCCCTCAGTCACAGAGTTGTGCAAGTTGGGTGGAGTAGAATTATAGAATACCTACAGTGTGGAAGCCAGCCATTCGGCCCATCAAGTTACACTAACCTTCTGAAGAGCATCCCACCCAGACCCAACTCCTACCCTATCCCTGTAACTCCATATTTAACCCCACAGCTAATCCATCTGACCTTCACATGTTGGCCATTCATTAGCCACAGGGAAATGTGGGGATGGAGTAAGGGGCTGGAGCTGCGGCTGGGGCTGGGTCTGGTTGGGACGCACTTCAGAGAGTTGGTACAGACTTGATGGCCTGAAAGGCCTTTTTACACACTGCAGGGATACTATGGAATTACTTCCCTCAGAGGGCTACGGACCAGTGGAGTTCTCGACCCCAAAAAACTGCGGACACTCAAGCTGTTGAGCATATTCCAAATAGCATGTGGTTGGTGTTTGGATACAAAACCAATGTTGTATAGCTGTACATCTGTAAGATATGGGCAGCACAGGCTCAGTTCAAGGGACTCATTGTTTAGAACTGAAATGAGAAAAAAATTGACTTCACTTTAAGGGTTGTAAACCTATTCAGTTGTCTACTTGAGAGTAGCATGGATACTATATAGAGTCATAGACTCATGCAGCATGTAAAGACACCATTCAGTCTACCTAGTCCATGCCAACCAAATTTCCCAAACTAAACTGGTCCCACTTGCCTGTATTTAGCCCATATCCCTCGAAATCTTTCCAGTTCATGTACCTGTGCAAATGTCTTTTAAATATTGTAACCATTCCTGTACCCACCATTTCCCCGGCAGTGCATTCCTCACATGAACCAACCTCGGTGTCAGAAAATGTTGCCCCTCAGGAGCCTTTGAAATCATTCTCCTCTCACGTTAAAAATATGCCCCCCTCACCTCAGTTTTGAACTCTCATGGCCTGCAGAAAAGACCTTGGCTATTCACCTCATTTGTGCCCCTCACGATTTTATAAAGCTTTGTAAGGTCACTCCTCAACCTCCCGTGCGCCAATGAGAACCATCCCAGATTACTCAGCCTACCCTGAAAAACACAAACCCTCCCGTCTCAGCAACATTCGGGCAAACCTTTTCCTGAACCCACTCGAGTTAAGTAATATCTTTCCTACATATTGTCTGAGTCTTGACGTTGAGTCTGGAGGATGTGGATTCAAATCCTAGAGACGTGAGTGCAGCGGTCTGCAGCCTCACACTCAAGTGGAGTAATGACACAGGAGGTGCCACAGACGGTTGGAGATATCAGCTTTTCAGTAAACCTATGCTCTCTCTCCACCCTTTCACTTGGGTAGAATGAAATCTCATGGCACTATTTTGAAGGAGAGAATGAACATTATCCCCGCCAGTGTTTTGTCCCGCAATTGATGTCAGTTAAAAAAGGATGAACTGGCTATCTTGCTCCCCAGAGGAGCTCGAACAGTTCATCCACTTCACCAACACCTTCCACCCCAACCTTCAGTTCACCTGGGCCATCTCCAGCACATCCCTCACCTTCCTGGACCTCTCAGTCTCCATCTCAGGCAACCAACTTGTAACTGATGTCCATTTCAAGCCCACCGACTCCCACAGCTACCTAGAATACACCTCCTCCCACCCAACATCCTGCAAAAATTCCATCCCCTATTCCCAATTCCTCCGCCTCTGCCGCATCTGCTCCCACGATAAGACATTCCACTCCCGCACATGCCAGATGTCCAAGTTCTTCAAGGACCGCAACTTTCCCCCCACAGTGATCGAGAACGCCCTTGACCGCGTCTCCCGTATTTCCCGCAACACATCCCTCACACCCCGCCCCCCCCCCCCCCCCAACAACCACCCAAAGAGGATCCCCCTCATTCTCACACACCACCCTACCAACCTCCGGATTCCATCATCCTCCGACACTTCCGCCATTTACAATCCGACCCCACCACCAAGACATTTTTCCATCCCCACCCCTGTCTGCTTTCCGGAGAGACCACTCTCTCCGTGACTCCCTTGTTCGCTCCACACTGCCCTCCAACCCCACCACACCCGGCACCTTCCCCTGCAACCGCAGGAAATGCTACACTTGCCCCCACACCTCCTCCCTCACCCCTATCCCAGGCCCCAAGATGACATTCCACATTAAGCAGAGGTTCACCTGCACATCTGCCAATGTGGTATACTGCATCCACTGTACCCGGTGTGGCTTCCTCTACAGTGGGGAAACCGAGCGGAGGCTTGGAGACCGCTTTGCAGAACACCTCCGCTCAGTTCGCAACAAACAACTGCACCTCCCAGTCGCAAACCATTTCCACTCCCCCTCCCATTCTCTAGATGACATGTCCGTCATGGGCCTCCTGCAGTGCCACAATGATGCCACCCGAAGGTTGCAGGAACAGCAACTCATATTCCGCCTGGGAACCCTGCAGTCTAATGGTATCAATGTGGACTTCACCAGTTTCAAAATCTCCCCTTCCCCTACTGCATCCCTAAACCAGCCCAGTTCATCCCCTCCCCCCACTGCACCACTCAACCAGCCCAGCTCTTCCCCCCCACCCACTGCATCCCAAAACCAGTCCAACCTGTCTCTGCCTCCCTAACCTGTTCTTCCTCTCACCCATCCCTTCCTCCCACCCCAAGCCGCACCCCCATCTACCTACTAACCTCATCCCACCTCCTTGACCTGTCCGTCTTCCCTGGACGGACCTATCCCCTCCCTACCTCCCCACCTATACTCTCTCCACCTATCTTCTTTTCTCTCCATCTTCGGTCCGCCTTCCCCTCTCTCCCTATTTATTCCAGTTCCCTCTCCCCATCCCCCTCTCTGATGAAGGGTCTAGGCCCGAAACGTCAGCTTTTGTGCTCCTGAGATGCTGCTTGGCCTGCTGTGTTCATCCAGCCTCACATTTTATTATCTTGGAATTCTCCAGCATCAGCAGTTCCCATTATTTCTGGCTATTGTCAGTCGCTGCTTTTGCAGCAGCCACGTCTCATGAAACAATTTTTATTTATATTCGTTCACAGGATTAGGGCATCATTGGCTGGACTTTGGTTGACTGCTCATCCTTAATGCATCAAGAGCTCCACCACATATCACTGAAAGTCTTTTAAGTTTGGCACAGGAACAGTATCAGGGAGTCAAGGGACACGGGGATTGGGCAAGTCAGGAGTGTGATGGATCGCTCCCCACTTGCCTGGATGGGTGCAGGTCCTATTGCGTTCTCAAGGGGTTCAACGCCATCCAGGACAAAACACCCCACTGGGTTGGCACCACATCCACAGGAATTCCTCCCCACCACCGACGCTCAGTAGCAGCAGCGTGTACTATCTGCATGGTGCACTGCAGAAAGTCACTCTTAGCACTTTCCAAGCCTAGACAGCTTCCACCCAGAAGGACATGGACAGCAGATACACGGGACCACCACCTCCTGCAGGGGCCCTTCTCAGCCACTCACCATCCTGACTTGGAAAGATATCGCTGTTCCTTCACTGTCGCCGGGTCCAAATCCTGGAATTCCCTCCCTGAGGGAATTTTGGTCAACCCACAGCAGGAGGACTGCAGTGGTTCAAGAAGGCAGCTCACCCCCAACTTCTCAAGGCGGCACCTAGGGTCAGGCAATAAATGCTGGGCCCAGCCAGCGACGTCCACGTCCCACAAGTCAGCAAATTATAGGAATGTTTGAGAAAGGCCGTGCCGGTGTTCCGAGACCTTGCTCAATGAGCTGAATGGTCTTCAGTTGCTTACAACACTTGTATTCTTGTGTGTTACACTAGCCAGCTTGAAGGACTGCATGCCAAGTAGAGGGAATGTGCCAAAAAAACGTGCTACAACAATGGAGGCTGTTTGGCCCAGCAAACCTTGTGCTGGCCCATTGACAGAAATGTCAAGAACTTCACTTAATGAAGCAAAGCAGCCTGTAGTCCTTGGCCCTAGTAACATGACGATACTCGCATGCTGCTGACCAAAGATTTGAGTGACAGACCAAGACAAGAGAGGCTGAATGGCCTCCTCCTGTTCCTCTTTCCCGTCACGGGCCAGCGCAAGGAGGAAACCGGATTCTATTCAGGAGCGAAAACAAAAGCTGGCCCTCCTGCAGCCTTAGCTTGCAGGAAAGCCACCACCAAGCATCGAATAAATCCTCACTGCAAAGCTGTGGCAACATTTTAATCGGGAAAAATGGTTCTTTTCCCAGAAAACAAGAGCAGGAGAGAGTCATGAGGTCAGTGCTTTGCAGAGGATCCTAGCCACATGATCGCTGATAGGATTACCAGGGTTGTGTGAACGGGTTTAGTCAGAAATGCAACTTGACACAGGCAGTGACAATCATGTACATTGTTTCACTGTTCCCACAGTAACACATTCCTCTTTTTTTTAATCCACACAGTGTAGATCTTCACCCTGTGATAGGATTGACTGCAGACTGCTCCAGGTTCTTCCTTCAGTCTCATAGTTTGCATGCCCTCCCAGTGTAGGGACAGTCTAGGGTCTCCCTCTGAAGACCCCAGTTCCTCCTGTCGTCAGTGTTTAACAGGTGGGTTTGCGGAGGTTCAGAGTCTGAAGGTGTGTATAGCATAATGATCCCTGTGTAAGGATCAGTTGTATTCCCTCCACCAGCAATTCAGGCTGAAAAACTCTATGTGCAGTGTGTAGGAGCCCAGCACTGTCAGAGGGTCAGTGCTGAGGGAGTGCCACACTGTCAGAGGGTCAGTCCTGAGGGAGCGCCGTACTGTCGGAGGTTCAGTACTGAGGGAGTGCCGCACTGTTGGAGGGTCAGTACTGAGGGAGTGCTGCACTGTCAGAGGGTCAGTGCTGAGGGACTGCCACACTGTCGGAGGGTCAGTACTGAGGGTGTGCCGCACTGTCTGAGGGTCAGTACTGAGGGAGTGCCGCACTGTCAGAGGGTCAGTACTGAGGGAGTGCCGCACTGTCACAGGATCAGTACTGAAGGAGCGCCGCACTGTCAGAGGGTCAGTACTGAGGGAGTGCCGCACTGTCACAGGATCAGTACTGAGGGAGTGCCGCACTGCCAGAGGGTCAGTACTGAGGGAGTGCCGCACTGTCACAGGATCAGTACTGAGGGAGTGCCGCACTGCCAGAGGGTCAGTACTGAGGGAGTGCCACACTGTCACAGGATCAGTACTGAGGGAGTGCCGCACTGCCAGAGGGTCAGTACTGAGGGAGTGCCGCACTGCCAGAGGGTCAGTACTGAGGGAGTGCTGCACTGTCAGAGCAGCAGGTCTGAGGGCCCACAGCATTGTTGGAGGGAATTTGGTACTTTACCTGTAATGTTCCTGTTCTGGTAATGGAGAACTCCATGATGATGTTTTGTGGTGCAGAAATGATGTGCTGAGTGGCTTGTTTCTGTGCTGTCTCTTTTCAATGCTTCTCTGGGTCAATACTGCGTGAGTACTGCATTGTCATCGGTTCACCCCAGCAGTAACAAAAAGTATAGTGACAATGCTTCAATAAAATACCTCATTATTTGAGAAGGACTGTGTCCTATCCTGGTGTTGACAAAATGCGCTGTGTAATTGTACTTGTTTATACAAACTGGCCTTTGTTTCTCATAGTCAGGTTTTAGACATACCAGTCTGGACTGGGAATTGTACCTGTAGGCTCTGGATGTGTGATTGTGGACTGACATTATTCTCAATGTGATATCTATCCCTTCCTTATACTTTGGTTCTCACTGGCTTGTTTTGTCCCAGACCAGACCAACTAACTCACAACAACAGTCTCCAGGGAAGGCGAGGAGGCAGGTCTGAATCCCTCACCCCCGGGGCCGGGTGTTGGGGGACTCTACTGGCTGTGACACAGCTCATTGGTTCCACAACCCCTTTTCCCCGTTCCATAGTAGGCTTACTGATAAAGTGTCACAACCCAACTACAGGAGACCCCACAGCACCTTGTGACCAATGAAGTGTGTTTTGTCT
This sequence comes from Stegostoma tigrinum, assembly GCF_030684315.1. Lineage (NCBI taxonomy): Eukaryota > Metazoa > Chordata > Chondrichthyes > Orectolobiformes > Stegostomatidae > Stegostoma > Stegostoma tigrinum. The sequence goes on along the minus strand of NC_081387.1, from coordinate 11,737,559 downwards.
CTGTTGACATCAAATTGTGCACAGCAAGATCCCACAAAGCAGCATGAGCTATTGAGTGGACCATTTCTTTTGGATGCTGGTCGAAGTTTGATTGCGGGGCAGGGTGCCTTCTTTCAAAGATTTACGTCTGCTCAAGAGGACGGTTTGGACTTGGGGATCTATTGGAGAGACAGGACTTGTGACAGAGCTGCAGCTAGTGAGTTCTTCCCAACATTTATCCCCGTGGACCATATGGTTTTGGTGCGAGATACGAACGCAGAGCCTTCTGACTTTGAGACAATAATTCTACTCACTGCATCACAGCCATCACCCATCATCAATGATATGCAACTCCTCTTTATATTGTCTCAGCGGGTCTACTTGGAGGTTCAGAATGCTGCAGACATAGGGAACTTCAGTCCGTACCCAGCCTCAGAGCTCAACAAGGGTGGCGCAGTGGTAGTATGGCGCACTGACCTCTACATCGTCGAGGCCAAACGCCAACTCTCCGACACCACCTCCTACCGCCCCCTCGATCATGACCCCATCCCCGAGCACCAAACCATCATCTCCAACACCATCCATGACCTCATCACCTCAGGGGACCTCCCACCCACAGCCTCCAACCTCATTGTTCCCCAACCCCGCACGGCCCGTTTCTATCTCCTTCCCAAAATCCACAAACCTGCCTGCCCTGGTTGACCCATCGTCTCAGCCTGTTCCTGCCCCACCGAACTCATCCCCCTCTCCGATGAAGGGTCTAGGCCCGAAACGTCAGTTTTTGTGCTCCTGAGATGCTGCTTGGCCTGCTGTGTTCATCCAGCTTCACACTTTATTATCTTCTTTTCATTTTTCATGTATTTTTTTAATTTCAAAAATATACTTTAAAAAATACTTAGTCACAAATGTAGTTTGGTTATGTACAGTAGCATATTTACTAAACAAATAAATATGAGTTTGACCCTTATACCAGCAAACCATAGACATCTGTTACACATACAAGACCATATTTACAGACATTGAGGCACTAAGTGGATCTGATAACTAAGTGGACCTCCCCTCCCATTTACCTTCGGCAGGAAGACCTCAGACGGTGGTCTTTCCCACTGCCCCTGGGTGGCAGCTGCGGCAAGCTTTAATGCGTCCCTCAGCACCTAGTCCTGGAATGTGCCAGTCTGCAACACTCAGCTCCTGGTTCTGGGACATCCACACTTTCAGGCAGACCAAAGAGCGTCTGTCACCGAGTTGATAGCCCTCCAGGCGCATATTTGTCTCAGTGCGCGTCCCAGGGATCAGACCGTCAGCACAGGGTCCCTGTATCATCTACTGTTCCTTGTGTATTTTTTATCCCCATTGACTATGTCTCGACGGTGGGGTGAAATGCGCAGGGCACTGCAGCCTGTTCCTGGTGACTTTCTGTAGAAGTGACCCCCCCCCCCCACCCAAGTGTATTCACCCCAAGCACACGTTTTCTCCCTCACTGTCTGGAAAATCATCGGGACAGAGGTGCTGGCAAATAATTCCACTGCATCATGCCGCTCTGGCCCAGCTCACACACTGGGCTTCTCAGAGTCAGATCAGCTCGCTGAGTACAGAGCAGAGGTAACAACAGAAGTAATGTTTTACAGGATAGTGCAGAGAGAGCTCTACTTTAGCGATCGCTGTAACTTCCCTGGGAGTGTCTGATGGGATGGACAGTGTAGAGGAAGCTGTGCTCTGTATCTAACCCTGTGCTGTCCCTGCCCTTGGGAGTGTTTGATGGGGGAAGCTTTCGATCTTTTTTGATCTTGGAAGCTTTCGTTTCAGTTTAAAAAGAGTAGAGGCCGTTTATTTTCAGTATGAAGTAGTTGAAGAAGCTTTACTTTCAGTTTAAAAGTGTGGAAAGAGCTTTGCTCTGTATCTCACCTCATGCTGTACCTTTCCTAGGAATAGATGTTGGGAACAACGGCCAGGGAGCTTTAATTTAAGGAGGAGAGAGAACTTTTTAGCTTCTATTTAAACGTGGAGAACCCCTACCTATATTTAAGAGTAGAGAGAGCTTTACCTTTTGTTTAAAAGAGTCGAGAAGCTTTACTTTTGTTTGAGAGAGTAGAGGTAACGTTACTGTGTATCTAGTGCTTTATCTCTCCTGGGAGTGTTTGATGGGGACAGTGTAGAGGTAGCCTTAATTTCAGTTTAAAAGAGGAGAGGGAGTTTGCACTTTGAGTTGTGCTTTCATAACCTGGGAGTGTTTGATTTACTCTACGTCAAACACATCAATGCGATGACCCTGGAGTGCTTCAATGTGCGCTATATATAGATGCAGTGTTCTAGGTAACCGGAGGGAGGGTACACTGTGTGCCTGCCTGTGCACTAGTGAGAACGCATTGGGATCTGGCGGAAAAGCTGCAGCGTGTGGCCTGAAGGATAAAGCAGAACTGAGCCAGCCCTGAACCCAACAACAACAACAAAATGAATCCTCTCGCCTGTGCTGCAGTTGAGAGGGAGGACTGAAGGCATGTGTTCAGCTGCAACCCCAGGATGAGCCAGCTCGGTAAAATCAGGGCAGAATCAGGTGCTCAAAAGAAGGCAAGCGTGTCTCTAACTGTGTTTTTGTTTTGTTATAATTGTTCAATTCTCTTTAAAACAACGCGCGGCTTGCTAATTCAAGAGCAAACACACATACAAAAGAAAACAGCGCTCGTCCTTGTGCCTAAATCTCATTCACAAGGGCTCATGTTCAGGCTGTGGACTGTTGAATTTAGAGCTTATTATCCTAATGATGCATCTTTTGCAACTTCTGATAATCTACTTTCACGGAGCTAATATTGAGCTGGGGGTTGGGGGTCGGGGATCAGGGCGCAGAAATATCCTCCTCTTAGAAACCCGAAACGTCAGCTTTCCTGCTCCTCTGATGCTGCTTGGCCTGCTGTGTTCATCCAGCTTCACGCCGTGTTATCTGGGATCGTAACTTTTTTTTCCCCCGTTGTGAGCGCGTGGTGGTGGTTCATTCGACGTCCCCAGATCAATCCTGGAGTTCCTGGCATTTGAATTTGCCAGATTGCTTGCTCGAATGTAATCACAACGTTGTATCAATCCCCTTCACCTGGAGCTGAGCGTGTGCAGCCGGGGGGAAACGGGCCACTGGCTGCAACGTTCGTGTTGAACCGCGAAGTTTTGCAGCAGTCCTGCTCTGGAAGATTAATCATTTGGAAACAGGAGTTCGAACTGCAGGAGCCGAGCAGTTTAACTATTTGCTTTACTTGATGTCAGTTTGATGGTTTGTTTTTTTCTTTGTTTAGTCAACACTGCAGATGCCAGGTTGTCGCAGACAATGGAAAGTGGAAATACAACCAGACACCTGCAGTGGGGACTAAGAATGAACAAATTGACATCAAATTCTGTCCATGCCTTGGATAAGGGAACAAATCTGCTGCACTTTGCCCCGACTCAAGAATTGCTGTGTCATTGAAGGAGGCTATTCAGCCCATCATGCCCAGATTATTCCCCACCAATGTCCGATTTACCCGCACCCCCCATATCCCCACACACCTGTCCTGCCCAAGTAGCCATCCAGTGGCCCCTCTTGAATGGCTCAACTGCACCTGCACATTCCCAGGCAGCGCACTCCCACCCCTCACCGCTCGCTGATTGTCGTCTCCCGCTTGCACGCTGAACCCATGCCCTCTCGTCCTTTCCTCTGTCAGGAGCGGAGGCAGCTTCTCCCTGCCTACACCGTCCGGTCTGCCCAAGGTATTTGTAGGCCATAATCAAATATCCCCTCAGTCTTCTTCTCTGCAAGGTCAACAGTCGTAAGGTCTTCGACCTAACCCGGGAACTGAAGACTCCAGATCCACAGCAATGTGGTGGGTGCTTATCTCCCCTCCCGATGGCCATTATCACAAAGGCACACCCCCGCCCCCGCACCGTCTGAAGGCTAACTAGGCATCGGAAAAAACAATGTGCTGGCCTGTGACCAGCAATGCCCACATCTCCGCTACTTGTTCAGAAGGGACATTAATCTTTGGGCACTCGTGATGGTTGGGAATGTAAAGCTGGAGAATTGCATCACTAGTGAGTGAAAATGACTTAGATCGTAGAATCCCTATAGAGTGGAAAGGGGACACAGCTCACTGAGTCTACAACGACCCTGTGAGGAGCATCCTACTGTACCCCTGTTACCCCGCATTTCCCAAGGCGAACCCACCTGGTCTGCACATCCCCGGATACTATGGGCAATTTAGCATGGCCAATCTGCGTAACTCGCTCACAAGATTCATAAAGCCGTATAGCCTGCGCCGGCCTAATTAGTCAAGTGCCATTTGTCAGCGTTTGGCCCACATCCCTCTCAACCTTATACTAAGGAAACGAAAAGAGCTGCGGATGCTGCAAATCAGCTTCAAACATAGCTTTAAACGAAAACAGAAGTTGCTGTAAAAGCTCAGCAGGTCTGGCAGCGTCTGTGAAGGGAAGTCAGAGTTAAAGTTTCTGGTCTGGTGACCCTTCCTCGGAACCGTCCCAAGGAAGGGCCACTGGACCTGAAACATTAACTCTGATTTCCCTACACTGAACTTTTCCAGCAATTTCTGTTTTTGTCCCTTTAAACTCTTCCTATCCAAGTACCCATCCAGATGCCTTTTAAATGTTGTAACTGTACCAGCCTCCACTACATCCTCTGGCAGCTCATTCCATGCAGACACCACCCTCTACGCATGAAAATATTGCCCCTTAGGTCTCTTTTAAATCCTTTCCTCTCATCTTAAACCTGTGCCCTCTAGTTTTGGACTCCCCTACCCTGGGGAAAAGGGTTTGGCTATTCATCTTATCCACGCTCGTCATAATTTCATAAACCCCTATAAGGTCACCCACAGACTCCAACGCTCCAGGGAAAACAGCCCCAGCCTATTTAGTCTCTACCTTCAGGCATTTTTTGGACTGTGAGGGCAAAACCTCCGAGGAAACCTACGCAGAAACAGGGAGAATGTGCAAACACTAGATGTAAGAAGACAGAGGATGGTGGTTGAAGGGAAATGCTCATCCTGGAGTTCAGTTACTAGAAGTGTACCACATGAAGTTGTTTTGGGGCCACTGCTGTTTGTCATTTTTGTAAATGACTTGGATGAGGGCGTAGAAGGATGGGTTAGTAAATTTGTGGATGACACTAAAGTCGGTGGAGTTGTGGACAGTGCGGAAGGATGTTGCAGGTTACAGAGGGACATAGATAAGCTGCAGAGCTAGGCTGAGAGGTGGCAAATGGAGTTTAATGTGGAAAGGTGTGAGGTGATTCACTTTGGAAGGAGTAACAGGAATGCGGAGTACTGGTTTAATGGTAAGATTCTTGCTGGTGTGGATGAGCAGAGAGATCCCGGTGTCCACGTACATAGATCCCTGGAAGTTGCCACCCAGGTTGATAGGGTTGTTAAGAAGGCGTACGGTGTGTTAGGTTTTATTGGTAGAGGGATTGAGTTTCGGAGCCATGAGGTCATGTTGCAGCTGTACAAAACTCTGGTGTGGCCACACTTGGAGTATTGCCTACAGTTCTAGTCGCCGCATTTTAGGAAGGATGTGGAAGCACTGGAAAGGGTGCAGAGGAAATTTACCAGGATGTTGCCTGGTATGGAGGAAAGGTCTGATCAGGAAAGGCTGAGGGATTTGAGGCTGTTTTCATTAGAGAGAAGAAGGCTAAGAGGTGGCTTAATAGAGACATACAAGATGATCAGACAATTAGATAGTGTGGACAGTGAGAGCCTTTTTCCTTGGATGGTGCTGGCTAGCACGAGGGGACATAGCTTTAAATTGAGGGGTGATAGATATAGGACAGAAGTCAGAGGGGGATTCTTTACTTAGAGAGTAGTAAGGGTGTGGGATTCCCTACCTGCAATTGGAGTAGAATCACCAACTTTAAGGGCATTTAAATGGTCATTGGGTAAACATATAGATGATAATGGAATAGTGTAGGTTAGATGGACTTCAGATTGGTTTCACAGGTCGGCACAACATCGAGGGCCAAGGGGCCTGTACTGTGCTGTAGTGTTCTACGTTCTATGTTCCACAGCACAGGCAGCCACCTGAGGTCGGAATTGAACCCAGGCCCCTGGCACTGCGAGCCAGCAATGATAACCAGTAAGCCGCTCACTCGGGGGTGCGATTTCAAGGTTCATTTTTTTTCACAAGCCGGAGAAGTGTGAGCCTTCACCTTGTTTGTTTTGTGGGCTCATCAGCGATCTAGCAAGAGGAAAAACAGAGTGCGATTGTTTTGATGGCTGTGAGGGTGTAACTTCCTTGGCTGCCGAGTGGCTTGTTTGTTAAGTAAACATAAAAGAGTGAGGAATGGATGGTGGCGTGTTTAGGGCGTTTCCTGCTCAGGTCTGAATTGGAGCCACCACAGTCTCACAATTTCATTTTATGAGATGGCAGCGGTGCCCACCGCGGAAGGTGGTAGTGGAAGGCATTAGTGGTAATAATCACTGGACTGACAACTCCAGGACCCGAAGTCAATCCTTCGGGGATGTGAATTTCCCTGTGGAAGACGGTGGAGTTTGAATTCAGTTAGCATGCCGGCCTTACGTTACCAATGTTGATTTGCTAGCCAAACCCCCTGTCTGGTTTGGGGGTGGTGATGGCCTACTGGTATTATTGTTGGGCTGTTAATCCAGAGACCCAGATAATCTTCTGGGGACCCGGGTTCAAATCCAGCCACAGCAGATGATGGAATTGTGGATCCAATAAGTATCTGGAATTAAGAATCTAGTGATGTCAGTGCATGGATAGTTGACTGAACCCATCTGGTTCAGTCCTGTCCTTTAGGGAAGGAAACTGCCATCCTTACCCAGCCTGGCCTACATGTGACTCAGAATCCATAGGAATGTTGTTGACTCTTAACTGCCCTCTGGGCCATAAATGCTGCCTAGCCAGTGCCACCCTCATCCAGTGAATGAATAAGATTCACTAATGTCTTTCAGAAATGGAAATCTACCATCCTGACTTCCATGTAACTCCAGGCCCACACAGCAACATGGTTAACTGTTGACTGCGCTCCCCCCGCCACACCCCAGATGATTAAGGACAGCTGATAAATGCTGGCCGAGCTCATATTCCCTGAACTATTGATTTTTGTTTCAGGAAAGCCGCGACTTGAATGCTCCTGTAATTGAAGATCGCCCCTTCAACATTCGCCCTATTCACTGAGTAAGCTTCCTCTCTATTGAACATGATGAGCAGTTACTTTAACCACTGCATGACCTTATCGAGCCACCTCCCTACTCATGGTAACACCCAGTTCCCCCTCCCCATCACAGGGTTGTTTCCAGCCTCTGGACCCTCTCCCTGGTTTTGAGAACCCTCCTGCTGGCAAGCCAATTGAAGTTTTCCAAATTATGAAGGATCCCTTTTCCATAACTTTTTCATGCAATAGGGGCCCATCACTGGCTGAACCCACATTTATTGCCCTTGAGAAAAGGGTGATGAGCGATCTCCTTGAACCCCTATGATCTGTGCAGTGTAGCTCATGCAGCAATGATGGCAGGGAGAGAGTTCCAGGATTCTGATAGCAAAGGCACAGATACATAGTTCAAAGTCCAAGCGATGTGTGGTTATGATATCACTCAGCTGGTAACCCCGAGCCCCGGGCCAATCTTCTTGGGACACCAGTTTGAATCATACTGTAGTAAATGGAGTAGTTTGTGCTCAAGAAAGTGTCTGGGACACAAAACTAACTTAAGGGTGACATGGTGCTGACAACTGCTGTACAAACCTGAGTGGCTCACTCATGTCCTTTCCTGGATCTACATCCTAACCAGGCCTGGCCTCCATGTGAGTTCAGAGCCATACCAATGCATGCTTGACTGATTCCCTCGGGGATTGGTAGTAAAAGAAAATAGCAGGAGCAATGTATGCTGGCCTTGTCGGCCCTACCCACATCCCACAAATACACCCATGCCACCCCTACGGTTGACACGGTGTCTCAGTGGTTAGCGCTACTGCCTCACAGAGTCAGGGATCTGCGTTCTACTCCATCCTCGGGCAACTGTCTGTGTGGAGCTTGCACGTTCTCCCTGGCTTACCTCTGGGTGCTCTGGTTTCCTCCCGCAGTCCAAAGATGTGCAGGGTTGGGTGGATTGGCCTCAGTGTTCCGGGATGTGCAGATTAGGGTGGGTTACAGGGATGGGCTGAGGCTGGCTGGCATGCCGTTCGGAGGGTCAGTGGGCTGAATGGCCTGCTTCCATACTGTCAGGATTCTTGCCCTGGTCGATGGGAGAGGTTATGGGTTTGGAAGGTTTGCTAAAGAAGCCCTGGTAGGTTGGCAGAGCGCCCTGTCGACGCCATCCAAAGGTGCAGCAATGGTAGAGGGAATGAATGCTGATGGGGTACCAGTCAAAGCAGGGATGCTTTGCCTTAGAGTGTGCCCAGTTCCAGACAACCTGGCTGCATTCTCTTGAGATAGGATAGCTCTTCGAAAGAGCTGGAAGCGATGATGGGGGCTGAATGGCCTGTCTCAAGGTTACCTTTTAAAAACCACTTTCTCCTGACCGCAGCCTTGTTGAGTCGAACAGTGAGCAGGGGAAGTCTCTGAGTCCACTCCTGAAGGGCTGTGGATCAGGGACAGCATCCCTGCACCTCAGCACCTGAGCATCCTCACCATCCCAGGAGAGGTCAAACCCAGAATATATCAACAACTGGCCAATGTATCGGGCTGCTAAAGGAGGGAAATGGCCATCGCCAACTCCATATAGAGGAGTGGCTACATCAGAAAGTTGACCAGGTTTTTGGTTTGAAGGTGAGCATTCTGAAGAGTGCCTTGCAGAGAGAGAGAAGGGCAGCGAGGAGACAAGAAGTAGAAACCGTGGCAGAGGAAGAGGCCATTCAACCCATCTTGTCGATGCTGGCTGACACCATGCAGTGCAGCAGAAGCAGAAAATGGATACATCACCACATTTGTAGCGGCAGCATAGAGGGGGCGATTGGGTCGGACCGGGAAGGGGGAGAAGATGGCTGAGGAATGAGGTAGAGGGTGAGAGCATTGATTTCCAGAACATACGATTGCGAGGAATCAACTCTACATTAGGTCGTTGGTGCCTCAAAGCCTGCTCCATTCCTCAACAAGAAGATGGCTGATCTCTCCCTCAATCCACCGACGTAGAGCCACACACCCCTCCGCCGATCTCTTGATTATTTTCATTGCAAAATATACTCAAAAGATGGAGTGTCCATCTGGAGTAGAGAGTTTTGGACAGTCATCACGCAGAGAGTGGTAGAATGCACTGCCGGCAGTGGTAGTGGAGTCAGATACTTTAGAGACTTCTAAGCGACTCTTGGATAGTCACAGGGACGATAATAAAATGTAGAGTACGCACAGTAGATTGATCTTAGTAGGATGGCACAACATCATGGGCTGAAGGGTGTGTATTGTGCTGTACTGTTCTATGCTCTTAAGCTGGAGTTAGGCTCCTGGGCCGGGGCCCATCTGCTCCGACTGCTTTTCCTGTCTATCCTTCCCTTTTCCATTTACTCACCTTTTGGCTTGGGCCCGGATGGCGTCGGCAGCAGTAGAGACACCCCCCCAGCGCGGACTCAAGTGGGCCCCCGACTCACCTCGCCAGGGGTGAGCGTGGCTTCGGAGTCAGCAGGCGCCACATCGACGGGAGGCGATAGCGTGGCGAGGTGGGCCCCGTGGCAAACAAGCCTGGTGCCAGGGGATCAGCCAAGCTGTTGCTTGCGGTCTCTGGCCCGTTGGCCACGGTGAAGGGGGCGATGGCGACAGGGCATCATGACCGCACTGGGCCCAGTGGCAAAGAGACGCGATTCTGACATCAGTGGAACTGGCACAAGGGGTGGCGGAGGAGAGTCAGCCTAGCAGTAAAAAGTGAAGCCTGAAGAGCCTGACTTCTACGTACAGCGTAGATTGTGGCAAAAGACGGACGGCAGACACCGTTGATGATGAGCTGGCTCCGGACTGATGCACTGTCTTTAAGCTCCAACTTTCTATTTTCCTGATTTTTCTTAAAACTATTCAAAATGGCGCCGGGCCCTGTTGATGTGGAAAAGCTGTTTCTCCCCCTCTGTAAAATACGCGTGACAATGACATCAGTGACTCCATTTAGTGAAGCTATTTCTTATCCTCTCATAGAATCCCTACAGTGTGGAAACAGCAATTCCACTCTGACCCTCAGAGCATCCCACCCAGACTCATTCCCCAAACCCGCCCAATCTACGTATCCCTGGGCACTACGGGCAATTTAGCATAGCCAATCCAACCTAGCCTGCACATCTTTGGACTGTGGGAGGAAACCGGAACACCCGGAGGAAACCCACGCAGACAAGGGGAGAACGTGCAAACTCCGCACAGACAGTTGCCCGAGGCTGGAATTGAACCCGGGTCCCTGGTGCTGTTAGGCAGCAGTGCAAATCACTGAGCCACTGTGCCGCCCCAAACAAAGTGGAGAATTGTAGGCATTCTCTCAGGAAGACCACTTATTCTGTGACCTTGATTCCCCCAGTCATGGGTAAATCTGTTCCCCTGTAATGTCTGTGAAGTATTTTATATGTTTTAGTTGGACGTTCTGTCCTTTTTCTGTGCAGCAGGGATAATGCTCCCACTAGCTTCAATCTCCCACATTGAACAATTCCCTTATAGCTTACAATTGATTATTGAGGAGGGGAATTTTACATTTAGTCCACAATAAAATGAACCCTACAGTGTGGAAACAGGCCCTTTGGCACAGCACTGACCCTCGGAGCATTCCAGCCAGACCCGTTCCATCTACACATTCCTGAACACTATGGGTAATTTAGCATGGCCAATCCACCTAGCCTGTATATCTTTGGACTGTGGGAGAGAACCCACGCAGACAAGGCTGGCAAAGATTGGCTTTAGTCAACAGGGACAGAGGAGATCAGGAGTCGTGCAATGATATCTGAATGGAAATGAGGGAAAACTTGTTTAAGGGAGACGATAATGCCAGTTGACCCGCGATCCAGACAGCAGGGCGCAGAGTGTTCAATTCCCTACCACATTAGCTGGTGGAGTTTGAACTCAGTTAATTAATTAACTTACAAGTGAATCTTACTGATGAGCTGAGTGGGTCAAGTATTAATCACCATAAACAACACTGTTTCAACTGCTGACGCGCAGTAGCATAGAATCCCTATAGTGTGGAAGGAAGCTATTCAGCTCATCAGAAGACCATCCCAAACTTCCCATCTCTAACCCACCTATCCTGCACACCCCTGGACACTACAGGGCAATTTAGTATGGCCAGTACACCCTAACCTGCACATCTTTGGACTGTGGGAGGAAACCGGAGTACCCGGAGGAAACCCACGCAGACACAGGGAGAGAATGTGCAAACTCCACACTGAGAGTCGCCTGAGGGTGGAATCGAACCCGGGTCCCTGGTGCTGTGAGGCAGCAGTGCTAACCCACTGAGCCACTGTGCCTCCCCACCCCCCACAAAACGTTTGAAATGCAGAAAAATAAGAAGTGAAAAATAACATAGGTGAAGTGAAAAAGTGGAATAATTGGTTTTATATTGTGTATGTGTCCGGGATTTTTTGAGGAAAGCTGCAAGGTGAGACTGCGCAGTTGCAACTAGTTGTCAGCTGGTGTCAGTTCAAACCCATCTGGCTCACTGGTGTGCCTTAGAGAAGCAGATCCACCGGCCTGACTAGGTCTGGAGTATATGAAACTTATCGCTGCCCCTAAAATAGCAAGGTAAGGCCCTCAGTTCAACAGTTGTAAAGGATGGACAGTGAAGTCTAGCTTTGTTGCTCATGGTTTTATTTTATTCTATCATGGGATGTGGATGGCACGGGCTGGGCCCAGCATTTCTTACCCGTCCCTAGGTGCCCCTTTGAGAAGGTGGTAGTGAGCTGCCTTCTTGAGCCGCTGCAGTCCACCTGCTGTGGGTAGACGCTCCATGTCCTTGGAGAAGTAATTCCAGGATTTTGACCCAGGAAGCGTGATATATTTCCAAGTCACGATGGTGAGTGGCTCGGAGGGGAACTTGCGGGGTGGGGTGGGCAGGTGAGATGTATCTGCTGCCCTTGTCCTTCTGGATGGAAGTGGTCATGGGTTTGGAAGGTGCTGTCTGAGGATCTTTGGTGAATTTCTGCAGCGCATCTTGTAGATAATATACACTGCTGCGACTGAGTGTGGGTGGTGGAGGAAGTGGATGCTTGTGGATATGGTGCCAATCAAGCGGCTGCTTCGTCCTGGATGGTGTCGAGCTTCTTGAGTGTTGTTGAGGCTGCCCCCATCCATCACATTCCTGACTTGTGCATTGTAGATGGTGGACAGGTTTTGAGTTTAGGGCTGATGGATGACCCATTGATGGGTTACAGTACAGAAGGCGGCTCTTTGGCTCATCAGGTCTGCATGGGAAAGGTCAGGAGAATGGCATGGAGAATGTCAGTAAAGTGGGAATTAGAAGCCATCAAAGAATTGGATAAGGATCTCAGGAACATTGGGTGAGGAGGTTGGATAATGGTGCGGAGAAGTCCTGGCAGTAGACAGGAGATGCAGGAGATTGCCACCGTCTTGAACTGGGTGTCAAAAATACATACAGCCTTAGCGCTACCATGAAGACACAGCCAAAGGTAAAGATGCCACCTTTAAATGTGTGTTATAGGGGGATGGGTCTGGGTGGTATGCTCTAAGGGACAGTGTGGACTTGTTGGGCCAAAGGGCCTGTTTCCACACTGTAGGGAATCTAATCTAACCTTAAAAAAAAATTAACCTGGAATGGGAAAAAGGGAATTAGCATTTCATGTTATGCTGCACCTGGGTTGTCATGAAAATTGTAGGTGAATGACAGAATGACTGTTCATTACCATTGGATACATATTATCCGAGCCCCAGTTTCTGATCAACATCCTGGGGGTTATCATTGCCCAGAAAGTTGACTGGACTCACCATCTACAAGGCACAAGTCAGAAGTGGGATGAAATACTCCCCACTTGCCTGGATGGGTGCAGCCCCAACAACACTCAAGAAGCTTGTCACGGTCCAGGATAAAGCTGCCGCTTGATTGACACCACATCCACAAACATCCCACTCCCTCTACCACCGACACTCAGTAGCAGCAGTGTGTACTATCTACAAGATGCACTGCAGAAATTCACCAAAGATCCTCAGACAGCACCTTCCAAACCCACAACCACTTCCATCAAGGAGAAGGGGCAGCAGATACATGGGAACACCAGCCCCTGCAAGTTCCGCTCCGAGCCACTCACCATCCTGACTCAGAAATACATTGGCGTCCCTTCACCGTCGCTGGGCCAAAATCCTGGAATTCCCTCCCTGAAGGCATTGCGGGCCAACCCACTGCAGGAGGACTGCAGGCGGTTCAAGAAGGCAGCTCACCGCCACCTTCTCAAGGGGGCAACTAGGGACCGGTGATGAACGCTGGGCCTGGCCTGCGACACCCACGTCCCACAAATAAATAGAAAGAACATATCCGTGGCCCATTTATATCCAATTCTGTTTTTGATAGGGGCCTAAAACATTGACCTAGCAACAGGGACAAACTAGGAATAATGTGAAGACATATTATCTCCTTTTAGATTTGGCTGTGAACAGATGAACCATTAAAGAAACCACGTGGCAGAAACATGGCAACAACAAGGCCAGTTTCTGCCTCTGCATTAACGTGTGGCAAAGTCTGGAATGAGAAGGAACCTGGGGAATAAGGGCTGGCACATTCGCCAATCCTCGAGGGCACACCCACCCCCAGCAGAGATTCCGGATGTTTTGCTGCTCAAAGTTGCTCGTTTGCAAAAGACTGAACCCTCTGGTCATGCTCCCTCTGCTGTTTGGCCGAGCACAGTGCAGCCACAACAACAACTTGCCTTTATGTGGTGCCATTAGCACAAGCAAGCATCAGTGTCATCGAATGAAGTCTTGCGCAGAGCCGTGACAGAGGGTGTTGTTGTAATTAACCGGAGACCTTTGAGCTTCACTGTTTTTACGAATAAAACATTAAGCTTCAAAGGTCTTTAGATAATTACGGAAAGTGCAGATCCCACTTCCAACACTTTCTTCCCCTTGACTGAGCTCACTGCAAGCTCTGGAATTCTCTCCACTTCCTCCTTTCAACTGTTCCTTCATACCTGACTTAACACCATAACATAGGAGTAGGCCATTCGGCCCCTCTGCCACTCAGTAGGATCATCCTGACCTGACATGCCTCACATCTGCTTTCCTGCTCTTTTCCCCTTGATTCCCCGATGAATTAAGAATCCAAAAAATAAATATGCACAAGGACTCTTCCCTCGCACCTGTCTGTGGGAAGGAGTTCCAAAAACTCCTAATCCTCTGAGAGAAGAAATTCCTTCACACCTCAGTCTTGAATTGGTGCCCCTTAGTTCTGAGACTATGCCATCTGCTCCTAGACTCTCCCATGACCTCATTGAAACATATATGATTCTTGACTTGTTTAATGCTGAGAAGGCATTTTATGGAAAACACCTTTCATTCTTCAAAACTCCAACGAGTAGAGTCCTCCACCACCCGCCCAATTTGTCCCATTTTAAAACAGCCACCAGCTTATACATCTCCCGGGAAGAGACTTCACAGTGTTACAGTGCTGTGTAATGCAAGCTGTTGTGTTGTAGTGGATCAGAATTTGAGGATGAATCCTCAGATGAAGGTGTAACTGGACAGGTGGTACCAGGCTGTGTTAAACTCTTGCAAGTATCCTCCACTCCCCTTCAGTTGCCAGCCAGCTGACCGGAGATTGCTTCTCTTTGGCATGTGTTTTTTTTAAAGCACTTCTGACTACAGGCTCTGCAGACAAATTTTCCACAGGCTTTGCTTTGACACTCAGTCCTGGGGCAGACCATTTAGCTCCTACTTCAGTTGTAGCCCTACAGGTAAACCAAACGAGGAATGAGAAGTAATGATAGGCGCTGTGAAAAGACTCAGGGTATCAGATTCCTTCCACAATCCCAGGATGTCTCAAAGCACTTCATAACCTGGGAAGTTATGTCCCATTGTTAGCCACGAAAGGTCATTGACAGCTGTTCACCCTCCCAGCCTGATCGTTACCAACTCTTCTGTCTGTCCAACTGCACTTCTCTCTCTCTTTGGGCTCTAACCCCACCTATCGTTTACTCCTTATCCCTTTCGCCTACCCTATCTTCTGCAATATAAACCAACATTTTTCCAAACTACCATCGATTCAGAGGAAGGGTCACCAGACCCGAAACATTAACTCTGATTTCTCCTTCACAGATTCTGCCAGACCCGCTGAGCTTTTTCAGCGACTGTTCCTGATTTGCAGCATCTGCAGTTCTTTCGGTTTTTATGGCCTGGGAAGCATTTTCTTTCCCCGAGGTGTCGTAATGTAGAAAATTCTGAATGATTTCTGAACAAGGGTCCAGGCCCGAAACGTCAGCCTTCCTGATCCTCTGACGCTGCTTGGCCTGCTGTGTTCATCCAGCTCCACACCTTGTTAACATCAAAGACGCTTCCCGCTCCGGTTACAATCTCTTGCAACCTGTTTTGTCAGGTAGAAGGTACAAAAGCTGAAACACACGTACTGACAGATTCAAGAACAGCTTTTTTCCCCCAGGTTTCTGAATGGACCTCCCAAATTTTAAATTTTAATGTTGACCTTGCTCTCTGTGCACCTTCTCGCAGCCATAATATTGTACTCCTTGCTCTGTTCTATTGCCCTAATGCACTTTGTATGGTATGATCTGATTGTACTGCTCACAAACCAAAACTTCGCACTGTACCTAGGTACATGTGACAATTATAAATCAAATCAATAAAACCAAATCAAATCAAAAGTGAGAAGAGGTACAATGCATAATGACAGCAGATTGAGGTTTAGGTGAGGCATTGGCCCAGTGGGATTATTGCTGGACTGTTAATCCAGTGACTCAGATAATGTTCTGGGGAGAGATAGTAGGAACTGCAGATGCTGGCAAATCTGAGATGACAAGGTGTAGAGCTGGATGAGCACAGCAGGCCAGGCAGCATCAGAGGAGCAGGAAGACTGATGTTTCGGGCCTAGACCCTTCTTCACAAATGGTTCAGAACGGTCCAGGCCCGAAACATTAGCTTTCCTGCTCCTCTGATGCTGCTTGGCCTGCCATGTTCATCCAGCTCTACACCTTGTTATCTCTAATGTTCTGGGGACTCAGGTTCAAATCCTGCCATGGCAAATGGTGGAACTTGAATTCAATAAATATCTGGAATGAAGACTCTAATGATGACCATGAATCCCTTGTCAATTGTCAGGAATAAACGATCCGATTCACTAATGCCCTTTAGGGAAAGCAACTGCCATCCTTACCTGGTCTGGCCTACATGTGACTCCAGACCTACAGCAATGTGATTGACAATTAACTGCCCTCTGGGCAATTAGGGATGGGCAATAAATGCTGCCTGGCCAGCGATGCCCACATCCCGTGAATGAATAAAGGAGAAAAAGATGATAACTCTCAGCTCCACTGTCTTGCCTTTTCCCCATAACCCTTGCATCCCTCACTGTTTACAAATCTGTCTGTCTCACCCTTGAACATACTTAATGATCTCACCTCGACTGCTGTCTGCGGTGAAGAATTCTATAGATTCGCTGAAAGAAGCAGTTCCTCCTCCTCTGTGACTCGAGTGTGTGACCTATTACAGTGAGATTATGCCCTCTGGTCCTAGACTCTTCAGCAGAGAAAATAATCTTCCTGCAAGTACCTCCTCACAATCTTGTTGTTTACGGTGATTGATCAGTGATCTATTTCATAATAATTGAGGCTGGGACTTACCTCACTCCAGACAGAACGTTGGCTTGAAGTTCATTTTCTATTCATAATTAAAGGACAATCAATGAAGGAGATTTCAGCCGCTCTGTAGCTGTGAGCCTGCGTCTCTCTAACCCTAAATCTGCACCCAGACCACAACTAATTAGAAAGAGCAGTCATTTCCGTTACTGGGGTTTGAGCCCACATGTCAGAACCTCGGGAGGATGTTGACTTGAAGAGCTGGGGTGGCTTGGGTGGAGAACCCGAGGTTGCGGTTTGTGAGGCTGGGCTGCTTTTCATGCACCTGTAAGGCCATTTGGCCTGTTCTGTCTGTGTAGGCTCTTTGAGCAGCCATTGCACTTCGCTCTGTCTACCTGCTTTATTGCCCAGGGCCCTGTAGTCTTTCACCCCCATGGCCCATCCAGTACAATTTAGAGGTTACATATGGAATCAGTGCAGTATTGCAAATCCCAATGCCTTTGGCTGAAAGCAATTCTCCTCCTCTCTCCTTCAGATCTTTTGATGGTGATTTGAAATGGGTCCTTATTATTGACTCGCTACCGAATCATCAAAACCTTCACAGCGTTTTAAAAATCACTGCTTGATCACCTCATAACCTAATGTATTTCAAGAAGACTAGTTCTACCTTTCCAGCCTCTTTCCCCACCCATAGTCCGTCATTCCTGGTTATATCGTCCATACCTTAAGAAGAAGGTGTTAGCCTTGGATAGAGTACAGTGCAGGTTTACAATTGATACCTGGCTACAGGAGGAGATGTTATAGAAATTAGGCCCGTTTTCTCTAGAATTTCCAAGATTGGAGGGTAATCTGATCAAACACTTGAAGATATTATCAGGAAACGACAAGGCAGATAAAGGTAAACCATTCTCGCTGGTTGGAGAATTCTAGAACTGGGGGCGTAGTGTGTGGACCGTTCAGGAGAGATGTGAGGAAGCACATACAGAGGGCGGGAGAGGTTTGGAACTCTCTCCCAGAAACAGCAGTTGATGCGGGACCAGTTATTCGTTTTAAATATGAGATAGATTTATTTTGTTAAGCCAAGGTACGAAGGGACAGGGGCCGAGGTCAGGTCTATGGAGTTAGGCTGCAGTCCAGTTGTGATCTCATTGCAGAGTGGAACAGGCTCGAGGGGCTGAATGGCCTACCCCTGTTCTTGTGTTCCTGATATACCGGCGAATGTTCTTGTGTACTCTTTCTGAGGCCAGTGTGTGTTTTCCGAATTGTGGCCAGTAATACTCCAGCCGAGGCCCAGCCCGTAACTCACCAGGTTCCAGTGGGAATTCTTAACCTTCAGATTCTGTTTATCATCTATTGGCGGGTCAAGCTCCAGTAATTTTCAAGATGCTTGCCACCATCCAGGACAAAGGAGCTCATTTCGCTCACCCTCCCCTCCCTCCCTCCAGTCCATCGCTTTCACCTTTGACTCCCTTCATGACCATCGCCCAGTGCAGCAGTGTGTGCTGTCTATAAGATGCACTGCAACAATTTGCCAAGGATAGCACCTTCCGCACCTACAAACTCTGTCACCTCGAAGAATAAAGGCAGCAGATCCAGGGCAGCACGACACTTTACAAGCACTGCAATCCCCCCTCCCCCAAGCCGCTCGGAACTGCATTGCCGTGCTTTCACTGTTGCTTGCTAAAATTCCTGGCACTCCCTACCTGCCAGCTCCTGTGGGCAAAACCGCAGCAAATGGGCTGCAATGGTTCAGGAAGGCAGCACACCACCACCCTCCCCAGGGCAACTGGGGATGGGCGATAAATTTTGACCAAGCCAGACTTCGCACTCTCAAACGCGAATGTTAAATAAAAGGTCATGGTGGCTCAGTGGTTAGCCTCACAGCATCCGGGACCCGGCTTTGATTCCAGCCTTAGGCCAGTTTGTGCAGAGTTGGCATGCTTCTCCCTGCGTCTGTGTGAGCTTGCTCTGGTTTCCTCCCACAGCCCAAAGATGTACAATTTCACCGGATTGGCCATGCTAAGTTACCCAGGGATATGTAGGTTTGGCATTGGCCACTGGAATTTTGTTTATTCATGAACGGGATGAGGGTATTGCAGGCCAGGCAGCATTTATTGTCCATCCCTAATTGCCCAGAGGGCAGTTCAGGGTCAACCACATTGCTGTGGGTCTGGAGTCACATGTAGGCCAGACCAGGTAAGGATGGCAGATTCCTTCCCTCAAGGGCATTTGTGAACCAGATGGGTTTTTCCTGACAACTGAAAAGGGATTTACAGTCATGATTAGACTCTAAACTCCAGATATTTGTTCAATTCAAATTCCGCCATCTGTCGTTGCGGAATTTGAACCTGGGTCCCTAGAACATTATCTGGGTCTCTGGATTAACAGCCCAGTGAGAATACCACGAGACCACCACCTCCCTGCTGTGATGGTTATGGACACGATGCTAAATACGATGAGGCCCTGTTTAAGCCAATTTCAATCAAACGCAAGAAGTCCTTTCCCTCACTTTCTGGCCAACTTATCTGATCATCACCGACTTGTTGGTGTTTCTGCTCTGATGAGGAGTCATCTAGACTCAAGATGTTAGCTGGCTGGCTCTCCGTGGGCGCCTGCTGATCCGCTGCGACTCCCCCATTCTCGGCGTTTGTTGGTGTTGTTGTTTTCTTGGTGCCATGGTTTGTTAGCCAACATCTTCATTGTGGTGTGACGCAGCTCTGGAGTAGGTAGGATTGTCTCAGAGGTAGGGACATTACCCCTGTGCCACAGAAGCCCCTGCCCCCACCACAAGCGGTTGCTGACGTGGGCTGTAAACACCATTACATCTGAGTCACAACTGAAAGATACCGTCCTGAGGAAGGGTCACCGGACCCAAAACGTTAACTCTGATTTTTTTTTCCTTCACATGTGCTGCCAGACCTGCTGAGTTTTTCCAGCAGCTTCTGTTTTTGCCCCACTGTCACTGAGTAGTTAGTGACATGACATGTAAAGAGTGTGTTTGGAGGATAAATGATTCTGGGGCCTCTGGTTCCCTGAGTTCTTCATCACTGGGTCTTTCCTTCCTTCAGGCCTGAGTCTGTTTGAGAAATGTAACTGCATTCAAGGAGGCCGTTCAGCCCACCATCTCTGTACTAGCATCTTTCTTTCTCATTCAGGAAGGATCCCACAGATTCGTGACCCTTCCTCTGACTTCAATGGGAGATCCTTACAGTGCGATTATGTGTTCCCCCCACCCCAGCGCCCCCCTCCCCCCGGCCTCAGATCATCTCACAAGTGGAGATAACCTTTTGTCATCACATTCCCCCCTGACTCCGACTCAACCACGCATCGTCGGACAATCTCTCCATTTCCAGGATCAACCTTCTCTGGTCTGCCTCCAATGCCAGTGCATGTTTCCACAGATAAGGAGCCGAAACTGGTCACTGCATTCCAGACACACAAAGTGCCTGAGAAATTCAGCAACATCCTCCCTGGTTACCTGCCGAGCCAATACACCAATCTTTTTGGGATTGATGCATGAGGACTCACGGAGTGGATTGAAGCAGTGGCTCAGTGGTTAGCTCTGCTGCCTCAAAGCGCCAGGGACCCGGGTTCGGTTCGGAGTTTGCACTCCCTCCCCGTGTCTGCTTGGGCTTCCCTCTGGGTGCTCCGTTTTCCTCCCACAGTCCGAAGATGTAAATGGGTTAACTGTGCTTAAATTCTCCCGTAGTACCCCTGATATGCATGTTAGGTGGGTTAGCCATGACAAATGTAGGGTTACAGGGGTAGGGGGGCAGTTGTGTCGGGGTGGGATGCTCGTCAGAGGGTCGGTTAAGCCTCAGTGGGCCGAACGGCCTGCATCTGCACTGTAGGGGCTTTGTGAGTTTGACGGTGAAACAATTTGGAGCAGATTCCTTCGTTACAGAGCTATGGTCGTGCCTGAGCGTGACACCGCCTCAAGAAGGCAGTTTACTGTGACCTTCTGAATAGTAATTTGAGATGGACAACAAATGCTGCCAACGACGCTCACCTGCCACGAAAAACGTGGATAAGGGCTGATCTGTATCTTAACTTTGTTGGTGCTGTGCCTCGTAATGTATTTGCTCCCCACGCCCTGAAAAGAAAGTCGAAAACATACATTGCCAATCTCGGTTCTTGATGATTTCAGTTGATCTTCGCCCCGGCAGATTTGCAGAGCAGGAGACTTGAGGATTTACATTTACGTAGCAGCCCGGCTCTAAGTTCACTGTGAGCCCTCGTCCTGGACTGCCCCCTAGGAGAGGAAATACCTTCACTGCAGCCAAATCTCGTAAACACCTCAATTAAAGTTAGCCTTTCATCTTCGCATCTCAGCTGAAGACAAACCTCTGTTTAGACAATCAGCCCTTCTCGTGTAAGACTTGCTTTTTAAGCCTTAGTAACATTCTGGTAATTACTGCATATCTTTAACCCCTGCCTTACCACAAGGCCAAGATGCTGCATTTCATGCCGTTCCCATCGCAGGTTAGATACCTTAGTGCAGAGGCATTTAATCAGCTGGGGAGGTGGCAGATAGAAACCCTGCTGGCTTCTCTGATTTGCCGTGATAAGGTCTGGGAAGGCCAATGGAGTGTCAGAGATTCGAGGTCCCGAATAAATTAAAGACTGGGCGTTCTCTACCAGGTATCCGTTTATTCTAACTATAAACCATGGGAACCCTATGATTAGATTGCAGTTTGTAACTCACTCACAGGTATCCACTATTCTATATATAAACCATCTGAACCCCTCGATTAGATTCCAGTCTGTAACTCACTCCCAGGTATCCATTATTCTATATATAAACCATCCGAACCCCTCGATTAGATTCCAGTCTGTAACTCACTCCCAGGTATCCATTATTCTATATATAAACCATCTGAACCCCTCGATTCGATTCCAGTCTGTAACTCACTCCCAGGTATCCATTATTCTATATATAAACCATCTGAACCCCTCGATTAGATTCCAGTCTGTAACTCATTCCCAGGTATCCATTATTCTATATGTAAACCATCTGAACCCCTCAAATACATCCCAGTCTGTAACTCACTCCTAAGTATCTAGGATTCTAACTATAAAGCATCTGGACCCCTCCATTAGATTTCCAGTCTGTAACTCACTCCCAGATGTCCATTATTCTATATCCACCCAGTATTCACAAGAATGTTGATCTAAAGACACCAGTAGAGGTCAATACTTATTGCTTATTGCAGAAACATGACTGCATGGTGACCAGGACTGGGAACTGATCATTCAAGGATGTTCAACATTTAGCAAGAGCAGGCAAGAAGGTAAAGGACATGGAGTTGTTGTGATCATCAGGGATGGGATCAGTATGTTAGTAAGGGAGGATCTCTGATCAGAAGAATGATAAATAAAATCTCTTTGAGGTTAAATAGGAAACAACGTGGGACAGCAGACATTCATTGATTTATTTAGTAATGGTACTGTGGGCTTTGGTTTAAACCGGGAGATGAGAGAAATTTGCAGCTTGGGAAACACAGTAATCATGGGTAACATCGATCTGTATATAGAATCGGCAAAGCAACCTGAGTAGTGAATCTGTGGAATATGACCTTTGGGGTGGTTTTCTGGAATAGCATGCTGAAGGGCCGCTGAGAGATTGGGCAGTTTTGAATCTTGTGTGTTGCATTGTAAGAGAGTTAATTAACAATCTTGCAGTAGAAACTTTAAGAATGAGTAACTACAGTACAATCGAATTTCATGCTATGTTTGAAAATAAGGTGGATCATTCTGAAATAAGGGAGTTGGAATGTATAAAGGAAATTATGAAGACATGAGGTGTAAATTGGCTGATGGGGATTAAAAATTTATAGCTGTATATAGGTAGTGTATAGTCTTAAACACCTAACTACATGTCATACTGCAGCTTCCAGGTACACACACTTGGATACAAATGACCTGATTGGACACAGTCAGCATGAATTTATTAATAGAAAATCATCTTTAACAAACTTGTCAGAGTTTTTGAGGATATTTCTAGCAACAATGAGAAAGGGGAGTTGATGGATGTAATATATTCAAATTTTCAGCAGGTTTTTGATGACATCCTCTAGGCCATAGGCTGGGGAAGTGAGCAAACCTATTGGCCGGAGGCTGGGGGAGGTTAGCAAACTTAAAGGCCATAGGCTCAGGGGCTTAGCAAAATTAAAGTCCATAGGCTTAGGGGCTTAGCAAATTTAAAGCCCATAGGCTAGGAGAAAATTTAGTGGCATGGATTATGGATTGGTTCACAAACAGAAACCAGAGCCTGGGAATAACTGGGTAAATATTGTGACTAGTGGAGTACCATGAGGATCAGTACTTGGGCACTGACTGCTCACAACGATTATCAATTATTTGGAAGCTGGGATATCCAGTCTTGCAGATGATACAAAATTAGGCGGAAATGTGTCATGTGAGGAAGATGCAAAATCTTTCCGGCAGGATTTAGACAGGTCTAGTGATAGGGCAAGGGCCTGGCAGATGGAATATGACATGGACAAATGTGAGGATACCCACTTTGTTAGAAAGGGCAGAGTATTAAGTGGCAAGAATTTGGAAAGTGTATCTGTACAAAGGGTTAATATGCAGGTGCAGCAAGATGTTCAGAAGGCTAAGGGAATGTTAGTCTTTTTGCAAGAAGATTTGAATACAAAGGAATTACAGGGATTACAAAGTCTTGCCTGAATTTTAGAGAAGCTAGGTTAGACTGCACCTAGTGTACTGTGGGCAATTTTGGACTCCTTATCTCAAAAACAGCTATCGCTGTCCCCAAGAGGATGCAAGGTCCGTTCACCAGATACATTCTGAGAAACATGGGGCAGTCCTATGGTAAGAAGAACAAAGAACAAAGAAAATTACAGCACAGGAACAGGCCCTTCGGCCCTCCAAGCCTGCGCCGATCCAGATCCTCTGTTTAACCTCTCATCTGTTTTCTAAGGGTCTGTGTCCATTTGCTCCCTGCCCATCCATGTACCTGTCCAAATATATCTTAAAAGACGCTAACGTGTCTGTGTCTATCACCTCCGCAAGCAACGCGTTCCAAGCACCCACAACCCTCTGTGTAAAGAACTTTCCACGCATATCTCCCCTAAACTTTCCTCCTCTCACTTTGAACTCATGACCCCTAGTAATTGAGTCCCCCCCTCTGGGTAAGAGATTGCCAAACTGGGCTTATGTTCTCTTGAGTTTGAAGATCCTATAAGTACATGAAGTGCAAAAGAATAACTGGAAAGAGAATATAGAGTGCCTTGAAGATCAATGTGGCTGTCTATGTGTGAACCACAGGATATGGGTGAGATTCTAAATGAATGTATCGTGTCAGTATTTCCTGTGGAGAAGGAAGCTAGGGAATTCAGGGAGATAGTCCACATTACAGAAAAGAGTCCTCATTACATTAGAGGGGGTGCTGGGGGTCTTAAAATGCATAAATCCCCAGAGCCTGATCAGGTATTTCCTAGAACTTTGTGGTAAGTTGGGGAAGAGATTGCTGGGCCCTTGCTGAGATATTTGTATCATTGACTCCAGCTGCTCATTGACTGGAGGTTGGCTCATGTGATGACATTACTTAGAAAAGGCTGCAAGGTAAAGCCAGGGAAGTACAGACCAGAGAGCGTTATGTCCAGTGGTGGGTAAAATTGTTCTATTCATTCATGGGCCGAGGGGGTCGCTGGCTAGGCCAGCATTTATTGCCCATCCCTAATTACTCAGATAGTAATTGAGTCAATGCATTGCTGTGAATCTGGAGTCACATGTAGGCCAGACCAGGTAAGGATGACAGTTTCCTTTCTTAAAGGACATTAGTGAACTAGAGGGGATTTTTCCCCAACAATCAACAATGGATTCATGGTCATCATTAGGTTCATAATCCCAGATTCTTATTGAATTCAAATTCCACCATCTGCCATTGTGGGATTTGAACTCAGGTCCCCAAATCATTACTTAAGTCTCCGCAATAATCCAGCAATAATACCACTAGGCCGTTGCCTACCTATTAGTTGGAGCAGCAGGACTTACATGCATTTGGAAAGGCAAGGACTGATTAGGGATAGTCAGCACGGCTTTGTGTGTGGGAAATAGTGTCTCTTGGTTGAGATTTTTAAAGAGTTCACAAAGAAGACTGAAGAAGACAGAGCAGTAGACAGTATCCATATGGATTTCAGCAAGATGTTCAAGATGCATGGTGAGACTGATTATTAACGTTAGATCACGTGGAATCCAGGGGAAGATAGACTTTGCGATCAAAATTAGCTTAAAGGTATGAGACAGAGAGTGGTGGCAGAGGGTTGCTTTTCAGACGGGAGGTGACCACCGGTGTGCCACAGGGATCGGTGATGGGCCCACTGCTTTTTGTCACTTTTATAAATGGTTTGCGAATATGGAGGGAATGGCTAGTAAGTTTGCCGATGAGACCAAAATTGGAGGTGTAGCGAACAGTGCAGAAAATTATTTCAGTACAACGGGACTGTGATTAGATGGCCCAGTGGGCTGAGGATTGGCTTTCGAGCAATGTATTTTGGCAAAGCCAACCAGGGCAGGGTTTACACAGGTAATGGTAGGGCCCTGAGGAGTGTTGCTGAGCGAAGAGACCTAGGGGTGCAAGTGCATTGTTCCTTGAAAGTGGAATTGCAGGTTGACAGGTTGATGAATAAGGCATTTAGCACGCCTGCCTTCATTGATCATGACACTGAGCATTGGGATGTCATGTTGCAGCTGTACAGGATGTTGGTGAGGGCACTTTTAGAATACTGTGTACCGTTCTGGTCACCCTTCAGCAGGAAGAAAGCGGTTAAACTTGGAAGGGCTCAGAAAAGATTTACAAGGATATTATCAGGATTGGAGAGTTTGACCTGCAGGGAGAGAGTGAATAGCCTGGGGCTATTTTCCCTGCAGCATTGGAGGCTGAGGGATGACGTTATACAAGTTTTTTTTAAAATCCTGAGGGACATAGATAGGTAAATAGACAAGGCCATTTTTCCCCGTGGCACGGGAGTCCAAAAACCAGAGGGCATAGGTTTAAGGTGAGAGGGGAAGGATTTAAAAGGGACCTAAGGGGCAACTTTTTTACGCGGAGGGTGATATGTGTATGGAATGAGCTGACAGAGGAAGTGGTGGAGGCTGGTACAATAATATTTAAAAGGCATCTGGAATGTATATGAATGGGCAGTGTTTAAAGGGATATGGGCCAAATGTTGGTAAATAGGACTAGATTAAACTAAGATATCTGATTGGAGCGATGAGTTGGACCAAAGAGTGTGTTTCTGTGCAGTACAAGTTTAGAGCTCTTTCATAAGAGATGTTCTCATTAAAACCTACAAAACATTAAAGGGACAGACAGAGTAGATGTAGACAACACAGTGTGGAGCTGGAGGAACACAGCAGGCCGGGCAGCATCAGAGGAGCAGGAAAGCTGATGTTTCGGATCAGGACCCTTCTTCAGACCCTTTTCCTGAAACGTCCGCTTTCCTGCTCCTCTGATGCTGCCCGGCCTGCTGTGTTCCTCCAGCTCCACACTGTTGTTATCTCTGACCCCAGCATTGGCAGTCCATACTATCTCAGGCTAGATGGAGCGTGTCTGGGACTGGGGAAACAAAAATATGGGGGAAAACCACTTATATCCAAGATAAGGAGATCTCTTTCATTCAAAAGTTGGTGAATCTTTGGGATTTTCCCAGGGCGGTGGAGGCTCAGTCTTTGAGTGCATTTAAAGCAGATGTTGACACATCTTTGACTATCAGTGGCATAAAGGATTGTGGGTAAAAGACATTGAGGTGCTTGAACAGCCACGTTAATTGGTGTAACACGCTTGATGGGCTGAACGGCTTTCTTTTCCTGTGTTTGAAAGACACGGGCCTTGGGGCAGTGGGAGGGAAAGGTGATGCTGAGGGCTGTCTGGTCACCCTTGCTTATGACCTCAGTAATGCGCTCCTCCCTTGCAACCCCACACCTGGTGCTGTCACCAGCCCCCGACATGGCTCGCTGCCCAATGCTGGCCCTCCTGTTAAGGGCCATTGTGGCCTCAGCCACTGCCCTCCCATTGGTGCTACTATGAAGTGAAATGTCCTGCAGCCCTGGCGGAGCCGAGGGTGGGAATGGCTTCCTTCAGGGCCTGGTTGGCGACCTCTCAGCAGCCTATTGGCATGGGGAGGTGATGGCCTAGTGGTATTATTGCTGGACTGTTGGCCCAGAGACCTAGATAATGTTCTGGGGACTCAGCTTCGAATCCCACCATGGCAGACGGTGGAATTTGAATTTGATAAAATAGCTGAAGTTAAGAGCCTGATGATGGCCGTGAATCCATTGTCGATTGTCAGGAAAAACCCGTCTGGCTCACGAATATCCTTTAGGGAAGGAAGCTGCCATCCTTACCTGGTCTGGCCTACATATAACTCCAGATTCACTACAATGTGGTTGAGTTTTAACTGCCCTCTGGGCAATTAGGGATGGGCAATTGAATGCTGCCTGGTCAGCAAAACCCTTGTCCTGTGAATGAATAAAGAAAAAACCCCTTCCCAATGTGCACCTTCCTGCCTGACTGTTCAGATAAAATGGACTTCCTTTTGAACATTGTTGCATCATTTTCTTCTGCTCTTTGCAAACTAACCAACTGGAACTCCAGTCAGAGAAGTTGCCATGTATTGGAACCATTCACCGCTGATGGAGTTGCTTCTTCCCTCTTTCATATTTTCACTTCCTTTCTGTCCCTTCTAAGAGGGGGGTGGGGGGGATGTTAATAATAGATTGCTTCATGGCAGAAAAGCCCTTCAGCCCATCATCCCTCTGCCATCTTTTGGCCTCCCTTAGCCCCGCTCTGGCAGGACGTCTCTCTGGGGCACTTCGGGTTATAGCTGATGCTGTTTGAAATTGTCATTGAATCTGCTCGCACTGACCCATCAGGCCGCATATTTCAGCTGGCAGCAATAAATTGGATCAATACAGCTCCTCCGTGCCCCAGAGCTTTTGCTGGCTCTTTCACATTGATGCAAAGTTTTGCTGTTTAGAAACAAACCAACTCTCCTACTAGTTTTTATTTGGAACCCTCCTTGCTGATGCAGTGCTGCTTTGTCGGAGGGTCACCATACCCTTCTCTGTATTCTATCAGCTGGGTGAGGATGTAGCTGTCTGGGCCAGCGTTTATAGCCCATCCCTAATTGCCCAGATGGATCAACGACATTGCTGTGGGTCTGGAGTCAGATGTAGGCCAGACCGGGTAAGGGTGGCAGTTTCCTTCCCCAAAGGACATGAGTGAACCAGATGGGCTTCTTCCTGACAATCAGCAATGGATTCATGCTCATCAGCAGACTCTTTAATTCAGATTTCACCGTCTGCCCTTTTTGTTAATTTCAAAGCTATAGTTTATTCATTAAAAAAAATCTTGGTGTGTCCACGTGGTCACAAGCACAATTTGGTTGTGTGCTGCTGCGTGCGATAGGGGAAAAACAAACTTTGGAGTTTGATTGTATCCAGGCAAAACCAAAGGCAAATTAAGACGATACATTTGAGGCACCGGAACGGTCTGATAACTGAATGCACCGAAGCGAACCCTAGTCCCTGGAACATTATCAGGGTCAGCTCGGTAATCGTCTAGCAATAATGCCACCAGGCCGTCGCAGTGGAGTGCACTGTGCTGTAAAATATGCGTGGCTGTAAAGACCATTCATTCGTTCCAGGCTGGCACGAAATGAGAGCCCGGCACATTGCTCCTGAGAAACGTGGGCCAGGCCACCTGCAGACTGTCGGCGACCTTGCTGGAACTCGGAGACGGCTTCCCTCCCTCCTCCCTGACAACTCAGTTCCTGTTTTTCTGGTTCAGCAAGCGCCGACCTGCCTCTCCAGCCTGCGAGCTTCTGTCTCTGCCTCCCCTGCTGAAAGCAGTGCTGCTGCCTTTTCCGAAGTGGCCTGAATGTAGGGCAAAGAAGCAGAAAGAAAGGGGGAGGTAGGGTGGGGTGGGGGGGAGGGGGTCGTGAGGGCATTGAAGAGGAATTCGACCCCCAGAAGCTGGCACCACAAAGGTGAGGGGGTTTGGGCACTCCCCTGTCACTGCTGGCTTGTCTGCGTCTGCCGAGGGGGCATCTGGCTCGCTGCTGAGATTGCGCCCATCCCAGCAGCCCAGGGCTATGTCAGCATCTCAGCGCTCGATGGGCTCCCCCTCTTGGCTCTGCCCTACGTGAGGGAGGGGCTTGCACTTGCGGGCATCTGCCCACGGACTCGACCCCTGCCACCGCCACTGCCCGCTGATGGACGAGGATGAAGTCGACTTCAGAATATGCGGGTTGCTGGGAATCCGGAGGGATACGAGACGGGGCAGAGGGACACAATGGTACTGCGATTTGGATCTGGTAGGTGGACAAGGGGGATGTGCCCAAAAGGGGTCAGGGGTCAGCCATGACTCAGTCAGGTCCTTCAACCCTGAGATCGAAGGACAAAATAGTCTTACAGGGCTCAGCGAGTGCCGCACTGTCAGAGGGTCAGTACTGAGGGAGTGCCGCACTGTCGGAGGGTCAGTACTGAGGGAGTGCCGCACTGTCGGAGGGTCAGTACTGAGGGAGTGCCGCACTGTCAGAGGGTCAGTACTGAGGGAGTGCCGCACTGTGAGTGGGTCAGTACTGAGGGAGTGCCACACTGTCAGAGGGTCAGTACTGAGGGAGTGCCGCACTGTCAGAGGGTCAGTACTGAGGGAGTGCCGCACTGTCAGAGGGTCAGTACTGAGGGAGTGCCGCACTGTCAGAGGGTCAGTATTGAGGGAGTGCCGCTCTGTCGGATGGTCAGTACTGAGGGAGTGCCGCACTGTCGGAGGGTCAGTACTGAGGGAGTGCTGCACTGTCAGAGGGTCAGTACTGAGGGAGTGCCGCACTGTCGGAGGGTCAGTACTGAGGGAGTGCCGCACTGTCAGAGGGTCAGTACTGAGGGAGTGCTGCACTGTCAGAGGGTCAGTACTGAGGGAGTGCCGCACTGTCAGAGGGTCAGTACTGAGGGAGTGCCGCACTGTCAGAGGGTCAGTACTGAGGGAGTGCCGCACTGTCCGAGGGTCAGTACTGAGGGAGCGGTGCACTGTCAGAGGGTCAGTACTGAGGGAGCGCCGCACTGTCAGAGGGTCAGTACTGAGGGAGCGCCGCACTGTCAGAGGGTCAGTACTGAGGGAGTGCCGCACTGTGAGTGGGTCAGTACTGAGGGAGTGCCGCACTGTCAGAGGGTCAGTACTGAGGGAGTGCTGCACTGTCAGAGGGTCAGTACTGAGGGAGTGCCGCACTGTCGGAGGGTCAGTGCTGAGGGAGTGCTGCACTGTCAGAGGGTCAGTACTGAGGGAGCACCGCACTGTCGGAGGGTCAGTACTGAGGGAGTGCCGCACTGTCAGAGGGTCAGTACTGAGGGAGTGCCGCACTGTCGGAGGGTCAGTACTGAGGGTGTGCCGCACTGTCAGAGGGTCAGTACTGAGGGAGTGCTGCACTGTCAGAGGGTCAGTACTGAGGGAGTGCCGCACTGTCAGAGGGTCAGTACTGAGGGAGTGCCGCACTGTCCGAGGGTCAGTACTGAGGGAGCGGTGCACTGTCAGAGGGTCAGTACTGAGGGAGTGCCGCACTGTCGGAGGGTCAGTACTGAGGGAGTGCCGCACTGTCAGAGGGTCAGTACTGAGGGAGTGCCGCACTGTCGGAGGGTCAGTACTGAGGGAGTGCCGCACTGTCAGAGGGTCAGTACTGAGGGAGTGCTGCACTGTCAGAGGGTCAGTACTGAGGGAGTGCCGCACTGTCAGAGGGTCAGTACTGAGGGAGTGCCGCACTGTCCGAGGGTCAGTACTGAGGGAGCGGTGCACTGTCAGAGGGTCAGTACTGAGGGAGCGCCGCACTGTCAGAGGGTCAGTACTGAGGGAGCGCCGCACTGTCAGAGGGTCAGTACTGAGGGAGTGCCGCACTGTCAGAGGGTCAGTACTGAGGGAGTGCTGCACTGTCAGAGGGTCAGTACTGAGGGAGTGCCGCACTGTCGGAGGGTCAGTGCTGAGGGAGTGCTGCACTGTCAGAGGGTCAGTACTGAGGGAGTGCCGCACTGTCGGAGGGTCAGTACTGAGGGAGTGCCGCACTGTCAGAGGGTCAGTACTGAGGGAGTGCCGCACTGTCGGAGGGTCAGTACTGAGGGAGTGCCGCACTGTCAGAGGGTCAGTACTGAGGGAGTGCCGCACTGTCGGAGGGTCAGTACTGAGGGAGTGCCGCACTGTCAGAGGGTCAGTACTGAGGGAGTGCCGCACTGTCGGAGGGTCAGTACTGAGGGAGTGTCGCACTGTCAGAGGGTCAGTGCTGAGGGAGTGCCTCACTGTCGGAGGGTCAGTACTGAGGGAGCGCCGCACTGTCACAGGGTCAGCACTGAGGGAGTGCTGCACTGTCAGAGGGTCGGTACTGAGGGAGTGCCGCACTGTCGGAGGGTCAGTACTGAGGGAGTGCCGCACTGTCAGAGGGTCAGTGCTGAGGGAGTGCCGCACTGTCGGAGGGTCAGTACTGAGGGAGTGCCGCACTGTCAGAGGGTCAGTACTGAAGGAGTGCCGCACTGTCAGAGGGTCAGTACTGAGGGAGCGCCGCACTGTCGGAGGGTCAGTACTGAGGGAGTGCCACACTGTCAGAGGGTCAGTACTGAGGGAGCGCCGCACTGTCAGAGGGTCAGTACTGAGGGAGTGCCGCACTGTCAGAGGGTCAGTACTGAGGGAGTGCCGCACTGTCAGAGGGTCAGTACTGAGGGAGTGCTGTTTTGTGAAAGAAGCAGTACTGAGGGCATTGAGTTTAGTGTATGTCCAATCTTAAACTGTGCTCATAAAATGGAGAATTGTCTTATTAATAGCTTGCTGTTTATGGCAATTCCCTAAGTTCCTACCGGGTGCTACAGTACAATGACAACTCTCCGATGTAATGCATTGGCTGTGACATACATTGTGAGCCTCCTGAAATTGTGAAAGGTGTTTCATAAAGTTTGTCTTTGTAACTAGCATGCTGTGAGATGGAGCCAACCCTGCACACGTGTGCAGTAATCCCTCCCTTCCCTCCATGATCATTTACTCAGATCACACACCTCTGTGAAGTTGCTTGCGATGTTGCTGATGATTAGGATTGCATGTACAGTTTTGTTTTGAAAGAGTTCTTTACCAGAGGCATCGCTTCCTACTTTCTTGTAGGTCGAATCACCTCTGTCTTCTTGTCAGATCATCTGTGGACGTGTCGTTTATCCCTTACAGTGGTACAGTGTTGAGTTATTTAAAACAAATGCATTCTTTGAATGTACCTGAAGCAACGCTTTCAGACTCAGTCCCCAAACATTTTATGTTGGAAAAAGACTTCTTGGTTCCACGTCGACATTGGCACAAAGTAAAATCTGTTGTGACATCAGGAGTGTCAGTATGAAGGTATAGATGGATTATGGTGGCCATATTTGTGCTACAAACAGACACTTTCCTTTCTCAATGCTCGTGCCTTTTGGCAATTTCGTATCTTTTTTAATGTGACCATGAGGTCCTCATTATTGAGGACAGGCTGGAGAAGCTGCAGAGAAGGTGAAACTGTGAGAACCGTGCATGAGTAATGAGAACGCTCAGAATCACAGGATTATTAGCTGTGCTGAAGGACACTATCTGGCCCACCATATTTCTGAAAAAGGTCAAGTTTCCGCTGTCCTATTCTGTCATTAGAAGGAGACATTGTTTAACCTCAGGGTCACCACGCCTCAGCTGAGGGGAGAGGTTGAGACAAAGAGCCTTTCATGGGGCATTGAGTTTAAAATTTGGCAGGTCATGTTGCAGCTTTATCAAACCTCAGTTAGGCCGCATTTGGAATATTGCATTCAATTCTGGTCGCCACGCCACCAGAAGGATGTGGTGGCTTTGGAGAGGGTACAGAAAAGATTCACCAGGATGTTGCCTGGTATTGGAGGGCATTAGCTATGAGGAGAGGTTAGAGAAACTTGGGTTGTTCTCACTGGAAAGACGGAGGATGAGAGGGGACCTAAGAGAGGTCTACGAGATTATGAAGGGCATGGACAGAGTAGACCGTCAGATGCTTTTTCCCGGGGTGGAAGAGTCAGTTACCAGGGGCCATGGGTTTAAGGTGCGAGGGGCAAGGTTTAAAGGTGATGTACGAGGCAAGTTGTTTACACAGAGGGTGTTGGGTGCCTGGAACTCACTGCTGGGGGAGGTAGTGGAAGCAGATACGATAGTGACTTTTAAAGGGCGTCTTGACCAATACATGAATAGGATGGGAATAGAGAGATACGGTCCCCGGAAGGGTAGGGGGTTTTAGTTGTGATGGGCGGCAAGTCAGTGCAGGCTTGGAGGGCCGAAGGGCCTGTTCCTGTCCAGTAATCTTTTTCATTCTTTGCTCTTCGAAAGTGCAGGAATTGAACCCAAGCTGTGGGTATCACTCTGCATCGCAAACCTGCCGTTGAGCAATTGAGATAACACGGTGTGGAGCTGGATGAACCCAACAGGCCAAGCAGCATCAGAGGAGCAGGAGGGCTGATGTTTCGGGCCATTTCTGAAGAAGGGTCTAGGCCCGAAATGTCAGCTTTCCTGCTCCTCTGGTGCTGCTTGGCCTGCTGTGTTCATCCAGCTCTACACCTTGTTATCTCGGATTCTCCAGCACCTGCAGTTCCTACTATCTCCGTCCAGCGACTGAGTCTGCCTCAGCTCTCTCAGCATGTTGACTTCACCTCAGTCCCCTGCTGTTTTCCGCAGAGCCCTCCATATTGTTTCCATTTTGAAAATCATTAGATAAAGCTGTATTGAATACCTCAATTAAACCTGCATCCACCACACTGTCAGACAGCATCTTCTAGAAACCTAACACTCACTGCGGAGAAAAAAAAGTTATTTTCTCCCATCACATTTGCTTTGTCTGCTTTAAAACCGCGCTGTTTAGATATCTGTCATTTTACTAATAGGAACTTATTATTCCCCAATCTACTCTGTCCAAAACCCCCATGACTTTGAAAATACCTGTGGAAACTCCCGTTGGCCTTCTCTTCTAGGTAAACAGCTGCAGCTTCTCCAAAAATAAAAATGCCTGCTGGTTGAAGTGTTTCATGTGCGGAACCATTTCTATTGACCTTTGGTTGGGCCACAGCTGGAGTATAATGTGCAGTTTTAAGACCGTAAGACAATAAGACACAGGAGTGGAAGTAAGGCCATTCGGCCCATCAAGTCCACTCCGCCATTTAAATCATGGCTGATGGGCATTTCGATTCCATTTCCCTGCACTCTCCCCGTAGCCCTTGATTCCTTGTGAGATCAAGAGTTCGTCAATCTCTGCCTTGAAGACATCTAACGTCCCGGCCTCCACTGCACTCTGTGGCAATGAACCACAGGCCCACCACTCTCTGGCTGAAGAAATGTCGTCTCATTTCTGTTTCAAATTTACCCCCTCTAATTCTAAGGCTGTGTCCACGGGTCCTAGTCTCCCCGCCTAAAGGAAACAACTTCCTAGCGTCCACCCTTTCTAAGCCATGCATTATCTTGTAAATTTCTATTAGATCGCCCCTCAACCTTCTAAACTCCAATGAATACAATTGCAGGATCCTTAGCCGTTCATCGTACGTTAAACCTACCATTCCAGGGATCATCCGTGTCCCCACACTAAAGAAAGGATATGACTGTGTGCAGAGGACATTCACCATGATGTGGCCTGGTATAGAGCATTTCAGCAACGATGAGAACCTGGATAAGCTCGAGTTGTTTTCTTTAGAGCAGAGAGGGTTGGGGCGAGCCTGACTGAGATGCATAAGATTACGAGGGACGTGGAGACAGTGAAGGGATAGCAGTGCTAGCTGAAGAGGGGGCATTTTTGTAATGTGAATGGCAGGAGGGATTTGAACAAACTTTCTTTTTAACCCAGAAGTTGGTGGGGGTCTGGAACGAACTGCCTGGGAGCGAGGTTGAGGCAGGAAATCTCACACCCTGTGAAATAGGGATGATCACTTGAAACCTCATAACAGTCAGGGCTATGGGCCAATTTCTGGAAAGAGGGATTAGTGTAGGCAGGTGGGAGTAGAGTCAATGGGTCAGTGGACCTCTGATGTGCTGTACAATCTCTCCTGCACACTCTCCAAAACATTGACATCACAAGGTCAATACACAATATTCCAGCTGAGGTCTAATGTATCCACTTCATCATATCCTCCCCACCCTTGTAGTCCACACCATAGTCTTGTTGACAGTTCTCTCTGCCACCTTTAATAACTTATGCACAGCCCTTTGTTTTCTACTGCCTGTCTGTATTCTTTGTACCAATATGCACCACCTTACACTTCTGCTGATTGAACTAAATCTGCCACATATCTACCTGCTCCACTAAATCAGCAATGTCTCTTCAAGTTCTGCAGTGACTTCCACTCAGATTACAGTTCTCCCAGGTTTTGCATCCTTCCACTCTTTGAAATTGTCTCGTGCACACATGAACACCTCAGTCATTATACAGTGCGTAGATTTCAGCAAGGATCCTGAGCCATGGGGAACACCACTATAAAACCTCCCCCAGTCCAATTGACTCCCATTGACTGTTCTTGTTGGTTTCTTATCTCTCAGATAACTTTGTATCCATGTTGCTGCTAACTGTTTTACAGCGTGAGTTTTAACTTAAATCTGAAATAAAAAAGAAGTTGTTGACAATCTAACCATTGTTCTGAAAACCCATCTGGTTCACTAATGTCCTTTAAGGAGGGAAATCTGCCGTTCTTACCTGGTCTGGCCTACATGTGACTCCAGACCCACAGCAATGGGATTGGCTCTTAACCATCAATAAATTCCAGCCTCACTCGTGATATCCTGTGTCCTACGGATGAATTTTTTCTTAAACAAAATAGGCTTGGATGAGTTAATTTGGCATAATTTTCCTGAACAGGACCGTGCCAACTCTTCCAAATCAATCCTTTTTTTTCCATATAAGTACTAATTCTTTCCTGAAAGTTTGATTGTTTCTCTGGGTTTTACCACTATCTGCGTTAAACCGTTTCGGGCGGCAATGGGGTAGGTAATCGGAGGGCACGGTGCCCTTCAGGGTGAAGGTGAGGCTCATTCGCCTTTGCCACTGTGTGTTATGATTGGCAGTGCACTTCCTGATATTCCATTTTGTTGAACCAATCAAGGGCAGGAATTAAAAGTAGGGCATTCTAGAACAGAGAGACTGAGTGGATCAGGTACATAGTTCTTTGAGGCTGGCGTCACATGTAGATAGGTTTGTTAAGAAAGTGAATGGGTGATGTAGGCCAACAGTGCAAAAGGTTAAGTAAGATCACAAAGGGGCCTTGGTCCATTAGGTCAATGGGCTGAGGAGTGGCAGATGGAGTTTGATTTGGATAAATGCGATGTATTGCATTTTGGTAAAATGAATAATGGCAGGACTTCTACAGTTAATGGTTGGGTCGCACAGAGAGCCCGATGGGTTCGGGTACATAATTGTGTGAAATTTGCATCACAGGTAGACAGGGTGGTTAGGAAGGTATTAAGCACACTTACTTTCATTGCTCAGACCTGTGAGTATAGGAGCTGGGACATCATGCTGGTGTTGTACAGGATGTTGTTGAGGCCTAGTTCTGGAGCACTGTGTGCAGTTCTGGTCACCCTGATATAGGAAGGATGTTATGAAGCTGGAGCGAGTTCTGGAAAGGGTTACCAGGATGTAGCCTGGAATAGGGGGCTTGAATTATCAGGAGAGGCTGGATAAGCTGGGATGCTTTTCGTTGGAGCGTAGGAGGTTGAAGGGGTGACCTTTTGGAGGTTCATAAAATCGTGAGGGGTGTGGATAAGGTGAGTGGCAAGTGTTCTTTTCCATTGGGTTGAGGATTTCAAGACAAGGGGTTATAATTTTAAGGTGAGAGGAGAAAGATTTAAAAAGTACGTGAGGAGTGATTTTTTTTATTTAACACAGAGACTAGTTCGTGTGTGGAATGAATTTTCTGAGGAAGTGGTGGATGTGGGTACAGTTACAATGTTTAAAGGACATTTGGATAAGTACGTGAATAGGACAGATTGGAGGGATATGGGCTGGGAGCAGGCAGGTGGGACTAGTTTAATTTGGGATTATGGTCGGCATGGACTGGTTGGACCGAAGGCTCTGTTTGCATGCTGTATGACTATAAGGCATTGAAAGCAGATTCAATAAATTATAGGAAATGAATTGCAGGACATCAGCGAGGTCCATTCAACCTCCTGAATCTTTGATGCCTGCCGCCTCAGAAAGCAAGGGCAGCAGATACATGGGGGATCACCGCAATCTGAAAGTTCCCCTCCCAAGCCCTCAACCCTCCTGATGTGCAAATATATCCTTGTTCCTTCACTTGTACTGGGTCAAAACCCTGCAGCTCTCCCCTTCGCAGACCTGTGGGTCCCACCCTGCACCCTAAGGTGGTTGAAGAGGTTAGCTCATTGTGACCTTCTCGAGAATAATTAAGGTTCAGCAACAGATTGTTTCCTGCAGCTAGCAATTCCTGTCAATGATTCTTTGATAAAAACAAGGAAGTGGTGGAGGCTGGTACAATAATGTTTAAAAGGCATGTGAATAGATGTATGAACAGGAAGGGTTTTGCGCAATATGGGCCAAATGCTGGCAAACGGGACTAGATTGATTTAGGGTATCTGGTCGGCATGGACAGGTGGGTCTGTTTCTGGGCTGTACAACTCTGCGACTCGTAAAGGGAAATTGCGGGCAGCAGAGTGAGATTCATTGAATGACACTTTGAAAGAGCCAGTTATGACATGACAGGCTGAATGGCCTGCCTCAGTGCTGTAAGGCTCTGCAGCAGGGCATCTGAGTGCGGAATTCACAATTTGGCCAACCTTTAAGGTTGTCCCAGGGCGTGGGCCTTAAAATGCCCGCGTGTGATTCACTCACAATCCTGGGCCTTTCAGAACTGCCCCGTGAGCTTTGGCGTGTCCGATCTGTGTGAATCAGTCACTGTCGGAAGGCTGGACCCTTTCAATGGCAATGGGGGAGAGCTTTCCATCCTTTAGCTATACCCCACCTCTGCTGGATCGGCTCCTGGGACAGCCTGGTTCTTGGGCCCTGCAGCTGATAGTTGGGGGGAATGGGTCGGGGGTGTGTGGAATGCTGCTGGAATACCTCCTTCCTGCATTGACACTATATATAAGAACCTTGTCCAGTTCAATGCATTCACTGTAGAGAATAGAGGCCTGGCAGTAACAGCATCTATACAAGGATTCATTGGGATTGAGAGGCAGGAAGTCTGGAACATGAATAGGAAGGAATGAGAGGGATAGGGGCCGAATGCTGGCAGATGGGACTAGATTGATTTAAGATATCAGGTTGGCATGGATGCATTGGACCGAAGGACCTATTTCTGTGCTTTACAACTCTTTGGCTCTGTGGAGTTGGGGATTATCATATCAACCATGATCTCATTGAATGGCAAAGTGGACTTGATGGGCTGATTGGCCTACCTCTGCTTCTGTGTCTTACGGTCTTATATCTCTATATGTAGATCTGACTTTACTATAGATAACATAACATTTATTGTAATGTAATCCAAATATATATGTCACCTGCTAAAGGTAAATGATATCCACTGTACCTTAGGGTCAGTGGTTTGTTCTGGACTGGGGGGTTTCACGGACGGGAGGGTTTATCAGCTGTATTTGTGGGGAATCCCTCGGTAGATACTGACGTCTCTGTCACTCTGCTGAGTAACCCTGGGTAAGCAGCACCCTGTTGACTGTCACAGGGGGGTTTGTGTGTGGAATGAACTTTCAGAGGAAGTGGTGGTTGCAGGTACCTCACAACATTTAAAAGAATTTGGACAGGTACATTGTAGGGATACGGACCAAACGCAGGCGAATGGGACTAGTTTAGTTTGGGATGATGTTCGGCAAATACAGGAAATTCTTGGATGAACTCGGCAGCGTCTGTGGAGAAACAGTTAACATTGAGTCCGGTAATGACTTCTTCTCTGAACTCTGTTTCTCTCTTCACAGGTGCTGCCAGACTGGCTGAGTTTCTCCAGCACTTTTCTTTTTTGTTTCAAATTTGGGGGCTCAAGGGCCCTTTAAAATGCCACGGACAGGTGCAGAAAATACTCAGGAATGCTGACCTTCCTACCTAAAAGGGCTGGGGTACAGGGATTCAGACATCATAACGGTGCAGTTAATACAAAACCCTTTAAAAAACAAAAACCGAAAGTACTGCGATTGCTGTAAATCAGGAGCAAAAACAGAAGTTGCTGGAAAAGCTCAGCAGGTCTGGCAGCATCTGTGAAGTTAAGGAAAAACATAGTTAACGTTTCGGGCCCCGTGACCCTTCCTCAGAACTTGAGATGCAGTGTCACTGCCCAGAAGGACAGAAGTTCTGAGGGAGGGTCACCAGACCTGAAACGTTAACTTTTTTTTTAACCTTCACAGAAACTGCCAGACCTGCTGAGCTTTTCCAGCAACTTCAGGAACAAACCTGATTAGACCCCACTTGGAGCAGATCAGGGCACCACAAATAGTCCTGGAGGGAGTTCAACGCAGATTTCCAGGTTGATATCTAGACTTCAGGGGTTATGTTTTTCAGGACAGATTAGACAAATCATATAAATTATTTGACAAATTTAGAAGGTTAGGGGGTTAGAACGATAGAAGATCTTCACAACATTAACAGGGAAAGCCAGGGTATCTACAGATAAACTATTTCCACTCGTTGAAGATAATAGAACAGGAAGCATAGTCTGAGAATTAGGGTCAGACAGTTCAGGAGAGATGTTAGAAAGGTCTTCTACACACAAAGAGAAGTGGAGTTTTGGAACTCTCTTCCATAAACACAATCAATGTCTATTCACTTTTTAAATTTAAATCTGAGACAGATACATTTTTTGTTAAGCAAGGTGCATGGAGTGACAGAGACGTCAGTATCTACCGAGGGATTCCCCACAAATACAGCTGATAAACCCTCCCGTCCGAGAAACCCCTCAGTCCAGAACAAACCACTGACCCTAAGGTACAGTGGATATCATTTACCTATAGCAGGTGACCTATATATTTGGATTACAGGTGGAGTTAGGCCACAGATCAGCCACGATCTAACTGAATGGCGAAGTTGGCTCAAGGGCTGAATGGCCCGCTCCTGTTCCGAAGCTCATATCTTCAGTGTCTGCGGCATTTTGCTTTAGTTTGGGAGGGTGGCCGTGCCTAAACGTTCCAGCAGCCCCAGGGTTTCTCATCCCCGGGAGCCTGTATTAAAAACAACGGACAACACGAAACAGTCAGAGACCACTGCGCTCCTGAACGCATCGTTGGAATGTGACACAAGATGTTGTGGTGGAAGCCACTTCTCTGAGACAACAATGTTTCTGAACGTGTGGTCGGGATGGTCTGTCCAAGAGAGGTCTACTGCAGAAATGGCAGGGCTGGGGTTGGGTTAGTTTAAGGGAGAAGGGACGCATTGTCCTCAGTGAATTCTTAGCTATTTTTAACCAACCTGTTCAGACTTGTTACGATACACCTACGGAGCAGGTAGGAGTTGAACCCAAGCCTCCCGGACTATGGTGAGGGACACTGCACCTCATTAGCTCTTCAATCTTCTCTTGCTATCTCTCGGTTGCAAACCTTTCTCCAACCCAGAGTGTACCCACTGATCATTTCCTATCAGTCAGCCAGCTTTTGTAACCACGTTGCTACTGACTCTATCACTCCATGAGCTATAACTGTCCTCGTGGGTTATTTGTCTGACATTGTACCAAGCACCTTTTGGAAACCCATGCACTCCACATCAATAAGGTCACCCCTCTCTATTACTACTTCTCAAGGAATGGCAGTTTTTTTATTCACACGTGGAATGTGGGCATCACTGGCTAGGCCAGCATTTATTGCTCATCCCTAATTTCCCAGATAGTAATTGAGTTAATGCATTGCTGTGGGTCTGGAGTCACACGTAGGCCAGGCCAGATAAGGATGGCAGTTTCCTTCCCTTAAAGGACATTAGTGAGCCTCCTGGGGGTTTTCTGAGCAGTCGATAATGGTTTCACTGTCATCACCAGACTCCCAATCCCAGATATTTGTTGAATTCAAAATCTGCCATCTGCCATGGTGGGATTCAAACCCGGGAACCCGGAATATTACCAGTTCTCTGGATTAACAGTCCGGCAATAAAACCACAAGGCCATCACCTCCCCCAGTGCTGTTGAGCTAAAGCCATGGAGCTAGTAGTCTAGAACCCCGGCCTCATGTTTTGGGGCTGTGGTCTCAAATCCCACCACGGCAGATGGTGAAATTTGAATTCAACAAAAATCTGTAATAAAAAAAAGTTAGTCCAACTCTGACTGTTGTAACCATTGTTGCAAAAACCCATCTGGTTCACTCATGTCCT
This sequence comes from Stegostoma tigrinum, assembly GCF_030684315.1. Lineage (NCBI taxonomy): Eukaryota > Metazoa > Chordata > Chondrichthyes > Orectolobiformes > Stegostomatidae > Stegostoma > Stegostoma tigrinum. Next base: position 11,696,559 of record NC_081387.1, on the reverse strand, counting down.
TAAAGGAAGGAATCTGCCATCCTTCCTTAGTCTGGCCTACATGTGACTCCACAGTAATGAGTGTTTGAGTTACAGCATGGCTTCCAAGATAGCGTTGACTGGAGACGTCAGAGAGCGTGTGAAGGACAGTACGGTGGCTCAGTGGTTAGCACTGCTGCCTCACAGCTCCACAAATTCGGGTTTGGTTCTAGCCTCGGGCGACTGTCTGTGTGGAGTTTGCACGTTCTCCTCGTGTCTGCATGCATTTCCCCCAGGTGCTCCAGATTCCCCCTACAGCCCAAAGAGGTGCAGGTTCGGCAGATTGGCCACGGTAAATGGTCTCATAATGTCCAGGGGTGTGCAGGCTGGGTGGGTTAGCCATGGAAGATGCAGGGTTACGGGGATAGGGTAGGAGGGGTGAATTAGGTGGGATTGTCTTTGGAAGGTCAGTGTGGGCTTGATGGACCGCATGGCTTGCTTCCACACTGTAGGGATTCTATGACACCTGGCCTGCCTCCGCCTGTTTCCTTCCCCCGAGGGCCCATTTAGATCTTGCTGAAATGGGAGGCCAAGCCTGTCTTTATATGATTTATAGAGCAGAAAACCAACATTGGAAATGGTGTGAGAGAGAGCCTGGATCCTATTTAGCCCTCGAGACTATCATACGGGTTAATACATGCAATAACATGACAGAGAGCATGAGCCCAGTAACCTCATGCCTGCCGATCTCACACGCTGCAATTTTGTGGGAAGACAGGCCGACAGATGAGTATTTTCCAATCAACCCTGCGCAGAGATGTTACAACACACCTCTGGAGCAGGTCGGACTTGAACCCAGGCCTTCTGGCTCAGAGGTAGAGGCGGCTCCGCCCCACAATCCCTTGAAGTTAGGCAATTGGAAGCCTGAGCAAGTATGAAAGCATTGACGTTACCTCAACCTGGTGGTGAAGCAGTGACAGAGAAGAGCGCTCTGCCCTCCTTGTTCTCGATTATACCAGCGGAGAAACAAACTGGGAGTTCAGGTGGTGTACTCGTGAGCTCAAACGCTGCGTCAGCAGAAAGCAAACAAATTCACACTTGCCTCACAATTGGCTCTGTGTAAGCATCATACAGCTTGGAAATATACCCTTCCATCCAACTCGTTCATGCTGACCAGACATTCTAAATTAAACTCAAGCCATTTGCCAGCGTTTGGCCCATATCCCTTTAAACCCTCCCTATTCATAACCCCATCCAGATGCCTTTTAAATGTTGCTATTGTACCAGCCTCCACCACTTCCTCTGGCAGCTCATTCCATACATGCACCACCCTCTTGTGTGGAAAAGTTGCCCCTTAGGTCCCTTTTAAATCTTTCCCCTCTCACTTTAAACCTATTCCCTCCAGTTTTGGACTCCCCCACCCCAGAGAACAGACCGTGATGAGTCACCTTATCCATGCCCCTCATGATTTTATAAACCCTTATAAGGTCACCCCTCAGCCTCTGACGCTCCAGGGAGAGTATCCCAGCCTATTCCACCTCTCCCTGTAGCTCAAAGCACTGACAAACATCTGTTTCTGCAAATATTTACATAGCAAGCACTAGTTAAACCAGACGTGATTGGCTGAGATAGTCCCCTTGATAAATGAAAGGCATATAAAGGGATGTATTCTTATGATAGACCCTAAAGACCTCAAATGGCAGGGCAGTGGTTATCTCCTTCGGCAGCTGGTTTCACTGTGAGATTGTCCTTGGGGAGTCTAAAACAAGAGGGCAAATGTTTAAGGTGAGAGGCTAAAGATACAAAGGGGTCAAGAGGAGCATTTATTTTCACACACAGAGTGTGGTGAGTGTCTGGAACGTAATGCCAGAGGTAGCATTGGAGGTAAACACAATGTTGTCATTTAAGAAACATTTGGGCAGGTACATAGACGGAGGGATGTGGAACAAACACAGGCAAATGGGGCTAGATTAATTGTGAAAACTGGGCAACATGGAGAAGTTGGGCCGAAGGGCCTGTTTCCATGCTGTAAACCGCTATGACATGGCTGATATATTTCATTTCATAGCTTCATTTCTGAGTGGTACTGTTGTGGACAGGGATGACCACCGTCTGAGGTTTCTCTCAATGTATATAGTGAGGGTCTGTTCAATTATCAGACCCTCACATTGCCTGAATGCATGTGGTGTCCTGTAGGAGTAAGAAATGTCTGTGGTTTTTGTAACTGAGGGGATGTCAAATTTCTTTTTTGATATGCAAATGTTGTATAGAACTGCTTTAGTGCATGGGAACACACATCGGGATTTTTGTATAAATGTAATATATTTTTGCAATATAAAAAGAGATTTGAATAATGGCTCTCTCCTCTAGTTTGTGTGTGGATGAGTATCCTGTGTTTCCTCATTGCTGGAGCACCATATGGATAGTTGTTTCCATTTTTGTTGTTTCAAATTCACTGGTGGGCTGTGGGCATCGCTGACCGGCCAGCATTTACTGCCTTTGAACTGAGTGGCTTCCTAGACCATTTCAGGGGGCAGTTGAGAGTCAACCACATTGCTGTGGGTCTGGAGTGACATATAGGCCAGTCCAGCTTAGGATGGCAGTTTCCTTCCCTGAAGGACATTAGAGAACCAGATGGGTTTTTCCCCAATGAACTATAATAGATCCTTAATTCCAGATCATTATTGAATTCAAATTCCACCATGACAGTATTTGAATCAGGGTTTCCAGAACTTTAGCTGAGTTTCTGGATAAATAGTCTAGCATTAATACTACTAAGATATTGCCTCCCCTCATTTTCCCATGGCCCCAAACCAATATTTTAGATTAGATTCCCTACAGTGTGGAAACAGGCCCTTCGGCCCAACAAGTCCACACCTCCCCTTGGATCATCCCACGCAGACCCATCCCCCCCATAACCCACACACCCCTGAACACTACGGGCAATTTAGCATGGCCGATCCACCTAGCCTGCACATCTTTGGGCTGTGGGAGGAAACCGGAGCACCCGGAGGAAAGCCACGCAGACACAGGAAGAATGTGCAAACTCTGCACAGACAGTCACCCGAGGGTGGAACTGACCCTGGGTCCCTGGCGCTGTGAGGCTGCAGTGCTAACCACTGAGCCACCGTGCTGCCCCATTGCCATACTCCCTTCTTCCTGGTTAACCTCTTCTCTCCTTGCTCTGTCAATTGGAATTCTGGATGATTATTCACTGCGGTTTGAAAAAGTTATAATTTCAGCGGTTGCTTCGACAACCTTTGACCCAGTTTAACTCGGGGGCTGGGCTGTTATCACAGGCCAAGCACAATGCCTGGGTTGTGGTTTGGATCACAGCTGCACAAGTGGCTTAACCCTTTCTACTCTCCTAAATGAAGCACTGAGCACGTTAGACAGGAACAAACACAGAAATCAAACAGTCAACAGAACTCCAGTGGAAACTTAGCAAAATTAAATCGAAACATCGCAGAGTCATACAGCACAGAAACAGGTCCTTCGGCCCAACTCATCCATGCCGACCACGTTTCCCAAACTAAACTAGTCCTCTTTGCCAGCGTGTGGCCTGTATCCCTCTCAACCTTTCCTATTCACTTACCTGTCTGAAAGTCTTTTAAATATTGTAACTATACCTGCAACCACCACTTCCTCTGGAAGTTCATTCCACACACAAACAACCCTCTGTGTGAACGCGTTACCCCTCAGGTCACTTTTAAATCTTGCCCCTGTCACCTCAAACCTATGTTCTTTAGTTTTGAACTCCCCTACCCTGGGTAACAGACCTTGGCTATTCACCTTATCTGTGCCTCTCTTGATTTTATGAACCTTTTTAAGGTCACCTCTTAACTTCCAGGGAAAAATGTTCCAGCCTATTCAGCCTCTCCTCATAACTCAAACCATCCAGGCTTGTAACAGCCTGGTAAAACTTCTCTGCACCCTCTTCATCATGATATGGAGTGATTTCATCCCCACCTCTAACGTGATGGTGGAGTCCACACACTCCATCTTAATGAAGACCCAACCAACGGATTGAACCATGGAAGAGGGGACAGACAGTTGTGTACTACTGTCAGGATCTTTCGTTCCTCTCTGTGGCTCCTTTAGACACTGAATTCCAGCAGGACAGGAGCAAAGTGTTCAATAGAGACTTGCAGTTGCAGACCACTTCATGCACTCCTTGTAGGATATTGCAAAGTGCTTTTTATTTAAAACTGTGCTTTCTGAAGTGCACACATGATTCTAAGGAAAACAAAAGTGAAGCAGTGGTACTACTCGTGGGGAAGTAATCCAGGGTCCAGCTTACAGTGCTGAGGTCATGGGTTCAAATCCCATCACTGCAGATGGTGAAGATTGAAATCAGGGCAAAACAAATTCTGGAATCTAATGCAAGTTAATTGTCATTAAAGCCTGTGTGATTGGCTAATGTCTGTTAGGAAGGGAAATCTGCTGCCCTTATCTTGCCTGGCCTCTGTGTGACCACAGACTCTCAACAATGTGGTTGACTCTCAACTGGCCTCTGAAATAGACCCAGCAAGTCACTGAGGTCAAGGGGCAGCTCGAGATGGTTAATGGGGAGGTGATGGCCTACTGGTATAATTGCTAGAGTGTTAATCCTGGTAATAGTCTGGGAATAATATTCAGAGAATCCTGCCTTCGCAGTTGGTGAAATTTGAAATAAATAAATATCTGGATTTAAGAGTTGAATGATGACTGTTGTCAACTGTTGGGGGAAATCTCTTCTGGTTCACTAATGTCCATTGGGGAAGGAAACTGCCATCTTGCCTGGCCTGGCCTACGTGACTCCAGACCCACAGCAATGTGGTTCACACTTTACTCTCTCAACAATTACGGATGGGCAGTAAATAAGAAATGCTGGTCATTGTTGGTGGGTAATTATTTGACCTGATTTCCTTTGAAGTTATGGCCGTGGAATCATAGATTCCTTCCAGAGCAAAAGCAAGCCATTTGGCCCATGCTGACCCTCCGATCCAGACCCATGCCTCTGCCCTAACTCCGTATTACTCATGGCCAATCCGTCCTAAACTGCACATCTTTGGACTGTGGACTTTAAACCTGGAGCAAACCCACGCAGACACAGGGAGAATATGTACACTTAACACAGACAGTTGTCCAAGGCTGGAATCGAACCTGGGTCCCTGGCACTGGCAGGCAGTAGTGCTAACCACTGAGCTGCCATGCTCCACATCTCAGTGCTGGAGTGTCAACCTAGATTATTGTGCATAAGTCCTGCAGTGGAAGTTGAACCAATGACGTTCTCACTCAGACAAGAGTACAACTCTCTGTGTCCATGGCTACATTCCCTTAAAGGGACAGAGATGCCTCATAGATCACCACAGACTTCCCCTGTGCTCCTTATTATAGGTCTGTGTCACTGAGTCAGGTCTGAGTAATGTTGCATGTCCTGCCTCATTGGTGTCACTGTGACAATATTCCAGTCAGCAGGCACGTACCATGAGTGGACGATACTGTTAAATGGAAAATGAAGCTTAGTCCATTGCAGTTTTCCATCGTGAACAAGCGCTGACAGAAAGAGACATTTTTCATGGAAAACATTGCAGGAACAAATACCTCAACCTTCAGCCAATTGTCTTAATATTGCCTCAGATTGACCACATTGGGATTGTATGTTGTAGCAGCGAAGCCAGGGGATGTTAGCTGTGGACCTGCCATATTGGAGTTTCTGATGGTGGAGCATTGCAGTTTGTGGGAATGCGTGAAACTGATAGATGAGACATCATTGTCCCACCCAACAAGTCCACCTCAATAAGGAGGTCTAGTAAGACCAGAACACTTCTTTTCTAAGTATGACTGGTTTCTCCCTCTGGAAGGGTGTGCTGTGCCAGATAACATGAATTTCATTGCTGTCTGTAGAAGCCACACACCAGTTGGACCACACAGCCAGAATACTGTGAACAGTTCTAACCCCCATCTTGAACTAAAGATATTGGAGGCAGTCCAGAGAGGGGTCATTAGGTTCACCCCAGGTATGGAGGGATTGGCTTATGAGGAGAGGTCGAGTAGATTGGGCCTGTGCAGTTAAGAATGAGAGGACACCTTATTGAAACATTTGAGACTCTTAGGACAAGTTAGATGTGGAAAGGCTGTTTTCGTTGTTGGATATTCTAGGACCAGGGGCCCTCATCTCAGAGTGAGGCGTTGCCTATTAAAGACAGAGATGAGAAGGAATTTCTTCTCTCACAGAGTAGTGAATCCATGGAATTATTGGCCATTAAGGCTGGATTGTGAGGGGTATTTGAGGCGACAATGAAGGGGATGTTTAATTGGTGAGAAAATGAGGGAAGAGGCAGGAAAGTGGAGCTGAGGATTACCAGATCACCCGTGATCTTGCTGAAAAGTGGAGCAGGCTCGATGGGCTGAATGGTTTACTTCTGCTCCTATATCTGATGGTTTTAAACACGCCACTGGGCCTCTTGGAAGCTGATCGCACACAAAAAAAAGCCATTATTGAAGGGCTGCAGCGCTAATGTGCCAGCTGAGCGTTCGCTGAGACAAATACTTGTGATTTCGAGAATCATGATACCAAGCTGACACTACATTCCAGGTCTGTGGGTTCAGCGTTCTCCAGGCTGCTAAAGGTATCACTCATGGAACCTTATACCAGGGACTGAGAAGAATAGCATCAAGATTGCCTTTGGCTGATAGAAGAGAAGAAAATAGGTACGGGAATAGACCATTTGTCTGTTTTGAGCCTGTTTGGCCATTTAGTATGACCATCCAACTCAATTCCTACCTTCTGCCCATATCGTTTGATCCCTTTAGCCCTAAGAACCATACCTAACTCCTCCATGAAATCATCCTGGCCTCAGTCGCTTCCTGTGGCAGAGGATAGCACAGATCCTCCATTCTCTGGGTGAATGAATATTGTGTATCCTCCTGGGTTGTGCTTATCAAAGTGTGAGGACCAAGGAACAAGTGTCATTCCCTCCCGGCTGCAGATACGCCAGGCTATAATAACCTGACATCACGTGGCATGGACGGGTCGTGTTGTTGGAAAACGTGAATGAAAAATGTCCAAATAGGTGCGGGGGTTACACGTTGGTGGTATGGAAATGTCTCAGTGTCAGTCTCATAGCCTCCACAAGGTCTGTCCTATTAACTTCCACACAAGGGAGGCTGAAGTACAATCCTGACCAAAGCATTGCTACATCGTTGAAAATCCTCTGAAGACCGTCAGATCAACAAAAGCAGATATTAAGAGAGACAGAGAGAGAGAGAGGTGGAGAGATAGAAACAGGGGGCAGCTGCTTGAGACAAGTTTCCACCAACAATCCCCAGTAAACAGCTCACAATGTGACAGAGCCTGCAAAGCTGTACAACTGATGAGCCATTGACAAAGCTGATGCAGATATTAGATAACAAAGTGTAGAGCTGGGTGAACACAGCAGGCCAAACAGCATCAGAGGAGCAGGAAAGCTGACATTTCGGGCCTAGACCCTTCTTCGAAATGTCAGCCTTCCTGCTCCTCTGATGCTGCTTGGGCTGCTGTGTTCATCCAGCTCTCCACCTTGTTATCTCAGAATCTCCAGCATCTGCCGTACCTCTGAAGCAGATATTGACCTCTGGAACCAATGCCTTGAGACAAGCTTGATGTTTCTATCACTGCTGTCTGCAGTGGGGGACGCTGTGTCTGTGGGGCTTGAGGTTTCCTTTCCCCAGTGGCATTCACAATGGACCTGGACATAGCACAACAAAAAGCTTCTTCGTCAAGGCTTTCCAATCCATAAGACCATGAGTAGGCCATTCAGCCCCTCAAGCCTATCCTGCTATTTAATACGAAATTGGCTGATCTCATCAACACCACTTTTTTGCACACTCATAACCCTTGAATCCATTACTAATTAAAAATCAGCCGATCTCCTCTTTAAATTTATTCACTGTCCCAGCATCAACTGCACTCTATGGTAGTGAGCTCTACAGATTCACAACCTATTGAGAGAAATAATTCCTCTTTATCTCCGTTTTCAATATGCCATCCCTCATGCTAAATGATCTCTTGGTTTAGGTAGCCCAGATGAGGAAACATCTTTCTTCTGTTTACACTGTCAGTTCCTTTGCACAGACATACCACAATTACATCTCCTCGCCTACTTCTAAATCCTAGTGTGTGTAGGCTCAAACTGCTCGACCTTTCCTCCTAAAACAAGCCTTTCAGCTCTAGAAATAAGCAAGTGAACCTTCTTTGATCCTATCGTGTTC